>NW_027040719.1:0-1200000 GCF_037179485.1 Ochlerotatus camptorhynchus
ACGCAATTCAAGATATTTTTACAATTAATTTTAGGAATTGCTGATGAAAAGTTGTGATTTTTCATATATTTTTGAATTTTTGGACCACCCTAATGAAGAATAATTGGACCACCCTAGTGAATTATTTCGTATTAGATCCTAAATGGTGGTTTAATTCGATATATAAGCAGGTTGGAGACAATTGTGAACAGTTTTAGAAGCCGACTCATCAATCTTCTATATTCCATATAGAACTCATGAAAAAAAAAATCTAAGTCCCAGAAAGTCGATTTTTGAAAAAAAAAAAAATTTCGAGATAACACCAAATCTCGACGTTTCATGCATTTTTAAGACATTTGGCAGCAAAATTTTTTTTTTTTTGGTTTCCGAAATTTCATGTACCCCCCCCCCCCCCCTTAGGAGATTTTCGAGAGCGAAAAAAGTCAAACTTTGACGCGTTTGCGCCACCCCTAAATCATGTCCGATTGAGCTCAAATTTGCATAGGGTCATTTTTCGAGGCAATAAACATTTTGTATATGGGTCATTCCGCGCCAAGTGGTCACAAAAAATTGCAAAAGTGAAATTGACCTCTTCCGATTTGGACCAAATTTGGAGGGAATGTTCATTTAAGTTCGAATTATAAAATTCCAAAGTTGTATGCTGATCGTAGCACCCCTCGATCAAGGGGTGCATTTTTAATTTTTCATTATTTTTTAGAAACCACTACTTTCTTTTGTTCATATCTCCGGAACAAATAAAGCTACAAATTGCATTAGGTATTGTTTTAATAAGGAAATAGACAAATAATGTAAATCTGTAACTTTTGTTTCTGTACAGTGTTGCCAAATATTTTTTTTTTGTTTGAAAACTTTAAATGCATTTTTCTCATAATACATGTCGTTTAATTTTCATTTTAAGGACACCATCGTGTTCTTCATCCTTTTTTACATAAGAAACACTTAACGACAAAAAGTAATTTGCGTAGTTCCTGAGATATTGCATTTCGAATGAACGAAAGTCATAAATTATGAGGGTTATTTTTATAACGTTTCCTCGTAATAAGATTCATTCTCATGACTTACTTTGTTAAATAATACTTGATGGAAATGCCTCAGGCTAAAAATCTCTAAAATAAAGATTAAAAAAAAAAAAAACTTGATGGAAACAAAATAGGTATGATAAAACCAATAATAGTTTTTATGCAGTGTTGACAAATTTAAATATTATTTAGTGGCTGAAAACTTTACACTAGTAATAATCTAAACGAATTGCATTATAAATTAAGACATTCCAATAAAATGTTGTATCGAACACTGATCGATTTGTTTCTTACATTTTATTATAACAATGTAAAACATAAATTACAATTTACTTTTTTTTTTTCTCAAGGCTAGCACTTCGTGATGATTTCTTCCCATTATTATTCGAATCCACTTGCTTTGCACGTTTCGTTGCCACAACTCTAAAAGCTGAACCAGTTGTGGCACCTGAAACAGTTTTCATAATAATGGTATCAATACCAGAAGGAGCTGCTGCATTTATTTAACGAATACTGGGAATAGATGCAGCTGATGCAAAACGGTGGAACAGTATTTGTTTTTCTTCGGAACAGATCTCAGATGACACAAATCTAACGTTTGTATTGCAATTCTTCATTGCCCAGTCATAGAGCTCCTTTGGCGTGTGAATAGTGGCTCCTTGTAAACTAGCTCGCGTTTCCAATCTCTTCAAAGTTCATCCCAATCCGTCGCTTGGTCCTTTGCCATGTGCCGTAACAAAGTAGTGCCACTGAGTGGGCACCCCAAATTTGCTTTCGTGGAAAACCAGGGTACCGCACCATCGGAGAAGTACGAGATTTTGGACAACTGTGATACCTAGGATTTGAGATACTATTTGAAATGGCGCTGGAAAGCATGAAATGTTGTTGTGCTGTGGTCTAGAGTATCGGACATTATGACGCAGTTCAATGGTACAACTTTATTCTGGTGTACAGTGTAGGCATCAAAAGTGTGAACGGTTGCCAGCAAATTATTACAATGAATTCCCTGTACACTTTAAAAAACAAAAGAATAGTTTTCAGAAAAATCTGCCACTACAACGACTTCACCTTCACGTAAGCTATGACAAGTGAATTTGAAAAACTCGGATTGTTTCGCTACAATATAGACGTGCTTTCGTACGGCTGGGATTGAAATGAATAATTCAAGATGAATTTTACCTGCAGATGGCTGGTCATTATCCATGTTTTTTTTAACCGCCAGATGACATTGCACGCATACTTTCCGACCTTCGATAATTTTTGGCAAAGTTCTTATTGTACTCGTCATGAAACCGTGCAGAAATTGGTTTCAAACTCTTGCGACGAATAACTGCATGCAGATTCAATGGGTTGCAGCACTGTCATTGCATTGTCGCATACAGGTCTCCATATTGCTTAGCATGGCCATCACAAACACTTTTCAGTTCCGTAACACCAGGACGAAGATTGTAATTGTGTTCCACTGGTTGGGACCTAACACCACTGCGACCAGTAATTTGATCTATTGTAGTATTTCCCATGTCCTTAGTTTAGTGCATGTCGCATTACTCCGTCACTATTGAGAAATTATGAAGTATTTGATTTTTTTTTACAGTTGTCATTCTTGCATTTATCTCAAGGATCCGACTCTAATTGAAAGGTCCCGCTATTTATACCCTTCGGAGTGTTGAAACACCCTCCAAAGGCACGCCCCTTTGTCAGTCAAAATTGGATTCCTTAGCAACAAAATTAAGGAATGACACCGATATTGACCATGCATCAGAACCCTAGTCTTAAGCACTTCAAATTATGGAACAACGAATATAAGATTAGGAATCACATAGATGAAGACTAATTAACCCCCTTTTTCTTTGTTTTTCAAGATAATCCTCGGTGGACAAAGTCGAGTCTTATCACTATCAACAAGGCATAAAAAATAACAAGGACTAAGATGTGTTCCTTTGATTAGGGTAGGATGGTGCAAAACGCACCGTTTAAGCAAAATCGTCAATGGCTGGCGAATGGAAGCTAAAATCAAGAAGAAAGTAATGGCGTTTGGTTGATTACCATGTTTTCTACAAAGATCAAGTGATTTAGAACTACAAAAGGATGATTTTCCATGACTTTCAAGGTATTTTTTAAATTGCTTCCAAAATGATATCGGGGCAAAACGCCTGATTCATGATGCAATATGCACCACAACATTGGGACAAGACGCACGACAACAATGGCCAAAACGCACCACAACATTGGGGTAAAATGCACCCCATGGTAAACAAACCATAACCCCTGCAAGTAGATAATGCAAAGGGATGCGGTATTTCAAATGATTATTTCTTTATGTTACATCAGAAATAAGGTCTCAAAATCTCAATAGAATGTTAAACTGTGATTCATCAAGTAAAATATCTAAAAAATATACGAAACGTAATTTTTCTAATTTTTTTTTTTTTGTGGCACATGATGATAAAAGCTTAATTTACAGTCGATGATTTTAGCAACTGTGTCCTGTTTTGCACAAAATGCAATTTTTTTAAGGAATCAGTAGGTCAATACATGATTTTATGATCAAGAATTATTTGTTAAACCTCCAGTTGAAAACAATCACAAACCGTTACCCGGAAAATGCATCTGAGGAAAAGTTATCGCTGTTTTTCTATAAGTGGGCATTTTACCCCAGGGGTGCATTATGGGCTGTTCTCCCTTACTGAAAAATCCTGTTCCCCTAGTTTGAAGTAGTCAGGACTAGGAATCGGTGGTAGATCTTACATCCCTTATCGTACCACGAAAAGGTGATCCACAAACGTTACGGGGGGTAATTGTGTTTCTTGTGTGTTTTAGGGTGTCGGAAGGTGTTTATGGGTGTTTCTGCATGTCGACCTAGCTGTCAAAACGTTTATTGAAAATTAATGCTTACTGGCTAGCATTACATCCACTTTTGTTTATAATCAGAATTCTTTTTTTTTTGCTCTCCAAAAATTTACCAATTTAATCATCCACTTTTGTTTATAATCAGAATTCTTTTTTTTTTGCTCTCCAAAAATTTACCAATTTAATCATGCACAGTGAAAGCACGGAATTTCAGAAATAATGCACACGTCTATGCAAGCAACTTACAGGAATTCAAATTCGCATCCCTGATCGTCATCCGCAACACCTATCTAAAAGAATGTGCTGTGTATGTATGTCTGGAGTTCCACTCCGATCTCAAAAAGTACTCCCTCAGCCGTCGCATTCTTTTGTCATGATGCTTGACATCCTGGCTCAAACCAGTAAAGTCTTCTCGAATCCATCCCAACCGAATTCCAGTCGCAATCAAGCCCAGATAACCAAACCGAGCACGCCCCTTGCTAAGCAATCTCTGGATCTAAATTTCGCAAAAAAAACGAACCTATTTGCAAGCGGCAGCTAGTAGGATGGATCTCTCTGATTTGGTATTGTGTATATGAAATCCACGATGAAAGGGCATCAAACACATTAGAAAGAAATATCTGTCTTCAGCTATCGATCAATAATTGATATGATAATTACTATCCGCTTCATTAATATACAGTTACAGATATTCTAGCTCGTTAGAGGTTGAAATTGTCTGTTTTTCAATGTTGAGCTTGATATTGAATCTTCTTTTCTAATTGCGGGGGTGAGGGCTACTTCGGTGTCCCGATCAGTTTTTTTTGTGGAATCCTACCGATTTCTGGAGGTCCCTCCTAAAGAAAAAAAAATCAACAAAAACGAAAAAGGGCATCAAATGAATGGCAGTGCTGCCAGAAAAGATTGAAAAATTGGTTCTCATGGTGGTTGAAGGGTGTTTGAGTGTGTTGAAGAGTGTCGAAGAGTGTTTTTGATGTGTTTAACACAAGGTGGCAAAGTGGCTTACCCCCTGAATAGAACACACCATTTTCCACTCGGTATCTGCAAACTTCTAATGTACTAGACAAATGCGCCAGAGATGCTTAAAACATTAACGCCTAATATATGAAAAAAAAAATCAAAAATGTCATATTTTATACGTTAATAGATGACATCTTCAAAGACATCTATTTGATCTCGAAATTCTGGATCGTATGCAAAACATGAGCAAATTACAGTTTTGTCCTATATTTCACATTTTTGTCTTGTTTTATGGCTGACCATAAATAGTTATTTTGGCGTTCTTGTACCAAAAAATATAGATTTAGGTCCGTTGTGTACTTACCTTCTGAAAACTTTTAAAATAATAGGTTTGGATATTAATTCAATTGCTTTAGAAAATGCATCAGAAAAATAAAAAAACACTTTTCTTTAATTTGTTTTCCGAAAATAATACATTGCGTTGAACTTTGTTTTAGATAGTCTATCTCATGTAAAAATGCTGTGGGACACGATGGGGCATCAAACCAAATATTTAGATGCATCAACTTAAAAAAATCACGTTTAAAGTTTTTAGTTGCTAAATAATATTTAAATTTGGCAACACTGTTCTTGGTAATGTAATCGATTTTTTTTTCTTTAAATATTATTTCACACAATAAGTCATGAGAATGAATCCACTTATTAAGAGGAAATGAAAAAAAAATTAAAAAAAAAGTTTTACCCTCATAATTTATGACTTTCGTTCATTCAAAATGCAATATCTCAGGAACTACGCAAATTACTTTTTGTCGTTAAGTGTTTCTTATGTAAAAAAGGATGAAGAACACGATGATGTCCTTGAAATGAAAATTAAACGACATGTATTATGAGAAAACTGCATTTAAAGTTTTCAAACAAAAATAAAAAAATATTTGGCAACACTGTACAGAAACAAAAGTTACAGATTTAGATTTCTTGTCTAATTTCCTTATTGAAACAATACCTAATGCAATTTGTAGCTTTATTTGTTCCGGAGATATGAACAAAAGAAAGAAGTGCTTTCCAAAGAATCACGAAAATTGGAAAATGCACCCCTTGACCGAGGGGTGCTCCGATTAGCATAAAACTTTGGATTTTTAAAATTTGAACTTAAATGAACATTCCCTACAAATTTGGTCCAAATAGGAAGAGGTCAATTTCATGTGCTGTGTACACTTGGCGCGGAATGACCCATATGGTTTGTTAGCAAAATTTGATGGTCAAATTTTTCCCATACATTCATTGACAGTCTAGTGTTTACGTTCGTACGAAAAACGGTTCATGTATTGTACGAACTTTGCGTAATATTGGCATTATATCTTACGACGTTCAATACGAATGTTTCGCTTAATTGAGGAAAAAATGGTTCTATCTACGAAACCCATTTTTACGAAACGAGCGTGAGACAATTAACGAAAAAATAGTTTCAGTGTACATGAAAACTTTTTTCCGTGTACAAATTCCTGTTAAAGCTCAGAAAGTTTTACTCAGTTTATGAGTTAACTACGTTTTCAAAAATGTGAGAGAACTAATCTTAACTTTGAGTCGACCTCATTTATCGTGAAATCGTGAATAATCTTTTTATTACTAGCTTTTATCATATACGGCGTAAATGGATGCATTCCCAACTCCAATTAAGTTCAATTCGTTTGCTCGAACATGACTTTTACTGACATTTCAAAATTCGCATCTATTCCATTTAATTTAAAAATAAATATTAATCAAACCAAAATTGTTGCTTGGGTGTGGATCAACGGTGCGATATATTTTTTTTTTTAATTTTACAACAATTAATCTATCTATACAAAAACATTTTTTTATTATAGTCACTTTAACACTCTTGGGTCATTCGTGACTCCCAAAAACATTAAAATTCCAACTTTAATTGTACTTTATATATTAAAAAGTAATGAGATAGCGGCACCGGTGGTGTAGTGATAAGCGTAATTACATCTCAATCCAGCAGGCCTGGGTTCAATCCAAGTCGGTGACGCCGGGATTTTCTGAGGGGAAGTAAAGCCGTTGGTCCCCGGTTCATGAGTTGATGGGTCGATAGGTAAGGTCCAGGTGTGGGAGCTGCCTCCCTGGCGTCGGTAGCATTGGTACTCAGCACGGAAAACAAGATCGACGGAAAACAAACCAAAGGAAAAAAAAAGTAATGAGAAAGAGCGATCCATCCCTGGAAAAAGCAGAAGAAGAAAATCTTGAATCATCCATATCCCAACTTCTTCACATATCCGAGCAAGCACCTGTGAATCGATTTTGCTCCTATTGAAATCATCATTCCTTTGACTTTCTCACTTGCATACCTTATAGCAGCAAGAAGAAGTTCCAAGGAACAAATTTTGTATGAACACCCTCGAGAGTCCTCAATTGCCATGTGGCACCTTCATGTGCAGTGTTCACTTAGCGAAACCTATCCTACATTTCCCTCCTCTCCAACAAGGCAAAGGGCAGCACCAAAGCCGTAGATACGAGGCACAGTCGGTGTGAGAATGTACGGGATGAACGGTTTTGATATTAAATTGCATTTTCCCGGTGGTGACAGAACATAAAAAGGATCAAAATAAGAAGAATTGCTACCGATGATTGCACTCCTGCTGCTCCCGCTGCTACCAACCAAGATACTGGTCCTCTGGCTTCTTCTGGCGACGACAACCACATCATCATATTGCGCAGCTTCCTACAACACACTAACAGCCTCCGACCGGAAGGAGCAATCGGTGGTGTCACGCTCCGTTTGCGGGGCAGTTTAATTTCGATCTTGGGGTGACAGTTTGCACCACGACGACGACGACGGCTGTACACACAATATTCGTGGGAAATGATTAATGACCGAGTTGCTGCTGGCAGAGGCTGGCTTGTAGGCACACTTTTTGTGTCGAAGATTTCTATAAATATGACTTATGGCAAAGATGTGTCAATATTACATTGCTTTCCTATAAATTTGCTAAGTTTTAACGATGTTACCGTTAAAGCCTCTTGAGAGAATTCATAACTCTTTTTGAATCTTTAAATTGAGTAGTTCGTTTCTTTAAAAAGGCTCAATCACATTAGCTTTACGGAGCCGATAATTCATTGTTCATTGTTTGTAGAAAAATTCACTTAATTCTATGTTTACTATGAGTTGGAGTTGGAGGAGTTGGTACATTGTCGAAGTATGGAGAGCTGGAAAATCTAGTCAAAGAAAGGAAATTCCCCTGTTTTTCCTCATTTATGATATTCGAATACCCGTGAATACCGAAAATAAATATTTACCTTCCATTATTCTCCAACGGCCGTGTGATGTTCCATTTTTGTTCTGTACAACAAAAACCATTTTACAAGATCATTCTCACGACGAACCCGTTTCTATTTGGTTACTGTTTTCAATTCCACTCGTTTCCCTTGGCAAACGTCAGTGCATTCAAAATGTGCGAAAATGCATTTTCATTAAAATTTATGTGCCCACCACAACCAGAAACAACATTGTTTTCCCGGAGCAAAAAAATAACTATCCCCAATGGTGAGTACGGTACTGCTAGAGCTGTAGACTTACTCTTTGTTCAAGTTGGCACGTTGTTTTCGAGCAGTTGCTGAAGTGGAATGGGTCCAGGCAGGGTCCCTGAAGCGAACAGAACTAGTGGGCTGTTAAATTGTATCTCAGAAAACGGACGGTAGTGTGGAAGAATTTGTACCAGTTTGTTGTGCTGAATTAAGCAGAATATCTATTACCGGATTTTCCAAACTCCAGTGTCGCTTTGGACCGCATCGTCCAAATAACTATGCTTTGAACACGGTCAAAACTGCCGAGCTGTACACACCTTCCACCTTCTCCATCTCCATATCCCCCGGAGTAAATGAGCTGTGAGAGTTTTCGAATGTAGAACGAAATTTTTCCAACCGAGTGCTGTGCATTTTAGCGAAAATAGAAAGCAGCAGATGAACCACCAGGCGGCGGGCGTCTCGTCCCACACCGTGCAGTGTTCGTTGGCTTAAAATAAAAAATCGTTGACTTTTGGGAAATAGGGCGAGAAATAAGAAAAGTTGAAAACAGCTGGGAGCCCCCGGATTCGTTTTTTTTTCTTCCCTCCACCGAGTCGGATTTAAATCATTCGCAGCATTAAAAGTTGACGGCCAGAGCCATTTTACTAGCAGTATTCGGTGGCAATGGTGTGACTGTATAGAGTATGGAAAACTTTCCTCTCGTCTTCCATTATTATGTGGGCGTGCTTCGGTTGAGTGCAATTTCAGCCAGCTGTGGTAAAATGTGGAGATTTACTATGTAAATGCCTGCCGTCACCCGTGCTGAAGTGCACCAATTTTCGAAATGGGCTCGATTGGATAGCACTATTGTATTTCGATCGTCACAGATGTCGCTTCGAGCGCAGTCTGGGTATAGAAGTGAATGTCACTCACTCCGAGCGTTTTGCACGTACAAACTTACTTCAACGGCCATAAAATGTCTTAGCATTAGTCATGAAAACAAATGGCACCGACCGGAGTAGGAAGGTACGTGCTAAAGAAAACAGAAATACGTCTTTCTCTAAACTCGTTCATCTTCATAAAATAAATCTTTATTCGGGTCGGTTCCTTCTTGCCCGGGTTTCACTCCGCTGCTTTCCTTCCTGTTTTATGTACCTACAGCAAATGTTTGCCGGCATCTTTTTAATTCGCCTTTTCACTCATTGTGCCGCCAGACAGCACCATTTTCCTAAGGTCGAAAGCTTACCTTGTTTGATCCGGACATAGGTGTCAGCAGCACCTTCTTGGCTCATTTATAAATTAATTTTAACAGACCGAAATAAAATCATCAAAATTACCTTAAAAGCGCTGGAATTAATCAATAAAATGGTCAAAAATAGGGAAGTAGTCTGAAAACTACACATTCATAACAAAAATACTAAGCGTTAATTTCCAGAACGGCCTTAAATTTCCAAAATTATCTATCAATGTGAAAATCTTTGAAAACCTCTGATTTCTCGCGTCACTTTGCAAATGGACCAATCTACATTGATCGATTCTCTTCGTGGACTCTCTGTTTCGTTAATAACTTGGCTGCATTTATATTTCGGGCTAATTTTTTACGCAGTCTATTAACCCTCCGTGGTACCGGCCGGGAACTGTGAGCAACCTTAGGGAAGATCGCGTAACCAACCCCGGTGGGAACTTTGGTCATAGGCTGAAAGGGAAGGGGGGGGGGGGTTTGTTTCGGCAAGCCTGAGCGTCTGTTCTCCAGGAGGAGCGGCTCACAACAGCGTCTGTTCCCCATGCTAGGGGCGGCTGATCTACGTCCGAGTGTCAGTGAAGGACTCTAAGCACAACTGTGCACCTTGGTCCTCCGGAAAGTTAGGGGGTTAGTGTCAGGCCCTGCGAGCCAGCGGTAAAAAAGAATTGCAACGGAAAATCAGCAACAGAGGAATACGAACCGAGACCAACGGCAACGACCCCAGCAACGAAATAGGACTTGCGATCGGAAACTCGGCACGTGGAACTGTCGATCTCTCAATTTCATTGGGAGCACCCGAATACTCGCCAATCTACTGAAGGACCGCGAATTAGGCATCGTAGCGCTGCAGGAGGTGTGTTGGACAGGGTCCATGGTACGAACGTTTAGAGGTAATCATTACATCTACCAGAGTTGCGGCAACACACGCGAGCATGGATCGGTTGGTTGCAGGTTGAGGATCAAGGGCCCATTCTTCAACTTTATCATAATCAACGTGCACAGCCCTCACTCCGGAAGCACTGATGACGACAAGGGCGCATTTTACGCGCAGCTCGACCGCGAGTACGATCGTTGCCCAAGCCACGACGTCAAGATCATCATAGGAGACCAAAATGCTCAGGTAGGCCAGGAGGAGGAATTCAGACCGACGAATGGAAAGTTCAGCGCCCACCAGCTGACGAACGGGAACGGCCTACGACTCATCGATTTCGCCACCTCCAAGAACATGGCCATACTAAGCATCTTTTTCCAACACAGCCTCCCTTATCGTTACACCTGGAGATCACCACAGCAGATGGAATCGCAAATCGACCACGTTCTGGTTAATGGACGGCACTTCTCCGACATTATCGACGTCAGGACCTACCGTGGAGCTAACATCGACTCTGACCACTACCTGGTGATGGTTAAACTGCGTCCAAAACTTTCCGTCAACAACAATGTGCGGTACCGACGTCCGCCACGGTACAACCTAGAGCGACTGAAGCAACCAGATGTCGCCTTAGCATACGCGCAGAATTTCGAGGCAGCGTTGCCAGAGGAGGGCGAGCTCGATGTGCCCCCTCTAGAGGACTGCAGGAGTACAGTAAAAGCAGCCATCACCGACGCAGCCGAGAGCACCATCGGGTACGTGGAAAGAAGTCGACGGAATGAATGGTTCGACGAGGAGTGCAGAGCGATTTTGGAGGAGAAGAACGCAGCGCGGACGGTAATGCTGCAGCATGGAACCCGACAGAACGTGGAAACAGCAGACCCGCATCTTTCGGGAGAAAAAACGCCGCCTGGAAGAAACGGAGTGCGAGGAAACGGAACTGCTGTGCCGTTCCCAAGAAACACGGAAGTTCTACCAGAAGCTCAACGCATCCCGCAACGGATTCGTGCCGCGAGCCGAAATGTGCAAGGATAAGGACGGGAGCCTTTTGACGGACGGACGTGAATGGCGAGGAGAACGTAGGCACGGGAGACCAGCGCAATGGAGGAAGTGACTACGTCAGTGTAGCAGAGGACGGAACTGACCCAACTCCCACGCTGAGAGAAGTTAAGGATGCCATTCAGCAGCTCAAAAACAACAAAGCAGCTGATAAGGATGGTATCGCAGCCGAACTCATCAAGATGGGCCCAGAAAAGTTCGCCACTAGAACAGCTACCGGAGGAGTGGAAGGAGGGGGTAATCTGCCCCATTCACAAGAAAGGCGACCATTTGGAATGTGAGAACTTCAGAGCGATCACCATTTTGAATGCCGCTTACAAAGTGCTATCCCAGATCATCTTTCTTCGTCTATCACCTAAAATGACCGAGTTCGTGGGAAGTTATCAAACCGGCTTCATCGACGGCCGATCGACAACGGACCAGATCTTTACCGTACGGCAAATCTTCCAGAAATGCCGTGAACACCAGGTCCCAACGCATCATTTGTTCATCGACTTTAAGGCGGCATACGACAGTATCGACCGCACAGAGCTATGGAAAATCATGGACGAGAACGGCTTTCCTGGGAAGCTGATCAGACTGATCAAAGCAACGATGGACGGTGTGCAAAACTGCGTAAGGGTTTCGGGTGAACTATCCAGTTCATTTGAATCCCGCCGGGGACTGTGACAAGGTGACGGACTCTCATGCCTACTCTTCAACATCGCTCTAGAAGGTGTAATGCGACGAGCCGGGCGCAACAGCCGGGGTACGATTTTCACGAAATCCGGTCAACGTGTGTGCTTTGCGGACGACATGGACATTATCGCAAGAACATTTGGAACGGTGGCAGAACTATACACCCGCCTGAAACACGAATCAACAAATGTCAGACTGGTGTTGAGTGCGTCAAAAACAAAGTAATTAATTAATTTAACTTTATTAGGGAGGCTTTCAGCCTTGGGCTGGTTCGCCTCCAATAAAAAACAAAGTACATGCTAGTAGGCGGAACCGAACAAGACAGGATTCGTCTAGGAAGTAATGTCACGATAGACAGGGATACTTTCGAGGTAGTGGATGAATTCGTTGTGAGTCGGCTGACAACAATGTGAGTCGTGAAATACGATGGCGCATCATCAGTGGAAGTCGTGCCTACTACGGGCTCCAGAAGAATCTACGGTCAAAAAAGATTCACCCCCGCACCAAATGTACCATGTACAGAACGCTAATAAGACCGACCCAGACAACCAGAAGTCGTATAACAATGTACACACAGTATCGTAAATTGCTACAGTTTAAGTCAAAATCGCATAAAAGAATGGCATACATCGCATTATGTTTAAGTAAAATCGTATAGAATGCAAATTTCCGACCTATATGCGATGACTCATTTTTCTGTCGTACTGTATCACAAAATTAATCGGATTACATCGTAAGACTTTTCAAAATGAATTTGTTATTACAGATAAAATCGTATATGATGTTAAATCAAATCGTTTAAAATTAAATTAAAATATGCACGTATATGGCCTCCATTTTTGTACGTATAAGCCACTTATTTGCATTTTATACGAATTGTTTGTTTGTATATATGTTTGTATATCATGAAATCAACATTGAATAAACGTGTTTTCTGGTTGTCTGGGGATGGTCCTCTATGGACACGAGACATGGATTATGATCGAGGAGGACCTGCAAGCACTCGGAGTTTTCAAGTGACGTGTGCTAAGGACGATCTTCGGCGGTGTGCAGGAGAACGGTGAGTGGCGGCGAAGAATGAACCACGAGCTCGCTGCACTCTACGGCGAACCCAGCATCCAGAAGGTGGCCAAAGCTGGAAGGATGCGGTGGGCAGGGCATGTTGCAAGAATGCCGGACAACAACCCTGCAAAGTTGGTGTTCGCTACTGATCCGGTTGGCACAAGAAGGCGTGGAGCGCAGAGTACCATGTAGATCGTGATCTAGGGAGCATTGGGCATGATCGAGGATGAAGAGCGGCAGCCGCAAACCGAGTATTGCGGCGTACTATCTTGGATTATGTCTTATCTTAAATGTGATGTTGTACAAATAAATGTATGTATGTATGTAACTCTGTCAATAGCGGATGGATTTTAATTCTAAAACAAGCCAATCGATTAGAAATTTTGCTACGAATCTGCTAAATTGAACACTTTATTAATTCTTAATAGGTCACTACCAAAAATTACACAAATGTCCAATTATTGCAATGGGGATCAAAATTGTCACCAATTGCCTGCAAACAGCGCTTTCCCTAACACAGATTTCAAAATCGAATTCGATCCTGTTTCCCTGAACGGTGCTTATTGAATCACCGTGTGTGGTGTCCGGTCGGCCATCAGCAGCAGCAGCAGCAGCAACATAAGTGCTTCCGGCGCGTGGCGTTGAACATAGTACACAACGAAAAGCTGCCCGCAAACAGCGAGCTGCACCCAGCGTTGCCAGGTAATTTTCAGAAAAATCTGTACCAGTTAAAATATAAAATCTGGAAAAATCTGGAATGCTCCTAAAAATCCTGTTTTTAACATAATGCTATTGAAATCAAAGTGATGTGCCAATCTCATTACATGAGATTGTTATATTGTTAAATTACATGGTTAAATAAATTATATAAAGCAAATATTTAAACAGTGTGTACCAGAATATAAAGATTTTATTAGTTCTAAATATTTCTAATATTACCCTGAAATTCATCAGATTTACAACACCCAATAGACCAGTAGGCAATTTTATTTTGAAGCAAAATTCACCTGGCCGAATTGGGAATCAAAGCCTAATATCGAGGTACCCCCACAAAGTTTACCTAAACTACGAGTAACTCCACTATTCGCATGACCATTACGAATAATTTTATGCCAAAGAATTACTAGCGTCATTTTTGAAGTCTCAGGATCTTGAAATGATTATAAATTCCGGAATTTCGATTTATCCTGGGTCCCAGATCATGAAATTTTTTGTTTGTCTGAATTTTCTTGGAACTCTTCACAGGATATCTTCGCCTTTTTTTCGAGTTCCATTGGAATGCTCCTAGAATTTCGTCATACTTATTTTCTGGATTCCCCTAAACTAATCTTGATAATATCCAAACTTTTACATAACATTCTAAGAGTTCATAGCATTACCTCTAGTCATCTCTTATAAATTACTCTCCAATCCCACAATTCTCTCAATCTGGTAATAATTTCCAAGAATTGGCATACATTTGTGCCCATTTTTCCCTATGAAATTCTTAAAATATTCTTAATAATTTCCTTGCTGCACTCTTCAGAATGACCGTCTACTCTTCTCATACATATCCGATAATTACCTTTAAACTGCCTTGTAGGTAAGTTCAGAATTATTTCGAAATCTTCTTCAGAATTTCCTAAGTAGCCTAAATGGCCTTGAAAGTCTCCCAGAAATTTCGCATAATTCCGTTAAAATATCTTAAAATTTTATTACAATGAATTTCCATAGAAACATTGGACAGGATTCCATTGAAATTATTCTCACAATTCGCATACTACTTAAGTTTCATCATAAATTTTTTTTCTATGATTTCTCTTTCGGATTGTATTTCCTACATTTACAAAATCTCCAAGCAATTGTCATCAGAGTTGACAAGACAATTGGCGTCGTCTTCAACCAGAGGTTGCACAGACTGAATATTTAACACTAGACAACGGACAACACACCACACCTATTAGAACAGTAGGGAAATTTTTAGATTGCCAATATTTGCACCGGCTGGAGTGGGAATCGAACCCTCACTTCGTGGCACTCACAGTACGCCTGAACAACGGATGACGCCCACAAAGATGGATGGAGCTCTACTCAGAATTGGCTTGAAGTTCTCCTTTGATTTCCCAAGGAATTCACCTCACACTTCACTGTGAACTATTTTCAGAAATATCTTAAAATTCCAATAATGTCAAACGTTGATGGCCTTTAATAATAAGAGTAGCAAGTTTGGATTTTTATTTTTTTTTTACTTGAGGGTAAATCATTTGCAGTGATATTTTTAAACAACATGTTTAAAAAATCTGGGAAAATCTGGAACATATTTAAAAAATCTGGAAACATACGTGGTATAATCCTTTAAATTTGTCGAACCTCTTAACGGAATCCCTTTATGAAGAGCTTTGAGTGGGTTGGTTTATTTCATTTTAATTCCGTTATAATTGCTTATCTTTTGACAGCAATTTGCTGTCGCGTATTTCGTCTACTACTTGCAGACTTCATCAGTGCCAAGTACTCAACACCACTGAAGAATCCATCTTTAATCTACGAGTTATATACTAATCAATAGGTACTAAAAATCAGCAGGTTTCAGCACTGCCATGTCAAAATTTACCTAAGCAGGTACCTAAATTCAGTCTCCAACAGGTAGAGGCATGCTACGATGTGTTGTTTTAGGTAGCATGCTAAAGAGTCTCGAGTATCCGTTTCCTTGATCTCTATTAAGCAATGTTGATGGATTATGTTTAAATATTTCTAGACTTTCGGCTACGTCTAGTTTCCAAGGTGAAGATACAGTCCGCAGGATATTAATGTTTTCCTTAGTCAAATTGTGCCCCTTTTTAACGATATGTTCTGCAACCTTGGATTTAAATTCATAATGAAGCCCTTTATCCATCTCTTTGTTAGCCTTTTTTACCTCTGCGATGTGTTCCTTAAACCTTGTTTCCTAAGTCAATAAATGTCTTAGGGAAAGCCGGAGTCTACAAAATCTCTTGTCCAGATTGCAATAAAATCTACATTGGTCAGATATAATAGCTCAGCATTACTGTACCACCACGACAAAACGATCCTTTTCAGGATCACTATGAATTTGAAAAAAGAGTATTTTTGGACATTTGTCAAGGTCATCAATCGGATGTCAGTTCCCATATGTTTAAATCTATCATACCATATTTAAGGCAACTTTGGGGGTGCAATTTCAAAAAACCAAAATCGGTCGTGGCATGAATGTGGTCTGATTTTGATCTAGAGATGATGGATTTTAATTCTGAATACGTAAATCGATAGGAAGTTTTTCGACGAATCTGTTAAAATGGAGGATTTATCATTTTTCAAAATGTCACTACTGAAAATTGCACGGATATGCAAGTGTTGCTATGATCATAAAATGGTCAGCCTGCGAAAAGCGCTTTCCCTAACACAGATTTCAAAATTGAATTCCACCCGGTATCAACGAGCGCTGTTCATTTAATCACCACGTGTGGTGAGTGGTGGTGTTCTCCAGTACACAACGAAAGGCTCTCCGCAAGCAGCTAGCTATCAAGGCTGCCCTCAACCGCTGATCGGATTCAGTTGCTTGTCGTGATCTACTGTGGGCCATGTATGCCGAGCGCGTCATCCTCGTTCCAAATAACATGCAGCTCGTTAGGCTCATCCGTGTTGAAACCCGTAATAGCTCAGCATTACTCAACCATAACGACAAAACGGTTCTTTTCAGTAGGACCACCATAAATTTTTGCTTATCAAGAGTTAATTTTCATTGAACGTTCACTTGCCTTGCAGCCAGCCACATCACCCCCAAAGGTCTTTGATAATGTACCCAGCAACCAAACGTTTTTGGTCAAATGCGTCAAATATTGAAGTGGTACATAAAAATTCTCGCATTCTCTTGACATCTGAAAACGAGGCGTTTCCGTGATGGGAAAAGTGGTTTCCCTAACACAGTAGCCGAATATTGATTCCAAGCACTGAGCATGCCAGACCGTACCTATGTGTATGCCTTTTGTGGCAAATTTTAAGCCCCTCCTATTAAGAGAATTGCCGAATTCTAAGAGGCTAATCGACTTTTTCAAGTTGTTGACCCTGTTCTTCGTCCAGGATCCATTTTTTTAATACAGATGTTTTAAGATTGAACAATCAAGTGGGAGCAGGAGTAACTGGCCCAGGGATAGAAATATCGATTCCTATGGGCAGATGGCCAACTGTGTTCCAAGCTGAAATCCAAGCAATTTCAGAATGTTCCAATATATGTTTGCGTAGAAACTATAAGAGTTCAAATATATGCGTCATGTCCGACAGTCAAGCTGCTCTAAATGCTTTAAAGTCGGCAACATGTACATCAAAACTTGTCTGGGAGTGTGTTCAATCACTTAAAAAATTGTCTTGTCATAATCAAGTCAACTTATATTGGGTTCCTGGTCATTGCGGAATTGAGGGAAATGAAAGAGCTGATGCACCTAGCAAGACTCGGATCTTCTCATAAGTTCGTCGGGCTAGAGCCTTTTTGTGGCTTATCGGCTGCATCTCTTAGAATGGAGCTAAAAGCGTGGAAATCTTCAAAAGTGGAGGAAAACTGGAAGAACACTTCCATTTCTAGGCAGTCGAAGCGATTCATTAATCCAAACATTTCTGTGACCCACAAAATCCTGGAACTTTCTAAGAAAGATCTTAGTACAGCAATTCCATAGAAAAAAGTTATAGTGGGTCTCAGAATTTCATGAAAATTGGTATAGTTCTTCCTTATCAAAAAATATTAGACTCGTATTTTTTTTATTGCGCCATTAGGGTGACCATTTCCGTGTTAGGGTGGTCCAAAAAATAATTTTTTTTCAAAAACCTTTTTTTTTCAAAAATTTATATCTTCTGAACCTCTTGACCGATGTTTACGATTGACCCTTCAAATGAAAGATGTTTTAATGTAATTTTAAGAAAAAATACGAAACACGAGATATTTGATTTTGTAGGAAAAAAATATGTTACAAATGCTTTTTCTTGATTTTCACTGCGAGGGTCTTCAACAACTTCTTATTTTAGTATTTTTAATTCCATAGGGCCTTTTCCATGACAAGTTGCGAAAAAATGCCACACGGCAGCAATGCCAAATTTTTTTTGCATGTTGCATCAGTACCTAAGAGTCCAAGCTGTACCTCATAGGTATATCACTCGTTCGTAGGCAATGACTTTTACATAAGCTCCAGCCCAATAGGCTTCGCGGTGTTAGTGACATTTGGAAATTTTTGGTGGTGTTTGTATTTATTCGCAATATTCATCTATTTACCTGAAACAGCTGTTTGAAGTGACGTCATTGCTTACGAACAGGTGATATACCTATGAGTTACAGCTTAGACTCGTAGGTATATCACTCACTCGTAGGTACGATATAATGCTTCACATAAAACAACGAATGTTATGAAAGAAATGATCAGTTAGAAATCAAAGTTTCCTACTAGAACAGTTGAATTGAAGAATATCTAAAAATGAAACGTAATTGTTCAATGTGTGATGTTTGGATGTTGAGTTCATGTGCCAGAAAAATCACCAATAAATTGTACGATTATGCAGTGGAAAAAAAGATTAAAATAGATGAGAGTAGCTCCTTCATTTGTCAACGATGCTACCACAAACTATATGAACCCAATGATGCCGTGACCGAAGAAGTCGTTGCAAGACCATCCAGAATCGCTGCTGCAGGTACGTTATTTGAAAATTCATGTGATTCTTCTTTAAATTTCAATTCTTTTCTTCTAACTACTAACTTAAACTCTTCTTTTTTGCAATCATTTTTCAGAGTCCATCGAAGCAACCAGCATTGAATCAATTTCCGTTGCGAGACCGTCAAGAATGGTTCCTTTTCCCTGCCAAGGTAAATAATAAAAAATAAATCATTTGTATGTTTTTTTTCTAATAATCAATCATTTTTTATATTTATTTTCAGAATCAGTGGAAACAACCAGTTCTGAATCGATCGTTACAACTTAAGGATAAATATAAAGAAACAAGAGACAGCAATGAGCGATACAGGATTTTAACCACACTTCCCAAAAGTTGGTCTACATATAGGCCAACCAAGCAAAAGCACTGCAGCAAGAGAAAGGAATAATGTCGGTGCCTGTTAAGAGGTTAAGCAGAGCTTCATTAGGAGAACCAACGATAATGCTTGTTCGTGATTTTTACAATAGTGACGATATAAGTCGTGTTTGTCCGGGGAAAAGAGATTATTTAATATCTAAAAATGATGAAGGCGAAATCTACGTACAAAGAAGATTAGTTTTGTGTAACTTGCAGGAGGCGTACTCCATCTTTAAAAATACATATCCTGATATTAAAATAGGATTTTCCATGTTCGCCAGTAACCGTCCGAAACACTACAAAGCAGACAATCACTCCCAGATGGTGTTGATTCCTATCACGATTTGTTTAAAAAAATAATTTGTCAAAATCCAAGTGAATAATGCTGGCGGCAGTGTTGCAAAAATTGTTCAGGAACGCAAATTTTGGCCACAGAACTAATGACTATTTTTAGTAACGGACATGTTGAATCAATACAATTCAAACAATGGCGTCAAGTAGAGAGATGCATTATGGACTTAGTTGAAATGGACACACAGGAATTTATTGATACTTTTTTAGAAAAAATATTCAATTTATTGCCGCATAACTTTATAGCTGAGCAACAGGCAAATTACATGAAACACGTCAAAAGCAATTTGAAAGCTACAGAATGCATCATAATCTGTGATTTTTCGGAGAATTATTCTTTCGTTGTGCAGGATGCAGTTCAAGGCTTTCATTGGGCGAACGCCCAATGTACTATTCACCCTTGTGCTATTTATTTTAAAGACGAAGAATCTAACGATTTGAAATTTACTAGTTTTATTGCAATTGCTGATTTCACTAAACATAATCATGTCGCAGTTCGTTTATTTCTTACGCATTGTCTAGCGTTCATAAAAAGTAAATTGCCAAGCTTACAACAGATTTACTTTTTCTCAGATGGATCAGGAAGCCAATATAAAAATAAGATGACCGCTTTTAATTTATGCAACATGCAAAAAGATTTTGGCATTGCTGCCGAGTGGAATTTTTTGGCAACTTGTCATGGAAAGGGCCCTTGTGATGCTTAGGGAGGAGTATTAAAACGAAACGCTGCGAAAGCGAGTTTGCAAGGCCACCATATAACAACGGCCCAAGAACTTTACTCATGGGCTATTTCTAAGCCAGATTCAAAAATACACTATCAGTTTTTTTTCGGAATCCGATTACAAGAAAATGGAAAGAAAATTGAAAAACCGTTATATACATGTGAACCAAATTTCGGGGACACAGTCATTCCATAGTTTTAAGCCTCAAAACGAAAAGTATATTATTGTCAAACGGTATTCATTTTCAACGGAAGAAAAATGTGTGAAATTGTAATTAAAGAAAATAAATGCTTCATGTTTTACTTATTTTTCTTCGACCTCGTCATTATTTGTAGCAATAATGCCAAACTGGGGCCTGTTTTAAAGCCACGAAGACTTCAATGGGGGAGGGGAGTCCAGCCACAGTATACGCTCGGTAAAAATATTTTAAAATTTTAGTAAAGTATACGAGGGGGGAGGTAGGATCTGCAATGTTTAAAAATTGGTCTACGTGGTTTATGGACAGCCTCCAGGCTGAACTGAATGTTGCACCCAGCTTGTAAGTTACTCATAGATTTCATTAGTCACAGCTGCTGTGACTCGATGGAGATGGAGACGCATTGTGAACTACCTTGAGTCTCCATCGTTTCCATGCACGTGTGGTGCATATATTGCGGAACAATAATTTTTTATTAAAAAAAAACTGTATCTCCAAAACTGCTTCTCCGACATCGCTAATTTTTTGTTAGGTAATGTAAAATTAAATGATCTTTCAATTAAAAATACTAAAAAAAGAAGTTGTTGAAGACCCTCGCAGTGAAAATCAAGAAAAAGCATTTGTAACATATTTTTTTCCTACAAAATCAAATATCTCTGAGTGTTTCATAATTTTTCTTAACACTAAATTAAAACATCTTTCGTTTGAAGGGTCAATCGTAAAAATCGGTCAAGAGGTTCAGAAGTTATAAATTTTTGAAAAAAGACATTTTTGAAAAAAAAATGATTTTTTGGACCACCCTAACACGGAAATGGTCACCCTAATGGCGCAATAAAAAAATACCAGTCAAATATTTTTTGATAAGGAAGAACTATACCAATTTTCATGAAATTCTGAGACCCACTATAACTTTTTTCTATGGAGTTGAGTAAACGCTCTCCAAAACTATTTTGCTAGCTTTTGCTTGAAGCTGTATCTGCAGCTTCTTTTCAGCTACTTTACAGCACAACGCTGGAAAAGTTGGCTTACAAAGCTAAAAATGTTAGTTGGGTATCTCACGATGTATGCAATCTTTCTCGAAAGAAAAGAGAACAAAGAATAATGGAGGTTGTTTAAATGGGGTTTAATCCATTCTATTGGGTATTTTATATGCTTCAATGAAACAATCAAGTTGACATTCCATTTATTCAATTACAACGTTTGCTATTTTATATGTTTATTCCACGGGTAAAGATAAACTGAATTTAAGTTAACTTAAATAAGTTTTAGTTGAAAGCCACTTGTCTGTCATAGTTTTGCAACATAAAGATTTGTGATGTCAGGTGCACCTTGTTTTCTAAAGTTGTTTTGAAATGACTAACATTAGTAAGTTTCCGAAACTTGAGGGAACATGTCTAGAACCAAATTATGAATAATAAAGGAACTGATTTTCTAATTTTAAAAATTGAATCTCAAGTTTAGGATTCGTTCAACAACCGTCAAATTTCAGAAAAATATATTAATGAATTGTTAATTTTGGAGTTAAATACAGTTTATCTCAGCTGTCCGTACATTTCAGTAAAAAAAAACAGCTGTACGAACACAACTTAAAGCATAGATTTCTAAATTTTTTGCTGCTTGCTCATGAACCATTTATTGGTTATCGGTATAGTATTGGGCTTATCTGGATGAGTGTGTAAGAAGTTAGAGCTATTTAAGTAAATCTAGATTTCCTAAAAAAACACATTTTCATGAAATACAATTAGCCAAACATATTGAAATTTTGCTCATCTGTAGTCATAATAAAGATCTTTAAAATGTCGCTAATTTTACTAGAATCCACCTACTAAGATAAAAGTTAAAATCGACCGTTTTACTGAAATTACTAAAACTTCATACATACTCTGCCAATAAAGTCCAAAGCTAAAAGCAATAAACAGTTATTCAACCATTAGCCAAGATTTCAAAAATCTATCTACTTACAGTCTTTCAAAAAATTGTTTAGATACATTGTATATAAACCATTTATTTTGTTAATAATTAATAATATATTTATATTATTGAATGGAGCAGCAAAAATAATCTCGTAGATACACGTCAAAAATGCGGTCGTGCTATGGACACAACCCTTAACTTTTTTTTACAACACTCGCTTCGTTTGTCGTGCGCGACAGTCTGTTTGTATTCGTACTTTCATGCTCTACTGTCGTATCTCTTACACAACACAAACGTTAGAACAACATTCGAGCAAAAAGAAAATTTTCAAATAACTATCATATGACATGTGCACACTTAATCTAGCTTTGTAAAATCTCCAACAGCCGATTACCTCGGCATTTATTTTTGCTGACATCTCTGTAAAATATCTGTTTGTTGCCTGATATTTCAGCAAAAAGTTATTTGTTTGCTGAGTCCCGGCAATTATTTGACTGAATCTCAGCAAAGTAAATTGCAGAACTACTCGGCTGATGGAATCTCGGCGAAGTGTGTGTGATTCCGTTCTAATTCTTCAATATGGTGTACTGCCTATAAACGCATATCAGTCCCATATGGATTTTCGTTAATTTTGAGATAACAACGCTATCCACTATCAATTGGCATCTACTTTCATATAATGTGATAAAACTATGGACTTTGATAATGAAAAATGTGAAAACCAACATCAAGTCAGTTTGTCCCATCAAGCAAAATAATCACATATCAGTCCCATCCTGAAATTCAATCGCCCATAGTTCAAGTTAAAGGTCTGCTTTTTGAATTGCCATATTTTTCGCTGATATAACAAATAATGCAAGCTTAATTGCAATAGATTTTAACTTAAAAATACTATCAATTAATTTACTATTATTTATCAAATATTTACATTTTCCATATGGGACTGATATGGGATTACAGGCAGTGTAGATTAGTCCATTTCTGATCAGAAATGTTATTACTAAGACATCGTTGCATGCCATTTTCAGAATTCACACAAGCAAGACATCAGCAGCTCTTTTTATGAGAAAAACTAAAATACATACATTCGCGACGGTCTTCGGCAACAGTGTTGTATGACAGAAAATGTGTCAACTACGGTGACCGCTTACAAGACTGATTGTAGCATATCCCGTGTCCTTAGTTTAGTGCATGTCGCATTACTCCATCACTATTGAGAAATGATGAAGTATTCGGTTTTGATACAGTTGTCATTCTTGCCTTCATCGCAAGCAATCGATTCTAATAGAAAGGTCCCGCTATTTATACCCTTCGAAGAGTGACAGTACCCTCCAAAGGCGCTTCCCTTTGTCAGTCAAAAGTGGATTCCGTAACAACAAAATTAAGTGGTCACATACTGCTACCTCCCTCGCTACGCCAATGGTTGCAGATTCAGTTTCCGAGCGGGTCTAAATGCTATCTACCTATACACATGATACTCAAAAGAGCAAAACCTCTTTTTTGCGAGATAGGGTTGCACGATGGAATTTGGTTCTATGCTTCATTGTTGGTCCTACCACTCAATGCGAGGATTGAAGCACATTGTTTTTAATTTATCATAAAATTAATACAGCCCCGTTTGTGTCGAAAAATCTAACTGAGCTTCAGAGATAGGCCCAAAATAGGAGCATAGAAATAAATAACGTCTCGTTACCGTTCCTTCCGAAAGACCATGAAGTGGCTAAATATATGTACCAACAACCGTATACACTAATAAGAAACGCTGTTATTGTTGATGTTGATGTTGTTGTTGTTGTTGAGCGAGACACAGGAAAAATCGAAACAGATGAAGAAGGATTACGAGTTCCTAAGACGTTTCGCTTGTCGTATTTTGCAGCCTTATCGGAGCATTTTGTTTTTCTTGGTTTCGTTTTGTTTTCCCTAGCCAGCAGAGTGAGTGTTTTGCTACTTAGAGGAATTATCATCATTTTCCTGTGCATACTTTTGCTCGAGGGGGCATCTTGATGACAGTTGTGGGGGTTGGATTTCGTTTTTCTTGCTTCGAATTTATTTTTTGTGACAATCCTATTTCCATCAACAAGGCCTGGATATTATGTTACAGTTGCTGAGTACGAGTTCGAGAAAAATCATAATATTTGCTATCGAAACACAAACCGAAGGCTCGTTTGCTTTCCATTTAAAGGAGAAAGTAATGTTTCCCAAATTTGCTATCGAATGGTGATCATTTTTCGATCCTATGCTTGTTAAGAACGATACGTCCAATCTTATCAGTAGCCTGCCAGTTGGTCAGAAAATTGTTTTCGCATCTATTGGATCGATCAATCTCTCCTCTGGGTGATTTATAGTAAAGGAAAAAAACATCGCAATATTTTTTGACAAAGAAAGTGATTAACATAATCGCATCGAGGGCCGGAAGGAAAAGAGGGAAAATTTCTCAAGCGAAATAATGATCACCGATCCCGAGAAAATGAAAATCCGTGAGCTAAAATATCTCAGTGATGATTGCATCCTTGTGGATAGAGAAAACAGAAAAAGGAACTCGGCAAGAGTGTGGTCGCTTGGATGAAAGAGAACTGCAAATGATGCCATTTGTTCAGCTTACGGTTTTAAATTGTATACATTTTTCTTCTGGTGTGGTTATCAGTCTTCTCGGCACTCGTCCTTTTAACTTTGATATTTAAACTATTTGGTTGAAGAGGAAGCATCCAGTTGCTTAATTTTTCATTGGAGAAGCGGGTCACGTTTGCCGTCTGATTCGGCTGCTTTTCAAGCAATATTTCAATTTTGTTTTTTTCTCCATTCAATCGAAAACACAAGCTCGTCTGACAGCGTATTGAAATTTAATTAAAATTATATAAAGTAGAAAATCTCCTTCTGGTGGTAATGATGCCGCTGTGGCTGCTGTTGCCACTGAAAAACAAAAAAAGATGAGACACCCCAGGAGGGAAAGTTCCCATCGAAACGACCCAGAGCTTGGCTTGATGGCCATGCAGCACACATATAACTATATTCGCCCTCACCATATCCAGCCTGAAGTCCTTCTGTATGATAACGAGAAAAACGCCAGACCCAGAACGAACCACATCAGGATAATCAATTTATGTTTAAAGTTGGAAAAACAATTTCCAACATGGTAAAGTTAAAAGTTTTCCTTGCTAGTAGCTGACTTTGTCGGCTGGTTTGCCTCCGTTACTTCTTTGCCGGGAGTTCCTTGATGTGTCGATGAGCGTAAGCGGTGGACCAGAGAAAACTTTTTCTTCTTCACGATGAAGCACAAGGCCGATTCAATACCCCTGTACACGCTATTTTGAGGCTACTCATGTTTGAATCAAAAATCTTTCAGTCCAGCCAAAAGGGAAGTTACCCAAAAATGAGTAAACATGCTTTTACTCAAATCTGAGTTAACGTGCTAATGGAGGAAACTGGGTAACGGTTACTCAGATGATGAGTAATCCTTACCCCTTTTGATAGAAATGAATGCATGCCCCATGAATGCTTGGTATATAAATTATTTCGTCCAGGAAAAATATTAAAAAAAAATCTGAAAATGATAATTCTGTATTTATTGATACCAACCTGCAGCCATCCTTTTTCAATGCTGGAGCTCTCACTCGCGCTCTTTTCGTGTGGCAATTCGGCTCCGGGGGCTGATAGAATCAAGTTAAACTCGTTGAAGAACCTCCCAGACGTCGCTAAGAGGCGCATGTTGAACTTGTTTTGTCAGTTCCTAGAGCTCAATATTGTTCCGGATGATTGGAGGCAAGTGAGAGTTATAGCCATTAAAAAGCCTGGAAAACCGGCTTCAGATCATAACTCGTATCGTCCCATCGCGATGTTATCGTGCATTCGAAAATTGTTGGAGAAAATGATCCTTTTTCGCTTGGAAAATGGGTTGAGACGAACCACCTACTCTCAGATACTCAATTTGGTTTCCGTTGGGGCAAGGGAACGAACGACTGTCTCGCGTTGCTTACCACAGGAATTCAGTTGGCTTTTGCTAAAAAAGAGCAAATGGCTTCTGTGTTCTTGGATATTAAGGGGGCTTTTGATTCAGTATCGGTTGAAGTGCTTTCAGACAAACTTCACGCTTGTGGCCTTTCCCCATTAATTAATAACTTTTTGTACAATTTGCTGTCAGAGAAACATATGAGCTTTTCTCATGGAAACTCTACAGCTTCTCGATTTAGTTACATGGGTCTCCCCCAGGGCTCATGTTTAAGCCCCCTTTTGTATAATTTCTACATCAGAGAAATTGACAATTGTCTAAGTGACAACTGCACGTTGAGACAACTTGCATATGACGGCGTAGTGTCTATGACAGGGCCCAAAGGGGTCAACCTGCAAGGACCCTTACAGGATACCTTAGACAATTTGTCTACTTGGGCTATTCAGCTAGGTATCGAATTCTCCACGGAGAAAACTGAGTTGGTCGTTTTTTCTAGGAAGCATAGCCCAGCACAACCAAAGCTTCAACTTTTGGGTAAACTGATCACTCATTCTATGTCCTTCAAATATCTTGGGATCTGGTTCGATTCAAAATGCACCTGGAGATCCCACATTGAGTATCTGAGACGAAAATGCCAACAAAGGATCAATTTTCTCCGAACAAATACCGGAACGTGGTGAGGAGCTCATCCGCAAGATCTTCTAACGTTGTACCGGACAACGATTTTATCGGTTTTAGAATACGGTAGTTTTTGTTTCCAGTCGGCGGCTAAAACGCACATCATCAAACTGGAACGGATCCAGTATCGCTGTCTTCGTATCGCGTTAGGATGCATGCACTCGACTCATACGATGAGTCTCGAAGTGTTAGCGGGCATGTTGTCACTATCGGATCGGTTTTCGGAATTGTCCCTCAGGCTCCTCACCCGTTGCGAAGTTATGAGCCCACTGGTAATCGAAAACTTTGAAAAACTTCTTGAGCTGTTTAGTTAGTTTAAATGATCTTTATTTTAGTTTAACTTGGGCGATTACCATATAAATTTTTACTAAGTGATTTAATTGCTTTCTTCATCTTTAGGTATGGGCAAAATTCAAAATTTGTTTTACAGAATTAGTCCTAGACTTAGTACACGGTCGACCATCTTGGTGGGATTGGTTTGTTTTGTTTTTAGAATTTGAAGAGAAACTACTTAATACTACTATTTACAGCTTAAAACTAACCTACTCTACTATATACACTTAACCTACTATGTACAAATTGCTTATTAAAGCATGTTCAGAAAGATTGCATTTTTGAATAAATTTAGTTGTCATATCATCAATTTTGGAATCTACTTTGGAAATTTCTGCCTCTTGATGGAGGTCTGCTATTCTTGTGTCGAATGGACGATCTAGGATCATCCTCAACACTCTATTCTGTGCAACCTGGATTTTGTTCCTGTGGGTCTGAGCGCACGATTCCCACACCGGGGTGGCATATAAGATCGCGGGGGCTATGATCTGTTTGTAAACAGCCAGTTTGTTTTGCCTTGAGAGGCGGGATCTGCGGCAAATGAGCGGATACAAACACCTAACCAAGGCGGAGCACTTAACTAGGGTTTTCTCTATGTGCGAGCGGAACAGGAGCTTCTCATCGAACAACATCCCGAGATAAGTAACATCAGTGGACCACTCGACCCTTGTACCATCCATTATTACGGTACAGGAGGGAGACGGTTTAAGTTTTAATGATTGTCTGTGAAGGAACATGATCGCTTGGGTTTTCGAGGCGTTGATTTTGATTTTCCACGTGGTGGCATAATCAGTAAAGGTGTCAAGGCATCGTTGGAGCTTGTTCGTAATTTCACGAGGCATCCTACCCTTGACGGCTATCGCGGTGTCATCTGCAAACAGAAAGAACACGCAACCGTCTCCTAGAGGAGGGATGTCCGACGTGTAGATGCTGTAAAGCAGTGGTCCCAGCAGACTCCCTTGCGGAACACCTGCTGGGATCGGAAATTGCCCCGAAAGGGAACTATTCAACGACACCCTGAACGACCTTTGCTGGAGATAGTTACGGGTGATTTTCACAAGGTATGGTGGAAAGTTGGAGTTACAAAGCTTGTATATAAGTCCGTCGTGCCAGACATTGTCAAACGCCTTTTCGACGTCTAACAAGGCCATGGCTGTGGACTTGGATACAGCTTTGTTACTCCGGATGTTATTCATCACCCGCACTAGCTGATGATTGGTGGAATGCCCCTTACGGAACCCGAACTGTTCCGGAAGAAGAATGTCATGTTCCTCCACAAACTTGTTTAGTCGGCTGAGGATCAATTTTTCGAACAGCTTGCTCAGCGCTGAGAGCAGGCTAATCGGTCTGTAGCTTGACGGTAGTGAAGGGTCTTTCCCAGGTTTGCGGATCGGGATGATTTTTGCCACCTTCCAGATGCTTGGAAAGTAGTGCAGCTCCAAGCATCTGTTGAAGGTGGCAGCTAGCAGCGAGTGCACCCTCGGGCTGAGATTTTTCAACGCTAGGTTGAATATTCCGTCAAACCCGGGAGCCTTCATGTTCTTACTGTATTTCAGCGCTGAGCAAATTTGTTCCTCTGTAATCCGTTCTTCTGGAGGGACGGCACAAGGGGAGGCATCTAACGTCAGGACGCACTGCGCAACCTGGTTCTCGAGTGGACTTGGGATTTTAGAGCCAAGCAAATGCGACTGGGCAATGTGCTCCCCAATCGCATTGGCCTTCTCTTCGTTGGTGATAAGCCGTTCGTCATTGACTCTAAGTGGTGGAATGGGCTTGGGGTGAGACTTCAGCACCTTGGCAACCTTCCAGAATGGTCTGGAACGGTCGTCCAGGTTCTGAACGAGCCGCCCGAAACTCTCGTTCCGGATTGAGACCATTCTGGAAGCGATCTGCCGATTCAGATCGACCATTTCGTATTTACGCTGCAGATCCCCAGTCCGCTGAAACTGGCGTCTACGAACATTTCTGAGCCGAATCAAGAGTTTGGTGTGGGAATCAATTGCTTGAAACTTACCCCTCACAGGAACTCGTCGAACGCACTCTTCGTCAGCCACGGATATGGCTTGATGGAGACCCTCCAGGGCCCGGTCGATGTCATCCACTGTGTCGAGCGGTGGGTTGTCGTCGATGTGGCGGTCGACCACGCGTCGAAACTGGACCCAGTTGACTCGATGGTAGTCCTTCCGCTGGCACGGTGCAGGGGCCACGTTGTAGCCCAGCTCGGTCAGCACCGGTTGGTGGTCCGAACTCAGGTCGTTGACGGCAACCGGCTTGGCTAATCTGGTGTTTGCCAAGAACAGGTCCAGCGTCGATGGGTTGCCCGTCGGTGATGTGAAGGTTGGTTCGTCCGGAAACCAGACGGAATAGAGACCATGCTGGGAATGGTCGAATAGCAGGCGGCCGTTCTGGTTCTGCTGGTAGTTCCGCCAGGCCTCGTGCCGGGCGTTCAGGTCCCCTCCGATTACAAAGCGGGCATTGGTGTGGGTTATGATGGCAAGGTCGTTCTTGAACTGCTGTGCTGTACCATTGCTAACGGTACATTGCCGGGGGCAGTAGACGGCGATGAACCGGACGTTTCCGGTCGATGTTTCCACCTCAACGCCGACGGCCTCGATGATGGAAGTGCGGTAGTGGGGTAGGGTGCAGTACTTGATGCCTTTCTTGATGATGACCGCGACACCGCCCCCCCTGGAGCTGGTGCGATCAAGCCGGACAATGCTGTGGTCGGGCAGCCAGAAGCTGTCACCGGTCTTGAGGTGAGTCTTGGTGAGAAGGCCCACGTCGATGTCGTGCTTGCGGAGGAAGTCTGCAAGCTCAATGTTTTTCGCCCCTACGGAGCGAGCGTTCCAGTTGGCGATCTTTATGGGTTCACGGTCCATAATTAGCGACAAAGGAGATGATAGCTTGGAGCTGTTGTGTTCTTGTTGCGCAGGTGCGCTTGATGATGATGGCCTGGGCCAACAGTGTGACGATCTCATCCGTTGACAGCGGAGAATCGTCTGTAGCTTCACCGGTTGTACCGGCCAATCCCGGAGCAGGGGGATCCGTCGATGGCCCGGAGGCTTGACCGGGAACTGCAGCGGCAGCCAACTGTTGGTTGAGCGGGAGCGGCGGCAACACTGGAATTGGCCGTGATTGGACCGGTGATAACGGAGGAAAGTTCTGCGCGTTGTTTTCTGGAACCTTCTTGCGACCGGGCTGGCTGTTGGACGAGGCCTTCTTCCGGATCTCGGCGTATTCGGCCCGCTTCGGACAGGCCTTACTTGTGGCCTTGTGGGCGGCACCGCAGTTGGCGCATGTGGGAGTGGCTTCCTCGATGCTGTCGCAGTTGTCGATCTTGTGGTTTTTGCCGCATTTGATGCAGCGGCTGGCCATGCGGCAATTCCTGGTGCCGTGCCCGAACAATAGGCAGTTCGAGCACTGAGTGACGCCACGGTGGGTGGGTTTATACCGCTCCCACTTCACTACGATGTGGAACAGTGTGCGTGTCGTCTGGAGATCCTTCACGGTTGTGGAGTTCTTCTCCAGATGGACCAGGTAGAGCTGGTCACGATACTTGATGGCCTTGCTGCGGGTCATCTTGTGGACTTCGACCGGCTTGAGGCCGTTTGCCTTAATCTCGTCCATTAAGGTGGTGGTGTCCATGTCGTGGAGCCCGCGCAGCACCACTTTCAGCGGCTTGGTGGCCTCGATGTCGTGGGAGAAGTACTCCAGCTTCATCCTGTCCAAGAGGGCCTGGACTGCGTTGTAGTGATTTTCGGCCGAGACCATCAGTTTGTAGCCTTCCGTGCACCGTTGAATGGTGCAGCGAAGGCCCTGCTTAATGTAGAAATCCAGCTGCTCCCATAGCCCGGGAGGGAAGCCCTTCACATAGAAGGGTGGCAACTTAACTTTTTTCGGCACCGTCTCAGGGTCCGACTGCGGCTGGGCTCCGTTCTGCAGGGCGGAGAACGGATTGTTGCTCAGCAGCTTTTTTGCTGCTGATACGGTGGCGCTGCTGTCTTCAGGTCTGGGTCGTTTAGTTCCGGGAGGCCCCGGCTGCGGGTCCGCAACGCCTGTCGGGATGGGCAATGGGGTTTTCTTCTGCTTCTTCTGGGCTGGCTCGGTGGTCGCGCCGTCTCCTGGGAGAGTCTGTTTTCCCGGTAAACCGGCACTCGCGTTACCGCGCGATTTCTTACCCATGGCTGGGTCAGCGAGAGCGTCACTACACAACGCGGAGCTAATTCGACTTGCGAACGAACGAACGAAACTAGAGAGAATTCAAATCGACTGAACTGCTCAACAGTCTGGCAGCGAAATGACTTCTTGAGCTGAACCCTCAAACTCGTTTTATGTCATTGTACTACGTGTACATAACACTGCATGTCAGCCCTTCACAGCATAATCCTCATCGTGTATGCTTCTCCGACTTCGGCAATTCAGTTAGTTTTGATGTATCTATGACGCGGGAGATTCGTGGGATCCCGTTCCATGATTGTTCCGTCAATTTATGCTGCAAAGTTTGGCCAAGTTGATTCCGCAAGATCGTTCTTCACAGATGGATCATTAATAGAGGCGTCCGCTGGTTTTGGTATTTATAACGAATTTCATAGCGCCTCTCGAATGCTTCATGCTCCCTGTTCCGTATATATTGCTGAGCTGGCGGCTATATACTATACGCTAGAAACGATTGCCTCACTTCCACCAGATCACTATTTTATTTTTACGGATAGTCTCAGTTCTGTCGAGGCTATTCGATCCATGAGGCCGGTAAAGCACTCCTCGTATTTTCTCATGAAAATACGAGGGCTTTTAAGTGCTTTATCTTTAAGATCTTTTGTCACCACCTTTGCATGGGTCCCATCTTATTGCTCGATTCCGGGCAATGAGATGGCGGACTCCCTTGCTAAGGTGGGCGCTATGCAAGGCGATATTTACGATCGACAAATCGCCTACGATGATTTTTTCTTCATTTATCGTCAACAGTCACTCGTCAGCTGGCAGAATAAATGGAGCGAAGGAAGTTTGGGACGATGGATATATTCGATCATCCCTAAGGTGTCGAAGAGTCCTTGGTTCAAGGGGTTGGATGTGGGTCGAGACTTCATTCGTATGATGTCTCGCCTCATGTCCAATCACTACTCGTTAAACGCTCACTTGTTCCGTGTTGGGCTGGGGGACAGCAATCTCTGTGAATGTGGACAAGGTTACCAAGACGCCGATCATATTATTTGATCTTGTGCTGAGCATCGCGGAGTCAGATCTGAACTGTACGATTCCCTTCGGGCGCGAGGTAGACAACCTAATGTTCCAGTTCGAAATATTTTGGATAGACGCGATCTGGAGTTTTTGAAACTTATATATGTTTTCTTTAAAAAATTTAACCTTAGATTGTAAGTTTGACTAACCTTGTGTTAAGTTTTTGTTTTGTTCGTGTGGGTTTTTTTAATGTTTGTTTCTGTAATAATTGTATAATTACACTGTGGATACCAAATTGAATAGGAATAAGTTCATGTTTTAGGAATAATGAAATATTTGTATCGTAAATCATAGCTCAAACCTCCTCCTCCCTCTTCCCATCCATAAAACTGTAAATCTCTACTAACCTCGAGATGACCGCGAGTAATCGGTTCAGTTCCTTTAACTCTAGATTTAAATCATCAATTATGTATAACGCAAAAGATAACTTGGCTCTGTAAAGTTTATTCGATTGAGCCTGTACAAATAAATAAATTAATTAATAAAAAAAAAAAGATCTGAGTGGATGAGAGATTAAAGCGAGATGGAACATGAGCAAAACCTAAGAGAAGAGGTGACAATACGGGAGCGAAAATGAACCACCACTGTGCTGTCTTCATCGACGACGACTCCCTCGTCGATATTTGCGCCACCAGCAATCGGCGCGACTTCAGTACCAACTCGAAGATCGATTGGGAATTTCTGCAGCACACCAGTCCGGGGTGCAATGCGCAACAACACCAATGCTGAATAGGGTGCATCTTTGCCTACCTCACTTCGACAAAGGGATGCTACTTTGCCAACGCAGGTAAAGCAGCGACGACATCGATGGTACCGTGAGTAAACAAACGCATGCAAATCTCCTCCCACACAAACACATGAGCTCGAAGACAAGACCAGGATAGGCTAGCAATCGCTAGAACTAGTTTAGGCAACCGCACACACAATTAGGGAGAGCTATCAAGCAAAACAATAAATGGGAAAGGAACAAGTACTGTGAATAAACCTAGGTTAGAAACACTAGGGTAACTGATGATGGTTGGACCTATATAAGCCGGTTTCACACGACGTCAACGTTCAACATTCTCTGCTTGTTCGTCAAGCAATTAAGTTCGGTTTAAGCTCGCTCTCGTGAGTTGTTCGGAAAATATTTTTTTAGAATTAGTGTTCGCGCTCTTTCTTTCGTGGTTTGTCGTGCGTGTGTGTGTGCCCCGAAATGGGGAAGCATCGCTCGCGAAGCCCGGTGAAGGACCAGGACGCCGGTGAAGGAAGCTCCGGTGTGCCCACATCGAACAGATTTGCTGTTCTTCCCATTGATGGGCATACCCAGCCAGCTGCAAAAGGAAAGCGCAGCAAGAAGAGGAAGAAGAATCGGAGCCAGTCCGGTTGCACGATTTCTCGCGACGATGCCACTGCGACAAACGGCAGTGATGTCGGAGATTTCGGTGACGTTGCCGACACAAGCACGGCAAAAGTAAAACTACCTCCGTTGGTAGTAAAAAATGCCCATCTTAACGATCTCATCGCAGATCTGGCGTCACTGGGCGTTAAAGCCGAATTCAAGTTGGGCAGAGTCGGCACCAAGGTTATGCTCCGTACGAAAGCGGAGTATGACTTGGTCGTTGCCCACCTGAGGACTACCAAGGTGGAATTTTTCACCCACGACATTCCCGGCGAGAAACCATTCAAGGTCGTCATCAGGGGTCTACCGAATTTTGACCCGAAGCTGATTGAAGCGGAAATCAAGCACCGCTACAAGCTGGCTCCAACTGCCGTCTTCCGGATGACAAGGAGGGACGAGAACGTCAAGAGGTATCCGGATTGCCTTTTCCTGGTGCATTTCCAGAAGGGAACGGTGACGCTTAATGCGTTGAAGGCTATCCGCTCCATCAATTCCAACATTGTCCGATGGGAGCCATACCGTGGCGGCCGTCACGACGTCACCCAGTGTCAGCGTTGCCTGAATTTCGGGCACGGCACCCGAAACTGCTACATCAAGCCGCGCTGTGGCAAATGCGCCCAAAATCATGTCTCCTCCGAGTGCGTTGTCGACGAGTCGGACACATGCAAATGCGCCAACTGTGGTGGAGCTCATCAAGGGTCCGACAAACAGTGCCCCAAACGCGAGGATTTCAAGCGGATCCGAAAGCAGGCGTCCACAAGAAGCCAACCAGGACGGAAGAAGGAAAACATTCCGGCATTCAGGGTGGAGGACTTTCCGCCTCTTCGTGATACGCAACACGGTCAAGCAAATCCACGGATGCAATCCGGCCCCCGTCAAGAAACGTCTGGTGCCTCAGCTGGACAAAGCTCTCCATCCCCCCCTGGATTCTGGAGACAACCACCAGCACAAAACGCCAATCCCGATCTCTTCTCTGCGGATGAGCTGATGAAGATTTTCGTCGACATGACCAGCGCTCTTCGCCAGTGCCGCAGCAAGCCCGAACAGATCCAAGTGCTCGGTAAGTTTATTATTCAGTATGGTGTCTAAACCGATAACTGTCGTCACATGGAACGCATGCTCTGTAAGAGCAAAAAGACTCGAGCTTGCTGACTTCCTCCGCAAGCATAGTATCGACGTGGGCCTCCTAACAGAGACCCATCTTAAATCCGGTGACAGCTTTTGGTTGCCTGATCACCACATTATCCGGCTTGATCGTATTGACTCCAGGGGGGGTGGTGTTGCGATCATCATCAAGAAAGGAATAAAGTTCTACACGCTGCCGCATATCCGCACTTCTATCATCGAGGCCCTTAGTGTGGAGGTGGAATCATCAACCGGAAACGTCCGATTCATCGCCGTATACTGCCCTCGTCAGTGTGCTGCCAGCAACGGACTAAGGATGGAATTCAAGAACGACCTCACCGCTATCACTCGCACGAGCTCACGATTCGTCATTGGGGGCGATCTAAATGCCCGCCACGAAGCATGGCGGAACTATCAGCGGAATCAGAATGGACGTCTGCTCTTCGACCACTCGCAGCATGGGCTGTATACAGTGCAATTTCCGGATGAACCGACATTCATCTCTCCGGCGGGAAACCCTTCCACGCTGGACTTCTTCCTGACGAACTTCGGGCTATCCAAGCCGGTGACAATCAACGACTTAAGCTCCGATCACCAACCGGTGGTGGCTGAGATCGGCATCAACATAGCTCCTGCTCCAATCCTACGAAAAGACTACCACCACGTAAACTGGGTCCAGTTTGGACATGTGGTTGACCGGAACATCAACGAAAATCCGCCGCTTGACACCGTAGAGGACATCGACCGGGCTCTGGAAGGACTCCACCAGGCCATATCAATGGCAGACGCGACGTGTGTTTGACAAGTTGCTGTGAGGGGTAAGTTTGTTGACATTGATTCCCACACCCAGTTACTGATTCGCTTGAGAAATGTGCGTAGACGCCAGTTTCAGAGGACTGGAGATCTGGGCAAAAAACATGAAATGGCCGATCTGAACAGGCAGATTGCTTCCAGAATGGACTCACTCCGAAATGAAAGTTTCGGGCGTGTTGTCCAGAATCTGGATGACCGCTCCCGTCCATTCTGGAAGGTAGCCAAGGTGCTGAAAACTCATCCCAATCCCATTCCTCCTCTCAGAGTCGGAAATGATGACAATCGGCTCATTACCCCACAAGAGAAAGCAAATGCGATTGGTAATCATATTGCTACATCGCATTTGCTTGGCTCAACTATCCAAAGTCCGCTCGAAAATCAGGTGACGCAATCAGTGCTGTAAATTCTCAAAATCATTTGAACATTTTTGATGAAAATGAGAAAAGTAGCTATTCGCTATCAAAGGGGACCTCCTCCGAATGGATGATATCAGTTGCTTAGTCATTCGACGAAGGCATGGATCATTCTCATTTGAGAACGCTATATATCATTCGATTGAGTGTAACCTACACACATACGGAGCTCTGGTCGACATTCCGGCGAAAAAGCTAAGCCAACCCGACACCAACCTGACTTCTATCAAACCCCAACCCGATGTTGACCCGACATTGACCCGACATAAACCCAAAATTGACCCGACATTAACACGACATTGGGTCGACATCGACCTTAAATTAGCCTTACATTGATCCGACATCGGGTCGACTTGTCTGTTCGGGACCATTTTCCTGGATTTCTTCCATACTCCACTGTCGTATATCAAATGATACTGAGTGACTCAATTGACAGTGACAATGAGCTTCGAATGAGAAAGGGGCTCTTCAAATTATGGTCATGTGAGAATTCGTTTACACAGAATTGATTGAATGGTTGTAGTGGTTCATCTTCAATCGAATGATATGAAAATTTACAGCACTGGACGCAATGCGTACAAAACTTGGATGCCTCCGCTTGTGTCGTCCCTCCGGCAGAAAATATTACAGTGGAGCAGATTTGCTCAGCGCTGAAAAACACCAAGAACATGAAGGCTCCCCCATTCCGTCTCGCACGCTGAGCCGATCAAGTCGCATCGGTCTCGTTGTACGACACTATCATTTAGTTTTGAGTTTTTCCCCACGCGAGGGTTTTTTCTCGCCAAAGTTATCATATTATTCTTTATTAAATAGAATTGTAAGTTGATCTTGATTAACAATAATTAGTTTAGCTTTTTTATCTTTTTTTAGTGCTGCTTATACTTTATTTTTATTTGCTTATAGTCAGCATGGAAAAATTTATTCAGGAGTTTATTTTTTTTCTTCAGGTAGAGTTCGCGAATTTTTATTATTAATATTACATTGATTACCTTTAAATTTATTAATTATAAAAAGTAATTTTTGTATATTATGAATTTAATTATTATATTTAAATAGTTTAATAAAAATATTGATTTGTGGTGTCAATGATATGAAATTTTTCATTTTAGATCGTGAATTATTTAATTAATTATTGTAAAAATAGATTTTATATTTTAATTTCTATTAGACTTATTTTATTTATTTTAAGATTAAAATTTTTATTAAAAGATTTAGTATATTTTATTGAATGAGAAATTGTGTCTCTTCATTCTATATCAATTGTAATAACTTTTTTATTTGATTGAATAAGTTTAATATTTATATCTTTTGTTTTATTAATTTCTTCTTTAGTAATTTTTTATAGAAATCAATATATAGGAGAAGATTTTAATGTAAATCTTTTTATTTTATTAGTATTGATATTTGTTTTTTCAATAATAATATTAATTATTAGACCTAATTTAATTAGAATTTTATTAGGATGAGATGGATTAGGTTTAGTTTCATATTGTTTAGTTATTTATTTTCAAAATGTAAAATCTTATAATGCTGGAATATTAACAGCTTTATCAAATCGAATTGGAGATGTTGCTTTATTATTGGCTATTGCTTGAATATTAAATTATGGTAGTTGAAATTATATTTTTTATTTAGACATAATAAAATCAAATTTTGAAATAATAATTATTGGAGGGTTAGTTATATTAGCTGCTATAACTAAAAGAGCTCAAATTCCATTTTCTTCTTGATTACCTGCAGCAATAGCTGCTCCGGCCCCTGTTTCAGCTTTAGTTCATTCTTCAACTTTAGTAACAGCAGGAGTTTATTTATTAATTCGATTTAATATTTTATTAGAAAATACTTTTTTAGGCCAATTTTTATTATTAGTTTCTGGATTAACTATATTTATAGCAGGATTAGGGGCTAATTTTGAATTTGATTTAAAAAAAATTATTGCTTTATCTACATTAAGTCAATTAGGTCTTATAATAAGAATTTTATCAATTGGTTTTTATAAATTAGCTTTTTTTCATTTATTAACTCATGCTTTATTTAAGGCTTTATTATTTATATGTGCTGGTGTAATTATTCATAATACTAAAAATGCTCAAGATATTCGTTTTATAGGTGGTTTAAGAATAAGAATACCTTTAACTTGTAGTTGTTTTAATATTGCTAATTTAGCATTATGTGGTATGCCATTTTTAGCAGGATTCTATTCAAAGGATTTAATTTTAGAAATAGTTATATTATCTTATATAAATTTTTTTTCTTTTTTTCTTTTTTTTTTTTCTACTGGTTTAACAGTGTGTTATTCTTTTCGATTAGTTTATTATTCAATAACAGGAGATTTTAATAGAACTTCTTTAAATATATTAAATGATAGGGGGTGAACTATATCTTTTAGAATTTTTTTTTAATAGTAATAGCAATTATTGGAGGGAGAATATTAAATTGATTAATATTTTTTAATCCAGAAATAATTTGTTTACCTTTTTATATAAAAATATTAACTTTATTAGTATGTATTTTAGGTGGAGTAAAAGGTTATTTAATTAGAAATGTAAAGTTATTTTTTTTTAATAAGTCATTAGTATTTTATAATTTTAGTTTTTTTTCTGGGAGTATATGATTTATACCTGTTATTTCTACAATTGGTGTAATTAAATTACCATTAATTTTAGGAATACATTCTTATAAAAGTTTTGATCAAGGATGAAGTGAATATTTTGGAGGTCAAATATTATATATACAATTAAAAAATTATTCATTATATATTCAGGAATTTCAAAATAATAATTTAAAAATTTATTTATTAAGTTATATATTATGAGTAATTATTTTGGTAATAATAATGTTATTTTTAAAATAATAAAAATTTAAATAGCTTATATTTAGAGCATGACATTGAAGATGTTAGGGAAATTATAATAATTTTTAAATATTATATAAAATATTTATAAAAAATAAATTTTTATTTTCACAGTGAAAATGTAATGTTTAAATTTAAACTATATAAATAATTTTATAAGAAATATGATGATCAAGAAAAAGCTGCTAACTTTTATCTTTAATGGTTTAATTCCATTTATATTTCTTAATTGGAATATTAAATTATTCAATGATATCATTAACAGTGATATACCTCTTTTTGGTTTCAATTAATTAAGATAAATTGAATAAATTCAATACTTTTTAAATGCAAATTAAATGTTATAATTAACTATTATCCTAAATAAAAAATATGGGTGAATTTCACCTAAGATTAGGCCGAAACTAATTGCAATAAATCGCTTCATATTTAATTATTTCATTCTAAAGCTCCTTGGTTTCATTCATGATATAATCCTGCTAATAAAATGAAAATAAAAAATAAACTAGTAATTGATCAATTAATTATATTTGATGTTTTTATAATTAAAATTATTGGTAAAATTAATGCAATTTCTACATCAAAAATAAAAAAATAATAGCAATTAAAAAAAATCGTAATGAAAAAGGTAATCGAGAATAATTTATTGGATCAAATCCACATTCAAAAGGAGATGATTTTTCTCGATCAGTAATAGTTTTTTTTTGATAAAATTGTAGCTAGTATTATTACAATAATTGTAATAGTAAAAATGATGCATCTTATAATTAATAATATAATAATTATTTATACTAAAATTATTTAGTCCTTGTGATTGGAAGTCACATATACAAATATATACTTTATAAATTAACTACCTCATCAGTAAATTGAAATATATAAGAATAATCAAACTACATCAACAAAATGTCAATATCAAGCTGCAGCTTCGAAACCGAAATGATGACTACTTGAAAAATGGTAGTTTATATGTCGAATTAAGCAAATTAATAAAAATGAAGTTCCAATTAATACATGAAGTCCATGGAATCCAGTTGCTACAAAAAATGTTGATCCATAAACATTATCGGCAATTGTAAATGGGGCTTCAATATATTCATATGCTTGTAGAATAGAAAAATAAATACCTAATAGAACAGTAAAAAATAGACTTTGTATAGTTTGCGTATGATTATTTTCTATTAAACTATGATGAGCTCAAGTAACTGTTACTCCTGAAGCTAATAAAATAGCTGTATTTAATAAAGGAATTTGAAAAGGATTAAAAGCAATAATTCCGACTGGGGGTCAAATTATTCCTAATTCAATTGTTGGAGATAAGCTTCTATGAAAAAAAAGCTCAAAAAAAAGAAATAAAAAAAAATACTTCTGAAATAATAAATAAAATTATTCCTCATCGTAATCCTAGTGTTACAGGAATAGTATGAAGTCCTTGAAAAGTTCCTTCTCGAGAAATATCTCGTCATCATTGATATATTGTTAATATAGTAATTGTATTTCCTAATAAAAATAAAGAAATGTCATATTGGTGGAACCATTGAACAAGACCTGTAACTGTTGTTATTGCTCCAATAGCTCCTGTTAAAGGTCATGGGCTATAATCTACTAAGTGAAAAGGATGGTTTGCATGTGTTGACATAAATTAATTTACTTCACTAGAATAAAGAGTACTCAATACAGCAAATACATAAGATTGAATAATTGCAACTGCAGATTCTAATACTAATAAAGCAATTTGAGTAATTAAAATTAATGATAAAATAATATATGAAGTTGATATAGGTCCTGTATTTCCTAATAAAGTTATTAATAGATGTCCTGCAATTATATTGGCAGTTAATCGAACAGCTAGTGTTCCAGGTCGAATTACATTACTAATTGTTTCAATACATACTATAAAAGGTATTAATACAGCTGGAGTTCCTTGAGGAACTAAATGAGCAAATATATGTTGTGTATGACAAATTCATCCATAAAGTATAAAACTTAATCATAAAGGAAAGGCTAAGGTTAAAGTTAGAGTTAAATGACTTGTACTAGTAAAAATATAAGGAAATAATCCTAAAAAATTATTAAATATAATTAACGAAAATAAGGATACAAATATTAATGTTCTTCCATTATGTCCATTAGGTCCTAATAAAGTTTTAAATTCTTTATGAAGAGTTAATAAAATATTATTTCAAATAATTTGGAATCGATTTGGTATTAATCAGTATGTTGAAGGAATAATTAAAAGACCTAAAAAAGTACTTAATCAATTTAAAGAAAGATTTAAAATAGTAGTTGAAGGGTCAAATACTGAGAATAGATTTGTTATCATTTTCAATTTATTTTATGTTGTTTAATATTTAGATTTTGGGAAGATTCATTTGAGTTATAAGAAAAACAAAAATAATTTTTAATATTAAAAATTACTAATGTAAGTGAAAAAACTAAAAATAAAGTTAATCATCTAATAGGTGCTATTTGAGGAATTAAAAAATATTAGATTAATACTAATTTTTTTAGTTTGACATACTAAGGTTTTTATAAAACTAATTTTTTTAATAATATTTAATCATTAGAAGTAATTGCTAATTTACTATAATATGATTTAAGAGATCATTACTTGCTTTCAGTCATCTAATGAATTTATTTGAGAAGAAATTCATTTAATAAAATAATTTATAGGAATTCTTTCAATTACAATTGGTATAAAACTATGATTTGCTCCACAAATTTCTGAACATTGACCGAAAAATAATCCTGGTTGATTAATTAAGAAATTTGTTTGATTTAATCGTCCAGGTGTTGCATCAATTTTTACACCTAAGGAAGGAATAGTTCATGAATGTAGTACGTCAGTTGCAGTTACTAAAATTCGAATTTGATTATTTATAGGTAAAATAATTCGGTTATCAACATCTAGTAATCGAAATCCATTAATATCTAATTCATTTGTAGGAATTATATATGAATCAAATTCTAAGTTTAAAAAATTAGAATATTCATAACTTCAGTATCATTGATGACCAATAGCTTTTAAAGTAATTAAAGGTGAATTAATTTCATCTATTAAATATAATAAACGTAATGAAGGGAAAGCAATAAATATTAAAATTACTGCGGGTAAAATTGTTCAGATAATTTCAATTGTTTGTCCATGTAGTAAATATCGATTAGTAAATTTATTAAAAAATAATATAAATATAATATAAGCAATTAATACAGTAATTATAATTAAAATTAAAAGAGTATGATCATGAAAAAAGTTTAATTGTTCTATTAAAGGAGATGAACTATCTTGAAGTCCTAAATTTGCTCATGTTGCCATTTTCTAATAAAAGATAATAATCTTTATATATGAAGCTTAAATTCATTGCACTAATCTGCCATATTAGAAATTAGAAGAAAGTAATGGTAATTCTGAATAAGTATGTTCAGCAGGAGGAAGAGTATGATATCATTCAATTGATGAAGATAATTGTATTGGGAAAGCAATACTACGTTGTGAAATTATACTTTCTCAAATAATAAATATAAAAAAAATAATTCCAAATAAAGAAATAGTTCTTCCTAATGAAGATACAATATTTCAAGCTAAATAACTATCTGGAAAATCAGAATATCGTCGTGGTATTCCGGCCAATCCTAAGAAATGTTGTGGGAAAAATGTTAAATTTACTCCAATAAATATTATAACAAATTGTGCCTTTAATCATGAAGGATTTATAACTAATCCTGTTAATAAAGGATATCAGTGAATAAATCCTGCTATAATAGCAAATACAGCTCCTATTGATAATACATAATGAAAATGGGCAACTACATAATATGTATCATGTAATACAATATCAATTGAAGAATTAGCTAGGACTACTCCTGTTAATCCTCCAACTGTAAATAAAAATACAAATCCTAGTGATCAAAGTAAAGCAGGACTATAAGTTAATTGAGTTCCATGAAGAGTAGCTAATCATCTAAAAATTTTAATTCCTGTAGGAACTGCAATAATTATTGTAGCAGATGTAAAATATGCTCGAGTATCTACATCTATTCCTACTGTAAATATATGATGAGCTCAAACAATAAATCCTAATAATCCAATTGTTAGTATAGCATAAATTATTCCTAAAGTTCCAAAAGTTTCCTTTTTTCCTCTTTCTTGAGTAATAATATGAGAAATTATACCAAATCCGGGTAAAATTAAAATATAAACTTCTGGGTGTCCAAAAAATCAAAATAAATGTTGATATAAAATAGGATCTCCTCCTCCAATTGGATCAAAAAATGAAGTATTTAAATTTCGATCTGTTAATAATATTGTAATAGCTCCAGCTAAAACTGGTAATGATAAAAGTAATAATACAGCTGTAATTACAACAGATCATACAAATAAAGGTAATCGATCTAATGTAATTCCTGAAGATCGTATATTAATAACAGTAGTAATGAAATTTACTGCTCCTAAAATTGAAGTTACCCCTGCTAAATGAAGAGAAAAAATAGTTAAATCAACTGAAGCTCCAGCATGAGCAGTTCCTGATGAAAGAGGGGGATAAACTGTTCATCCTGTTCCTGATCCATTTTCTACTATACTACTTGAAAGGAGGAGTGTTAATGAAGGAGGTAATATTCAAAAACTTATATTATTTATTCGAGGAAATGCTATATCTGGTGCTCCTAATATTAAAGGAACTAATCAATTTCCAAATCCTCCAATTATAATTGGTATTACTATAAAAAAAATTATAATGAAAGCATGAGCTGTAACAATTACATTATAAATTTGGTCATTTCCAATAAATATTCCTGGTTGGCTTAATTCAGCACGAATTAAGATTCTTAATGATGTTCCAACTATTCCTGATCAAACTCCGAAAATAAAGTATAATGTACCAATATCTTTATGATTTGTTGAAAATAATCACTGTCGCGATTAAATGGCTGAAGTTTAGGCGATAAATTGTAAATTTATATATAAGAATAATTCTTTTTAATCAAACTTTATATTCAATAATGATATTAGACTGCAATTCTGAAGGAATAATTTTTTAATTATTAAAGTTTAAGAATTAAAGGATTAGTACAAATATTTTCAGCTTTGAAGGCTATTAGTTTTTTTAACTTAAATTCTTATTATAGAATTATATAAATTAAAGTAATGATAACTAATCCTATAATTGAAATAAAATTTATAGTTAAAATTAAATTTATTTTTTTATTATTATAAGAATTTATTAGTATTCATGAATTTTTGTTATAATTTAATATATAAATACTATATGATATTCGTAAATAATAATATAAAGTGATTAAAGTTAAACAGACTGCAATAAATAATAAAAAAATTTGATTTAATTCAACTAAATTTTGAATTACTAATCATTTAGGTAAAAATCCTAAAAATGGAGGTAATCCTCCTAAAGATAATAAATTTAAAAATATAAAAAATTTAATTATAGGATTTATTATTGAAAAATTAAAAATTTGATTAAAATGGAATAATTTAAAATTATTAAATATCAAAATAATTGATATTGATAAAATTGAATAAAAAAAAAATAAGTAAATCATAATAATTCATTATTTATTATAGCTATAAGTATTCATCCTAAATGATTAATTGAAGAAAATGCTATTAATTTACGTAAAGAAGTTTGATTTAATCCTCCTAAAGCTCCGATAATTATTGATAAAATAATAGAAATTAAAAAAAAATTATAATTTATATTATATGAAATTAATATTAAAGGAGCAATTTTTTGTCAAGTTATTAAGATTAAACTATTGATTCAATTTAATCCTTCTATTACTCCTGGGAATCAAAAATGAAAAGGAGCTGCTCCTCTTTTTAATAATAAAGTTGATAAAATTAATAAATCATTAAAATTGTTATTTATTATTCAATTATTATTAAAAAATAATATTATTAAAATAATTGCAAATAATAAAATTGATGAAGCAAAAGCTTGAGTTAAAAAATATTTTAATCTACTTTCTGAAGTTATTTAATTTTTTTTACCTTCATTTATTAAGGGAATAAATGATAGTAAATTAATTTCTAACCCTATTCATGCTCCTAATCAAGAATTAGAAGAAATAGTAATTAAAGATCCTGAAATTAATATAATAAGAAAAATATTATTAGAAATTTTTTTAATTAAAAAGCAAAGGATTATAACCTTTATAAGTGGGGTATGAACCCAATAGCTTAATTAGCTTATCTTTTTATATTTTAGTGTATGATGCACAAAAGTTTTTGAAGCTTTTGGAAATAGTTTAATTCTATTAGATATAATAATGAATAAAGCATTAAATCTTTATGATTTACCCTATCAAGGTAATCCTTTTTATCAGGCAATTCATTAAATTTTATTTTATTATTATAATAAAAAAAGAAAAAAATGGTTCAGATTTAATGTAAATTTATAAAATTACCATTATTATTTAAATATTTGTGTGTTAATTAATTATATATATATATAAATGTTTATATATTAATTAAATATTTATTTTTAATATCATATAAATATTTATATATTAATTAAATATTTATATAAATTAAATAATATATAGAGATATATATATATATAATAAATAATTTATTTTAAATAAATATATATATAGTAATGATAAAATAAATTATGGATCTTATATAAATAACAGTGAAGTATTTATAAGCCTATGGGTCCTAAATGAAGAAAAAAAATAAGCAAATTAATATATAAAAAATTTATATTAATATAAAATAGATTTATATAAATTATTAATTAATTATAAGCATAATTAATTATATATATAAATATAATAATAATAAATAATTTAATATATATATATAATATATTATAATAAATAATTTATATTTAATTATTTATTTATATAAATAATATATTTATTAATAAATTATTTATTTTAATATATATATATATATAAATAAATTAATATAAATTATTTATTATAATAGATATATATATATATAATAAATAATTTATATTAAATAAATATATATATAGTAATGATAAGATAAATTATGGATCTTATATAAATAACAGTGAAGTATTTATAAGCCTATGGGTCCTAAATGAAGAAAAAAAATAAGCAAATTAATATATAAAAAATTTATATTAATATAAAATAGATTTATATAAATTATTAATTAATTATAAGCATAATTAATTATATATATAAATATAATAATTATAAATAATTTAATATATATATATATAATATATTATAATAAATAATTTATATTTAATTATTTATTTATATAAATAATATATTTATTAATAAATTATTTATTATAATATATATATATATATATATAAATAAATAAATTAATATAAATTATTTATTATAATAGATATATATATATATAATAAATAATTTATATTAAATAAATATATATATAGTAATGATAAGATAAATTATGGATCTTATATAAATAACAGTGAAGTATTTATAAGCCTATGGGTCCTAAATGAAGGAAAAAAATAAGCAAATTAATATATAAAAAAATTATATTAATATAAAATAGATTTATATAAATTATTAATTAATTATAAGCATAATTAATTATATATATAAATATAATAATTATAAATAATTTAATATATATATATATAATATATTATAATAAATAATTTATATTTAATTATTTATTTATATAAATAATATATTTATTAATAAATTATTTATTATAATATATATATAAATATAAATAAATTATATTTAATATAAAATTTTATATAATAAAAAAAAAAAAAATTAATTTAATACTTAAATTGTTTATTTATTTATAAATTTTATAAAATAATATTTAAAAGGTTACTTAAATAATTTATTTATTCATAAATTTATTTAAATTAATTTAAAGATAATTATTATTTTTAATTGTATATATTATTATAATTTATTTTATTATTTATTTATAATTTTTTTAATATTTAAAAATAAAAATTAAATTAAGGGGTTAATTTTTATTGATTGATTTTTGCTAGGAATATACTATTTTATATTATTTAATAATATATAAATTAATCTTTTTATAATATATAATTTTAAATATTTAAATAATAATTTATGTTTTTAGTTTATTATTTATTTATAATTTTTTTAATATTTAAAAATAAAAATTAAATTAAGGGGTTAATTTTTATTGATTGATTTTTGCTAGGAATATACTATTTTATATTATTTAATAATATATAAATTAATCTTTTTATAATATATAATTTTAAATATTTAAATAATAATTTATGTTTTTAGTTTTATTATTTATTTATAATTTTTTTAATATTTAAAAATAAAAATTAAATTAAGGGGTTAATTTTTATTGATTGATTTTTGCTAGGAATATACTATTTTATATTATTTAATAATATATAAATTAATCTTTTTATAATATATAATTTTAAATATTTAAATAATAATTTATGTTTTTAGTTTTATTATTTATTTATAATTTTTTATTTTAATAATAAATATTATTTTATTTTGGTTAATATTTTTATTATTATTTTATTTTACATGTAAATTTTTGTATGAAATGATTTAATTTTTAAAAAATTAAATTAATTAATTTATTCGCAGTAATTAATATTAATTAAAAAAGAAATTTTGTATTAGTAATAATATATAGTATTGGTAAAATTTGTGCCAGCTACCGCGGTTATACAAATAATACAAGTAAAAATTTTTAGTATTAGTTAAATTATAAAATTTAATAATATAAATATAAATTTATTAGGTGAAATTTTTAAATTTATTTATTTATTATTAAAAAGATTGATTTAAGCTATAAACTTTTTATAATAAACTAGGATTAGATACCCTATTATTGAAAATAAATATTTAAATACTAAAGTAGTATTAGTTATATTCTTAAAATTTAAAAAATTTGGCGGTGTTTTAGTCTATTTAGAGGAATCTGTCCTGTAATTGATAATCCACATTGAACCTTACTTAAATTTGTTTAATTTGTATATCGCCGTCATCAGAATATGTTATAAGATAAAAATTTTCTTAATATTAGATTAAATAAAATGTCAGGTCAAGGTGCAGTTTATATTTAAGTAGAGATGGATTACAATAAATTTATTTAAATGGATAATTTTTTGAAATATAAATTTGAAGGTGGATTTAATAGTAATATAAAATAGATTATTTATATGATTTTAGCTCTAAAACATGCACATATCGCCCATCGTTCTTATTTTTAAAATAAGATAAGTTGTAACATAGTAGATGTACTGGAAAGTGTATCTAGAAAGACAATTTAAAGCTTAATTAGTAAAGTATTTCATTTACATTGAAAAGAAATTTGTGCAAATCAATTTAAATTGATTAAATTTTATTTATTAATTTTATGTATTTTTATATTTATTTAATAAAAATAATTTTATATTTATTTGTTTTAGTATTTTTTAAAGAAAAAATAATTTTAATAATAGTTTATTAGTATTGTAAAAGAAAATTGAAATAATTTGAAAAATTTTTATTTTAAAAGAAAATTTAATTTATTGTACCTTGTGTATCAGGGTTTATTAATTAATTAATTATTATATTAATTTTTCTCGAATTTTAAAGATTTAATTATATATAAAAGTTACTGTAGCATAATTATTTTAAATATATAATTAGAAATGAAATGTTAATCGTTTTAAAATATATCTAGTTTTTTAAGAAATAAATTTAATTTAGATTTATAAATTAAAAATTTTATTTTTTTTAATATTTTTATTTTATAAAATTAATATTTTAAGGGATTAGCTTTAAAATAAATTTTTAAATTTTAAATAAAATATTTTAATAAATGTAAGCTTAAAAATAGTTATCATTAATAAATTTGTTATAATTTATTTTAAATTTTTTATTATTTATTGTTAAATTAAATTATTTATTAAAATATAAATTTTAATTATTAAAATTTATTAATTATGATAAAATTAGTATATTTAATTTATATAAATTATTTAAAATGAAAGGTTTAAATAAGGAATTCGGCAAATTATATATTCACCTGTTTATCAAAAACATGTCTTTTTGAATTTAATTTAAAGTCTAACCTGCCCACTGATAATATTAAAGGGCCGCAGTATTCTGACTGTGCGAAGGTAGCATAATCAATAGTCTTTTAATTGGAGGCTTGTATGAATGGTTGAATGAGATATATACTGTCTTTTTTAAATTTTTATAGAATTTTATTTTTTAATTAAAAAGTTAAAATGTAATTAAAGGACGAGAAGACCCTATAGATCTTTATTTTTGTTGATTATAAATTAAAAAGAATAATTAAATTTATATTTTAATAAAAAATTTTAATACCATAAAATTTAAATAACTTTTATTATTTATTTACATTAATATATGAATAATTGATCCAGTTATATTGATTAAAAAATTAAGTTACCTTAGGGATAACAGCGTAATTTTTTTTTAGAGTTCATATCGACAAAAAAGATTGCGACCTCGATGTTGGATTAAGAGTTATTTTTAGGTGTAGAAGTTTAAAGTTTAGGTCTGTTCGACCTTTGAATTCTTACATGATCTGAGTTCAAACCGGTGTAAGCCAGGTTGGTTTCTATCCTTAATTAAATTATTATATTATAGTACGAAAGGACCTAATATAAAAAATATAGATTTTAAAATTATGAATAATATTAATATTTAATAAACTATTTTGGCAGATTAGTGCAATAAATTTAGAATTTATTTATATAATTTAATTAATTATAAATAGTATTGTTTTTAATAGATTATTTATTATCATTAATTGGAAGTTTATTATTAGTTATTTGTGTTATAGTTGGAGTTGCTTTTTTAACTTTATTAGAACGTAAAGTTTTAGGTTATATTCAAATTCGTAAAGGACCAAATAAAGTAGGATTTATAGGGTTATTACAACCTTTTAGAGATGCTGTAAAGTTATTTACTAAGGAACAAACTTATCCTTTATTATCAAATTATATTTTTTATTATTTTTCTCCCATTTTTTCTTTATTTTTATCTCTTTTAATTTGAATATGTATACCTTATTTAATTAAATTATATTCATTTAACTTAGGGGTTTTATTTTTTTTATGTATTACAAGATTGGGTGTTTATACTGTTATAGTAGCTGGTTGATCTTCTAATTCAAATTATGCTTTATTAGGAGGTTTACGGGCAGTTGCTCAAACTATTTCATATGAAGTAAGTTTAGCTTTAATTTTATTAAGTTTTATTTTTTTAATTGGTAATTATAATTTTTTAAATTTTTATTTATATCAAAAATATATTTGATTTATTGTATTTTGTTTTCCTTTAGCTTTAGTTTGATTTGCTTCATGTTTAGCTGAAACTAATCGTACTCCTTTTGATTTTGCTGAAGGAGAGTCTGAGTTAGTTTCTGGATTTAATGTTGAATATAGAAGAGGAGGTTTTGCATTAATTTTTTTAGCTGAATATTCAAGTATTTTATTTATAAGAATGTTATTTAGAGTAATGTTTTTAGGTAGAGATATTTATAGAATTATATTTTTTTTTAAATTAACTATAATTTCTTTTTTATTTATTTGAGTACGTGGTACTTTACCTCGATTTCGTTATGATAAATTGATATATTTAGCTTGAAAAAGATTTTTACCTATATCTTTAAATTATTTATTTTTTTTTATTGGTTTAAAAATTTTTATTTTATCTTTATTATTTTAATGAATATTTTTTAGTATAAAAAAAAATTAATAGAAGGATTTACTTCTTTCTTATGTTTTCAAGACATATGCTATAAAAGCTTATTAATTAATTTAATAATTTATCTCAATATTTAGTTAATAAAGGATTAATTAAAAAATAAGAAAAATATAAAACTGTTAAAATTTGTCCTGTTAAAACATAAGGATCTTCTACAGGTCGTGCTCCAATTCATGTTAATAAAGAAGCTACAATTACTATATTTCAAAATAAAATTTGATTTAATGGATAAAATTGAAGTCCTCGGAATTTACTAATATGAGTAAAAGGTAAAATTATTAAAATAGCAATAGATAATACTAATGCAATTACTCCTCCTAATTTATTAGGAATTGATCGTAAAATTGCATAAGCAAATAAAAAATATCATTCTGGTTGAATATGAACAGGAGTAACTAAAGGGTTAGCAGGAATAAAATTTTCTGGGTCTATTAATAAATAATTAAATTTTCAAATAAATCCAATTAAAATTCAAATAAAAATTACAAATCCAAATACGTCCTTATAAATAAAATAAGGATGAAATGGAATTTTATCTACATTTCTATTTAATCCTAATGGATTATTTGAACCTGTTTGATGTAAAAATAATAAATGAATTATTGTTAAAGCTAGTACAATAAAAGGTAAAATAAAATGGAATGTAAAAAATCGTGTTAAAGTAGCATTATCAACTGCAAATCCTCCTCAAATTCATTGAACAAGATCTGTTCCTAAATAAGGAACTGCTGATAAAAGATTTGTAATTACTGTGGCACCTCAAAAGGATATTTGTCCTCATGGTAAAACATATCCTAAAAATCCGGTTGCTATTACTATAAATAAAATAATTACTCCAATTATTCATGTTGGAGTAAATAAATAAGAATTATAATAAACTCCTCGTCCTACATGGATAAATAAGCAAGCAAAAAAAAAGGAAGCTCCATTAGCATGACAAATTCGTAAAAATCATCCATTATTAACATCTCGATAAATATGATTTACTCTATTAAAAGCTGTTTCAATATCAGCAGTGTAATGTATAGCTAAAAATAATCCAGTTAAAATTTGAATAATAAGACATAATCCTAATAATGAACCAAAATTTCATCAAGCAGAAATATTAGAAGGGGCAGGTAAATCTACTAATGCATTATTAGCAATTTTAAATAAAGGGTGAGTTTTTCGTAATGATTTAGTCATTAATTTATTGGACGTAAAGGTCCATAATTTTTTTTTGTAATTTTTACTGTTACTAATAGTGTTAAAAATAAATAATTAATTAATATTAAAGTAATTAAATTTGTAGGAAAGTTATATATTTTATTTAGTTCAATTAAATTTTCTGGTATTAAAGAGTTATAAAAAAATAAATTTATTTCATTATTATTAATAAAATTTTCAATAATTGATTTACCAATAAAGAAAGAAAAAATTATGAAAATTATTATTATTATAATTACTATAAATGATAATTTAAATGATATTGAAAATATTTCATTTGATGAAAGAGATGTTACATAAATAAATAAAACTAATATTCCTCCTATAAAAATTAAAAATAATACATAAGAAAATCAAAATGTTTTTACATATAATCCAGTTAATAAAGAAGTTAAAAAAGTTTGAATTAGTAGTATTAATCCTATTGCTAAAGGGTGTTTTATTTGTATAAAAATAAATCTAGTAATAAAAGAGGTTAATATAATAAATATTATAATATCAAGAAATAGTTTATAATAAAATATTAACTTTGGGAGTTAATGAAAAGGAAGTATCTTTTTTCTTGAAGTTTTAAAAATTTTTTTTTTTTATTTTTAGTTTACAAGACTAATGTTTTTTTTAAACTATTAAAACTAATGGTAAATTTATTTATGTGTTATTTAATAATTATTATATTTATTTTTGGATGTATTGTATTTATTTCTAGTCGAAAACATTTATTATGTACTTTATTAAGATTAGAATTTATAGTATTAATATTATTTATATTATTATTTTTATATTTAAATTTTATAAATTATGAAAGATACTTTAGTATATTTTTTTTAACTTTTTGTGTTTGTGAAGGAGTTTTAGGTTTATCTATTTTAGTTTCTATAATTCGGACTCATGGTAATGATTATTTTCAAAGTTTTTCTATTTTACAATGTTAAAATTTATTTTTATAATTTTATTTATATTTTTTTTGTTTTTTAAAAAAAATATTTACTGAATGGTTCAGAATTTGATTTTTTTATCTACTAGTTTATTTATACTTAAAATTAGATCAAATTATTATTTTTGTGATATTTCTTATTATTTTGGAATGGATATGATTTCATATGGATTAATTTTATTTAGTTTTTGAATTTGTGGTTTAATATTAATAGCAAGAGAAAGGGTAGTTCGTTACAATAATTATATTAACTTATTTTTATTTATAATTATTTTTTTATTATTAATATTAATTTTTACTTTTAGTTCTATAAGAATATTTATATTTTATTTATTTTTTGAAAGTAGATTAATTCCCACTTTATTTTTAATTTTAGGTTGAGGATACCAACCTGAACGATTACAGGCAGGAATTTATTTATTATTTTATACTTTATTAGCTTCTTTACCTTTATTAATTGGTATTTTTTTATTAAAAATGATAATTATACAATAAATTTTATTATATTAAGTTATAAAAATTTATACAATTTAGATTTTTTATATTTATGTATAGTATTTGCTTTTTTAGTAAAAATACCAATGTTTTTAGTTCATTTATGACTTCCTAAGGCTCATGTAGAAGCTCCAGTTTCTGGTTCAATAATTTTAGCTGGAGTTTTATTAAAATTAGGAGGATATGGATTACTTCGAGTTTTTTCTATTTTACAGAGTTTAGGTATAAAATTTAATTTTATTTGAATTAGAATTAGATTAATTGGGGGAGTTTTAGTAAGATTAATTTGTTTATGACAAATAGATTTAAAGGCTTTAATTGCTTATTCTTCTGTTGCTCATATAGGAATTGTTTTAAGAGGTTTAATAACTATAACTTATTGAGGATTAAATGGTTCTTATACTTTAATAATTGCTCATGGATTATGTTCTTCTGGTTTATTTTGTTTAGCAAATATTTCTTATGAACGTATAGGAAGACGAAGTTTATTAATTAATAAGGGAATATTAAATTTTATACCAAGATTATCTTTATGATTTTTTTTTTTTATTATTATTTTTGTATTACTTAGGGTGATCCAAAACTCTGTAAATAATATATAATCATTATTTTTTTTTATTTTTTTTTTATTTTTTTTTTCTTTGCATGTATTACTCGTTAGTGGAGTGAAACTATATATATATATATATTTTTTTTTTGATATTATTTGAAATTACTGCAATTATTTGTAAATTTTTTTACAAAAAACACCATTGTGGCGATATTTAACCGCAATGGATGAAAATGATAAAGGCGGGGGATGGTCGCTTTCCATCTCAGACGACGAAACTCTTAATTCCTCACACGAAAGTCTCGAGGAAGTTGTGGAAATGGAAACCCTTGACGTCCCAGTTGACTCGCTCTCCAGCAAAAATACTGGAGCATATCCCAAGAAAAGGTATCCCCCACATCCCTCTCCCCCACCATCACCTCCTCGTCCTGCACCCCCCACACCATTGCCCCCAAAAATCTCTGCGCTCCCCCGCCTAAAGGCTTACCCAGAAGCCTCGAAAGGCCCATGGGTTGTTTTTTTCCGGCCCAAACAAAAACCTTTGAACATTCCGAGGATCTCTAAGGATCTAACAACACATTTTTCGGCCGTTACCGATATTTTCAAGGTAACACCAATAAAACTGCGCGTTACCGTTGATGACCGGAAGCAGGCTAACCAAATTGTTGCGTGCGAGCTTTTTTCATTGGAATACCGAGTCTACATACCCAGTAGTGAGGTAGAAATTGAAGGAGTGGTCACCGAAGCGAGTTTGACTAGTGATGATTTCTTGGGTCCCGATTCCTTCGGAATCTTTAAAAACCGTGCTCTGCCGAAGGTGAAGATATTGGACTGCCTTCAAATGCAGTCAGTATCCGTAGTAGGCTCCAAAAAAACTTATTCCTTGTCAAACTCGTTTCGTGTGACGTTTTCGGGTTCAGCGTTACCTCACTACGTCGCTATTGGCAAGGTTCGGCTGCCTGTACGCCTGTTTGTACCTCGGGTAATGAACTGCTCGAAATGTAAACAACTTGGTCATACATCGGACTACTGCTCGAACAAACCACGCTGCGATCAGTGTGGCGAGCAACATCAAGAGGGCCCTTGCGGTGCTCCACCAAAATGCGTGTACTGCAAGGAGAGCCTGCATACCCTGACTAACTGCCCGAGGTATAAACAGCAGGGAGAAAAACTTAAGCGGTCTCTGCAAGCTCGCTCCAAGAGAACACTAGCAGAACTCTTGAAGAATACCGCTTCATCTTCTCAGACCACACCAAAAAACAGTAACACGTTCTCCATTTTGCCAGTTGATGATCTAGACTCTGACTCAGAGGGCGGTGAGGGTAGTCCGTTTGTCTTTAAAGGCAATACGAGAAAACGAGCAAAACAACACACCACCGAAAAGCCTCGTAAGGCCACTCGTACGGACCACCCTTCCACCTTGGAAAATTCAAGAGGTAACGGAAATACACCGAAACCCATTCCACCGGGTTATAAACCTTGTAATTATGACAAGAACTTTCCGTCACTTCCAGGATCATCTAAAACCCCAGATGTCCCAGTTTTTCGGCCAGAAAAGCAGCTGAATAATCAGCAAGAACATGCCCCCATGTTCACGTTTTCTGGTATTGTGGATAGCTTCTTCAGTATATTCAATGTCTCTGACTCAACGAGGAGCATTATTAATTTAGTGCTGCCAATGGTGAAAACTCTTTTGAAGCAACTAGCTTCTAGGTGGTCCTTCCTTGCATCGATCATATCTTTCGATGGATAATTCTCCGAATGAGGTCGGGGATATGATCTCTGTTCTTCAGTGGAACTGTAGAAGTCTTATGCCAAAACTTGACACATTTAAATTTTTAGTTAACAACTCACTTTCTGATGCATTTGCCCTTTGTGAAACATGGCTCTCTTCAGACAACGATCTTGCTTTCCACGATTTCAACATTATTCGCCTTGACCGCGCAGATTCGTATGGAGGGGTGCTTCTGGGGATCAACAAGCTCCATTCCTTCTACAGAATCGATCTGCCTTCGGTGACAGGCATTGAAGTTGTTGCATGTCAGGTTAATATTCGAGGTAAATGCCTCAGTATTGCCTCAGTATATCTTCCACCGCGAACTGCGATTTCTCGTCAAAGTTTCTCGGATATCTGCACGGCTATGCCGGAGCCACGGTTGATCTTGGGAGATTTTAACTCTCACGGTACAGGCTGGGGGGAACTGTACGACGACAACCGCTCAACCTTGATATACGACATGTGCGACTTCTTCAAAATGACAATTCTGAACACCGGGGAAGCAACACGAGTAGCTAAACCTCCAGCAAAAATAAGCAGATTAGACCTCTCACTTTGTTCGAGTTCACTATCGTTGGATTGCTCGTGGAAAGTAATTCAAGATCCCTACGGTAGTGACCATTTGCCAATCAAAATTTCTATTACCAATGGTTCATCTTCTACTCGTTCGGTCGACATCGCGTACGATCTTACAAAAAACATTGACTGGCGAAAATTCGCGACCGCGGTTCTTGATGCCAGCCAATCGGTTGACGTACTTCCTTCGCTGGACGAGTACTCCTTTCTCGCGCGTCTTATCATCGATTCTGCGCTGCGAGCACAGACGAAACGTGTTCCGGGTATTTCCGTCCGCAAGCGACCTCCCACCCCGTGGTGGGATAAGGATTGCACCGACGCGAACAGCGAGAAGTCCGCCGCGTTTAAACGGTTCCGCAAACACGGCAAGGTCGGGGATTTCGAGCGGTACACCGACCTCGAGAAAACTTTTAAGGACTTAATTAAAGCAAAAAAACGCGGTTACTGGCGTCGGTTCGTCGATGGTTTGTCGCGAGAGACTTCCATGAGAACACTCTGGAATGTCGGCAGGAGAATGCGAAACGCGTCATCACCGATTAACGAAGACAAGGAGTACTCGGACAGTTGGATATTCAGCTTCGCGCGGAAAGTTTGCCCGGATTCGGTGTCGGTTCAAACCAACGTTCGTGATCGTCCGTCGGGTAATAACGAAATAGATTCCCCGTTTTCGATGGTGGAATTCTCACTTGCTCTCCTTTCATGTAACAATTCAGCTCCAGGAATGGATAGAATCAAGTTCAACTTGCTTAAAAATCTCCCAGATGTCGCGAAGAGACGCTTGTTGAACTTATTCAATCAATTTCTGGAGCACAACATTGTTCCGGATGACTGGAGGGAAGTAAGAGTTATCGCCATTCGAAAACCCGGTAAACCCGCGTCGGATTATAACTCGTACCGTCCCATCGCGATGCTGTCCTGTATACGGAAATTGTTGGAGAAAATGATTCTTTTTCGTCTAGACAAATGGGTCGAGTCGAATGGTTTACTTTCAGATACGCAATTTGGATTTCGGAGAGGCAAAGGAACGAGCGACTGTCTTGCGTTGCTTTCAACTGAAATTCAACTGGCCTATGCGCAAAAACAGCAAATGGGTTCAGTTTTCTTGGACATTAAGGGGGCTTTTGATTCTGTTTGTATCGATGTCCTTTCGGATAAACTCCACGATAGTGGGCTTTCACCAATTATGAACAACTATTTGTGCAACTTGTTATCTGAGAAATATATGAGCTTTTCTCATGGAAACTCGACAACTTCACGATTTAGTTACATGGGTCTCCCCCAGGGTTCATGTTTAAGCCCCCTTCTTTATAATTTTTATGTAAAAGACATTGATGGTTGTCTTGATGAAAATTGCTCGCTAAGGCAGCTTGCAGATGACGGCGTTGTATCCGTTATAGGGCCAAGTGCACCGGACCTGCAAGGACCATTGCAAGATACCTTAGACAATTTGTCTACTTGGGCTATGAAGCTGGGTATCGAATTCTCTCCGGAGAAAACTGAGTTGGTTGTTTTTTCTAGGAAGCATCATCCTGCACAGTTACAGCTTCAACTAAAGGGTAGAACAATCACTCAAAGTATATCTTTCAAGTATTTAGGTGTCTGGTTCGATTCCAAAAGCACATGGGGAAAACATATTGCGTATGTGAAACAAAAATGCCAACAAAGAATCAATTTTCTTCGTACAATCACTGGAACTTGGTGGGGAGCACACCCGGAAGATCTGATCAGGTTGTACCGAACAACCATCTTGTCGGTTCTAGAGTACGGAAGCTTCTGCTTTCAATCCGCGGCGAAAACACATATCCTGAAGCTGCAACGGGTTCAATACCGTTGCCTCCGAATCGCGCTTGGCTGTATGCACTCGACGCATACGATGAGCCTTGAAGTACTCGCGGGTGTTCTCCCACTGACAGATCGTTTCGCGGAACTGTCCTTCCGGTTTCTTATCCGTTGTGAAGTAATGAACCCATTAGTAATAGAAAACTTTGAGAAGCTGCTCGACAGAAATCCTCAAACAAGATTCATGAGTCTCTATTACGAGTACATGACGCTGGAGATTGGCCCTTCTTCATTCAATTCCTCTCGTGTTTGCCTCCAAGACTTTTATAGTTCCTCTGTAAATTTTGATCTGACCATGTTGCAAGAAATCCGTGGAATACCAGATCACCATCGATCGATGGTTGTTCCCTTAATTTTTGCAAACAAGTACCACCATGTTAGTAACAATAAGAGTTTTTTCACAGATGGGTCAACTATAAACGCTTCCACTGGATTTGGAGTATTCAACGAATTTCATAGCGCCTCATATCAACTGCAAAAACCCTGTTCCGTATACGTTGCGGAACTAGCAGCCATATTTTACGCAGTAGAGCAAATTGCCTCACTACCATCTGATCACTATTTTATTTTTTTTTTTTTTTTTTTTTTTTTCCTTTATTTACAAGGCTTTCAGCCATTGGCTGGTTCGCCTTGGGCTCTACTATTTTATTTTTACTGATAGCCTTAGCTCGTTGGAGGCTATTCGATCAATGAGGCCGATGAAGCACTCCTCGTATTTCCTGACCGAAATCCGAGCAAAATTGAGTACTTTATCTAACTGCTCCTATACTATCACCTTAGCTTGGGTCCCATCTCATTGCTCAATTCCGGGTAATGAGAAAGCGGACTCGCTAGCTAAGGTGGGCGCTATGGAAGGCGATATTTTTGATCGACAAATCGCCTTTGCGGAATTTTTCTCAATTACCCGTCAGCACGTCCTCACCAACTGGCAACAAAAATGGAATGAGAGTGATCTGGGAAGATGGTTACATTCTATTCTCCCACAGGTGTCGAACAAGCCATGGTTCAAAGGATTGGACATGAGCCGTGACTTTATACGTGTCATATCAAGGCTCATGTCCAATCACTACTCGTTAGACTCGCATTTCTTCCGAATCGGGCTCGCAGGCAGCAATTTGTGCGCTTGTGGTAGTGGCTATCACGATATCGACCACGTGCTTTGGTCATGCACCCTACATTGTGTTGCTAGATCCGAGTTATCCGCATCCCTCAGGGCCCGAGGAAAACAACCTATGCGGCCCGTTAGAGACATCTTGGCGAGCCGAGATCTCGAATATTTTAATTTAATTTATGTGTTTTTAAAACGGATCGATCTGAGGATTTAGTAGTTAGTGTCATCTTGTGTTCCCCCAAGTTGTTAGCTGCCCATCGGTGTACCCCCATGTTTGTCTTTTTCGTCAGTTGGTCGCTTAGTTCGAGATAAAAAGCACATTGCTCTCCAAACCTTGTGTTCTCAATCCCTACCCTGCCATCCATTTGTTACAATTTGTTACCCCTAACCTCGAGATAGCCGCGAGTAATCGGCCCCCGCTTTACTAACGTTAGTTTTAAGAAATTTTGTCATCCAAACAATGAATATCGGCTCCGCAAAGCTACGGCAAATGAGCCTGGAAAAATAAACGCATTTAAAAAAAAAAAAAAAAAAATGAAGGCTCCCGGGTTTGACGGTATATTCAACTTGGTATTGAAGAAGCTGAGCACGAAAGTGTACTCGCTTTTGACTGCTATCTTCAACAGATGCTTGAAACTGCACTACTTTCCAAGTATCTGGAAGATAGCAAAAATCATACCAATCCGCAAACCCGGTAAAGATCCATCACTACCTTCCAGCTATAGACCAATCAGCCTCCTTTCAGCGCTGAGCAAATTGTTCGAGAAACTAATTCTCAATCGTTTGCTCAAGTTTGTCGAGGAGAACAACATTCTCCTACCTGAACAGTTTGGGTTTAGGAAAGGGCATTCCACAAATCACCAGCTAGTTCGGGTGATGAATAACATTCGAAGTAACAAAGCTGTATCCAAATCCACAGCCATGGCATTGCTAGACGTTGAAAAAGCGTTTGACAATGTTTGGCATGACGGACTTGTGTACAAGCTTTGTAACTTCAACTTTCCACCACATCTTGTAAAAATCACCCGTAACTACCTCCAGCAAAGGTCGTTTAAGGTATCGTTGAATGGTTGCAATTCAAACACCTTTTCCATCCCAGCAGGTGTTCCGCAAGGTAGCCTGTTGGGCCCTTTGCTATACAGCATCTACACTTCCGACATTCCTCCCTTGGGCAACGGTTGCGTGTTCTTCCTGTTCGCAGATGATACCGCTATAACCGTCAAGGGAAGGAGGCCTCGTGAAATAACAAACAAACTTCAACGATGCCTTAACGCCTTTGCTGATTATGCCAACACGTGGAAAATCAAAATCAATGCCTCCAAAACCCAATCAATAATGTTCCTCCATCGACAATCTCCCAAACTAAAACCGGCTCCCTCTTGTACTGTAATAATGGATGGCACAAGCGTTGAGTGGTCCACCGAAGTAACATATCTTGGTATGTTATTTGACGAAAAGCTCCTTTTCCGCTCGCACATAGATAGGGCAGTAGTTAAGTGTTCCAATCTAGTTAGGTGCTTGTATCCACTTATTTGCCGCAGATCTCGTCTCTCTAGGGTGAACAAACTGGCTGTCTACAAACAAATCATTGCGCCTGTGATCTTCTACGCAGTTCCGGTGTGGGAATCATGTGCACAAACTCACAGGAACAAAATACAGGTAGCGCAGAACAGGGTATTGAGGATGATCCTAGATCGTCCTTTCGATACCCGCATTTCCGACCTCCATCAAGAGGCTAACATCCCGAAAGTAGATTTTCAAATTAACGAAACTAGGAACAAATTTGTACAGAAATGCAATACATCAGAACATGCTTTGATAAGCAATTTGTATATAGTAGGTTAGGTGTATATAGTAGTTGTAGATTAGTTGTAGCTGTAAATAGTAGTTTTAAGTAGTCTCCTTTTTCCAATTCAAAACAAACCAATCCCACTAAGGTGGTCATACTTTAATAGGCCTGATAGGACTAGGAACAGTAAATAATAATTAAAAATTTCAAAATAACTAAAGTTGAAAAGACGCATCTGTGTCACTTGAAAATTCATACATGTAAACCAAACAAATACAAGAAATATAGATCATTCAAAGTCAAACGTCAACGTTCATGTCGTATTTTTTATGAATTCAACATATAATTATGAAAACTGCATGATTAGAGGAAAGATCTATTTTTCTTGTTTCTAATAATAACATAAAATGTTAAATATTATGAACAAATGATTTTACAAAGCGTTTTTATTCAGCAAAGAATTATGATTTTGGTTGGACCTAAAAAGTTATGATGGTTGGACCTATTTTTGCAAATGCTAGTTTAGCCCACATTTTTTCAAAAACCTTTGTTTAGAGCTTATTGGTATCATGCAAAAAACCCTTTTTATACAGTTTTTATGAATTTGCTATTTAAAAAAATCAAGAAATTTGAGTTTAACTTCGTTTTTAAAAAAATGTTTACATTAGCTATTCATCATGGCTCATTTTCTCGGAAATCATTGACCCGATTTGGAAAATTTTTAACGTCAAACTATAGGTATTGTAGTCCCACTGAAAGCTATCGAATATTTTTGGAATCGGTCAACTGGTTCCGGAGATATGGCCGGAACAAGTTCCAGGGTATATGGAACATGGTCCTAATTTTGACATGGAAGGAATAAAACCTATCATGCGAAACTTCACATTACTTCCAAATTCGATAGCAAGATCAATAACAAAATTGAGTGCCTTGGACCACATTGGCCACTTCCGAGCATGTTCTGGGTGCCCCCGGGGAATTTAGGGGCTTAAAATGACAAAATATCAAAACTTAATTCTGGTTTTATAGTTTTGTTTTTCTCCTAGGAGTTTTTTTTCGGAAATAAGATTCAGTTAGCAATTTTTAGTTTGTTAACATTTTATTTCAAGTTAATTCACACACAGAAGGTGTATGAGAAGTGCTTAATGTAAATTCATATTAACAGATTCTTTCGGCGCTTTCGTGGTAGTTCAGAAATCGGTGGTTACCCTTTCAGCCAACCTGACGATGGAATTCCTCCTTTAAATTTACGCCCAACTAGTGACGCAAGGTCTTTAGCAGCTTCCAAGATCTTTTTGGTCGTGTTGGGACTGCCAGAAGCAGCGCACATACAAACCCAATCTCCTAGCTGGTTCTCCAAATCAACACCCAACACTATTTCCGTTCCATGCCGGCGCCGGTGGTGTAGTGGTAAGCGTGACTGCTTTCTAACACCCCGATGGGTCTGGGTTCAATCCCAGCCGAGGTCGGTGGGATTTTTCTGAGGCATAAAAATCTCTGGTCATGTCTTCCTTCGGAAGGGAAGTAAAGCCGTTGGTCCCGGCCCATGTGTGTTGAATGGGTGCGATATCCTACGCAGGTGTGGAAGCTGCCTTCCTGCACATTCGATTGCCGTCAATGGATGGCAATCGATGTCCGTCGGTGATTGGCACTAGATTGCGGAACAGAGACCGACGTTAAACTATTTAACAAACTATTTCCCTTCCATATTTCTTGCCATGGCTTCCCTTAATTTTTGCGTGAAGTGTCGTTTTCGGAATATTGTACCTTTTCTGTGCCTGATACGCGGTAAGTGATTTATTTCTTACTTATAAGCACAGCCTCTTGAAGATTTTCGACCGTATAACTCTTCTTTAGCCATTTTTCAATCGAAGAAACTGATCACTCGGCCAAAACGAAATCGAATTTCAAATCAGATGCGCATGAAGGATGTAGACAAACCGAAGCGCACCTAGCGGCCGTCTTAGGAAACACATAGGTCCAACCATCACCATGCGTAGGTCCAACCATGATCATATTTATCTATTCGAATTTCGTCAATTATTCAAACATTTTAGTGAAACCAATGGATAAATGGCGTACTAACGTGTTGTTTACACCTTAAAGCAGTATTTTACTGCATGAAAATATAAATAAATGTAAAAAATATTCCCTTTTTGTATGTTTGAAAGAAAGGCATGATGACGAGCTAATGCATGGAAAGTGAACTGTTTTGAAAACACATTGAAACTCAACTGTTTTGAAGTTTTTTCAATAAAACACCCATGCAAATTGAAGAAAAAGAGTTTTTTATGATAGTAAAGTGATCTTTGAAAATACAAAAAAAAATAGTGAAGATTGACTAAACTAGCGATTGAAAAATATGTCCAACCATCATCAGTTTTTGGATAAGTCCAACCAGAATCAATTACCCTAATAAGAGATGAACTAGCCTCAGGCTAAAAATCTCTAAAATAAAGACAAAAAAAAAAAAAAAAAAAAACAATTACCCTAATAAATTAGAGAATGATTTCCGTTATTGGGCACTGAAATAAATGTTGTTCCGTGAAATTAAAGCTTTCCCCGTAATGTTAATTTTGGTTGTCTAGATTGTTCACATTTGCCGTCGTTCTATTTTTGCGTTTTTTGTTGTAATTTTTATTTTGTAGCTGAATTTACTCCAGGTTGGACTGCCTGGGAAAACAGTCTCCGCACTCACGGGTCAGGATCGGTAGAGGAAATTTGAAAGGGAAGTTCCTCCGGTGATGATAAACGTGAGTGGGGTTGTTGCGTTTCGGTAGAATGACGGTAAGCACCAACTTTCGCTTAAAACCGTTTGACGCGGCCTCTATCTGTGAGGATCTCAATCCCTCCTGGGATTTCAGTCTACTGGATTGCCCTAACCTAAATTTCGGTCTCTTTTATACATAAACCCACCCTGAGGTTAGGTTTCTTACCGGGCAAACTAAACCTAGACGAGTGGTCCTCTTCGGAGGTGGCGATTAAGCCACTCGTTATCGAGACAGGAAGCGCATTCAGTGGTCAAAAATCTCCCAGGTAGTTGGCATGCGTTACATTAGTTATACAAGGAAGGAAATAGTGAACCAGCCTTGCCATCACAACCTGATCCACAATGGTACAGTTTACATGTCCGCTAAGCACAATATGCTCTACAAATTGTTAAGTGTATTGACCCATCGTGTTGCTAACCGATGCGTAGTAATATCTTGAATATCCTCCCTAAACGATTCCTGCCTCCACCATGTCCGTTACGACAAACATCTGATGGCCTAAAAGTTCCTGATTTGAACGAAGTTAAGAAGATGGATCTTTTCTTACCACTATTTCACAATATATCTCTAGATATTCCTCGCCCTATGCCTCCTCAAACGGACATGATGCCTTATGATATGTTTTGTCCATCCGTCACAGCTGAACTACCTGCGTCTAATGGATCTAAGTAAGGATATTCATTAAAAGGCACTCCATGGCAATGTTCGTGAAACGAAAAATACGAAGGAACGATCACCTTGAATTAAGGGCAGACGAGGAAATGAAGTATTGTGCTTGCTTCAGGACAAGAAAACTTGAGCTCAAGGCGTGGAGTGGATTGATGTAACGATATAGATGGGGGAGAGACATCTGAGACAACCGAATTTCCTGAAGGATTAGGCGATGCTGAAATTCATCCAGCACGCGTGTGGGCGAAGAATGCATTTACTGTCGATGACGAATAATAATCATTTTGTTTTTGATTGGTTTTAGCTTGATACTGTTTTGTTTGAACCTGTAGATATGTGAAGTTTTTTTTTGTTTAAATAAAAAAGTGTCATTTTGATCACCAAAAAAGCCGATTCTTTCGAAAAACCGAGTTAAGAAAAAAACAAAGTTGGTAAGATCTTACAGCTTACTATGCCTTACAAGAGGGGGGAGGGGGTCTGAAATATTGGAAATCATGCTTACGTAATTATTTAATGGCCCCTAACAATCATGTACCCATCATTTCAAACTGTACATTGGACAATTTTTGACGTATGATTATCTAAAATACAGTAGAAGCTCCTTATAACGACCATCTGTATAGCGACAAATCTCTCTATAACGACATTTCCACAGGTCCCTTCAAATTCTCATAGAAATCCTCTTCTGTATTGCGACATTTCGCTATAATGACCTTTCTCCATAACGACACACCATCGTTGCTTTTTACCCATACTTGTCACTCTCTATTGCGACATTTTTCAGTATCATGAAGGTACTATTTGCATCTCACAGTGGTTTTATAGCCGTAGACAATATTAAATTTGAAGGTTTAGTAAAAGATTTTTTTTTTGATAGTAGTTTTCTTCGACGTGAATTTTGACCACCTGAACGAGATTTTCGCGTAGTGGTTAAATTACGTGTTTTTGTTAAAATATAGATGGTAAGGTAAGAATATTGATTGAAAGTGCTACAAAGTCTATCTTACCAATTTTTTCATTACAGGCCCGTTTGTATTCACTGCAACACAAAAAAATTTGCTCGGTTCAGTGTGTTCCATTAGAAAAAGCTCTGATGTTACTTTGCCAGCAAGCGATTTCGTACAAAATTCCGATATCTGGCGTGATTATAAAAGAAAAAGCAAATGAACTGGCAAAAAAATTGAACACGATTCTTTTGAAGCGAGCGACGGATGGCTTCAAAAATTTGTTAAGAGGAATGGATTGTCGTTCAAAATTGCAAGCGGAGAAAGTGGAGCTGTAAATGTTGTTGACGCTGGACAATTCATATCCGATACGTTACCACTGTTGATTGCTGACTACAGTCCACAAGATGTGTTTAATATGGATGAGACGGGTCTATTTTTCAAATGCTTACCCAATAAAACATACTGTTTCAAAAGTGATAAATGTCATGGGGGAAAATACTCTAAAGAGCGAATTACGGTTGCTGTTGCCACAAATATGGACGGATCAGAAAAGTTGGAGCTTCTGATCATTGGTGCTTTAAACATATCAAGAGCCTGCCAGTCATCTATAGAAGCAACAAAAAAGCATGGATGGTAAGCTTCATGTTTGAAGAATGGATGATTGAAGGAAGGCGAATAATATTGATTATTGATAACTGTCCCAGCCATCCAAACATTCAGCAAAAGTTGAGCAACATCAAACTGGCATATTTTCTTCCAAATATGACCTCTGTACTCCAACCACTTGATCTTGGCATAATCAAATCTTTGAAAGTGCACTACCACAACAAGCTATTGAAATATCATCTGAATGTTATTGAAAATGTTGAATCACTGAAAATTGGCTTACTACAGTGCATTAACATGATAGCTGATGCAGGGCATAACAACGTTAAACAATCCATAATTGTTAATTGCTTCATTAAAGCTGGTTTTGTCAAACCAAACAATTTAATATGTATTGATGAGAGTAACATTGTAACTGATATTACTGACGAAAATTTATTTCAATCAAAATTTGAAATGATCACTGAGAAAGGTTTTGATTGATTTGGAGGTATAAACATGTATGTAAATAATATTATCTATGAAATTTGTGTATTCCAGACTACGTGAATTTTGACAACGGCCTTTGTGAAGGAGAACTTTTGACTGACGATGACATAGTCCGAATTGTTCATGATCAGTCATCTAGCAGCAGTATCGATGATCAAAACCACTCATTGACTGATGAAACTATTGACAATGAATTAACCAGCGCGCCTTCTAAGAATCAACTTTCAGATGCTTTCCAAACAATATATGCTGGTTTATTAACTACGGAAGATCTGCCAAAGGACAGTTTCAGCAAATTTTTTAAATTAAAAAAAAAACAGGTTCTAGGGGAAGAATGAATTGACATTTGATTTGGTATAATCTTAAACGATATGTATTGTATTGTTAAAAATCGATTGGAATCATCTAAAAATATACTTTGATTGTTTAGCATGGAGAAACGTTTCTCTCTTTATAACGACATTGAAATTCTATATAACGACTATCTTTTATAACGACAGTTCTCTATAACGACAGTCCCCTGCGATGTCGCTATAAAGAGCTTCGGCTGTAAATAAAAGTATATTTGGATGGGTATTTTTGTATCACATACAATGATAGCAGAGCAATAGCATAGAGGTAACTCTAAGACCAGAAGGTCCCGAAGAAACGAGCTCAACTTTTTGGCTCAGCTCTATCGATGCACCCCTCGATACATAGGAAAATCCACGAACTCCTCATTTTATCTGCCAAACTTTCATAGCGAATCAAAACAAACATAGTGTAGTACTGGAATTTTTACTAGAATTGTTCACGTTAATCGATTTGTTTGGGACCAATAGGCTAATCAAGCCAATTTAAAATCGTTAGTTTCGTATTGATTGTTGGCAGTAGTTTGTATCGCTTAGCTCGACTTGTTTACATTTGTTACTTAGGGCCTTTTGAAAAATGACGCAAGAACTGTTTGAGCTACGAACTAGGATTAGGCGATCTTTAGTAAAAGATCGATCTTGGAGGATTGATTTTATTTACTGCGCTAGAATCGATCCAAAATAATCGATCTTTGCAGGATCGATCTTTTCTTCATAATTCTGAATTACGGTAATGTATCGAATACTGGACGGTCAGTTAACCCGGAAATTTAAATTATAATTAAATATTACGTCTACTTTGCAAGATAACTAATATGTAGGATGAACGACACTCATTCAGATGCATTTTATTTTACCACGCTTGCCTGTAAAAATAATGTAATTGAAGAGAGTTTTTTGAGTTTGTCGTCTTGACGAATATAGAGAAAGGACAAAAAAAAATATACGGGATTCCTGATGGGATTGCATTGGATGCGAAGGTGCTTTAAATTGTCATGGGGATGCGTGCAACTGAAATGAAACAGTACGAAAGAAAAACATCGAAGTAGCCATATTAGGCAATGCTCAGTGAAAAAATAATCTCGTTTGTTTTCTATCGGATTCAAATCCATAAAATTTAATGTTATTAGTGTAAATTGGTTCAAATAAGTGCAATAATTTGTTTGTTCTCAAGCGATAATGGTAAGTAAAAAGTTAACTTAGAATCTTATTATGCGGTGAAGAGGTCTGAAAAAAAAAAAATCGTTCCCATATTCGTGAACGGCAGCCGTGAACCATAGATCACGGCTCTCGTTCACGAATATGGGAACGGATTTTTTTGCGGGAAGGAATTGGATCAAAAACCCAAAATGGCTCCCATGCGCTATCAAGACTAGCTCAAAGTAATTAATTACAATGATGTTAAGAGAATCATATTTTTGGTCGGTCGAAATAGCTTGAAGAAGGGTTAAGTAATTGACCACTTTGCCAAGCAGTTTTGGTGTGACTTTCTACCTGCAATTTAACAAAACTGGACTAACTAATTTCTATTTTTTTATGAAACGCACCAATGTTGGCTACTTTTCTCGTGGTTCTTGAAAAACAGTCTCAAAATAATATTTTATTTTAAAGTTCGAGTGGTAGTAAACGTCATTTTAAATGCTCGAATGAAGTGGTTAATTTCAACGACTTCGCGATGTTTGAACCTGACCACGTCGGATTTTCCTAGTGGGTGTCCAAAATTAGTTTTTGGTTCGCGGCTTCCATCAAGTATAACTTCTTTTAAACAAAATGAATCATGACGAACTTTTCAGCACTGAAAGAGGAAACATTTCAAAACAAAATTCTGTCAAATCTTTCCAGATCCGACCGCTAGGAGCACTGCAGTAAAATAAACAGTGCGTCCAGACATTAAATGACTTAAGCTTTAAGCTTTAAAATGTTGTGAAAGTAAGAAACTTATCAATATCAAGCACTGGCGTGCACAGGGTGGGGCAAGGTGGGGGCAATAAATAAGATTTTTATTTCCACATTTACAAAATTATGATATAAAATAACTTGATTCCTTGATAACTTGATTTGAAGGAAAAATAACTTCATTTCATAATATAAGGGCACTGAAAACACTGCGTCAATTCCTTTGAGATGGTGCCTGAAAATTGTTTTACAAAGGTGCATGAAGGGACAAACTTCAATGTAATTTTTTGGTCAAAAAATTGCACCACAGTGTAATTCTTTTTTTTTTCAATGTGGTTCATGGAGGGCTAAAAGAAGAGGGTAAATTTAAGATTCACAAAATTTACCTTCGTGGTGGTAAATCAAAGAAAAAGCTTTTTATTGAATATTTTTGGTGTAAATATATCATCAAGGTGGTGCATGGAGGGACTAATCAAAATGAATAACTCTGACTAAGTTTAACTAAAAATTTCTGTGGGAAAATTCGCAACACTGTGGTGAATGTAGAAGCAAGGTTTATTAATTTTACTGGTGCATAATTTGCATCGTTCTGATGAATGCAAGCTTCATTGAAAATTTGTGGTGGAAAATTTGCACCATTCTGCATGAAGAGGCAAAGCCTGAAAATTGCACACAAAGGTGCATGGTGAAACAAACTTCACTGACAATTTTTGGTGCACCGTTCTGGTGAATGGAGGAGCATGTTTTATTGAAAATTTCTGGTGCAAAATTTGCATCGCCGTGATACATGAAATGAGCAGAAGACTTATGGTGGAAAACTTGCACTGGTAAATGAAGGCACAAGCTTTATTAAAAATGTAGCTCTAATGAAAATTTCTGGTGGAAAATCTGCACCGTTCTGATGAACGGATGGGCAAGCTTTTTGGAAAAATGTTGGTCTTAAATTTGCATCCTTCTGCTGAGTAGAGACACAAACTTTAATAATAATTTCTGGTGTAAAATTTGCACCATTCTGATGATTGGAGGGAAGCTGATTTACTGAACTTTTTCAAAATATGAAAATAGGGGCAAGCCTAGGGGAAGGACAGCTCCAAGTATCAGTATCAATACCGATGGTGGAAATATTAAATATTTTAATATGTGTGATATTTGCGAATCTTATGCTTAGTCTGACAGTTGTTTTTTGTTTGTTTTTGGCTATTTTTGTTTTAAGTGTACATTTGACATTCGTTTAATCAAAAATGTATATCACACGAGAGGCAAGTCATTTCTTTGTGATCTTGCTGGCCACCGCCACCAAAATACGCTCCTTGTTCTCATAAATTCGGATTTTTTTGGTAGCTGTTCTCAGTGCACATAATCGGCCGCACTTCCATTCCCAGGAATTAATTTCCACGAATTTTTCATCGTCTGTGAACCACTGTGCTGTTCTTCTATGAAACGGGAATCGATTGACAACGCCGCCCTGCTAACGGAAGCTAACGGTCCCGTGGTCGTATTACGCTCAATTCGCCATGAGAATGCAACTTGGAGAGATTTGTTGCTGGGGGAACGTCCAGTACCGTTTTTATCATGAAAAGCCGAAGTCGAAATCGATCAGAGTTATCGAAAACGAAAATCTAGGCAAAATTATGACAAACAGAAAGCTGCAGTAAACATAAACAACAACGGTGCAACGTCATTGAGTGTATGCGTTAAAGTTACACTGTTATTTTTTTTTTACTTTGAAGCTTTCCGCTTGACAGTTAATATCATAAATATTTATACTAAAAATTATAATATCTACCAATTTGAGCAATTTTTACATCAAATATAACTTCAGATCAAGTTGTACTTCCCCTAGGGGCAAGCTTTATTTGGTGGAAAACTTGCAACATTCTGATGATAGGATAAACAAGCTTTATTGAAAATGTCTGGTGGAAAATGGAAAAAGGAAATCTGCACTAATCAGAAGATTGAAGAAGCAGTTTTCATTGAACATTAACGGTGGAAAATTTGCATCGTTCTGATCAGTTGAAGTTTTATGGGGGCAAGTTTGTATTGAAAATTTCTGGTGTAAGATTTGCAAAAATCTGCTGCATGGAGGGGCAAGCTGAATTGAAAATTCCTGATGTAAAAATTGCACAGTTCTGATGAATGAAGGGGCAAGCTTCATTGAAAATTTCTGGTAGAAAAACTACAACGCTTTGTGGTGAATGGACAGACAACTTAAACTTGACTTCCGAGAAGAACCTCAAGGGTATTGAATTCTGAGGACAGTTCTAAAAGAAAAGATTTCTGGGGATGATTTCATGAAAATTCAGCGAATAATTTCTAGTGAATCCTGCAGATAGTTCTAAGATAATTTCAAAAAGAATACCGATAGAATCAAATTTTGAATGAAATTCCAAAGGGATGTAGGGGAAAATTTCAAGGAAATTCCAAGGATAACTTCAAGCTCATTTTGGGAAAAATTTCTTGAGAATACAGAGGAAATTCTTCTGAAAAAAAAAGTTCTAAAATATTCCGAAAAGAACCTCAAGGATATTGTATTCCTAGGACAGTTCCAAAATTTTTCTGGGAAGAATTCAAAGCAAATTCTGCGGATAATTTCTAGTGCATCCTGCAGATAGTTTCAAGATAATTTCGAGAAGAACTTTGAGAAAATCAAATTTTGAGTGAAATTCCAAAGGGATTTTAAGCAAAATTTCAAGCGGATTCCGAGGAAACGTAAAAGTATTTCTGAAGTAATTTCAGCTATAAAATGTTCTGAGAAAAAATCATGAGGAGTTCTAAATATAATAGCAGTGGACTTTGGAGAAGAATTTCAAAAGCGGGTTATTTCTAGTGAATCCTGTAGATAGTTCCAATATAATTCCGAAAAGAATACCGAGAAAATTAAATTTTGAGTGAAATTCCATAGGAATTTTGAATAAAATGACAAAGGAGTACCGATAATGTCTAGCTCATTCCGGGAATAGTTTCTGGATAATACTGAGGAAATTCTTCTGAAATTGAAACAGTTCCAAGGTGGGCTGAGTAAAAGTCAAGAAGAGTTCTAAAAATAATTCCAGAGGACTACTGAGAATAATTTTAAAAGAGTATAGAGTTCTAAAAACTTCGACGAATTCTGAGGATGGAATTTTTCGCAACTGTACAAAGTTTAAAGACAGCTTTTGGATTCCCTATTTGAAAAGAAGGTATTAGTTTGCCATTGAACCCTGGTCGATTGTTGTCTCACTGAAAATTCGTGTAAGAATCCATTCCGTTAACAATCCTGTACTCGCTTGTTAAAAATTGTTTTATGGAACGAAAGCGCACAACACTATTTTGACAAGCGAATCGTTACATATTTTTTAAACCTTTTTAATGATCCTATTAGCCTTGGCATTTAGGTCAAAATTTGAAAAAATTAAAACTCCAATTTTCGCTGAAAATGGCCAAGATTAACGTACTCGTTACGGTAATAGTAAACTGTAACTACAAAAGCATATAAGGGCTTAAAAAAGTGGATGGATCTGTGCCTAGGGGCACTAATGGAATCTTGACGTAGGACCGCTAGTGGACGGAACAAATGTGAAAAGCATTTAGTTCTTTTAATTGATTATTTTAGATGGTCCAGTTTTCAACCCACCACAGCATGCTTTTGGCGCTACTGTATATGGACGATCAAATGTAAAATACTGTGGTAGCCACAGCATAGTTCTGCCAAAGCCTCAGCATTTTCATTGATCCATTGATCGATCATCTATTATCTTAACTCTTTCCGTTTTGATTTTTAGGCGTACAACATTTGTAGTATTTTTTTCTAAGAGATAGTTGATGAAGAGAATTGATCAAAATCACTTGCATACCTGCTTCCAAGTTTGGTTACAAGATTACAACTTTGTGTGGTCGTTGAGGGCGTATGGTTCTGAATGTGGACTAACAGGCACAGATAAAATCCAACTCTTTACTATAATAAGCTTGTTGGCCCTGAAAAGGGCCGTTTCGTTGCCAAATTTGGTGATGATTTAACCTCCGAAACCGTACAGAGTGCGTCTGTCGCATCAAAACGTAGACAACATCCATGGCCGCTTACGCTTGACGTGCTTAGAGTAGGTGACAGCATCACGGATCTCATTTTCCAGGAAAACCTTCAGCACACCTCGTGTTTTCTCGTAGATCAAACCGGAGGTACGTTTGACATCGCCATGACGAGCCAGACGACGGATGGCGCTTATCAACAAAAACATTATGCTGCCGATCTTTTCGGGCGATCCTAGCTGTCCGATTCCTACAGGGTTCAGAAATTGGAAGAAAGCGACCGAGTTGCTGGACAAACACAATGGCAGTGATACCCATGTTGGTAGTATGGAAGCGTGGAAGAATTTCAAAACCAGGAAGGGTATCGACGAAGCACTGGACCACCAAAAAACATCTATGATTGCTGCTAGAGAGGCAAGGCTGCTACAGAATCGGTCTATAATGGAACGTTTCATCGATATTGTGCGCATACTTTGCAAAGGTGGCCGACCACTTCGTGGACATTCGGAAGGAGCGGAAAGTGTGTCACCCAGTTGGTGGCTAACTACGATCCTGTGCTGGAAAAACACTTGGCGGAAGGTGCCTAAAATAGCCAGTACACAAGTACCGTATTCAAAATGACATGATTACGTCGTTGCACAATGTAATGACGAACCGATCTTCATCGATATCGTCGATTGGATTAAATTGCCAATTTCCATTGGCTGTCTGAAGGTAGTTTGCATTGAAGAAGATGAACCACCACCGGAGCAAAAAATAAATAAAATTAGCTAGATTTAACAGTAGGGAAATAGTGGGAGGTGGACACTATACACCACGCACTTTGGAGTACTCCCCATCCCCAGATTAAATGCAACATAGAAAAAAAATTGCCCCTCCTTAACAAGATTCCTGTGCACGCTAGTGATATCAAGTCAAACGGTCGAATGTGCATTTGCTGCTTTCACTCAGACCCGTTTATTATTATTTCTAAATTTTCTTTGTTGAGGATGTTTACAAAATACTTTTCATAGGTATAAACAAAAGTGGACAGCGTGTACTTGTAAAATGTTGATGGTTGATTCTTATTCTTTATCTTTCGAACAAATATATTGAAGGGACGCAAGCTTTGGTGTTAGTCCTCATCGTAAGATTTTTTTGACAGCATCAATTGGATTTTTTGACAACCATTGCGAGTGACTCCGCATTACTAAGAACCTGGCATGTGATCAGATAAACATAATTGCTGTTTGTATTTAAACAGGAAAGGAAAATATATACCCGCATCATAACTTTTACCTTTTCTGGGAATAATGTTCTTTGACCCTGCATCATGATGAAGACCATGCAGAATGACCATTTTCACACGGAAGCATTTCCAGCAACCCACCGATCGTGTAGCCCACACGGACACCTGTCACCCATTTTAAAGTGTCTTATAATTGCTTGCAAACCCACATCACAGACAACCCGAACCGACAGGACATGCCACCTTTTCCTCCCTCAACATGCCCATTGTATCCGAACGAGAAATGTACCTACCGAGATCCTTTAGATTGTGCAGAGGAAAATCCATGGAAACGTCATTTGAAAAGAGCAATAATTCATTTCCTTCCTCGACCTACGCCCGGGACTATCGGCTCACAGTTGTCTTTAGACAAAAGCATAAAATAATATGCCCACCTACCAATACAAGCGCCACCGTTCGGTTGGCTTGGCGACCCCCAGAAAAGCGGAACCACTGGTAGAGTTTGAACATTTTGAATAATCTCCGCATGTCTCGTGCTAAACTTCCCCTGTCAGCTCGAACAATAGACACGGGCAATGTAATTTTCGCCAGCTGCAGTTCCTTCCTGTGGTGAATTCCAACATTCCACTACTTATAGGAAGTGGGAAAATGCTCCTCCTACCACAATTGCTGGATACCGGGTAGAAACGGAAACGAACGGTGCCACAAGCCACAAACTTAAAACAACTACGAATTTCCTTCTGCAAATAGATCCACCCGGTCGGTGGCCCGGGCCGCTGTCTCTTCTGCTTCTTCTGGTTTCCAAACTACGCCACCACCGCGCTGTTTAAGATGTTACGCCATAGTTTTAATGGATCTACTCCCGAGTGGCCCTTTTGCAACCCACCCACCCCATAGTGCTAAGGAACAAGTTCTGCCTTTCTTCCGGATAAGTTCTCTGCAAACGAGCAACGACGACGACCAGGACGAGTCTTTTGTGTGGTTTTAATCGCTCTACTCGCTTGTGATGTAATCTCGGTTCTTACCTAGGATGCCACACTGCTTCCTGGCTGGCGGTTTACTCTATGTAGTACGTTTACATGTAGATCCCGTGTCTTCTTGTAAGCTGGCGAAGGTTGCTCGTTCCCCCTTAAAACACAAAGTGCACAAAACAACAGCAAACGGTCGCTTACTCGGAGCTTTTATCTCGGGGAAAACTTTACCTTGGTGCAGCTCAGGTACTTACACTTGAACACGATGATGAGGTTCGTTCTCCCACGAGGTTCCCCTCTTCCGCCGGGGTCTCGTGCACAACCAGCACATCGGATGGTGGTCGGTGCACGACCTCATTGGGAAACACGTGCCGAAAGTACCACTCACTTCCAGCTGGAGTCCAGGGCCTCCGGGTTTTACCTGCTGTCATTAGGGAAACTTCTGTCATTATTTTTCCTTCGACAGATGGGTAAAAAATTACGCTTGGCGCAAACAAAACTGTAAAGGTCTGTTGAAGGTGGGGGAACTTTTGCCTGTCATCTGTGAATTACTTGTTCCGCGTTGTTGGGCAATGAGGAGCTTGCACGAGGAAGGAAATCTGGTGAAGGTTGGTATATAGAAACAATTCTTTTACAAAAAAAAAAAAACAAACGAGTTCATCAATCTCTTTGCATTGTAATTTTTACTACACTCAGTTTACATCATTAAAATAAATTTTGCTGGAAAAGATCCATAAGTGCTGTGTAAGTTCATAGCTACCTTCTGAAATATTCAACAAATTCAAATAATTGATGCCGATGGTAAACATCATCCGAAGTCTCAATCACATCCACACAGCCTGCCAGAGATAATAATGGAAACCGCTTCCCGGAACTCCCGATTTTCTCTCGGGTCGTTCTCATCCGCACTGTCGTCGCTTCCTTCGGGGGGTGATTCAGCAGAATCGATCACAGAAGATAATTAAATTTAGCCGGAACAAAGCATTGTCTGTGCGTGGAGTGGCGCAAGCATCCTTCCGACCTCGATTCAGGTGAGCACCGGCATTTTATCTGGCTCTAACAGTCGTACGGCTGACAGTCGACGGCGTGGTGTATTAAACCAAACAACATACATACAAGCACATATCTGAACTGCCATGGGGGGAAAATTTCATTAAAAGGCAATTTTCCACCTCAACACTCACGGATGGAAATTTTTGGCGCTCGGCAGCTTCCCCACGTGCTTTCTTTATGTGAGATGTGAATACAACTGGGACGAGGATATTGAGACGCATTGTTTCTCGGTTTTCTGCGTGCCTAGATGAATGCATGATAAGCTTCCCAGCTCACTTTCTGATAAAGAAGCGAGAGTTGTGGAAAAATCTACTCAGATGAATGTGTGAAACGGAAGCTCTTTGATGTTTTTTTTTCCACGATCGACTGTCAAATCATCATCATAGACATCTCATCAACAGTGACGACGTGAGAATACGGTGACAGCAGCGGTAACATGTGAACACGTGCCTGTACACCTTGATTTACGACGATGAGAATATTATATCTAAATCTCGATAACTTTTTCAAAGGGACTTATCAGCTTTTGTAAACAATGCATTTGATCGTCGATTTGGCGTAACTGGTAGCTCGCCTACGCATGCTAATGCTACCATTAGATAGGGAAAATTTTCTCCTACCTGCTAGTGGTCTTAGTAAGCGTGTGCGAGCTACCAGTTACGCAAAATCGGCAATCAAATGCATTGTTTACAAAAGCTGATACGTCCCTTTGAAAAAGTAATCGAGAAATATTGATTTTCGTTGTGCTTTGTAACGCACCTATATATGAAACAGACGTCCCCTTGACACGAGCACGATAGGACGATAGCACTTCAAACCCACCAAATAAATTCGACGAAGCGTTCCCATGGAATGCTTTTCAATATGTGTACAATTCAAGCATCATCTGTCAAATCAAGTAAAATTCATCCAACAGTTTTCTCCTTAAAAAATCACCTTCATTCGTTTCGGTTGACGTGGCTGCTTTCCTAAAATTGACATGACCGACATTGATGCCACCGTATAAGAAAAAGCACGCATACACATACAGGCCTTCCCACTCCTGTCGTAGAAAGAGCTTAACAAACATACTTCACTTATCGGGGAGAATCGGTTGCCAACGCCACCGACTGACATCCAATCGAGTGAGGCTTATTTCGTCTGTAGACAGCAAACCACCCTCGCCCACCCACATGAAGCATTTTTTTTTCATCGCTATTCCTCTTCTTCTTCTAATTCATGGCCCTATACGTTCCAGTTGAAATTTTAGGCCTGCCCTTGACTTGGTGTTCCGTGAGCAGTTTGACAAGTCAAGAAAATTATGCAGTCAAAAATACGAGACATTGATTTTTCTTATATCTCATTTTAACCTGCTCCAACTACACTAACTTACCAGCGGAAGATCAATAGCTTGTTATTACAGTCAAAGTATAAAACCGACATTCACCGCTATTTTGGAATCCAAGATGGCGGACCAAAATCCAATATGGTGGCCCCTGGACTAAGAATATCCATGCAACATGGGTATCTGCGGAATGGGCTCGATGAGGGGAAGTGGAAAATTGACATCCGCCGCCATTTTGGAATCCAAGATGGCGGACCAAAACTGAAACGTTTCGGCCAGGTTTACCATAAGGTAAAAAAGGGACGCAAACTATTTCATTTATAGAAATGATCGTCTTGATGGGCCCTGTGGTGGCGTTGTCATAATTGTTCATGAACGAATCAAACATAAAATTGTTTCTTCATTTGAAACCAAAAGTTTTTGAAACTTTGAGAAATCTGGACAGCTTACGTTTATAGCTGCCTATTTTGCATTGGCCAGCAAAAGAATTTTCTCAAGGGTGACCTTCAGAAACTTACGCGTCATAGGTCTAAATTCTTCATTATTGGTTATTTTAATGCAAAACACAGCTCATGAAATAATGCTCAAAGCAATTGTAATGGTAATGGTAATGGTAATATTCTGTTTGATGATTGTTCTGCAGGTTATTACACTATTCAATATCCAAACATCTCAACATGCTTTTATTCAGCAAGAAATCCCTCAACTATTGATTTGATCTTAACTGATTCATGTCAACTTTGTAGCCAATTGGTTACACATGCTGACTTCGGTTCTGATCACCTTCCAGTAACTTTTGAAATATCCCAAGAAAAATTGTCTACTCTCAACAGCTCTACTTTCAATTACCATAGAGCTGATTGAGAGCAATATCGAACATTTATGGAATATAATTTCGATCCAAACATACACACCAAAAAATTATGAATTTAAATGGTGATGTAAATATCCATGCATGCTAAAATTGAAGCATGTAAACTTCCTTTTTACGTAAACTAGCAACTTACAAGAAATGTTGCTTACAAAAATGGATGGTTGCATACAATATATAGAATATTTCATGAAATGACTCATAAATTTACACGATCTGTAATGTGAATTTGTATGGTATGTGACGCTCAATTTGTGTGCATCATAGTGACAGAAATTTACACTACTTTTTCAAACCAAAGATGAAATTAATTGTGCTCTTGAATCTCTGACTAACTTCTATAGTTGAAGCAAGAGCTGCCTCAGTACCAAAATGCGAGGTTAAATTTGATTCAATTATAATAGACGACGATCTTCAACTCTTGATCCGTCTTAAAAATGTCCGTAGGAGACAGAATCAAAGAACACGCGATAATGCCATGAAAGTTATCTGGCGTGATTTGCAAAAACAAATTAAAAAGCTATTCTCTGCCCTGAGGAACAAAACTTTTGAAAATAATGTTTCTAAATTAGACCCGAGTTCCAAACCCCTTTGGAAGCACACGCACACAGCTAATGCTTAAATAAGGTGGTAAAATTTTGATCACAAATTCGGAAAAAAAATGCTCAGAAACATGCTAAGCAATTCAAGAGTTCCCATAATTTCAGTTTGGGTCTTACTAATCCTTTTGAGAATCAGGTTGCTCGGGATTATCAGAATATTTTCTCTCGAGAAAGTATTTTTGGTGATTCCTGGGGGACTGATTTGGACGAACTAACTAAAAAATTTCATAATATGAAAGCTCCAGGTGATGATGGAATTTCCTATATCCTCATTAAAAAACTCCCGGAGAGTACCTTGTCTTTCTTGGTAAAAATATTTAACAGATGTTTCCATTTGGCATACTTTCCTGATAAATGGAAAAATGCAAAAGTTGTTCCTATTTTGAAGCCGGATAAAAATGCAGCTGAAGCTTCTAGCTTCGTCCAATAATTTTGCTTTCTTCAATAAGAAAACTTTTTGAAAAGATAGTTTTAAATACAATGATGTTTCATTACGACCTCAATTTTTGCAGATGAGCAGTTTGGATTTCGCCATGGGCATTCAACTACACATCAACTCTTAAGAGTTATCAATTTAATTCGTTCAAACAAATCTGAAGACTGCTCAACTGGAGTCGCTCTTCTAGACATAGAAAAAGCATTCGACAGTGTTTGGCATGAAGGTTTGACTGCTAAATTGAAAAAGTTTAATCTTCCACTTTATATCATGAAATTAGTTCAAAATTATTTACCTAACTGACAGAACTCTGCAGGTAAATTATCAAAATTCCAAATCTAATCGACTACCTGTTAGAGCAGGAGTTCCTCAGGGTATCATTCTTGGGCCTATATTGTATAGCATTTTCACTTCGGACCTCCCCGGACCTCAGGGTTGCCAGAAATCTTTGTTCACTGATGACACAGGCATTTCCACTAAAGGAAGAAGTCTTCGTGTTATTTGCAGCAGACTGCAGAAAAGTTTACACGAAACGAAAATCAATTATTTTATTCATGTGTTTCACTTATACATTTTTGCCAAAGCATCAGCCTTATACATTCCACAAGACAAACCACATAGGTCCTATTAGAATGCATAAAAGGTATGTATGACCGCTTATACATCTATTTGACACATGATCTTTATTAACTGTTTGCAAGGCGTCTGCTTATTAGTTGACTTATATATTTTATGAATAATCAGCAATGGATATTTGCCAAAAGGTTTAAGGATATTTCTATCGGTGTAGAATTTTGAATTTTGAGACTTTAGAACAATTTCCAACGTAATAGTTAATAATTTCAGGCAAAATCGTTGCAATCTTCAATTGCAACGATTAATTCCCTTTATACTTATGTTGTTTTCGTTTTTGCGGTGTAGCTACACCGGTGCAACACTTTTGCACCGAAACCGTTCGTTTTTGGTTTTGGTGCTACACCGATGCAACACTTTTTCTGCACCACTCACGATGGTTCCAAGCAGCACACTTCCATCGAAATAAGTTCCTGCAACTTGATCGTGTCTAGAATAAGTCGCACACAAGTAAACACAATTGTTCAGTGACAAGTGTGCTGCTAGGGGTGTAGCACTCGGAAAATTCACGGTGTAGCTATATATTTATCGCAGAACACCAATACATCCAAAAAACATGGTTGTCAAAACTCTCGGTTTCGTCGTGACGCAGAGATTACAGCTGATTACAGTTTTCAATTTTGCAAAAAAAAAGAGGTTGGAATGGAAGAACTATTTTAATTGTTTGAATCCTCTTCATTGGATTCAGAGGATGAATATTTTATGATGTTTAATATTCTTAACAAAAGAAGAAAAACATTGCATCGAATGAAAGAATTTCAGGTGGGCGTAATGGATCGTTATTAAGATGAAGAGGTAGGCAGATTTTGCTTTTGAGAATAATCAGAATCATGGGTTAAATGAAAATATACTTATGGTTTGCTGAACTTGACGGTTTTATCCGTCTCCGACAAACGTGCAAGCCGTAGCGCCAACCGAATAGAAAAAAAACCTGAATTTATCCACCTATGGTGTGATCAGACCCTTCTTACTTATTCAAGTTTATTTATTTTATTGTCATTATCAGTGACCAAGCCCCCCACCCCCGTGTCATCCAGTGACGCTACGCCACTGCCTGGGGGTACCCGGAATATATCCGGGTGTAGTCTATTTGGTGAGGCTACCAATCACCTTATCATCGTATTTTAATGTGATTTATGGGTTTTAATTCAATTCATATTCAAGCAACTTCCCCGGGGTACCCGGAACATGTCCAAGTGTGTCCAATGTGGTCTGGAACACTTAACACGACTTGCATTGACCTTTTTTTTAATTCTGTAGTAATTTGATGTGTCGCATGATGGTTTTGATACGTTTTCCGTTAAATCCAGCGTGAAGGCCCATATTCACCGGATCTTATTCCAGCTATATCTCCGGAACCGGTTCACCGATTCCAAAACCATGTTAAATGGGACCCCAAGACCTATCATTTGGCGCCGAGTTTGTCTAAATCGGTTGAGCGGTTGCTGAGAAACGTGAGCGCATTCATTTCGTTACATACACACACACATACACACATACACACGTACACACACACACACACACACACACACACACACAGACATGTTCCGATCTCGTCGAGCTGAGTCGAATGGTATATAACACTCGGCCCTCCGGGCCTCGGATCGATAGTCGGTTTTTCAAGTGATATCTATACCCTTCTTTGTAAGAAGGGTAAAAATCAGTCGTAAGTTCTGTGTTGGTAGCAACTGAAAGATGAACGGCGACAAGATCAGCATCGCCGAGCTGTGCAAAATCTTGACCACTGCTAACAGTGAGGCCACCGTCGGATGCCCGGTCCCCTATCTGACCTACCGGACAGTGTTTGTGTTGCTAAAGGTGCCTTCATCGGTTAAACATCGGCGGCTCTGCTTAAGGATCTGATCATGGAGTGTAAGTCGGATGAACTGATCACCGACAAAGTTGTGCAAAGTCTGGTCGAAGGCCTGAAGATGATCGCTTGCATTGTGAAGACGCTGCAGGACCTGAAGTCGGCCAAACCGAAACCGTTTGCTTCCACCAGACCACGATGTGTGGTGCAATCCTATTGCTATTTCTCGACAGTACTCCAGCCAATCGAGTTTTTTTTTTTTTATAGATACCTACTTCATTATTGACTTTCCCTGTCCAAGGATGAGGGGCTTGATGATGATTTGTCAAGTGTCGCTATGATTTTTTTTTTGCAATTTGATAAAATTGTAGTTTTTCTCCAGTTCATTGATTTGAAAGGTTCATGCGAGTTAGTTTTATCATAATTTTAATATTAGCATAAAATAAAATAGTAATTTTAAATTCGCTTTTGTAATGCTAAGGTAAATAGTTTGCTTTGAGTGTAAAGTTAATTTATAAGAAAGTTCTAACAGTTTTTTTTTTGCACTTCGAAACTTGACGGGTCATACCTCTAACATAGTAGCAGTGACAGTGTCGCATGTCCTAACAACAACTGCCTGCGACTAGTGTTCGAGGGGCCGACAGGGCTGAATACGGGTCAATACTGACAAAACTCTAACACTAACATGACCCCGAAACTAACGTTCATCCATTGCACTAATAGTTATAATGTAGTTGTACTTTCCTAATAACCCATCTATCACAGACAAACAGACATAACACTCGGTTGGACAGGTTGTTCATCGAACACGCATTTGACGGTCAATTCGGGTGTTTTTGGTTGGTGGTGCCGCCACCTGTGGCGCGCACGGTCGGTTCCCTTGCGTCTGACGTCTGCACACTAGCACCATCTGTTCAGCGTACTATCCATCACATGATACTCAACAGATGGCGGTAGTGTTTTAGTGACTATGTTTTGTGGAGAGAAATATTAAATGTGTTATTTCTGTTTGTCTGTGCATCTATGTTTCTTTTTCGTTGTGTGAGTGTGTGTGTGGGGGTGGGGGGGGGGGGTGGTAAATGTAACCAATACTAATACCTTTCTTTCTGTTCTTTTATTCGTTTTCTATATCCCTTCACCATCACCCAATATCCCATCAATTTGACGAGAGATGACTTACTTGCATGGTGCATTACAGGATAATATGCTGAGCGTGGTTCTATCACAAATCGATAGAACTGAGGAATAATGAGGTAAATTCTACACAGTATTTTAAAGGAGCCAACTCTAAGCAGGTAACAATAGCAATTAATAATCAAACAACCATAAAAAGGTAAGAATGAATTTATTTATTTTAAATACAGTAATGACCCGATTTTGTCAGCCCCTCCGCGATTTTTTTCTTTCAATAATTTCACATAATCATAAATCTAAATTTTTCTCATTCGTCATTCGTTAAGAGGGATATTTAAAGTATACTTTGGTGCAATAGGTTCAAGAAGATTACTGAAAAAGGGCATGGGTTTTGTAGAACATTGGAAAACATTTTCAAAAAAGGGGTTTGACAAAATCGGGACATTACTGTATTCCATTTACATTTACATGATTTATCACATATTTCCGGAGAGCTTCGAGGTTGGAGCGTAGTTGCTTTTGTAGATGGGCACGTCATTTGTCGGTTTCTCGCGGATTGGGCCTCAGTCTGGAAAAACTAATAACACAAACAGGTAGAAGAATAGTTCCTCTATGATTTGTTATAGTTTGTTTGCAGGATTGTTCTTTTGTTCGCGGGAGGCGCGGGGGGCGATTGCAGATTGCAGATCTCGGGGTTCTCCGGATTTATGGTCGTAATCTAATACACACAGTTGATCACAATACGAGCCTAAAAGCTGCAGTGACCTAGTGAGCACCATAGCTCGAGTCGTCTGAAAAAAATTGTGTATCGCATGGAGAGCCCAACCGAGATTCTAGCCTATTAAGACTGCAGTTGGTCAACTCTCGAAAAAAAAAAAAGATACCTACTTCATTATTGACTTTAATCTAATGCTCTGCTGACGCCTGAAATATCATTAACGAGATGAATCTTTTTGATCTACCTTTCTCCCCTTAATTGGCCAGAAAATCCACCCACACTCGCTTTTCCTGTCTGGGTTCTCTTGGACCATTTTTATTGAATTCCCACAAAAACAATAACCATAACTACAACCAATCGACCACCACTAAAAAACAATACTTTCTACTGTAACTGATAAAATTGAATGAGGAAATCGAAAATCGATACTTAACAAACCCTCTTGTTTACTGTAAAATCCTGAATCGAAACTATAATTCCACCCGAAACGAAAATAATATTTATCAAGCGGCAGAAAGGTAACAGTGACAGATGAATCTAATATCACACACACCAATAAAGCTACACCGTAAGCGTTCGTTAATTCGGTGCAAAGTGTAGCACCACACCGGTTTAGTGCAACGCAAAAACGAAAACGACATTAGATAAAATTTAGTTTTGGTTTTTAGTTTTAAGATTTCAATTGTTATACTGACATGCAGGTTTAAAAAACCTGTTTAAAATACTGAATTGCCAAGACAGGAACAATGTAAAAACACATAAATATATATCGCAACAATTAAGGCTGGTAAGTTACTGTAGTAACTGGAGCACCTAGGTTAAAATGAAATGTAATTTATTTTAAATTTGGAACAAATAAAGAGTCAAAAAAAAGCCCATTTTTGTAAACAACATTGTTTACAAGTTGCTCGGTTGCGTGAAATGAAATACAAGTTTATGTGAATGAATGTTTACATCGCAATTAAAATTATGAATTTTTACCTGGGTACAATTCATAGGGTGATCCAATAAATAACAATTAATAAACTTTCAAATAAAGTTCCTCATTGTTTTATTACGTTTTGCTATTTTCATGACCATTTTTCCAAATATGTATATTATGGTGGGTCAATTTTTAAACCCCCCTTACAAAAATTGCTCTTTCAATGCGTATTGAGGTCCCTAACTCGATTTGCGGGAGCATTTTACATGTTGTATGGGACAATTTATGGTATACGGAACAATCCTATTCATTTGCATACCAAAACTCCTAATATTACTCAAATTTCACCAAATCTCGGACATAGATTGAGAATACTATAAAATAAACTTGAAAAAATGGTAATGAAAATAGCAAAACGTAGCAAAACATGTAGGTACTTTATTTGAAAATGTATTAGACATGCCCTTGGATCCCCCTATTAATTGTATATGTAACAGTTGCTGAACCAAATAACGTTGAGATAAGCTGCCAATATCTGTTAATCTGCAAGATAAACGTGCATATTAACAAGGACAGAGCCACGAATGAAGATAAACAAATGTCGACTTCCATACTCAGAGGTTGCCTTGATCAAGAGAATGATGTTATGTAAAAATTCAAATTCATTCATGCAGTTGGTCTATCTGTTAGGCTTGGCTTCATTATCAGCTCAGTTGAGTGTAGAAGAAATTATTTTTATCAGTACTGCACCCAAGTAACCATCAAGTCACTAATGAAAAAAAAAGTGCAATATAATGCTGAAATAAGGCTAATATAAGCATTCAAAGCCGTATAGCAGCCTTTCATTGCACAAAGGGTCATTATCGGGCTATTAACGGGCTTGGTGGTTCCTTGGGCAGTCTTTCAAAAGGTGTATATCACAATTTCGCCCACTGCCGCCAATTTTGCACACACATGCGCCGTGGTAGCTTGCGCCAATTTTTTACTCCATTGTCTTTTTTCACTTTCCTGTTGCAGATTGTTGGGGTATAAATCCCTTCGATTTGCAGCGTCAAGCTGACGTCTGCCGCCAACGAGCGGACCATGCATGCATCGGTGCTTCGTTTCCAATTCCGAGCTCAACCCGTGCAGCGGAAAAGGGATTAGTTTTGACATTCTTTGCATTCCCTCAACCCTTGTTGCCGTTGGTGGTTCCCGAATGTAGGGGAATTGTGGTTAAGACGGACATTATTGAATTATTCGGTTTTGTTGCATCCACTCCTAGTTTACTATATTTGATGCATTTCAGATTACACAACTTGGTACGGGAGCTGTCAAATGTGTGAATATAAACATATCAAAACCAAATGGTTCTGGGCGCGATGTGATGTGAAATTGCATGAGGAATTGCTAAGGTTGTACAGCACCAACACTGTAAAACATTAGGGGTATTCACTTCTGGCATAAACGCGAACCATAACTTGATTTTCCGAAAACGGTTAAAACATTGTTTATAATCCCTGATAAACTTTAACTGAAATGGTTATGGAACTTTACATGAACGTTTGTGTGATAAAGTTTTCTTTGGAAGCGAACCTTACAAATAATGGGTTGTTAAGAACTATTACCATTCAAAATAGTTGTTTTCTCCATACATTTTCGGAGAGAGGACTATATTAGAACCTGTTTACTCATGGTTTGAGAACTTTAATGGTAATGGTTAGTAGTAATGTAAAGCACATTAATGGTTTTGTATTATCGATCAATTTTTCGTGGAATATATCGCGAATTGGTAATTAGTAATTTACAGGCAACAAATTCGCGATATATTCCACATAAAGTTGATAGAAGTTACAAAACCATCTATAACGGGTGTTCAATAAAAAATGAGAATTTTTTCAGTCATGTAGCTAGTAAAAAAAATACGTTTTCAACAAATTCAGTATTTTTTATTAAAAACATAATGTTTATTCTTCAAAAAACCATCAATGAATATTGGAGAAGGGGCCCTGGTCAGCCTTACGACGCAACTTAGTCGCGATGCTCTCACAAGAACGCTGGACGGCACTGAAATCATTCTCATTTTTTATTGAACACCCGTTAAACCTAACCGACTACCATAGCCATTACCATTAAAGTTCTCAAATCATTAATAAAATGGTTCCAATATAATTCCTTTCCCTAAAAGGTATGGAGAAAACAAAAAATTAGAATGGTAATGGTTCTTCACAACCCATTATTTGTAAGGTTCACTTCCAGGTTAATTTTTTTTTCGCACAAACGTTCATGTAAAGTTCCATAGCCATTTCAGTTAAAGTTTAGTAGGGATTATAAACAATTTTTAACCATTTTTGGTAAGGTTCAGATTTACTTAATATAGTGGAAAGCATGAATATCCCAAGTAACAAATCTAGAGCTGCTTGGCTATATTCCAAATTTATAAAGGTTTTATTGCAGCTGCAACCATTACCTACAGCTTTATGACGGTAATATACAATGCAAGTCATGAAACATTCTTATAGCTATCTACAAAACCCCTATAAAGCTAATTAAAAAACCAACTGATGCTTATGCTATTTTTACTTATGAAAGGTTTTATGATGGCTTTGAAGTATACAAAAAAGTAATATAAATTGCCCTTATAAAACCAAAAAATTAATCCTTTCGTTTCTTTATAAATAAGCGCAATAAAACTAGTTGGCCATGAAACAGTTATTTTAAAACAATTATAAGCATTCAGTTGCGACTTGTCAGAAATGTAAATAGGTGGTTTATTTTTACAACATAGAAAAGAATCAAAACTTTCCGGTACTTCCAAGCGGAGCGCAAAGAAAATCAACAAAATTGTTAGCATGAGCATGAAAACATTTCGTGTATACGTCTCGCTCGCATATACATGGGGTGACACGGTCGAATCTTGGTCGAAATGGTGACAGTCCTAGGGCAAAAAGGTTGAAATCACGCATAACTTTTCATAAAGGTTAATGTACCATTCAAAACTTTTCTAAATGTTTGTAAAATTCATCGGTTGCACCCGTAGAATAGGAATATACATTTGCCCTCAAATAAAAAAATGAATTCAAGCTGAACATTGCATTAGGTTCTAAGTAATATTGACAGATTCGCTTCGTCAACTTTCTCTTTGCATCCCCACGGTCATGTAAAGACATTCCCAGGTATTTTCAGCACATAAATCGATAAAAGAAGCTTTTATCTAGCATCCAATACGACAAACACATCAAGAAACGGTTCTGTGAATAAGTTATCAACGAAAGAGAAAGTTGCGATTTTTTGCGCTTTGGGAGATATTAATGTTCAAAAATTGTGTTTTTTTCTCGTTTTTTCAACAATATCTTTGAAATTTGAAGCTTAATCCAGTATGTTTCTTCACAAAAGCTATTTATTTAATGTATTTGCATAAGAGAAAAATATAACATTATATATTTGTAAGCAAAAAACCGAAACAGAAAGAAAAAAACCATATCTACATTTTTTCTTTAACTCCATATAACTTGGAACCAATAGACTATGGAAATTTAACGTCTTTGAAAGAGCTGTTCATTTTGTCAAGATAAACAACTTTACCCAAGACATCAAGTCTTCAAAACGTCAGAGAAAGAAGTTAGATTGTGGCACCATCTTTGCGGAAGAGTTTTGAACTATTTGTTTATGTCAATAGATGGTCCTTATTAAGACGAGAAATTTTGCTGAAGACACCAAGTCGCGGAAATGCTTCATTTCGGAGTTATTAATTTTGATCCGCTAGGTTGCATTCCTGACCCAGTGTGCAATGTAAGCATTAGACATTTTAAGAAATTGTGCTTGGTGTTTTTCTTGCCTGCTGTCCTCTGTCACCATATTGTCATTATGAAAATGCCATTAGCCTTGGAATAAAATACAAGAAATTTCAATAAAATAATGGCTAAATAAGAGATCCGAAATGATTTCCAGTGTGCATTGGTATGAATTTATGTATTGAGATCAATTTTCTGTAAAATTAAGGTAATTCCATCAAATTCATTTGATTTCTGAAACAATCTTTTTTGTTAACTTGAATTATTTTGGAGGCGCATTTATTTAACGCTCATATTATCTCAATGTACACGATAACATTTCAAGCGCATATGTTTTGGAACTTCTAAAAAGTAATATATTTTCTTTAAAATTTTCACTAATGTCGCCATGAAACAAAATTGATGGCATGGTGATCTTGACACCAACACTCAAACATATTTTTACCGCTAAAGATTTCCATTTGGAAAAAAAGTTTCAGCAGAACAGAACAACAACAAGCTAATTTATGGCGGTTGCTTTGAAGCCAATAAAAATTAAATTGGCTTTATAACTGATTTTCACCAAAGCGTAATAAAACTGCTTGGGTACAATATTACTCTTATAGAGGCTATGAGAACCTTTTGTAGAGTATGAGGCTTCCTGACAAAAGGTTTTAAGACAGCTTTATTGTGATTCTCAAACATGCTTTATAAACCTTATCAAGAGTGGTCCACTAAGCTGTATGACGATCTTATAGCGGTTATCAAAAGGTTGTGCTGGAGCTATTAATTTTATTGGCGGTTTTATGAAATTGATCTCAATAACCACTAATAGAGTGCAATAAAACAAGAAATGCTACTTGGGATATGACGTGGACCCCCCGTTAATCCGAACGATACTTCCATATTAACGGGGTAAATTTTTAATTTGATCTTCTAATAAGAATGTCTGGTAGTCTGATTTGCAGTTTTTTTGTCATACATTTATTTGATAAGGCTCAATCGCATTAACTTTACAGAGCCAAGGATTTTTTTTTTCACTAAACAAAACATCTTTTGACTAAAAACTAAAGTCAAAAGATGAAACTCAATAAACACTTTATCTTCCGCTATCCAATAAGCCTCCTACACCCGAACGGGAGCCACTTTCAGTGGTTTCAATGTATGGCAGTATCGCAGAGCGCTTTTACTGCAGAAATGGACGCTAAACGTGGTCAACACTCACACACTCATCACTAAACGGTTGCTTTCTGAAGTCGACGACGCATCGACTGAAAGAACTACCGATGAAGAACAATGAAGAAGACCACACAATGCACAGTGGGGATTTTGGTAACAAAAAGGCTTGAAATTGTCTGCCACTGAAATCACACATTGTAACATATGACTTCCTTTGCAGAAAGTGTCAAGAGTTTTATTCTACATATTTTCAATCGGTGCACGTTGTGATAAGTGCATGTTCGGAGCTTATTTTTCCCCAAAATCCCATATTTTGTGTAGTTTTGTTTCCCATTATGATACTTCACTGATTGAAATAGTCATCAGTACCTTTTTATCAGAAGAGTTTTCCGAATTTAATCTCAATATTAAAAAATAAAATATGAGATGCACAAAACACTACGAAAGTGGATAACAATAGTCTAAAAGACAAAACTAATTCAAATGCATGTTTTGAGCGTATTTTACCCCGATATCTCATATCAAATCAATTCAGTTTATTTGAAAGATTTCTGATGACTGCACAGTTTTTGCCGCTGAAATGCTAACACGAGATTTAGGTTTTCTTGAAGTAAAAAGGAATCTAAGCATCAAATGTGCCTATTTTCATACTGTGTACAGACAAATAAATATATGTTTAGAGCCTGATTTACCCCAAAGTCCTCTATCAATTGAAAGCATTTAAACTGGTTTATTGGCTTAAATAGACAATATCTTTCATTGGAAATTTCCAAATATTCCATTAAGAAGCCAGTAGGTGAGCTTTGATTAACTATTAGAACCATTTATAGGAGAAAGTGGGGTCAAACAAAAATAAGGCATGTTTAAGTATAAACCATGTTTTGCACCGGTACCCATGTTATGCACCGGTACCTTTGTTACTTGATTTATTTGTTAAGTTACTTGAATTTTACGGATTTTTTTTAATGGGCCGTATGAATAAATAGAGTTTACTTTACTTTCCCGTGCTATTCTTACGGGAAAAGTAAAGTAAACGCTTTTATTCATACGAGCTAATGATGACAATTCTTTATAATTTGGTTCGAAAAGTTAACAAGCATATTCACATGCCAACATTACGGCCGTTTTACTAGCGCAAATACCAGCCCATTTTATATTTCTGTTAAAGACAGTTTTTCTACAGCCTACCTACACTAACGATCTTATTGTAGTGCTATACCTTTGTACTATGACCTTGTTGTAAATCTACCTTGCAATAAAGACTTGACTTGTGATCTTACATGGTGTCAGAAGAAACGCGGTCTTCATATTTTGCCAATTTTAATGGAAAGATTTAGTGATACCGAAGAGAAAACTACTTTAAAATGATAAGCTAAGGATTTGTATCGACCCGTCACAGGTAAATAATGATTTATTAAGACGACATTACCCTCTCACAACAATAGAGGAGATAGCTGCCCGATTGAAAAAGGAGAAATATTTTACCATGCTCGATTGCAAAAAGGGGTTTTGGCAAATCAGGCCTACAGAAAGAACGTCCAAATATTTAACTTATGGCATTCCGTGGGAGAGATACGCCTGTAAGCGATTACCTTGCTTCAGATCCGGAAGTGTTTCAAAAAGTTATGCATGATACACTGGAGGGCATAGAGGGGGTTAAGTTTTCAATGGATGACATCCTAGTACATGCGAAAAGCTTGCATACAGCGGGATTGAAACTGAACCAGGATAAATGTTTGTTCAATCAAATAAGTGTTGAATTTTTGGGTCACATTGTGACTGCCGGTGGTTTGAAAGCTGATATTCAAGTCAAATCAAGTACTAATCCCACAGTCATTGAGGAAGGCAGTTAAGGTGCACAGTGGACACTCAGGAATTCAAAGCTGCATTCGACGAGCAAGACAGGTGCTGTTTTGGGTCGGTAAGGCGAGTAACATTCAGGAAATGGTGGAAACGTGTTCGATTTGTCAGCGTCATCAACGGAACAACACGAAAAGTACTATTCTTCTGAAGGACATCCCAGGACTTCCGTTTGAAAGAGTTACATCTGATCTTTTTCACTTCAAAGGAAAGGAGTACCTTCTTCTGGTCGATAGTTATTCCGGATTTTTCGACATTAAGCAGCTATCTCAAACAACGTCTCAACACGTTATTAAGCTGTTGAAGGAATGGTTCTCCATTCATGGAATTCCTCAAATTTTGGAGACCGATAATGGACCTCAATACGCTTGTGCCGAGTTTCGTCAATTCTGTACTCAGTGGGGTTTTGGGCATCAAACATCGAGTCCCCATTTTCCTCGAGCAAATGGATTAGCTGAGAGATACGTGCTAGTAGCTAAATCAATGTTGAAGAAGTGTAGCGATGATTATTCAGACCATTCAGACATACATCTAGCTTTACTCCACATGCGGAATACACCGAAAAGCTGCTCCATACCATCACCCAACTAAAGACTCATTGCTACGATCAAACATGCCGATGACGCTGGATGCACTCCGGCCTAGAGTATCAGTGAATGTACAACAACTGCTGGAACGAGAACGTGAGATTCAGAAGAGCTATGCGGATAGAGGAGCCAAAGAACCACCGAAGTTTGCCGAACAGGAGAGAATACTTGTGCAGAACCAAGTGTCCCGTAAATGGACACCAGGAACAGTAGTTAAGCAGCTCGATGAAGATCGTTCGTACCTAGTGACGGATGGTGAGAGAACGCTGAGAAGGAATGCCCATCATCTGCGGAAGCTTCATGAAGATGATCAAGGAGACGAAAGTGCATCGTTAGCTGATAGGATTTCGGATGACGTACAAAATGAAGCAGAAGCTGAGACTTGTGTCAACTGGAACAGATGTTCACCCGTGAAGACATCAAGTGATGGTGACACAGTGACTCGTTCCGGTCGCACCGTGAAGACCAATAAATTAAGTGATTTTGAATATTATGTAATGGGAAGATGTAACTTAAAAGCCTACCTACACTAACGATCTTATTATAGTGCCATACCTTTGTACTTTGACCTTGTTGTTAACCTACCTTGTATCACATACTACCTTGCAATAAAGACTTGACTTGTTAACTTGACAACATCTTACACAGGTCTACTGATTGTGGTTGGATATTGCCTCGAATAGACCCACGGGGAATTGAACCCAGCAACCTCCAGCTTGGTTTTGCTATATAGTTGCACCTTTGCCTACTGAGGTAAGAGAAGTCCACATGCTAAACATCTGACCGAGTTGAATTTAGGTGTATTCAGACCTGGGTGGCATGAGCGGAGTGGAGCTACATTTTTGTTGGTATGAGAGCGACAACTAGTACTTTTCTCTCTTTCTCTCTCTCTCTCTCTCTCTCTCTCTCTCTCTCTCTCTCTCTTTAACCAACACAAATTTTACCCGCGAACGCCAAGCACGCTCTGGTCTGAATACAATTTAATCGTACATACACGTATGTTCAGCTATGCTCCAAATTATAAAAGTGTTGTGATGTCAGCATTGCTTACATCTATGTCGAAACCAATAGAAATGGATATTATTCCAGGAAATTTTTCCAAGTAAAATAATGAAGAAATGGACATAGATTTGTTTGATACAAGTCGGGGAAATGGCTCTATCGTTGGCCAATGGATCTAAGATTGGGCCCATCGCTAAAAATCGGCTATTTATCATTTTTATCTAGATGAACGCGTCATTGGGAAGGTACTAATAGATATCGTCGCTATTGAAAATTTAGTCGATTGCTGAATTTATGTATGGGCCCAAATTAGGGGCGTTAGGCCGGCATTACATCCATTTCCCCTGTATAATTTTTTACATGCTGTAAACCTGACGAATCTGATGAAGACGGCCCTATCCCGATCAGATCCGAAGATCGCGTGTGAGGTGGCACAGCATACGGTTCATCGGAGGACAAAAAAGTCTGATGATGTATTTGAGGTAAAACTGCAACAGTTTATAGTAGAGTCTGAAAATAGAGTGGCCTACGCAGGAAAGCATGGTGATGATGATGACCATTCCGATTGGATCAGTGACAGCGATGATGACGATGATCCAGAGTAACAGAGTAACGCAAAGTCCTAAATAATGATTTTATTGTTAATATCAAAAATTACCTTGTAGAAGGTGTTCAGATTAAAAACGGTCGGGTTACCGGGGATCTACGGTATATGCAAAATAGATGCACTATCACCGCTAAGCTTATGATCTTGTTCTTGAATGCTCATGTGACTTTATGTGCCACATGGTGAGTTTTGATATCTGGCTCTGTTGGCCTTCGGGGCCTTCGGGCCTTCGGGGCTACCGGGACATATTCAGACATGGTCAATGCGTTCTTGGGTCCTACAATAATCACACAATTAGTTCGAGTTCCTTTATAATAAAGAAAAACATTGAAATTATAAAACTGCAATTCTTACTCCCAGTATCTGTTCGTTTCTCCGGTACCTAAAAAAAGTTGTGAAATGTTGAACCATTAATGATTTAAGAAAAGTATTTAATAAGATTTAACATAAATTGGTATTTGTACTTTCTTTCAGCATGAGTTTAATCTACATCAAACTGATATTACAGGCAAAATGCTGTATTTATTAACGATAAAACAATAGCAATCTTTAGACTGCCCGCCTTACCCCCAGTTCCCCTAGGTGTGAAATTTCACTCCATGGTAAAACTCCGCCAAACGCGCTAAAAGATGTTACTAACGAACGGCTGAAGTGATGATGCTTATCGAAAATTAAATTTCCATATTGTTACCATAAATTATCTTTTCGGAGAGAAATTTTCCTTCCAACGCGATGTCTGTTCCACTCTCTCCCTCTATGTGGATGTGTGTGTGTAAGTGTGTTGGTATTCCATGTGCATACTTGCATAAAAAGGCGAGAAACGGAGTAAAATGAAAAGAACGAACGTTTTTCGTGGGAATTTATTCCTTTAGATGAAGAAAAAATAGAGCGAGTGGAAAAAAAATAGAAAGCGCTGGCACATCATAAAATAAGCAATTTAACACCGTAAAGTGGATTTTATGCACGTTTGGGGGGCACTTTGCTAGGCCACGCCGTCATATACCACTCACAGACAGCTCAAGCCAAAACCAAATTGCCAGGGCAGGATACATTTATGCATGTTCGGTACAGGACGAGGTGATGTTTTCGCCCGTGTTGGGTTTTTCTATATTTTTACACTGTTTTTTTTTTGCTGATCGTGACGCTGTCATGCACCAAATGGGCAATAATGCAATTAGACCAACCTTCGTATGATGAAATCATACTGAGATAACACGAAATTGGCTTGGATGGGTTGGGTTGAACGGCAGACAACAGAGCAGATTGTATGTAAATTGGGTTTGTTTTTCTTCAGAGGCCAATTTTAACTCCTTGGATTATGAATTTGGAATTTGACGAGTAAATGCATGGGAATTTTAAATTTACGATGCTTATCATATGGAAGTCGTTCATCATGTCATCAAATCATCATTAATCTAAAAACGAAATAAAATTCATTGATTTGAAAATGTACAGCTCCTTAAGCTGACATGTCATGTGTTTAATGTAAAGGGTGTCCCACATCAAATTTCATCACGGAAAAAAAAGCTGGAGAAAATTACCCTATGGGTATTTTCTCTTTAAAATTTGGGTAGAAGAAGTTTAGAGTGTATTGTTTACACTGTATTTTTTTCGCTGTCAGTTTTTCGAAAGTTGGAAAAAATGGCGTCACCCGGAAAGCAACGTCACGAATTGATTTTGCGCAAGCATCTGGAAAATCCTCAACTCTCCCATCGGGACATCGGAAAACAACTCGGAATCGTGCAGTCAACGGTGAGTCGTGTGATTAAACGTTGCTAAGATACTCTGAGCATCGAACGGAAGGAGAAATGCGGTCAGAATGGATGTTCTATTAGTGATCAGGATCACAAGTGTGTCGTGAAAGCGTTTAAGCGGAATCCCAATGCTTCGGTCAGGGATGTGGCCAAAAAGTTGAATCTATTCAAGTCTTTCGTTCAGAGAGCCAAGGACCGGGAGGGACTGTATACGTACAAAGTGCAGAAGGCTCCAAATCGTGACGAACGCCAAAATACGGTGGGAAAGTCACGGGCCCGGAAGCTATACACCCAGATGCTGACGAAGTCTCATTGTCTTATCATGGATGATAAGACGTACGTCAAGGTGGACTTCCGGCAGCTTCCGGGGCTACTGTTCTTCACCACCCAGCACAAGTTTGATGTTTCGGAGGAAGCAAGGAAGCACAACAATTCAAAGCGGTTTTTCCATGATGCAATTTGATGTGGGACACCCTTTATCACTCACTATCTCGTTCATATATCCTGAGCTTATTAGCATCGAGATAGATTTCCGCCTGTGGCGGCTTCTTGGTTTTACCATGATTGGTAAAATTTCTTTGTTGAGGCTCCGTTAGTTATGTTAGTTAGGTTTCTTACCATAAATCATACTGTCATTGGATGGAAGGTACAGTAGCAGAACCTCCCCTACCCGTGTCTCCTTGAGATCGTTAAATTGACGATGCCAGGAGCACATACAGTGGTTGAGGCAACAATAGCTGCATTTTCTAAGCCTATCGACTAGATGCTTACGTCAGATGGCGATTTGAGTGTGAAATAATCGATAGAACTGTTTCCGCACTTCGGAGGTACATTAACAAATCAGCGATCACCCCCACCACCCCTCATCAACGGATGAGTTTGGTAAAGGGGATGCTCGATCCAATCCGTTCCTTCCTCAAAATTGTCATTTGCTCGCTTTCTACTTTCTATCTACAATGTTCACACTGCCGTACTATAATGGAACTACCAACTCTTTTTTTTTTTTTTTTCTTTTTTTTTTTTTTTTTTTTTTTTTAACTCTTTATTTGTTACAAATTCAAAATAAATTACATTTCATTTTAACCTAGGTGCTCCAGTTACTGCAGTAACGTACCAGCCTTAATTGTTATGATATATATCTAAGTGTTTTTACATTGTTCATGTTTTTGCAAATCAGTATTTTAAACAGGTTTTTTAACCTGCATGTCAGTATAACAATTGATATCTTAAAACTAAAAACTAAAACTAAATCTTATCTAAGTATAAAGGGAATTAATCGTTGCAATTGAGGATTGCAACGATTTTTGCCTGAAATTATTAATTATTTTGTTGGACATTTGTGCTAAAGTCTCAACATTCGAAATTCTATGTACTTCGGTTGTACTGTACCAGGAAGGCAACTTCAAAATCATTTTCAGAATTTTGTTCTGAATCCTTTGAAGTGCTTTTTTCCTGGTAGTGCAGCAACTAGACCATATTGGCACAGCGTAAAGCATGGCCGGTCTAAAAACTTGTTTAAATATTAGAAGTTTATTCGTCAGGCAAAGTTTGGATTTCCTGTTTATAAGAGGATACAAACATTTTATATATTTGTTACATTTGGCTTGAATGCCCTCAATGTGATCTTTAAAAGTTAATTTTTGGTCAAGTATTAATCCAAGATATTTCACTTGGTTTGACCAGGAAATTGGAACTCCGTTCATAGTGACTATATGACTACTACTAGGTTTCAAAAACGAAGCTCTAGGCTTATGTGGAAATATTATAAGTTGAGTTTTGGAAGCGTTGGGAGAAATCTTCCATTTTTGTAAATAAGAAGAGAAAATATCTAAACTTTTCTGCAGTCTGCTGCAAATAACACGAAGACTTCTTCCTTTAGCGGAAATGCCTGTGTCATCAGCGAACAAAGATTTGTGGCAACCCTGAGGCAAATCAGGGAGGTCCGAAGTGAAAATGTTATACAATATAGGCCCAAGAATGCTACCCTGAGGAACTCCTGCCCTAACTGGTAGTCGTTTAGATTTGGAATTTTGATAATTTACTTGAAGAGTTCTGTCAGTTAAATAATTTTGAACTAATTTCATAATATAAAGTGGAAAATTAAACTTTTTCAATTTAGCAATCAAACCTTCATGCCAAACACTGTCGAATGCTTTTTCTATGTCTAGAAGAGCAACTCCAGTTGAGAGGCCTTCAGATTTGTTCGAACGAATTAAATTGTTAACTCTTAAGAGTTGATGAGTAGTTGAATGCCCATGGCGAAATCCAAACTGCTCATCTGCAAAATTTGAGTTCGTATTGATGTGAAGCATCATTCTATTCAAAATTATCTTTTCAAAAAGTTTACTTATTGAAGAAAGCAAACTTATTGGACGGTAGCTAGAAGCTTCAGCTGGATTTTTATCCGGCTTCAAAATTGGAACAACTTTTGCATTTTTCCATTTATCAGGAAAGTATGCCAAATGGAAGCATCTGTTAAATAATTTTACCAAGAAAGACAAGGTACTCTCTGGGAGTTTTTTGATGAGGATATAGAAAATTCCATCATCACCTGGAGCTTTCATATTTTGAAACTTTTTAGTTATAGACCTTACTTCGTCCAAATCAGTCCCAGGAATATTCAAATAATCCCGAGCAACCTGATTCTCAATAGGACTAGTAAGACCCAAACTGAAATTATGGGAACTCTCGAATTGCTTAGCAAGTTTCTGAGCTTTTTCCAAATTTGTGATCAAAATTTTACCACCTTCTTTAAGCGCTGGAATAGGCTTTTGAGGTTTTTTCAAAATTTTTGTGAGTTTCCAAAAGGGTTTGGAACTCGGGTCTAATTTAGAAACATTATTTTCAAAAGTTTTGTTCCTCAGGGCAGAGAATCGCTTTTTAATTTGTTTTTGCAAATCCCGCCAGATAACTTTCATGGCAGGATCGCGTGTTCTTTGAAATTGTCTCCTACGGACATTTTTAAGACGGATCAAGAGCTGAAGATCATCGTCTATTATAATTGAATCGAATTTAACCTCGCATTTTGGTACTGAGGCAGCTCTTGCTTCAACTATAGAAGTAGTCAGAGATTCAAGAGCATAATTTATTTCATCTTTGGTTTGCAAAGGAATGTTTGGATCGAAGTTATATTCCATAAATGTTCGATACTGCTCCCAATCAGCTCTATGGTAATTGAAAGTAGAGCTGTTGGGATTACAAATTATTTCTTGGGATATTTCAAAAGTTACTGGAAGGTGATCAGAACCGAAGTCAGCATGGGTAACCAATTGGCTACAAAGTTGACATGAATCAGTTAAGACCAAATCAATAGTGGAGGGATTTCTTGCAGAAGAAAAGCATGTTGGGCTGTTTGGATATTGAATAGTGTAATAACCTGCAGAACAATCATCAAACAGAATATTACCATTGGAATTGCTTTGAGCATTATTCCATGAGCGGTGTTTTGCATTAAAATCACCAATAATGAAGAATTTAGACCTATGACGGGTAAGTTTCTGGAGGTCACCCTTGAGAAAATTCTTTTGCTGGCCTACGCATTGGAATGGCAAATAGGCAGCTATAAACGTAAGTTGTCCAAATTTTGTTTCAACAGAAACTCCCAAAGTTTCAAAAACTTTGGTTTCAAATGAAGAAAGAATTTTATGTTTGATTCGTCTATGAATAATGATGGCAACGCCACCACAGGGTCCATCAAGACGATCATTTCTATAAATCAAGTAATTTGCGTCCTTCTTAACCTTATGGGCAGGTTTAAGGAACGTTTCAGTTATAACGGCAATATGCACGTTATGAACTCTCAAAAAGTTAAATAGCTCGTCTTCATTATCTTTAAGAGATCGAGCATTCCAATTTACAATATTTAATGCTTTAAAATCCATTACTGAATTTTAAAGTCATGACAATATTATTTGCAAATTTTACTCCAGTTTGAATAGCATCAAACATGGAGTTAGATTTAAGCATATCAGAAATCATGTCAATTAATGAATTCTGTAAAAATTCCATTTTAGGAGCAGTAATGCTTCCTAAGTCAAAATTGTCAAAATTTCCGTTAGAACGTTGGTTAGTATTTTGATTTCTACCCGCTGCAATAGCAGCATAGGTAGCTCCATTAACTCGCTGAACATTGTTAGCAGCGAGGGGAGTAGGTACAGATGAAACATTTGAAGCAGGGGAGATATTTGTACCTACGGGTACGAATATAGAATTTGTTCCTCGCTGACCGTTGTTAACAGCAGAGGAATTTGTACCTGGTCGGAAACGTGGAGCGTTTCTTACCTGTCGGTTAGAACGAGATTGTAGGATCGCTTTGCGAGTCTTACATTCCCAAAAATTGGATTTGTGGTTTTCACCACAATTTGAACATTTAAATTTCTTAGGATCTTCCTTCACAGGACAGTCGTCCTTTGCGTGAGAGGAATCACCACAATTCATGCATTTAGCTGGCATGTAGCAATTTTTAGTTCCGTGACCCCATCCCTGGCACTTACGGCACTGGGTGAGGTTTTGGAAATTTCCTCCAGTCTTCCTGAAGTGTTCCCACTTCACTCGGACATTGAGCATAAGGCTAGCTTTTTCTAAGGCCTTAAGGTTGTTTAGTTCACTAGACTTGAAGTGAACTAAATAAAAATCATTAGAAATCCCGTTGCGCAAATCGCCAGGACGGGATTTCATTTTCATTTTGATTACTTGGAGTGGCACAACTCCAAGTAATTTTGCCAGTTCATCTTTGATCTGATCCAGGGATTCACCACTGGGCAGTCCTTTCATGACAACCTTGAACACACGTTCAGTTTTGGTGTCGTAAGTAAAAAAATTGTGCTTCTTCTCAGTAAGATACTTGAGAAGACATTTAAATCCGTCCAAGGTTTCAGCCAATACACGGCATTCACCCCGACGTCCAATTTGTAGTGAAAACTTAACTTTCACGAAATTCAAAAGTTCCATGCGAAGAGCATGGAAATCGGAAGTGGTTATCACAATAGGGGGAATCTTTTCCTTCTTGGCATTAAGCCGGGAAAGTTTACTAGAATTTTTCTTGGATGATGGATCATTCTCATCATCCGTGAGCAAATCAAATTGATTACTCAAATTAATTTCTTCAGAAGGGGGGTCAAGAGTTTGCCCCTTTCTTTTGCGTTTAGGCGCCATGGCGGCAGTAAATTTTTATCCAAATCGACTTCCAAGCAGATTACTATAAGAATCTGAAGGATCGAAGAGGAATTTTCCAAATCGATATCCAAGAAGGATTACCTCGGGTAGGGTCCAAACAAGGATCGAAGAGGAATAAGAGTTGAACAAGGTAGAAAATTTATACAGGTTGAGCACTGAAAAGTGCTGTTTAAATTTGTTGTAGCTTTAGGTAGTAGTAACACTACCTTCAGCAAAAAGCAAATAGATCCGCACGGCAAGAGAGCACGATGCGGACTGGAACTACCAACTCTATACTTTCATCTCCTCATTTATCGTATAAAATTTCCGCTTTGAGTCTGATATAGGTTGTAAAGCATCTCCAACTATGTAGTTTTATTTATTATTGCGACATGCAGCCATGGTCAGTGCTGGAAAATATCAATATCAATACCTACAAAATGCTGAATTTCACTAGCCACCTGATGTCAGTATCAGTTTACATAGTTAGACTATCAATACCATTTGCCTCATTGTCAATGCGCAAATGACATTGAGATCGTAAAGGGACCACTGATATTCAAAGTTTTGCCTCAAATGTTTCTTGTATACGCCAGCTAATCGAGTATCGATCTTTTGTAAACTCATCAGTAATATTAAAACAATGCAACGGTTATACAAAAAAGGTGATTTATTGAGATATAAGAAAGATTTTCAACTTTTCCCTAGTGATATTCATATGGATTGTAATATCAAATCCGTACCGCCTGATATTATGCTTGCCAAGAATATCAGTGTCGGAAGTGAAATTCAGTGCTAGACCTATATCTTACGTCAGTTGACATTGTTGACAGCACACAGCACACAGCACTGGCCATGGTCTGGTTCGTCTCTTAAAACATGTGGGAGAATTCTATAGATATTTCCAGTAAAGTTTAAAGAAACTTCCTGGAGAACTGAAACTCCTTCCTACACCTTCCTTAGTCCAAATAAATGAAGGGTCGTTATTATGCTTTCTCTGTCAGACACTGCATACCTTTCAGCATAAAGAAGAAACATCAAGCACAGAGCACAGCATGAACACTAAAGGGTTCATCTATCAGGGTTGAATTTAACTAGCAACCTCATCTACCCATTCTAACCCAGGAATGATTTCAGAAAGCTAGGAGTGGGAAATTCCTGCTCTGCATCAATAACACGAATAACAACAACATGTGTGAAACTCTAGGAAAACCTACGTCTTTTATAACAGAAAAACAATAATTTGTACTTTACAAATTAGGATTCGAACATTAGGTGTTTATTGTACCTATAGGGTGTCCCAGAATGTCTAAGCACGATTAAAAAAAAACGATAACTACAAGTCAGTCCCATCTGTAAAAAACTGGAAATGAGAAAACGGCGTTCAATGTTTTTACAAGTGTTCTCATTTTACACTTATTTTGGAGGGATAATTTTTAAAATAAATGTCCAATGTGATAGAATGCATCAATGTTTAGGTAAAAATATTGGGTAAAATATCCTGATATTTTTATTTTATGGCCAAAATCTGAGTGGGACTGAGTTGCGATTACAATTAACGTTAATGATAAAAATAACCCCATGTCAGTCACAATTCCATGACGATGCTGCATTAGTTTAGCATAGTATTGTACAGTAGAAATATGCCATGGCCATGGTAGAACATTATTGAATGTTTTTGGAATCGTTACGCTGGTTCCGGAGCAATGGCCGGAACATATTCCGGCGAGTATGGGTCTTGAGACCAGACATTTTCAAAAGCGTTCTCAATCCACCATGCGATAAATCAATTTACATTAGAATTTGAAAAGCAGATTAATAAGAGTCATGATGAGTAATAAGCACCATGTTGGCCACACCCGGATGTGTTCCAGGTTTCCCCGGGGAAGCGGTAAAACCTTTCTTAATCAAAATCCATCATGTGGCACATCAAATCACATGAGAATTCAGTCATAACCATTGGCGGTCATTCTTAGTTCTATAGAAGCAAGCCTAAACATCCCAAGTAACAGTTCGGCAATCATTTGGCATCCACTCTGATTTATGATGGTTTTATAATGGCAATGAATGATCCATTTAGCTTAAATACAGCATTTCACAGTGTAAAACGTTCCTGCTTATTAGTTATATTTTACAGTCTGGCGAGAAGTCAAAAACTGCCTTGTTTTAAAATAAAATTTAAAGTAGTTCTCAATCCCACCATAAAACTGTTCTAAAAATCAATCATAAACTTCATTAGCAATTTTTTATTATGTCTTGATAAAATACTATATAAACCTCTTCTATAATTATAAAAGCAATCATAAAACCATTCGGTTTTAAATGAGAGTAAAATGCATATATTATTGCCTTTTAGGCTTTTAAAAGTGTATCATAAAATCTCCTCTGTTTACAAATTGAAATTTAAGGATGGACCCTCATAGTGAATAAAAACCAAATTTTTGACAAGGATATCTCGAAGGTTCAACGAAGTTGGAGGAAAAATTCAAGCGATGCTAACGACCGAAGGGAAGTCGATTTCAGTAAAATTTAGTTCTTTAGAAGAACTAGCACGTCCGGCGGAACGGATACCATCAACGACTGAGCATCTGGTGCTGAAGAGTGAAGTGAGCGTGGTCCTCAAATTAATAAAATATTGTCAAAACAGTCTGAAAACAGACCAGCCTTCTCCAGACCTTGCAAATAGATCAGTACCGACAGCAAACCACTGACACTGTCAGTTAGCGAACACTACACGGAACCGAAAAATTACGCAAAATTATGTTCTTTTCACTCATCTCCCATGTTCCGTTCAATAGGGTAATTTTCAGTAAACCGCTTATAGTAGTTTACATTTAACTACGGCAAAAATAATTACTTACTCGTGAGTATTTTCTACCCAAAATTAAGTTCAATTGACTCAAATTTGAGAATATCTCATATACTCACTAGTAGCTTATTGAACGATAGTGATGAGAAAATCGATTCTCTCGTTCCGTTTTTGACAACAACAAAAAGTGAAAGTGGGATGCCAAACTCAAAATTACCCAAAATTAAGTAAAAAGAACTTAAATTTAGGGTATTTTTTTTTCTCTGAAGTTGGTTTCCGATCCATAGCTGCGATTTTATTCGGTGAAAGCGAGAGGTGCGACACATCTAAATACCAATTTTAGATGGTCGAAAAATCTCACGCTAGCGAATCAATCTACAAACAATCTTTTTTCATTTCTTGCATCTAGGTTCATCTACTCACATCGCTCTCCATCTTTTGCAGGAAATCTTCAAAATTCTCATCAATCTTCTCTCTATCTATTAAGCGCGCACGCATCACACAACAGCAAAGCAAAAAATTTCCTGCATCTTAGATAGAGTCGCCCCCCTCGGGTGAAAGGGTCATCACTGGGAAAAAAAAGTAGACGGGTCTGTGCCTAGGGGCCCGAACGAAAGCTTGACGTAGGACTGCTAGTGGATCAAACAAATGTGAAGAGCATTTAGTTCTTTTAATTGATCGATCATCTATTATCTTAACTCTTTCCGTTTTTGAATTGGAGGCGTACCAAATTTGTAGTATTTTTTCAAAGAGAAAGTTGATGAAGATAATCGATCAAAATCTTCCAAGTTTGGTTACAAGATTACAACTCTGGAGAGCATTAACCAAGAGATTTTCCTCCTTTGCCACGACCAGTCATTGTTGCTTGTTAGGTAGAAGAGTTGACTACCTAACCTGCCACCATCTTCTTACTGCTGCCTGCTCACCACCCCAGCCGAAGCGAAAATGAGTTGACGCTACTACTACTACTACTAAAATGTGGTTTACAATTATTGTACATTTTAATTGATTTAGCCCAAAAGCTCTTCATCTTTTGTGATTATGTCTGTAACAAGTTACTGTTTGATTTTAGTTTTACATTGTAATAGTTTAAATTTTGCTTTAAAGAAAAGCATATTTGTCGATTTTAATTAGAAAATTGGATATTCTACCTACTTTTTGATATTCTACCTATTGAGGTTAGACAGCAGCGCTCTTTTATATCTTTTCAGGTTAAAGCAGAATCATGTGCAACCAACTGGTACTCGATTATGACGGCTGGGTTTGAGAAGAACGTTTATTTAATGAAAACAGTGATAAAATTATCACTTTTTTTGTACATTGAACAATGCTTGACATTAGCACTTTTTAAATATTTTCTTGTTGAAAATCATCAGATGCGTAAAAATATTTTTGATCGATTGGTGATAAAATTATTGAAATTGGTCCAGGAGTAGCTGAGTAATTAATGTTCAAAATCTTTCAAAATTTTGTTACATGTTCCATTTCCGGTTTTCACAAAGATTACCCCCATATAGAAATCACAGACGTAGTCCTACGTCAAAATCATTCAACCGTACATTCCTGCATCGTTTAAATGGTGCACTTCCAGAACCATCCGGAAGAAGGGGATCTTTTCGGGAATGATCGAGGTTACAGCTGTGCGAAATGCCAAATGTCGAAACTTTCTGAGTAACTGCTTCCAAGCCATCGGGAGAGAATCGCCTGGAAGAACGCTGAATCGCACAGCGCAACTATCGAAAGATAAACAAACTTTGTCGTTTAACATTTTGTAGGCAACATTGCCGCCATACATCTGAACGGATTGGGATCAAGCCAAATGGCTTTAGATAAATACAAGTCGGTCTACAAGTTTTCTTCATAAACACCATTTCAAACCCTTATGAATTTGTTAAGGATTTCTTGAAAACAAAATAAATTTTTCACGAATCAACTTTTATGCCTCCGCCATATTACAATTATTTTGTTTGTTTTTTACAATCTTCGATTTTTAATCTATATTTCCTTGGATATAACTTTATTTTAGTTAATTTAGCAATGAGTAAATATTTAGAATGCAAAAATCATGAGAAATAAAAATCTCGGCTAAGCTTAATGATCGATATGAAGAATATATATTTTTTTTAATGTTGAATAATTAGTAAAATCGGACTCAAGTTTTTCGATGTTTTCACGTACATTTCACATCAAATTTGATATGGCACCTAAAACTAGGCCACTTCATGAGAACTATTTATAATTTTTGAAATTCGGCAGTATTTTTATTTTAATCATTTTGATAAGATCGGATGGTATTTATTAATCCTTTTTTATCTTGATTGTTGTTTTTCTGGTGAACTTAGCAAGCAGTTACGGTAAATGACTCGGATAATGGTTTTAATTGTTGCCAAATAGCTTTTATTGTAGCATGAATACGGTTTTGAAATGGATCTCAATGCGTTTATCGTACAACCATTTTGCAGTAAATCAATATTGGAGAGCTTCGAAAATATACCCTTCAGAACCTTCTCCAGGATGGGCCAACTAGACAGATTCTAGCATCAATGAGGTTTTGGTGGATGCATCCATGGCAAAGCAGTCTTGACCAGGGTTTTATGAATGTTGTTTTATAGTAGCTTTGTAGTATATCATAAAACTTAAAATGTAACTTGGGAACTTAGCTGTAACGTTGTTTCATAGAATATTTAATGAAATCATATGTTTTTTTCCTAATGGGATTGACTTGCGGTTACTTTTCAATAGCAAAGCTCAAAATGCATAGAAAGATAAACTGAATAATGATGGTCACTCAAAATTGTTAAGAATACAGATGAGACTGACTTGCGGTTACCAGCAGTATTGTTTTCTCCTACGGCAGATTTTTGATCTCACGCAAGTCATTAGCTTCAGCACAGATGCCTTTCCAACAATTTTGGATACTTTTCCCCAGTCTTTTGCAAACTTTGCAACGGAATCCACTGCCTTTACATGTTTCCGCAAATATGCTTTGGTCAGGGCCCAAAACATTTCGATTGGCCTGGACAGTTTGACGGATTCATCTCCTTGGGTACGAATTGGACCTTGTTGGCTTTATACCAGGCTACCGTGTCCTTGGAGTAATTAACCGACGCCAAATCCGGCCAAAACAGTACTGAGACGTTGTGTTTGCGGATCATAGGTAAACACTCACGAACGTAAACATCGGTTGTCACTGTCTCCGTTGTCACAAACGGATTGGAAAGCATACCACACTCACAAATGGCTTGCCAAGCTTAAGGCTTTTTACCGAATCTTTCGGTAAAAATCGACTTATCCACGTCGTCAACACTTCGGCCATCACAAACGCTGTAGTACTGATCACCAGAATGAGTTTTGTAATCAAATTTAACGTATTATTCATCGTCCACAGCAATTGGTCGTATGACTTCCGAGCCCTCGGTTTGACGGATGCGGCTTGTTTTTCACTCCGCTTTGGCTTCTTTTGCTTCTTATACGTCTTCAGGCCCATTCTTGTCTTGACCCGCTGGACGTTACTCTTCGAGGATCCCACTTTTTTAGCCACGTCTCGAACCGAAGCACGTTTCTTGCGAGTGAAAGCCTGCACAATTTTCCGGTCCAGATTTCGGTCAACATTTGTTTCACGTCCAGATTTTTGCTTGTCCTGGCAAGTTGCTTCATCACCATACATCCAAATCGCGTTTCGAACGGCTCCTATGCTTACACCTTCCAATTTCGCTAATTGGCTCTGAGAAATGTCGACACTTGCGATGCACGAAACTGTTGTTCGAAATGTAAACAATGATTCAGCGTAATAACCAGTTGTTTAAACGTCATCTGAAACAAGCAGGGCTGTTCCAAAGTCGTGCTTAGATATTCTGGGACACCCTATATTTGCCAAACGTACAAAATTCTACGTTCCGAGTTTTCAATCGTAGTCCCTATTTCGTCGCTTAAGTCTGTGCCGATTGTTCCGATCCGTCTGTCATGCCATCGTGCACAGCTCTGTTTAGAGTCCCATGCTGGCACTAGAACGGTGATCAGCCGCTCCTAACATCGAGAACATCTTTTGAGCATCACCTCCATGGTGAACAGATGCTCGGGTTTGGTGAAGCATTTCCTCTATCACCGTACTATGGTTACCGTGCCAGTGTTCGCGTCGCACCTTTTTCGCTTTGCTATTGCCGGACTGGCAACATTGCCTAGGCTACGCCACCCAGCTGTGTCCATTTTTCAGCTGGTAGTCTTTTATTATCATACATATATATTATGTATGACTCGGGGAGGCGTGAGGTAGAAACTTGTGAGGATCAGAGCTAGGTATTACGCTCCTTACAGATTGTCAACTCACCATTTTGTAGCCCACGGGGACACTCTCGAGTCCCTTTGAATCTAATCGGATGGACCATACATGAAAAATCTTCCTAACAGCAACAAACATCGACCTTCTGAATCGTCTGCTTGAATCATTTGACCCGTTAATTTCAACAATAAGACTACTTCCGAAACAAGCAAAACTACCATTGTCCGAAGATGCTCAAACTCTGGTGGTGAAAGTGAAGTAAGCAACAGTTCTGAAAGTGACGAGGAAATTTGAAGCGATAAATATTTTTTTCTTTGATATTGTATGAAATGGTTGATGAAATATAACTATATTGAGATATAGCACATAACATATGTGGAACTCGGGCATCCAAAATCGACCCGACCAATTCCACGCCAAATCGGTCAGTCACCAAACTTGACTATCTTCGATCTGGATGATACTTGGCACATATTTTCAGTATGATAGACCATGTATTTTCCGCAGGAGAGGAGACCCTTTTGACCCAAGGGTAATTTTTGAAAAGGGCCTATGTGTTTTTGCACACATACTTTAAAAAAAAATGTTGTTCGAAAGCAGTTGGTTATAGAAAAAAAAATTACTAAGAAAGAGTTGTAGAAAACTACATTTTTTTCGTTTAAACAAAAAAAATTAAAAATAAACCTCAAAATTCAAATAACAAAAAAAAATGTATTTTTGATTTTTTTATATTTTTTTTAATAAAAACTTGAATAGAAAGCAGAAGTTTTGAAAACAACTTCAGGATGGACAAATTTTTAATAAAAAAAGTTTTTCTAAGAGCAACTTTTAAGGCATTTTTGAAACTTTCATTATTTACGGCAAAATGTTCAGTTTGATGTCAGTATATGATTATAAAAATCATTTCTAACGATCAGTTTTGGAAAATTTCGCGATATTTCACGAAGTTCACCAAGGGAAAAGTTCGCGAGTCATAGGGAACTTTGATGAACTTTTCCATCACTGCTAACGATAGTGCTCATATCGATAAACTTCCTAAATGTAACCGTTTTCGAGATATTTCAAATTTACTTTCATCATAATCAATTTTTTGCAGAAAATATGCCCTTTTCGTAAGTTATACGTGATTGTCCATCAAATATGATAAGTTTTGCAAGAAATGCATGTACTTACCTTCAACTTACCCGTGCACCAATAGACTATTGGAAAATTGGTTTTAAACTTATAAGATAAATAAGATAAATACATGAAATACCCATGCGTTTTTATTTGCATCCATTTAAGTGATTTCAAGTGTCAAATTGATTATACCAGCTGTAAAATGAGAAAGGGTAATAATAGAGTGGTTTATAATTCTATGACTTCTTAGCACTTCTGAACTTATGTTGTTGTTTACTGTTAATTATTTACGTCCTTTATTTATAACTATATAGCTGAATTTAACAAATTCATCACCTTGCTTCACACAACAACAAAAATATCTTAATGTTTGCATTTCAAAAAGTAGACATTTTTCGCCGATATTTCATGCAATGACCTGCCACCAACATGAATCCTAAAATGTCATCGTAAGCTTCCTTAACTGTTTACAGCTCAATTTTGAAAGTGATACGTATTGTTTTTCTGTAGTTATGGCAGAAAAGTGGGGAAACTCCTCGCGAATACTTGTTTAATTTTTTTAATTCTAAATTTGTGCAGGTATGTTTATCAATTTTATTTTTGTAAACTTTGAAGAAGAATGTATGTACCATCTTTTTCGTTAAACTTTTTCAATTTGTTTGGAACCAATTGCATCAACCTTTGATTTCATTTGGATTCGTAGGAGGAAAAATACGACCGTGCAAATTAGGAGTTTACAGCACACATTTTGAAGACCACAGCGAAACAGCAAAATTTTGCATCAAGTGGTCCAGTTAAGGCGGAAAATATGCAGTTTTTTAGGTGACCATCGTTCCATTCGCAAGAATTTCGCAAGCAGGACGTTAAATCAAATCAAACGCTTCGATACCTGTAATGCCCAATGATTCAACCCTCCATATGTTTCTCAACTGCGGCCAATTGGAATTGTTTGCTCAAATCCCAACACAAAGATCTACTCCAATTACTTTGCACTTAAAAACGTGGAAATATTGATCTAAAAGGCAAAGGAGGGGCTAAACATGATCCTAACTTTTTTCGACCACTATGGCTAAGGTCCCAGGCTGGGACTCGCAGCTAGCTGACTCAAAGTTACCAGGAACAGCTATTTTTTCAACGTAAGCACTATTTACAAACGAAAGTAAATCTATTTTACGTAGGGTAAGTGTACCAGTTTTTCCACTAGTGGTACAGTTTTTGACCCCAGGGCTTAAATCAAATTTGAAATAAAATTTCATGATTTTATTTGCGTAGATTTATGACAAAAGATATGTTCGAACATTGTATCGAAACAAATTAAAAATAATGTAAAAAGAGGAAATTTAGGATAGGGCCAAGTCGAAGACCAATGGGACCTAAAACTGGCATACTTACCCTAGTTTTACTTCTAGCTTTTTAAGCAAAAAAAAATCAAGTTTTTATGAAAGGTAAACGTTAATATCCATCCATGTAATCAAAACATTCATAAGTAGACTTACTAAAAGCACAGTGAACAATATTACGCTCTTGATTGGCTTCTGACAGATTTGAAAATACTAGTTAAAAATCCTTTGATAAGCCCCCTGTAGAGCTAGTCAAAAAAAGAAGAGCCGCATTACCTTGAAACTTGTAAATGGCCTTTTTTGACACTCCTATAGTAAATCCCCCTCAGCAAACGTCTGTCTGTGCATGAAAATGGAGGAAATTCCCTTACCCTTTCACTCCTATGAAAATTTCATAAGATCCTGTCAAGCTTTGCGTGAAGAGACGGTGCCTCACTGATACCATGGTGGTGTGAAGAGACAAGACAAAGTTCGCTAGATATCATGCACAGATTATCAAATGCTTTTGGGATTTTACAATAGGAGTAAAGATTTGCAGAGTCGTCGTCAACGTCAATGCTTACTGAGTATGCAACCATAGCATTTCATAAGAGTCAATGTTGCAAACGTAAACAATGACTTTTTCCGCGAATTTCTCGAGAATGGAATACCACTCAAGTAAACCACCACGATGATTATGTAGAGGGAGAGTCCTCATATCCGATAGAATTAGTAGCTTACATAGATTGACTTTGAGCGACGAGAAATTTACGGAAGAAGCCATTGTTTAAGTTTTCGACATTGGTCTTTGTGAACGCTCGATATCACGAAAATTTTGTTTTGACAGATTGATCGTCAACTATACCAGTTATACCAATGAGGCAACACAAAAAAGGGGTCAACTTTTAGTCAGTTATTTTGCATGAAGTTCCACATATGTTATGTGGATATAGGTAGTAATCATTTGAGGTAGTAATGTATTTTTAATGTTCATCAAGCGTATTTCCGGCAACTTCCATCAGAAACTTGTGTAAAGATAAGTGGGAACATCGCCGGTACGTGGCGCTAGCATCTCCTGATTTCCTTTATAAATTTTCCACTTTCTACCAACTTGGCTCTTGTATCGATAAATTTTCTGTTGAAAATTACCACTTGGCGCTACCAGCACTTAATGTCTAGTGTAAGTTGTGCAACGTCAGCGCCATCAGGTTGTCAAAGAGGGTTTTTAAGTGGGGAAGTCGCTGTTAGTGGCGCTTGAATCGAATAGGAATCTTTACACTAGTTTTTAGAGAAATTTTGTTCGAGTCTCAACGTCTGTTCTCTGTGCAATAGTTAGGTAATAAGCAGATCTGTAGAGAATACTAAAGATGACTAATGATGTGATATGCATTGGGCAGCATTTTAAGTATACTTTCAAATGTAATTAGCATTGTTTTTCCAATTATGCCCAACTTCGAGTTGTTGGCCATGGAAATAGTGCTAATTTTGGGTCAAAACCTTGAATATCTTAAGAAATTTTGAAGATAGGAACTTGCTTCTCACGACAAAATGGCGTATTTAAAAAAACAAACATTTGTGTAGAACATACTAATGTCAAAAAATTGATTCCTGAAAATTAATTTGCAAAACAGATTTTCTGAAAGCTCTTAACAAAAAAAATACATATCTCGGTAAACATCCCCAGCAACCACAAGTTCGGATAAAAGCCCTCTTTTGGCTTAATCAGCTAATCGAAAGATTATGAAGAGAATTCTATTCAGCTTACTTTTTAAGTAATTAACCGAAATTACAAGTTCACATTCGATGTTTAAGCTTCTAACAGAATGCTGTTTCACTTTTAAAAAGAACTTGAAAGTTCACAAAAGGTTCGTTTAACCGTTGGAGGGAATGCTATTCAGCCCAAAAAGAAAACTTGAATGAAATCAATAAACCAACATAGAAAACAAATATATCTATTATTTTGCTGCTTACCACGTTCTCTTCTAATTTATTATGAACTGCTGCGTCGTCGAAAGATAAATGTTTGAAATATGGTCAAATATTTAATTTAAATTACATGTTTTTTAATTACTTACCGCAAGTCTCGAACTCGAGTCCTCCTCTTTGAAACCGAGATACATACCACTGCTCTATGTGAACGAAGTGGAATATTATATGATTTTACTCGATGTGTTGATTTCATTCATAAAAATTGTTTCAGAGTAGCCAAATCTACTTTCAAGTTCCGTAAGAACTATTTTTGAACTTCAAAGTCTCTGATTAGTTCATGTAGAACCTTATCTGGACTTGAAAGTTGCTAAAAAGTTCATACGGCACTTATTGTGAACTTGCAACGTTTGACATTTGACAGATTTTTTTGTTTACCGCAGAAGTTTTCAGTAACCTCGAAAAGTACGAAACAATTTAAGTAAATTTACCTGTTTTGAGACTTGTTTTATTCAGATAATCATCAAGGTATGGTAGTGGAACGCAAACCTCAATGAAATTTATGAAAATATAATATATTTTTTACTTACAGAAATGCCATTCGCCGTAGTTGAAACATTGAACGCTCGAGGCTGTAAGAAGCTTTCGGTCCTTCCAGATCAATGGCTGCGGAAATCAAAAAGTGGAGACATTTTATTCTGGCCAAACGCAAACATTGATCCGTGACGAAAAAAGCTGCTAGAAATTGACATTTCTATAGTTGCTTACAAGTTCAAATCAAGGTTCAAGTCGAACTTCCTACGAACTTATCTAGAACTTTACGTGTACTTTAAAGTCTGAAAGAAGTTCAACATAGATTAATTGTGAACTTACGCGCTGCTTAAAACTACGGTTTGTACTAAGATTGAACTTTGTGTTAGAGGTTCGAAACGAGTTCTTTTTAAACTTTTTGTGAACTTCACAGTTCAAATGAACGGGAACAAGAAACTTCTATTGAACTTTCAAGATTCCAATAAATATTGGCGGTACTTAAAAGAGCATTAAGTTCTGTTTGTACGTATAGTGCTTTGTTAATCAGCAAGAAAGTTCCACGGAACTAAATTTGAACCAGACGTAAACTTTTGAGTTCGTTTCTCAAGTAAAATTCAAACTTTAGGTTGCTTGGGATAAGAGATAGAGGGTTGACGTCTTCAGCATTAATGATTCAATATTGTCTAAAACTTTGCCCAAGATACCGATGTGCTATCTCGACAAACAAAAAAAAAGTAATTTATTTTATCTCCCTACTAGGTAGATCAATTATGAAATCGCTAAGCCCATAGGAAGACGCTTTTTAAGTGCACAAACTTCTTACAAGACACTATATGGCTTAAATAGACCGTTTTTGCATAAACGAAAAAAGCACACGTTTTGGCACTTTTAGGCCACTGTGCTCCGTGGAGACAAATGTGTCCCCCAGCAGCTACCAGCAGTCGTGCAGAAATGCATGCTTTAATTGCGCCATTTGTCTTCGGACTAAATGCAATTTCACAGGTCCCTAATAGCAGTATGACACCGACTGCAGCAGCATTTATACAAGAGCTCGCCCGGTTCTTTCCCCGATGGTGGGGCTGTTGCCAGCTGCATGACTGTTGTATACCGTCATCATCAGTACCTATAATGAACTAACGATCTTGTCTGTGCCCTTCTCGTTCTTCTTGCTGGCGATGTTGAATACCGAACGTAGAGCCACATTAAGTTGCTCCTGATGTTGGGGGACCCGTTGCGATACAATTCTTAATTTAATTTTTAATCATTTTCCTACCATTGAAAGTTTCCTCGGGAAATGCGCCCGGTCTCGAAAGCAGAACGGCTTCTTGCTCGGTTGGACTTGGATCGGCTCGCTGGTGGACGTGGTTGGGTCGGCCTCCGCAACGAAAACCAGCCTTGACACATGGCTCTGAGAAAAGAACGAGACACGTCGTGTTCACAGAATGTCACACTCATAAAGCATTTTTCCTAGCTGACAAGCACTGGCCCGGACAAACGGTTGTCGCTATGGAAGGTGATCAGGGATGAAGCTTCTTATGTTCAAGAAAGTTTTTTATAATTTATGGATGTAGTTTTTAAAATTATTGATCTCCAATATAGATACACAAAAGTTCACATTGACCGGTAAAGCTCCACAGCTATAACCATGCTTCCAGCAACAGCACCCATTCACTCCTAGGTAGAATTTTTGCACCATGTTTGAATGATAAAAATTTCATTTGTTCTTGGCAAGCATTTTCTTTTATTTTCCACCCATCCAGAAGCGCATCAAAACTGACCTCGTCCCTAGCCTCTCCCTTCACTTCAATTACTGTTCCAGGTCCTTTGAGGCGGATCTTGGTGTCACAGACACACTCGCATGTGCCCTTATAGAAGCAGCCCCACTATTTATTCCGCTACATTTCTATTCATCTATCACGCTTTGTGACCATCGAAGCAAGCAGCATCGGAACGGAACAGGGGGCAGTGGGTTTGGGAGGCTTTCCCGTAGCACGGCCTGCGAGAGGTAATTTGTAGAAGAAACGTGATTTTAATGACATTTTTCCATTCACACTTCCACTTCATCATCATCATCATCTTCCTTCTGTGGCCATTCAAAGGTTCACAGTCTGCTGGCTAGAGCTCTTCAGAGGGAGACAGAGAGGTCGACTCAACTTGGTCCATTGTGCCCAGCCGTTGGTTGTTGCATAAAAGAGATGTGCGTGTATACTTTTTCGTTCGGTGGAACGGGAATGTCCTTTTTCCAGCAGTAGGTTTCAAGGATGCTTAAAATGGGACTGACTTGGGCCATTTCTAAACTATGAACACTGTGCCCTGAAGGACTTTGGGACTTGAGAAAGCCAGACTGCCGTTTGTGAAATGGTAGAACTGTGTCAGTGCTTCGACACGGATGGGTAGTTGGAGGGTTGTGTCCCTTTTTGTGTTTCCCGGGAATGGTATGCTAATAGAATATCGAATTTCTCCAGGATGCAGATGGCAGTATCGCCATAGTCACGTAAACTGAGTTTACTTTCTTCTATTACATTTCTGTATGGATTGTTGAACTGTTAGGAGGGTTATCATGTTTCATTGTTCTCTTCTTAATGTTTGGATGAAACGTGGCAATGCGATGGTCCGACATATACCTCAAACTGTTATTTTTAATGGATTCAATCTCTTGTCGGACAGTGAACATTAATTCCGAGTGGTTAAACACAAACTACGCTCCCAAATTGATATTTACAGAACCTGAGCTTGAGCAACTTTAATCAGCTGCAGGTATTTTAGTTTCCTATGTTCGGGACATAAATCCATTGTGGAGTAGTTCCAGGCCAAGTAGCGAAAACATAAGCAAACTTCGCATAACTGTTTGCTACAATTCACCTCCATGTATCTCCTCCCAAGTCCACGTCCAACCTGTTTAAAAATTGTAGTCTTTAACCTCGAGTAACCGCGAGTAATCGGCCTACGCAAGCGTACTACTGCTCCTGCATCGGAGGACCCTAGCAAGAAGGACCAAACGGATCCCAGCGCTGCTTCGGATGACGCAGCAAATCGGCTGCTACAGAGCAACCAATTCTCGGTGCTCGGAGTAGAAAATGGCGGTGGTGACGCCGCTGAAATTGCGAAAAAGGAGCGGATTCCCCCGCTGTTTACCCCGCTGTTTACCCCGATGAAGAACGTCGCCCAGCTTAGGGATGAGCTGGCAAAACGCAAATTGTTCCCGCGATTCAAAATCTGTAGCGTTGGAGCAAAGATCATGTGCTTCAGCCTACAGCAGTACAAGTCGGTCGGTGACCTGCTGAAGAAAAACACAGTGGAGTTTTACACTCACGATTTGCCTTCGATGAAACCATTCAAGGTTGTTTTACGAGGTCTACCGTCGTACGAAGCGGCTACCGTAAAAGATGAACTGGTGAGGCTCGGAATGAAACCAGAGGCAGTCCACCCAATGAATCGACGGCCTATGCCCAATACCAATTATCGTGACCAACTGTTTCTGGTCCACCTCACGAAGGGCTCCACCACCCTTGCTGCGCTCAAGAGCAACATACGTGACCTGTTTCAGGTCATTATCGACTGGGAATACTACAAGCCGCAACACCGTGATGTGACGCAATGCACAAGTTGCCTCTCCTTCGGCTATGGCACGAAGAACTGTCATATGAAACCACGCTGCGACAAGTGTGCTATGGCCCACTCGACGGCGACCTGTGCTCAAGCTGATGACACCGACCCGAAGTGCGTGAACTGTGGCGGAACTCACCGTGCCACTACTCGGGACTGCCCCAAGCGAACGGAGTTCATCACCATGTGGAAGAAGGTGGCTACTAGCAACCAGCCAGGCCGGCATCGAAATAAATGTGCAACACCAGCCATCACGGACGAACAATACCCGGCAATCCGTCCTCGTCGTCTGGTCCCAAATCTTCCACCGCTACCTCTCAACAACAGTCAACGAGCCATCTACTCAGCTCAGCATCGCCTCACTGCTGCTGCAGCTCTGCCAAATCAAGCTTCTGCCTCGGCGCCTGGACTATCGTATGCCCGTAACGCTGGTTGCAGAGGTGATCGCCATTCTGCGCACCTGCAAGACTCGATCTGCACAGCTTCATGCTGCCTTGTCACTCGTCACCAAGTATGGACCGTGAAGCTATAAAACTACCAGGGACAGCCCTATGGGGTTGTACGCAATGGTGACGTAGGACTACGTGGTCTTATATAATAAATCTTATTTGTTAACTGCAGCTGGAGCTTGTGTTTTGTGTAGGAATAGGAATTTGAGTGGCTCTTTCTGTTTATACTCTTTAGTATGACGCGCTTGACATAGATGGCCCACAACTACTCACAAAGAGCTACTGATTCCGATCAATAGCGGTGTGGCTTCTTCCTCTTTCTATGGATGCTCATGATGGCGGCAGCTCGCTGCTTGCATCAACCTTTCATTATGTACTGGAGAACACCACCACTCACCACGCGGTTATTGAATAAAAACCGTTTGGTGAGACCGGATAGAATTCAACTTTGAAATCTGTGTTAGGGAAATCGCTTTTCGCAGGAAATCGGTGATAATTTTTATTTTCATAGCAACAATTGCAATAATCGTGCAATTTTCAATAGTGACATTTTGAAAAATGATAAAGTATTTAACTTATCAGATGCGTAGAAATATTTCTGATCGATTGGTGATAGATGTATTGAAATTGTCTAGGGGCAGCTGAGTTATTAACTTTTAAAATCTTTCATAATTTTGTTACATGTTCCATTTTCGGTTTTCAAAAAGTGTACCCCCATATAGAAATCACAGACGTAGTCCTACATCAAAAATTGCAATTTGGAACGCTTGCTCACTGACGAACTAGCATAGAGAGCTACTCGATTTCCTCAACACCAAGGAGGTCGACATTGCTATCATCACCGAGACGCACTTGAAGCCCGAACTGCACGTTTTCCTTCCCGACTTCCAGCTCGTCAGACTTGATCGCACCTGCTCTGGAGGTGGAGGAGTGGTCATCGTTGCAAGACGGAACATCAGTTGCCGGCTGCTACCAAACTTCCAGCTGAAAACAATTGAAGCCATCGGAGTGGAGGTGAGCACATTACTTGGCCCAATCACCATCATCGCGGCCTACTGCCCCAAGCAAACCAACATCAGGGACGGGTCGTCGGTGGCCCTCCGGAAAGACATCATCAAACTCACCCGGAGGAGCGGGAACTTTATCATCGCTGGCGATCTGAACGCAAAACACCAAGCTTGGGACATCGGTCGGAGCAATAGAAACGGCATCATCCTCAATGAAGGGGTCCATGCGACCATCGACATCTTCGTAAGCAACATGGGACACAACATCTCGCAACCTGTGGCATTCCAGGAGCAGAGCTCGGACCACTACCCGGTGGAGGCCGAAGTTGGATCCTCGGTAAACTGATTCGAAGCTTCTCGGTGCAACTACCATCGAGTCAACTGGGCGCAATATTAACACTGCGTCGACACATCCATCGACTATGATGTTTAACCGGGGACGTCCGAAAATGTTGAAAAACACGTGCAGACAGGTGAGTAGCACTCTGAACCTTGAGAGCCCTACCAAAGATCTCATTAGACTCCGTAACACCATTCGTAGGCAGTACCAGCGTACTGGCCTGCCTAACTTGAAGACCAATTGTAATCGATTAACAAAGATCATTCAGGCCAGGATGGTGGATGGCAGAAATAACGATTTTGCTAGTAAGATCCGCTCTTACAAACAAAACATCTTAAAAACAAGCCTAGGCTCATTCCACCGGCGACCCAGTGGTTCATCTGATAACTCCTGAAGAGAAGGCTGCCACGATAGGTCAACATTTCGTCAGCTCCCATAATCTCGGACAAAACATCGTCAGTGCAACCAATCTTCTTCAGATTCCCAAAATTTTTCCAGAGGAATCCAAGATTACGGCTGATGAACTGTTGGCCTTTATCAAATCATCTAAAAACATGAAGGCCCCAGGTTTCGACAACAGCCTGAATCTGGAACTCAAACACTTGAGTTCCAGATTCTACAACCATCTGGCATATTGGCATATTACTCAGACTTGGCTACTTCCCCTCGTGTTGGAAGTCAGCTAAAGTCATACCCATCCGGAAACCTGGGAAGGATCCGTCCTCTCCTTCAGGTTATCGACCAATCAGCCTTCTCTCAGGGTTATCAAAACTGTTCGAAAGAGCAGTGTACCACCGGCTCCTAACATCTGCCGATGAAAACAACTTGTTACTCGAGGAACAGTTTGGTTTCCGGAAAGGTCGTTCGACCGTCCACCAGCTGACTCGAGTAACAAACATTCTCAGACGAAACAAGTCTGTTTCGAAAACATCTGCCATGGCGTTGTTGGACGTTGAAAAAGCGTTCGACAATGTCTGGCATGATGGCCTGGTGTTCAAATTGCAGCAGTACGGTCTTCCAATCTTCCTAGTGAAGATAATAAACAACTCTCTATCAGACAGGACGTTCCGAGTCTCTCTGAATGGCATCACATCGGATGCTTTCAACATCGGTGCCGGGGTTCCACAAGGAAGCATCCTTGGCCCCATCCTATTCAACCTGTTTTCCTCCGATATGCCGGCTCTCCCTGATGGTGGATCGTTGTTTCTATTCGCAGATGACACATCCATCGTCTACAAGGGTAGGGTCATCGGAGCTCTGACTGCCAAACTTCAGAGAGGCCTGGACGTCCTGTCTGAATATTTTTAACAGCTGGAAGATCCGTATCAACGCGGCAAAGACCCAGGTCATCATCTTTCCACACTCTAAATCTCCCAGACTTGTTCCGTCGGAGAATAACAAGATCCGCCTGAACGGCACAGTGGTGGAATGGTCCAAAGAGGTCGTGTATCTCGGGCTTACACTAGACAGCAAGCTTCTTTTCAGGGAGCACGTTGACAAAACGAAAATCAAGTGCAACATCTTGATAAGATCGTTGTATCCACTTATCAACAGGAAGTCAACCTTGTCCCTGAAAAAAAGCTTGCTGTCTACAAACAAATCATCCTTTCTGTAATCGAGTATGGTATGCCACTCTGCCAACCTTAAACTCCAAAGGATCCATAACAAGATCCTTAGGATGCTTTTAAACAGTCCCTCGCGAACTAGAAATTCTGAGATCCACCTCCTGGCTAGAATTCAAACATTAGAAGAACGGAGAGTTTTCATCCTGGAAAGGTTCAGAGACACCTGTCTGAGATCAAGTCACCAGGTCATACGTGATCTAGCACGTTAGGTTAAGTTATTCTTGTAGTTTTGTAGGTTATCACTTTTTTTTCCAATTCAAACAAAACACACCTCTTAAGGGGTATGCTGTAAACTAGTTGCAAAACAAAAATATTAAATTAGGATAACAAATTAAACAAAGATGAAGAGTCGGGTAGGCTTATCAATTAAAATGTAAAATCAATGTCCAATCATAAACAAACAGAAATAAACATAATTTTAGTAGTAGTAGTGTGTTTTCCTACGGGTTTTCCCTCATTATTTCAAAAAATACTTAATAAAGTGTATTATTTTGTCTGATGTCTCTCAATGCGCTCTACAACTCTCTCTTTGACACCAATTTTCTATCTTGTTTAGTTTTGTTGCAATTTTCGTACTAAACACATCATGTTGGGTCGTTAATTAACGGTTGCGTGAAACATGAATTCCACCCCACCGTGCATTGCTGTTGACGTCTGTTTGCAGCGCGCATAGCACACTTGATCGTTGCCCGTTGGCTTCGTACCACTCCAGGACAACATTTGAATAGTGGCACGAGGCTAGATCCGGCCAGAAGATCGTAGGGCCCTCGTGTTGCTTCAACATAGGAAGCAGACGTTTCTGTAGACACTCCTTGAGGTAGATCTCCCCGTTTACAGTCCCGGTAGTCACGAACGGCGCACTCCGTTTGCCACATGAGCAGATTGCTTGCCAAATCATGTATTTCTTGGCAAACTTTGAAAGTTTCTGTTTCCTTACTTCCTCTGGAACATCAAACTTGTGCTGGGCGGTGGCAGAACAGCAGCCCCGGAGGCTGTCGGAAGTCCGCCTTGACGTACACAGTTCGAAAAAGTAGTGTAAATTTCTGTCACTATGATGCACATAAATGGAGCGTCACATATCATGCAAATTCACATTACAGATCGTGTAAATTTATGAGTCATTTAATGAAATATTCTAAATATTGTATGCAACCATCCAAATTGTAAGCAATATTTTTTGCAAGTTGCTAGTTTACGTGAAAAGGAAGTTTTCATGCTTCAATTTTAGCATGCATGGATATTTACATCACCATTAAAATTCATAATTTTTTGGTGTGTAAGTCACATCATCCATGATATGAGACAACGAGGCTTTCGTCAGCATCTGGGTAAACAGATTCCGGGCTCGTGACTTTCCCACCGTATTTTGCCGTTCGTCACGATTTGGAGCCTTCTGCACTTTGTATGTATGCAGTCCCTCCCGGTCCTTGGCTCTCTGAACGAAAGACTTGGACAGATTCAACTTTTTGCCCACATCCCTGACCGAAGCATTGGGATTCCGCTTAAAAGCTTTCACGACACGCTTGTGATCCTGATCACTAATAGAACATCCATTCTGACCGCATTTCTCCTTCCGTTCGATGCTCAGAGTTTCGTAGTAACGTTTAATCACACGAGTTGTTTTCCGATGTCACAATGAGAGAGTAGAGGATTTTCCTGGTGCTTGCGCAAAATCAATTCGCGACGTTGCTTTTCGGGTGACGCCATTTTTCCTAACTTTCGAAAAACTGACAGCGATAAAAATACAGTGTAAACAATACACGCTAAACTACTTCGATCCAAATTTTCAAGAGAAAATACCCAATGGGTAATTTTCTACAGCGTTTTTCCGTGATGAAATTTGATGTGAGACACCCTTTACGTTGAGTCCGATACCAGTGTGGCCTTAATCTGCTGGGTGAGAGATTCAGTCATAAAGCAGCACTCACTTCCAGAATCGAAGAGTGCTCTGACGACGTGGTTGGTTCCATTGTCGTCGACTAGGACGACCACGGCAGTAGCGAGCAGGACGCTTTTCTCCTTCAATGTAGAAGACGAACAGCTTATGGGTTCAGTAAAAACTGAGGCAGTTGTTTTTCGCCTACAAGGACAGAAGAAACCTTCGGTTGAGCAGCGTCAGCAGTCCTGGAGTTCATAATGCGGCATAGTTGGTGGCGACGGGCATTCCTTTCTTTATCTTCTACTGACATTTTCGAAAAAACTGCGCATTGATACAAGGGATGATGATCGGAACAGACGACACACTTGCAATAGCTGGATTGGCTGGTTCCATGACTGGTAATTAGACGGAGGAACTTCAGTTGTCTTGTTGATCGACTGTAGAACCGTGACTCTTCGTTGAATGAAAGCCGCTAGGTCGGTAAAGGTGATTTGATTTTTCGTCGATGAGTAATTTTCCCGTTCACGTCGAGTGGTGTTGACGAGCCTTATGCTGAGCATTCGTGTCAGAAGTATGTTCCAGAATTCTGTCCTTTCTCCCAACTGCTTCAGTACTCTTACATTTGCTTCGAACTTCTCAACGAGTGAGTGGTACTCCGTTGTTGTTTCCCTTTTCAGCGAAGGGAACTCAAAGAGCTAGTCTACGTAGGATTGTTCCAGTCTTGCAGAGTTCTGGTAATGCTCTGTCAACAACTTCCAGGCGACCTGGTAATTTTCTGCGCTGATGGTGATGGTTTGTATCAGCTTGAGGATAAGGAAGACCGTTAGTAATAAAACCTTTTGTATATTGGAGAATTCGTGCGACGAGTGGACGTGTGAGACAAATAGGTCATGGATGTTCAACTAGATATTGAGGAGACCATAAAAAACAGATAGCTTTACGTTGGGTAATCGAACGAAAGACGATTGGAGAGGTGGTTGTGTCCTCTCAAAATTTGAACCCATTTGGTGAGAAACTGAGATGGCACAAACCATTTGAAGTTAGTATGGGAATTGGTAAAACCAAGATTTTTGTTCATGTCTATCTAATAATTCACCATATCGGTCTACTTCAAAAACTTTCAACTGTACTAGTAGGAAATTTTCCCAGCTACAACTTTGCTCAAGACCACATTTTGATTAATTGCAAGGATCGAAAGTTATCAATGGTTCAATGCGCTGATGTCTTATGATCATGCTCAATCAACTGCTCAGCAGGCAACATTGGTATTTCTGGGGCGTTGAATAGGACACAAAAATCATGGCTACTATGTCATACTGCAAAATACAGTGTTGCCTGCAGAGCAGCTGCTTGATCATGTCATAAGTTTATCAATCTCTTAAATAATTAATAACTTTTTCCTGTCTTGAGCAAAGTTGTAGCTGAGAAAATTTTCTATAGGAATGGCTATCGAACTGTAGCTCAATATGGAAAAAGGCTAGAAGGCAATAAACAAAAAGTTCCCATATAGTAATTTACATGTAAACTTCAAATGGCTTGTGCGAAGCCTGTTTCTAACCAAATGAGTTGTAACTTTGGGAGGCTAATCAGGACCCGATTTGAAACCATTTAAGCACTGTGGAGCGAAAAAGTCAAATTTTGCATCAGTCTATTGTGCATTTAAACGAGGGCTAGGTGACGGCATCGAGGCAGGTGATTTATTGACCGAAAGTAAGAATCCCTTCACAAGGTAGAAGGTCGACTCAAAATCATTACGGACTTTCTGGTCTACAGCGGCCTCATCCACCGTTTCATTTTTTGTATATTTGTATAGGGTAAATGGATGTAATGTTGGCCTTAATGCCCCTAATTTGAGCCCAAACATTCAGCAATCTACTAAATTTTCAATAGCAACCAAAAATATCAATTAGTACCGTCCCAATGACGCGTTCATCTAGATAAAATTGATAAATAGCATATTTTTAGCGATGAGCCCAATCCCCATCCCAAAAGATCCATAGGCCAACATTAGAGCCATTTCCCCTATGTAGTTCAATAAACCGATGATAAATTAAAAATTTCATATTATTTATTCGATTTTGAAAAACGTGATAAAACCGAGAGTTATATTAACAGTGTCAAAAAACCAAACCGTGATAACATTTAAATTCCACTGTATTTGAAAGATACCGCCCTAAAAAAAATCAAAATAAAGATTTTTTATTATTTTTTTTTTATTAAAGTCGCTCTTGGGGCATTCGTGACTTGTCCGGGGGTGAGATTTGATCTCGTGACTTTGGCGTGAGAGGTATGGATGCTAACCACTACGCCGGGGTCGCCCCCCAAAATAAAGATTCAAATTAGGAGAAATAGGAAAATCTCAGATTATGAACTATTTTCAAGATTTTGTGAACTCGGATTTAACGGTCATGGCTTCGAAAAAAATATTCAATAATCTTTGAAGTATTTGCAGTATCTAGGACAGAAACTTTTTAAAAAGATTATGGGACTTAGCAATTTTGTTGAGATCACAGAAAGTAGAGTAGGCTCTGCCCGCGGTCGTTTGACATTTTAAGGAACTGTCACGATTTATCTTTTTTTTTCGTGAAAGTTATTTTTCGGTATTGAAAAACGTTATTAGTAGAAATTTTGGTACGGTTTTTTGGTTGATGTAGTGAGGCATGGCAAATCATTTACATTCATTTGCTTCTAACTTTTTACATCAACAGAATTCCGTAAAATGATGTATAAAGGTTTTGTAGATTTTAAATATTAGCTAAAACTTTTGTTAGAATCTCAAATCTTCACCTTTTATGCATGACAAACTAGAGCGGGCACAACCTGTTATTATTTTTCAGTGAATGTGAAAAACAATGGTGGGTTCTGTTCGCTCTGGTTCATCATGCACAAAATTCTGATGATGAAAAAAGTTAGAGGCAAATGAATGAACGAAATGAATGTAAATGATTTCCCATGCCTGGATGTAGTGTTTTGGCTGCGTTGATTCGGTCGTTTGTATGTTTTAATTCTCTATTTAATACTCATGGCATACTCCTAAGAATTATGTTGGTTAACAATTCAGAATAAAACTCTTTAGAAATTCTTTTCATTTTTTTTTTTAATTCTTTATTAAAGAGATTTTTAGCCTTAGGCTAGTTCATCTCTATAAATTCTTTTCAAATTCATGTTTGAACTGCGGTTGAAGTTTCCTCAAAATTTTTCCAAAAATTTCGGAAAATATCTCCTGAGTTTTGCCTAAGTATTCTTATCTTTTGAAACTTTTCTCAGAATTCCCTTGGACTGGAAATTCTCCATATAATTTCTATGAGTCAATATGTCACTCTTTATATTGTTTTAAAAATACGCCCAGTAACATTGCAAGTTTTATCGAGGTTTTAAAGCATTCTCCATGGCTAAATCATGATATTTAATACCCTCATACAACTAAAATTGTTTACTTGGTCAGAAATCCGTTAAACAAATTCCTTGTTATTCGATTCCAATGAAATCATTTTAATTTTGCTAACCATCCGGTAAAATCGTAATAAATCAATAAAAAAAATCAAAGGACTCCAAGAAGAATTCTAATTGTTCCCTTGGAATTCTTCTTGGAATGCTTTGGCATAATATTAAGGATGTTCTTAGATGTTTTCTTTTATTGTAATTTTACCGGATTGTTATCAGCTGATCATGGTAGGGAAATTCTTTCAACCATTGTGTACCTATTTTTACATAAACTATTTTGCTACTGCCTAGGAAATGGATTTAAAAAGACAGAGGAAATGAAGTTGAGAATATTGTTGTTACTATGTTTTTTGGACTATTTTTTTCAAAGTTTTTAAGTTGAATATTTCTGAAGGGAAAGTATCTGTATAAAATTATATTCTTGGAATCATGAAATTTTTAATAAGATAGAGCTGAGTGGTCAGCACACAAGCCAGTCACGCAAACGAGCTGGGCTAAAGATGTGTTGAATCTATGCTGTATTTTTATTTTTGACGTAAGATTACGTCTTTCGGCAACATATCGGGGGTGCAATTTAAAAAAAACCACAACTGACCGCATTACGAAAAGTGGTCAGGTTTTGATCACATATAACTCTGTCAATAGCGGATGGATTTTAATTATAAACTAGCCAATCGATTAACAATTTTGCTACGAATCTGCTAAATTGAACACTTTATTGATTTTCAATAGGTCAATACTTAAAATTACACAAATGTCCAATTGTTGCAATGGGGATCACAATCTTCACCAATCGCCTGCAAACAGCGCTTTCCCTAACACACCGCTACTGATCGGGATCCATCTTCGTGAGTCACTGTGGGCTATCTATGCCAAGCGCGTCACCCTCGTTCCAAACAACATTCAGATCGTCAGCCTCATCCGTGTTGGAAACCCTAATAGCTCAGCATTACTCAACCATAACGACAAAACGGTTCTTTTCAAGATCACTATAAATTTGAAAAAGAGTATTTTTTTGGCTATTTGTCAAGGTCATCAATCGGATGTCAGTTCCCATTTGTTAAAATCTTACATACCATATATTTTTCAGGCAACATTGGCAGTGCAATATCAGAATCCAAAGTCGGTCACGGCATGAAAGTGGTCTGACTTTGATCCAGAGATGATGGATTTTAATTCTGAATACGCAAATCGATAGGAAGTTTTTCGTCGAATCTGTTAAAATTAAGGATCTATCATTTTTCAAAATTTCACTTTTGAAAATTTGCATGAATGTGCAAGTGTTGCTATGATCATAAAATGGTCAGCCTGTGAAAAGCGCTTTCCCTAACACAGATTTCAAAATTGAATTTTATCCGGTCTCAACGAACGCTGTTCATTTAATCACCGCGTGTGGTGAGTGGTGATGTTTTCCAGTACATAACGAAAGGTTCCCCGCAAGCAGCTAGCTATCAAGGCTGCCCTCAACCGCTGATCGAATTCAGTTCCTCGTCGTGAGCCGCTGTGGGCCATCTATGCCGAGCGCGTCACCCTCGTTCCAAACAACATACAGATCGTCAGCCTCATCCGTGTTGGAAACCCTAATAGCTCAGCATTACTCAACCATAACGACAAAACGGTTCTTTTCAGGACCACCATAAATTATTGTTGTTTAAGAGTTAATTTTCATTGAACGTTCACTCGCCTTGCAGCCAGCCACATCACCCCCAAAGGTCTTTGATAATGTACCCAGCAACCAAACGTTTGTGGTCAAATGCGTCAACTATTGAAGTGGTACATAAAAATTCTCGCATTCTCTTGACATCAGAAAACGAGGCGTTTCCGTGATGGGAAAAGTGGTTTCCCTAACAGAGTCGCCGAATATTGATTCCAAGCACTTAGCATGCCAGAACGTACCTATATTTATGTCTTTTGTTGCAAGCCCCTCCTGTAAAGATAATTAAGCCAAAAAAAAAAAAAAAAAAACTTGCCGAATTTTCTTAATAGAAGAGGCTTAAAATTTGCATCAAAAAGTAAAAACGTAGGTATCGTCCGGTAGGTTCAGATTCTGAGATTGATGTGTTTTCCGCAATACATATTTGATTTCCGCACCGCAATCATTTCCAAGAACATCGAGGACAAATTTCCACAGCATTGTTTTAAACTGGCTTCCAAGCTTCCAACCCATCGATCCTTTTCAGGATCACAAACGACTGATAAAAGAGTTACTTAAAGAGTAAGAGCTTGTATCCAAGACGTATCGTCCAGGATTGGCTTGTACTACATGGACATCGACAGAGCACCTCACAAACAGAACTCTCAAATTGCTTCCGAATTTCAACCTATCGAACTTTTTTACTGATAACGAGTTAAGAAATCAATTTAATATATACTATACTTTTGCTGTGACATCAAAACTACGTTTCGTAATCCTCTTACTTTTTTTATATTTCTGTAATAGCTCAATACGATATTGGTTTGTTATTGTGAAGTTCAAACACTCTGTTTTTCATGAGCTATGCCAACAGGTTACTTTGCTATTACTCAGTTTTTAGTCCATAGGTGTTCTGATCTTATTTTTAATATTTCACCTCTTACATCGATCAAACCCATGGCAAAAAGATTAGATTTCTAATTTTTAATATCTAAAGTCACTATTGGTTAGATATTTTATTCTACTCGGGAGGCCACCTCGTTTTACGATTACGGCACTGATTTTAGTTTTAATTATTCGTTGGTTTTGAGAGTACGTAACACACAGGTGTAAATCAATAATGGTTGCATAATTCGTACCATCCTTCAACAAGTTATTACGCAACCAAAGCACATCTTCTGATCCATTGGTTAAAATAATAATGGTTACAATATCCCATCAGGCAGCAACCACAAACACATTGCTCGGTTGCAATTTGTAACATTTGGCTCAAATAACTGGTCTGTCCATTTGGTTGTTGGGTCGGTCGGTCGGTTGATCGGTCAGATATAATTTGTTTTGATGATTTTCCCATATCTTCCACCACCACCACGTTGACCGCACTGATGGCTACCAGTAGCTATCGACCCCGTGCTGTATTCTCTGTAGTACTAAAAACTTTTTGTGGGAGGCACTCCCGGCCCGGGTAGGAGGTCAACACGTTAAGCGGCCATAAAATTCACGTGATGTCCCACCGCAATCTGGATAGAGCATATTTTTCTGGCCATTAGAGTGGGAGGGATGTGCGTGAGGGTGGACTCTCTAGTCCATAGTTATGGAGCTGTGTGCGGTGAGTGGAAGCAATTTGGTCATTCCCTTTCGGATGATGGTCCCATCTGAAGTTTCGTGTACCATCCCGTGTCGAATAAAAAAAAAATGTCGTTCCTGTTTAGTGACGTCGAAGAGTCAATCTCGACGTTAAATTATGCATGTTGTGCGGTTGGTTGGTCGGCCGGTCGCCAGCTCAGCCATTGTGCGTCCGCATCTTTTTCTTTCTCATGCGCGGCAGCAGAATGAATAGAAGTCGACTTTCCGGTTTTCCGTGCTTTATGGAGCAAACTAGCAATGACCCGTTCAACCAGCACACTATCAAAGGGGGAAAAGCGAGGAAATAGCCAACTATTAAAAGTTGACTGGGTGAGGGAAGCAACCGTCTGACGTTTTGCGGTGTGATAGAAACGTGTCGGACATTAAAGATAATGACCGTAGGGGCCATGAAGTGTACTTCCTGTATCTATTTTTAAGATGGAAGTCCGTTCCGCTAGGAGATTATTAATAAACGACCATACCAGGCTTGTCATGATGGTTACCCATGGTTATTCCATGAGAGGCATTGCACGAAGGCTCGCGAATCGATCCTGAACGATCATTTCTAATTTAACTGAAATTTTGGACAGCTGTTTCTTTTGACGTAGGACTACGCCTGTGATTTATATATGGGGGTATACTTTGTGAAAACCAAAAATGGAACATGTAACAAAATTATGAAAGATTTTGAAAATTAATAACTTAAAGTAACTTTAATATATTAAAGACCAATTTCAATAATTTTATCACCAATCAATCAGAAATATTTCTACACATCTGTAAAAATTTATGATTTTATAATTTTTCAAAATTTCACTATTGAAAATTGCACTAATGTGCAACTGTTGCTATGACAATTAATATTATAACCAATTGCCTCGGAAAAGCGATTTCCCTTACACGGATTTCAAAGCTGAATTCCATCCAGTCTCACCAAACGGTGTTTATTCATACATCGCGTGGTGAGTGGTGGTGTTCTCCACTACACAACGAAAGGCTGACTGCAGGCAGCGAGCTGCAGCCCATATGAGCATCCATAGAAGGAGTAGTAGCAGCAGCTCTTCGTGAGTCGCTGTGAGCCATTTATGTCAAGCGCGTTATACTAAAGAGTATAAACAGAGTGAACCCCGCGCAAATTCCTATTCCTACACAAAACACAAGCTCCTACTGCAGTTAACAAATAAGATTTATTATATAAAACCTCGTAGTCCTACGTCACCGCTGGGTACAATCCTATAGGGCTGTCCCTTGTAGTTTTTTAGAAAAAAATGTTATTTTATGTTTCATTTTTGGTCACGACTGCTTTTCCAGCAGAGCCTGTGTAAAAACAGTACTTATGAGTTAAATATTGTCAAAACGGTTTGTTCTATTGATATGGTGTCTTCAGCAAAATTGTAGCTATTAATTTGGAAATTTTATAAAAAAAAACTATACACTGTGGTAATTTTTGATTATTTTGATGAACAAAATTAGATTAGTTATAAAAAAAATTTCTCCAAAAGCTCATTTTTGAAAAATTGATTTTTTGTAGCAGTGAAGTTCACAATGTTTCCTACTAACTGGCAACATTTGGTAATGGTTAAATCATAAACAACAAAGTTATTTTGGAAATTTCGCATTTTTCAAATTTTCATGTGGGACACATTTTTTAACATTATATATTTTTTCCAGAATCGCCTTCATAATTACACACAATGTTCCTGAAGACATCATAACAATAAAAAAAGTCGTTTTTGCAGTGTATTTATTATTATTATTATTATTATTTTATCATTAGTGATCATTTTACACGATCCATTTAGGAAATGAAGTCAATGCAAAATCAAGCATTGATCAGAGCTAATATAATAGTGATAAATGAAACTATGCCTTTCATTTCGAGCCCACCGTTCTAATCACAGCTTCTGATCAAATTCTCAAACAGCAATGGACTGTGGCATCTTTTGAACCGCAACTTCCATAATTAATAATCAAATCCATGCGTAATAAATGATCTAAAGCATACACAGTTAAAAAAAAAGTAGTTCAAATTTCTATTCCATATGATGTACATAAATGGAGCGTCTGTTTTTGTTAGCAATATTTGATAAGAAATGCAAGTTTACTTGCATGGGTAAACCAGTAATATTCAGAATTTTTTTTTCTGTGCAGTAAAGTACAAACCAACCTTCACGATTTCAATTTCTCCAATCAAGCAAGTATTTACAATCGAATATCAGAGGTCATGACAGCTAGCTTTCCCTCGTTCCAAACCCAGCCGCTGAAACCCGTGAATAAGGAAGGTAGCCAGAGAGGTAGTCATGTTGCGCCCCTCACTATTGCAATCAGTGGGCGTCGTGACGACCTGCCACCCACCCGCAGTCCTGTCATGAATCCAATACGAACATAAATTCAACCAAACGGAAACATGAAGCCTTTGATGTCGGAATCTTAATTAAATCAGTCCGTATAGTGTCGTGTTTACCCCGGATCGGGAGAAAGCGGATTGTGGTGGCTCGTCGGGAAGATGTTTGCAATGATAGAGGTACCTTACGACGACGACCATGATGATGTTGATGGCGGTGGTGTTTGTACTGTTTCGGAGAGTCACTTTGCCTCATGAATCAGGAGGCCATCAAGTCCAAGGGGCCGTCACGTCGTCTTGGTGGGTATGCTGCTCGTTGGTTTCAAGCTTGGCAGCCTGGTTCTTCGTCGTGTCGTCCTACTCGACCGACCGGGAGGATAAATTTGATGAGGCAATTACCGGAGAAATGTCAATCCCTGCGCTGATGAAAGACAAGATTATAATCATCATATCGCAAGTAAACGGAGAATGATGGTCGACTTTTTATTTTTTTCGTTTCGGGTTGAAGCTCCGACGACAGTGATTGAGTTTTGTCGAGTGAAATCCACAATTTATTTTCTGCGATGGTCGACCTACGCACCAGGAAAGTCAATCGTGTTGTAGCAAAACAAGGACTTCTGGTGGCTCTGGGACTGGGATTTTCTTGGCGCAAATGCTGTTCGGGGAAGCTCGATCTGTTTTGCGCCATCGCACCAATCTCGCTGACAGTGATTAATAGGAAAACATTCGATCGATGATGTTAATTTTGTTCACGTCCAAATCGGAGCGGGGTGTCTTTGACACCTCCATTAATAGTCCTGCTGCTCTGTTGCTGTCAAGATTTGGTGCAGGATGGCGCCGTCGGTTGCAAATCGTTGGTTGCACCATAATGGTAGATTGCTTCGGTGCAGTTGAGTGGATGTTTGTTCTGGTGGGAAGTGCGAAACAATTAATCACGAGGCGTCAGAAACAGATTCCGGTTGACATATTTGACCTGCAATTTTTATTGGAAACACTACCTGCTGCTTCGACAGCTTACATTTGAACTGACCTACGTGTAGCTGTGCTACATTTTTAAATGATCCATTTAATGTTTTATTTTCACTCTTAAGGATGTGCACCAGTTATGGTACAACTCAAAATTATCTGAAGTTTTGGCATATACAAGTTATGGCTTGTGTGTTTTAAACCTTCTCCTTCCCATGGTAGTACAGGTGATCCACAACTTTTCAGTCCGTCTCATGTATACACAGGAAAAAAAAATCTTAATTTTACTGGTGATGTAAACATCCATGCATGCAAACATTAATGTATTTAAACTTCCTTTTCACGTAAACTAGTAGCTGCAAGAAAGGTTGACATTTGCACACAATATATGGAATATTGCATGACATGTCTCATAAATTTACACGATCTTTCATAGTTACGGAAATTTACACTACTTTTTTAACTGTGTACAATTAAATAGTCAGAGCATTTTAATACTTCTCAGTGTGCTCATTATACTCGTCATTATGTGTACTTAAGAAATCAACTAAGCAACTATTGAAAAACAATTAAAATTCTATTGATTTTACACAAAAACTATTTTTAATGAATTCGGTCATTTTAAACTGTATGAAGCATCTTTTGCTCTAGAAATTTTTTCAAAAACACTTTTGAATCACAAAACATCGAAAAACCTTCTAGGAAGGAAAAGGTTAATGAGATTAATATAGGGTTTTTTAGGTTTAGGTCTTAGGGACTTATATTGCAAAAAGGCAATTAGCGGTCTTGTTGGTTACTTTGGTAGGGCCAAAAACTGGTAACATTACATATATGCACATCAAAAAATTAATTTTAATATTACATCAAAGTGTATGCACTTCAATCGTGTCGAAAATATGCTGTAATATTACATGCCAATAAGGACAAAATTATCATTATTTAATACAGTGCATGAACTGACATTACGCTGCTTTTACTGCATTTGCTTATTTGTGTGGCCATAAAAATTTCATGAGATTTTCGACATGATTGAAGTACATCCTCTTGGATGTAATATTAAAATTTATTTTTTGCTGTGTGGGATTGTGCCATAGCTGCTGCATATGTCATAACTGGCTCAATTACCGTACATTGTTTGTCAAAATTGCTATGCTACGATATCAGCCAAAAAGTCGAATTTCAAATTAATCCACAGAGGGTAACTTACTCACTTTCTTAAGGGTCCTGTGCACCACCAGCGGTGCAAAGGGCCAACGTGAAAGACTTCCATCCTGGGTGGCTGCTCGCTTTTGCCTTGACCAGGTCAGATTTCTATCGACTTGCTTAATTTCCTTATTGAGGCTGCGCCGCCATGAGCCCCTGGGTCTGCCTCTGCTGCGATGTCTTGCCGTTTCCGCCCCGTCGAAGTGTGTGGCCACCTCCACTTTCGCTCTTGAATTTATGTTGCTATCGGCTTATGAGCTCGGCATTCGAGATCCAGTTGTGAGGCCATCAGGCACGAATTATATACCGCAGGCATCGGTTGATGAAGACCTGCAGCTTTTGAGTGCTCTCCGCTGATACATACCACGTCTCGCTGGAGTATAACAACACAGATTGCACGTTCGAGTTGAAAATTCGGATTTTGGTGCGTTGACTCATCTGGTTGGATCTCCATACGTTTCGTAAACTCGCAAAGGCAGCCCTAGCCTTCTTTATTCGTGCACCTATGTCGCTCTTGGTCCCGCTGTCCGACGCTATTTGGTTGCCAAGATATTGCAAACTTTCGACCTTCTCCACTGCTTGCCCCGCTACCGTAAAGTTGGAAGGGTTGCCCGTGTTGGTATCCAACGATTTGGTCTTGTTGACGTTGATGGTGAGACCGGCCGCAGAGGAGCGTTCGGCTAGGTCATTGAGCTTACTCTGCATATCAGAGCGCCGTTGTGCTAGTAGAGCAACATCATCAGCCAAATCGAAGTCGTTGAGATCCTCCATGGTAATAGGCTGCCAAAGCAACCCACGGTTCGGTACACGGTCAATTGCACCTACCATGATCTAGTCGATTACGATGAGAAACAGTAGCGGTGATAGTATACATCCTTGTCTCAAACCAGCGACTACCCGGATGGGGTCGGACAAGGCTCCGTTATGCAGAACTCTGCACGTGAAAGCCTCATACTGCGCTTCGATGAGGTTGACGATTTTATCCGGGACTCCCTTGCGTCTCAGGGCGCCCCACAGATTCTCGTGATTGAGACGGTCGAAAGCTTTTTCGTAGTCAATGAATACCAAATAAAGGGACTCTTGGAATTCATTGACTTGCTCCAGGATTATGCAGAGCGTGACAATATGGTCCACACAAGATCTTCCGGCACGGAATCCTGCTTGCTGCCGTCGGAGAGTCGCGTCGATCTTCTCCTGTATACACAGTAACATGATGCCTCGCCAATTGTCGCACACAGTCAGATCCCTCTTCTTTGTGACCTTCACTAAGATGCCCTGCATCCAGTCGGCCGGAAAAGTCGCGGTGTCCCAGATATTACAGAATAGTTGATGCAACATTTGTGCGGATAGCATGGGGTCAGCTTTGAGCATCTCTGATGACATGCGATCGACCCCTGGAGCCTTGTTGGATTTCATGCTTCGGATGGCTGCTTCAATCTCCTGCAGTGATGGGGCCTCGGAATTTTTTTTTTAAAACTTTATTTAAGAGATTTTTAGCCTTAGGCTAGTTCATCTCTTAGGGCCTCGGAATTGACGTGAGTGATGCGCCGCACCCTAGGCGGATCATACCGAGATGTTGATGGCTGGTTGGTCGAAAGTTGTTCGAAGTGCTCAAACCAGCGTTTCAGCTGGTCAGTGGGGTCGGTAAGCAATTGTCCAGTCGTGTCCTTCACTGGCATCCTCGGGTTCATCCTTGCTCCACTCAGGCGTCGTGAGATATCGTAGAGGAGGCGTTTATCGCCAGTGTTTGCGGCTTTCTCCCCTTCGTCGGCCAGGGAGTTCACCCACGCTCGCTTGTCCCGTCTGCAAGAGCACTTGACTTCCTTCTCTAGAGCTGAGTACCGTTGACGGGCTTCGTTCTTGGCTCCTCTGGTTCTCGCTCTATCGCGGCTTTTGCTTCTCTACGCTCCTCAATCTTCTGCCAGGTTTCATCTGTGATCCACTCTTGCCTCTGGGTGCGCAGCTCACCCAAGTTGTTCTCGCTTGTTTCTATAAAGGCATTCTTGATGGCCGCCCATTGTTCTTCTACGCTGCCACCTTCTGGAACGTCCGCAGCTCGAGTCTCAAGTTCTTCAACAAAAGACCTTTTTACCGCTGGATCTTCAAGTCGGCGTGTGTTGATCCGCCTCCCGAGTCTCTCCACCCGTTGCTGGGTCCACGCCATGCGTAGGCGGATTTCACCGATTAGAAGGTGATGATCAGACGCGATGTCGGCGCTGCGTTTATTCCGGACATCAAGAAGGCTCCGTCTCCATTTTCGGCTGATGCAGATGTGGTCGATCTGATTTTCGGGATGTCCATCACGGGAAACCCACGTGACTTTGTGCACTGGCCGATGAGGGAAGAGCGAGCCCCCGATCAGCATGTCGTTATTGCCACAAAATTCTGCAAACAGCTCACCGTTCTCGCTCATTTCGCCGAGACTATGGCGTCCCATTACACGCTCATAGTCCGTGTTGTCGGAGCCGATTTTCGTATTGAAGTCGCCAGTGTAGATCTTGATGTCACCCTTTGGAACCTTATCCACGACGGCATTCAGTTGACTGTAAAAATTCTCCTTGTCCTGAGCTCGGCAGCATCGGTTGGCGCATAACATTGGATTATGGTAAGGTTACGAACCCGTGTTCTAAATCTGGCAACGATTATCCTCTCATTAACAAGCTCCCACTTGATAAGCGCAGCACTTGCCTGGTCGCTAAGTAGAAGACCAACTCCACGATGGCGGGGAGCGTTTTCACCTCGAATACCAGAGTATAGTAGTACCTGTCCCGACGGCAGTTTGTGTTCTCCAAAGTTTGACCAACGAACTTCACTCAGTCCCAGGATTTCTAGCTTCATGCGTCGCACCTTGTTGGCGAGTTGTGCCAGTTTACCCTGCTAAGCTAACGTCAATACATTCCATGATCCAATTCGTGTCCGTTGTTTTGCGCTAAAAGTCGTTGCCGTTAGATCAGTTCGATGTCTTTCTCTGTTGGTTTCTGTAACAATTGTAAAGGTTTCAGAGACAGTAGGTGGTTGGCCTAAGGTCTCCTATCCGCCGTGATGAGGCTGCCATCTTAGGTGTAGCTTCCGGGGAAGAGCATTTCTTATTGAGCCGCTGGATGCCAGTCAGACGCTGTTTGAGCCGCACCTCCATGGTGAACAGACGCTCGGGTTGGCGAAGAATTTCCTCTATCACCGTGCTATGGTTACCACACCAGTGTTCGCGTCGCACCTCCTCACTCTGCTATTGTCGGATTGACAACATTGCCCAGGCTACGCCAACCAGCTGTGTCCATGTTTCAGCTGGCAGTCTTTTGTGATCATATGACTCGTGGAGGCGTGAGGTAGGAACTTGTGAGGACAGGAGCTAGGTATATCGCTCCTTCCAGATTGTCACTCACCTTTTTGTAGCCCAGAGGCAACAGAGGGTAACAGGGTGGATAATAGCCTGACGATATGGTTCATTAGGCCTGTGGTCCATTGGTGGCTCTAATTAGTGAGAGTCTAGGGTAAAATTATGAAGCGAATTAAAAACAAACTGACTTGGCACCTATTGCCCAAGCAGTTTCTAGCCACACAGCAGGTTGACTTGGGCACTGATCGCATTTTTTTAATATAGAGGAAATGCAGGTAATGTCGGCCTAAGTGTCCCTAATTTGGGCCCATATATAAATTCAGCAGTCGACTAAATTTTCTATAGCAACCAAAAATATCCATTAGTAATGTCCCAATAACGCGTTCATCTAGATAAAATTGATAAATAGCAGATTTTTAGCGATGGGCCCAATCTTAGATCCATAGGCCAACATTAGAGACATTTCCCCTATATATCTACTTAAACTAAACATGCATTGCTTCATGCGTGAAGTTAACGATTTACATAGCTGGAGATGCTTAACGTCAAATATCAGACTTAAAGTGGTAATTTTATACAATAGACGAGGAGATGAAAGTACTGAGTTGATAGTTCCGTTAGAGTACGGAAAATTGTAGATAGAAATTAGAAAGCGAGCTAAGGTCAATCTTGTGGAAGGTACGAATCGAGTTGATCATCACCTCCAACAGGGAAGTTTCATAATGAATAAAATGACTATTGATATACACACTTAGTTTTTTCTGCCGAGCTCTGCTGTGCAAATCTCGGCAAAAAAGTTTCACTGAGTTCTCATTTGTTTATTTGTTTGTTTATTAACTAATTTATTTTTAATTCTTTTATTTAATTATTTATATTTTTATTTATTTATGCTTTAATTTTTTATTTATGTATTTATTATTTTTTTTTATTTATTTTATTTATTTATTTATTAAATTGTTTTTATTTTCTTAATTATTTATTTATTTATTTTTTATTTACTCATTTATTTATTTAGTGTATTTTTTATGAATTTCTTTTTATTCATTAATTTACGTATTTTTTGAGTAATTTGAATTTTGATATTTTATTTATTTATTTTTTTATTTACTTATTCATTTATTTATTTGTTTATTTATAATTTATTTATTTATTTACTTATTAATTAATTAATTAATTGATTAATTAATTTATTTATTTATTTATTGATTTATTTATTTATTTATTATATATTAATTAATTTATTTTTATATGTTTTAATTTTATTTTTTTTTGTTTATTTATTTATTTATTTATTTTTTATTTATTCATTTATTTATTTGTTTATGTATTTATTTATTTATTTATTTATTTATTTATTTATTTATTTTTTATTTATTTATTTATTTATTTATTTATTTATTTATTTATTTATTTATTTATTTATTTATTTATTTATTTATTTATTTATTTATTTATTTATTTATTTATTTATTTATTTATTTATTTATTTATTTATTTATTTATTTATTTATTTATTTATTAATTTATTTATTTATTTATTTATTTATTGATTTATTTATTTATTAATTTATTTATTGATTTATATATTTATTTATTTCTGTGTTTATTTATTTACCTATTTATTCATTGATTTATTATTTATTTATTTTTTTTTATTTTTTTCTTTATTTACTTATGTACCTGTGTTTTTATTTATTTATTTATTTATATATTTTTTACTCATGTATTAATTAATTTATTTATTTATTAATCCATCTATTTATTTATTATTATATTTATTTTTTCCCCTTAATATCGTGATTTTAAGCCGTAGGCTAGTTCATCACGTAAGCGTCAGTCAGTCAGTCAGTTATTCATTCATTCATTTATTCATTTATTTATTCATTCGACCAGTCATTCATTCATTTATTTATTTATTTATTCTTTTATTTATGCCACCTCATTTTGTACGAATATTTTTGAACATCTGGGTAGGTCACTGAAATTAAACGAATTTTTTACAAACTTCCAGGAATCAGAAAGCTTAAATCAATGCAGAAAGTTAAGAAAGAGTAAGATCTCGGAAAGACTTATTCGAAATTCTCTGAAGTTCTAAGAAGTCTGAAATATTAAAAAGAAAAATGCTGAGCTTCTTTGAAGTTAAGCTGAGCTTGTGATGAGTTTAACGAACTTCTACGAAGATAGATATTTTATACGAAATTCCTTGCACTTTTTTGATGTTTTATGAAGTTTATCGAAAGTTTAATTCATTGTACTACTGTGCTGAAAATAGGCCAAAAGGAAAAAAAAAAACTTCAAATGACAAAACGTCAAATTACCAAACATCAAATGACAAAACGTCAAATGAGAAAAGGTCGAATAAACAAAAAGTCTAATGGACAATAGGTCGAATGGAAAAATAAATAAGGTACAGAAGGTCGAATGGACAAAAGGTCGATTTATTCAAAGAGGGACAAATGATCGAATGATGAGAAGTTGAATAAAATATACGTTTTGTTGTAAAGCACACTTGGCCAGATGCAAAGTTGAATGAATACTTACCAGACTTAAGACACCGTTACGTTAATATAAATATTAAATGATTAATCATAAAAATCGATACATTGTATGGTTAAATGAAAGAAGGAGCAGTGATGAAAAGATAGAAAAATATTGATAATGCAATCCTAGTATTCGGAGTGAGTGTAACTACTAATGGAGGTAGCAGAAAAAAAACTATACAATCTGAATTAAACTTGTAAACCGATTGATTCAACATCAGCTTGTAAAAAATCATAATATTGCCCTTCTAATACGAATACTGCTCCGAAGGATTCAATCAGAGGTTGTAAGAATAAAGGAGGCGAGATGAAATGAAGGGAAAATAATGATAACACTAGTGTACAGCATATTTGAACTTTGTACGCTGGTGATCATCTCCCATGTAAAATCGTGAGCTGAATCCAAAAATTTAGTCAGAAAAAATATCAGTAGGATTGTTTTCTTAATACAACTAAAAAAATTTAATTTCACGCAAAAAAAGTTTGTTTACTAAAATACAAATATTTTCGCAAATTTGCTTTCAATTAACTGGACATCATTTTTCAGTTAAATTAGTGGTATTGTTAGCACAACCACTACAAAAAATATTTATCTTACTTAAAGACTTAGCTAACATCAAATTTTTCTTGGAAATAAGCAAAACATTAAAAAATATATCAATTTACAACAATATCACTAATCTAACTAAAAAAATAATCTCAAATTAATCGAAAGCCAATTTTTTCACCTTTAATTTGGCGTTAAAACAATTGATATAGCTTTATTACACCTGGAGATAATTGTACTTTAGAAAACAAACTTTTTTAAGTGGAATATCGTTTTTAGCTGTATCTAGAAAACTATCCTACTGAGATTGTTTTTGACAACATTTTTGGATTCAGTGCACGATTTTACATAAGGATCATACGTCAAACATTGCAGTTCATTTTTTAAACTTTTATTTGTAGACTAGTGTAATGGGTTCATAATACCCGGTGTTATAAACAACAACATTGTTATTATAAAGGACTGCGCTTGTTTTCATGAAATATTATTTCCTTCTATTTTCTGAAAATATCTGTGTATTATTGTATTAATTTATTTATTTATTTATTTATTCATTAAAAGTAACATACAATTCGATCATTGCTCAGATTTTCAATATCGTGTTCATCCATTTATTTTTAAACTCGTCAAGACGTACACAGTAATCCAAGTCTCTGCCGATCGTTGAATTTTGAACTACAGAATTGTTCGGTAAAAGTTTGAAAATCTTTTAAAACTTCAATGATTAATAAATGTATTCTGAACTTGTACAGACTTTGCTTAGTTTACCCCATTTAGCTATAAAAAATATTTTTTTTTAATTTTATTGATTTATCGCGTTTAAGGGTCTTTTGAAAATTTTACCGGTATTATCTTCTGTTCAAAAACCCGGTAAAACTTCGGTGATCTGAATTAGGTGTGTAGCCCATTTAATAAACAGTAACCCATTTAAGGGAGAGCTTAAACATTTTTAACTTATGATGCTCCAAACCCCCATAACCCTTCATCAATTTCGCCATTTCAGGAAAATTGTATACCTTTAAGAGGTGGCCACCATGGTTACACATAACAAGTACTGTTCAAATCATGTTAACATACCCTTGCTCGGCAACGGCTCATTTTGCCACCCGGTCAGTCAGCCGAACGAACTGGAATCCTCTGGAAGCAAGTTGCCCGTGACGAGTGATATGAAATACCACCTAATATCACCATGGTTCCAGATACACACTCGTATCTCCTATCGCATCAGCATATATCAAAATGACAAAAGGCGTTTAAGCTCATTGTTGACGGTCGTCCGACGCATCGTCCTGTTCATCCAAACGAACCGAGAGCCGGACATTTTCCAGCAACAGGGAAAACTGCATATCCCCCATTTTGAAAACGAGGCCCGACTTCCGAGTATCCGAGGTGGAGGCTGCTTGCTACACGTATCTGTCTCTTGTGGAGGTCTTTGCTTACTGATCCCCTTTCAAACCACACACAGAGCACCAGGATTGTGCGGGGATGTAATGTTAAAGTTATGACCTGCTACACCCATCGTCCATGTTCACCACTGTGGTATTTGTTCGGAAAAGCAACAGAACATGAGCAGAGTTTGAAGAATGAGGGAAACAATTTTCCTAAATCAAATCAAATTATTTTGCCATGTTGCAGGGAGAGTGGGGCGAGTCTCCTCCCTTCAGCGAGGAAATGTTGATGCTGGTGATGGAAAACGGTTCATCCGAAACGATAGGGACATAGTGGGACGCACGAGAAAACACAACAATGGCAAAGAGTTGCGGGTAATAGAAAATAAATTTATGCAAACAATGCGGAAATGCACGGGAATTGCGCGAGCGCGAGATTGGATAAGCCTGGATGGGAGGTGGATGTGGGGTTTCGGGTTGAACAGGGAAAGTACCCGACCCTGTGTTAAAACTTACGATAGCATGTTTGGGGTGGTGGGTTGGTGAAGAATAGGATGATAAACCACAGCGGGACAATTTTGCATACAAATAGAACATCTTATTCTGCTGGCATAGAACGGAAATATAGTAGAATTGGTTGTACTTTTTTTTGAGTTATTTACATATTTTTTTTCTGATCATTTGAAAGGCTTGCGCCAAGTGCAGTAAAGCTTACTAGGTATGTGACGATTGATCAAGGAATAATACCAGAGAATGTGTATTTTGCAGAAATTTCCAATTACCTTCATCGACTATTGGTGAACTTCGGCAACTTCGGCGTTTTGTTTTATCGAATCAATCATCAAATAGCGACCTCTTGTGCGTAAACTTCCTTAAACTTTTGTCTTACTGCCTTCCGAGATTTATGTGATGCCATCCATCCACGCAATCCCACTATCCAACCGTCAGCGGCAGAATGAATGGCATCCACGCCTTTCCAGTCAAACCACTAAGGGTTAATGTAACGTGGTACCGTCTCTGATGGGGATCCGCCGATGCGATGGTCTCGAACGATCGGTGGCTGCGTTTTGTCCTTCCCACAAACCCAAGCACGATGATGGGTGGATGTTGGGTTTGGCTGACCATTCCGCCAGTATGAAGCAGCGGTTCCGAGGTTCCATCAGCAACAGCAGCCACAGCCGAGGAAAGCTGTTTATGACAACCATTTCACTGCTGGCAGGAGCCGAGTACGAGGCGTGAAGCGAAGAAGCAGGGACTCCAAGGGTTTGACCGATGATTGAAATCATTCTTGCCATTGTGTAAACATTGTTCTGTGTGATGAAATTTGAATGGCATCAGATGGGTCACGGATGGGTGATTTGCGGGGGTGAAAGTTTTGAGGAAATGGGTATACGGGCCACTAATCTAATGAGTTGGGATGTTGGGATAATTGCCGACAAGAATGGCTTCGAATTTTTTATGCTTTTGATGTAGAAGGAAATTTTGCTCATTTTAATGAAATTTTACATTCGGCATAAAGTTTTCCAGGTTGATAATACCATTAAACTAAATAAAAACAATATGCTCTATTTAAATTGTTCGATTCCTATGCTTTTGTTTTCCAAAACTTGTTAATTTTTATTTTCAGAAAGTAACTGGAAGAACGGAACGCAACATCATCAATTTATTTCACCAACACCCTCCGGTTTGTGTTGACAGCTTTGGTGGAAGTTTTTGCAGAGTCACTGCAATTTTCCCGTTCCTCACAGGGTTTTCTGGAATTCACTCACCAATTCCAGGCTGTCAGTTTCAGCCATTTATTATAATTGTGCTAACAAATTGTTTTCTGTTGATTGTGACAGTATTTATTGGTAGAATCTGTCAAACGGTCTGTGAAAATGCTGACGCCAAGAGGCATTCATCGTACCACGTTTCAACGTATTCACATTTTTTTTTATTATTTTCAATCAAGCAAATTGAAAGTGTTGCAGAATCAAAGTTAAACATAGTAACGATCAATACTTGAAGTAGGATTAGGACAAGGGACAGTCTGAAATAGCGCAGTCAACATTTCTTGGCTTAGATAATTCTTGAAAAATTTCTCTTACATCCAATGTACGGGTAAATTTATTACGTCTTTTGCATATGTTTCATACAACAAATGCAATGGCAGTTCTTACATTGGACTGCATACAAGCAAGTTTTTTTAGAATGCATATTTTTGTTTTAAATTGGATTCGTGCGAATCTACTTGTTTATTGTTGAAGAAAGTGTCACTGCTACCTATAGCGAAAACAAAACACCACTTTTCAATGCTAAATATTACTTGCAAATATTCTGTCTTGTTGGGTTGTTATTCCTCTTGAAGCCTTCAAGAGTGATCCATTATCCAGGCACAATTCCATTAAACATTCCCGGCTCAATGCCAAGAAGGTAAAGGTCCCCCCTATTGTGATAACCACTTCCGATTTTCATGCTCCTAGCACGGAAATTTTGAACTATGTTAAATTCATGTTTTCACTTCACATTGGTCGTCGGGGTAAATGCCGTGTGTTGGATGTAACCTTGGACGGATTCAAACGTCTTCTCAAGTATCTTACTGAGAAGCAACACAAATGTTTTTAATTACGACACCAAAACTGAACGTCTGTGCAACGTTGTCTTGAAAGGTCTGCCAAGTGCTGAATCCCTGGATTAGATCAAAGATGAATTGGCAAAATTGGTAAGAGTTAAGCTAGTCAAGTGGAGCAGGTAGCGACATAATTAAAGATGGATGGTGAGCATCAATAGGTAAAAGCGACACAGCGGATTCGTCGATATCGAAATCATTTTCACCGTTGCAAAATACCAAATCCAGCGTGCGGCTGGAAAATACCAAATCATTTCGAACTGTATTGTGTTGGCTGAGATCAACGAAATCCATTTCATCAATGAGAGCGGTCAGTGAAGATGTTTCGGTAAGGTAGACCCTGTTGTCATCGATAACCCACTGAAGAAGAGGCTGGTTGTAACCGCCACAAACAAGAATCTTATCATCACAAGATGCCTTGTCGCACAATTCTTTGACTGAGGCAATATGCGCTTCCATAACTTCGACGTCGTGATTTCGGTCGGGTGGGATGTACACAGCGCATAAATATAGTCTTTAGCCATGCAAGTCCAGTGATACACAGACTTGTTCCAGTCTACCGTTTCTGACATTCGCCAATGAGCTGACATAACGTTGTGTCATAGCTATCAGCACGTCATAAAAGCATGTTTTATCGCTGTTGCGTAAGTTGCAATCACAGTGAAACACGTTGTAGCCAGGTCCAAAAATCTGAGTCGAATTGATGCTATCGTCAAGTCCGGTTTCAATCAAGACGATATCGTGATACTCGCAATCAGCAGCAGCCAGGAATAGATCATCAATGTTTGCCCGAATACCTCGTACATTTTGGTAGTAGGCGGTGAGGCACTGGAAGCAACGGACGAATCAGGAGCGGATCTAATGATGACACGAACATACTTACCTTGAATTGCAGGTTGGAAGACCCCTTCTCTAAGCCCACACACAGGTCCGGGACGACTGCGGGACGATTACTGGAATGACTCGACTGTGGCGGGAGAAGAAGGGGCTTCCGTAGTGCCAACTTCTATGCGTCCCAGAGTTCTTAGGCGACCGGTAGGTGACGGAGGATTGATGGCTGATAATGCTGGAACCCTGGAACCGCCAATGAACGAATCAGGAGTGGTGCTGGTAGAGCAACAGATCATACTTGCCTGACGTAACAGACTGGAAGACCACCTTTTCAACTCACACACAGGGCCAGGACGATTGTAGAACGCTGGCACGAATGGCTCGACTGTGGTGAGAGAATTGGTGGCGTCCATGGTGCTAACATCGGTGGGTCCCAGAATGTTGTTTAACTTCACTATGTCTGGTCTATTGTTGGGGTGTCCGTTTTAGGTGTTTGCGCATTTGGATCCAGTTTTGCCAACTTCGTTGGGTATTTAGATTTTCGCGGCATAACCATTTAGAGGACTGAAGAACAAGGGTTCGACGTACCTTAAGCTGACCCGCCGTTGTATGGAAGAGAACTACTTCTCTTTCCAAGGTAACTTCTACAAGCAGACGAAAGGAGCCCCAATGGGAAACCCCCTATCCTCCTTCCTGTGTGAACTTTTCATGGTCAACTTGAAGACAATCCTGAAGGAGAAAGGACTATTACCAAACCGTTGGTGGAGGTTTCAGAAAATGGCCACCTTCCACCAATGTCCTTTATATAGGGTCCGGCCCAAGGAGCTCGCATGTATTAGTGAAATGATGAAACGTGTGGTAATATTAGTGTCGCATGCAAATGTTTATGTTTCGCATAGAAAGACATCAAAGTGGTGACGTCAATTTCTCTGTATATATTCTGTTTCCCTACTGAAACTGATCAAAATTTTGTTTTTACGGTAGTTTTGTCCCCATTTCAATTGTGTTTGATTAGCAATGGCTCGATGTGCAGTGAAAAAATGTTTCGTAACCAGTTATGGCATTACCAAAGAGAATCGTTCCATCAAATTGCACGCTCTTCCGAAGGATGAAGTTCGAAGAAAAAAGTGGTTGTTGTTTTGTGGTTTGAACAATCAGATCAATGAATCACTATTAATTTGCTCCAGTCATTTTGCAAAAGGCGATTATAACAATATGCATGATCCGGACATAAAACGACGCAACTTAAATTCTTCGTGTCTTCTTGAAAAACAAAACAATGATTTTGCTCTGTATATTTGTAGCTGTTCCATTGATCCGGAATCCAGCTCCGATCCAGAAAAGATATCAGACCATGCTAAACGTATGGAGAGAAAGTCTCGCTTGGAAGTGGTAAACCAAATTGGAACAGTACGAAAAGGAAGCCACAGAATGTAACAAAATGCCACATTGCATGGAGGAAATTCTCAAGCGGAATCCAGTGATTCGTGGTTTGAGTGATTTGAGCATCTCCGACAAAACTGAGCATTCCATCCAAGATCTATCGAACGAAATCCGAAACGATGACAGCAAGGAATCAGACGTCTTCGAGCTGACGACATCCCATCCCCAACTTCAAGGTTCTCTTTTGAATGAAGATCAAGCTTCTGATCCGGAGTTCAACATTAAATTGCTTTGTGATGTTATCACAGAAGCAGAATCTGGTAAACACCAACACGATATACTTAACCAAAGTAAACCTACAACAGATGTAGACGAAGGCTTAACGTTGAGCATTACATCAAATTCTACAAATGAAAAGGTTCTTGCCACCAAAAGCAATGAGGACGGATATATCAAACGTGAAACAGTAAAACGACTGCGCTCCATCATCACGCACCAACGCCAAACAATTAAAAATCTACGAATGCAGGTTAAATAACTCAATATAAATACTATGTAGCTTGGTTGAGCCAGTAGTGGAGGTACTTTGCCAATTTATTGATTAAAAATAAATATACGATGTTCACACAATCGTTATATGTCAATTTGAAGCTTTAAACCTATATTTTGATAGAAAAATATTACTTTGTAATATAATTGCATACAATTTTAGAAAACTCGTCCTCCATTAATAGGAACACTGTTCCAGTAGTTGTGGTAGATGCTAACATTGGTTACTATAATAGTGGAATGCGTTGGTTTCTTATGGGTTCGACTATTATAGGAACACTACCACAACTATAAGTGCAAAGTACTGAACATCTTAAGAAAAATTAATTATTTTCCGTCACTTATGGGCATATTTTAAGATTGAAATTTATAAATATCCGGGTCCTCCTCACTATTCCGGCACAAACTCCATACTGCAACTATAGGTACACCACTATTACTGGAACACCTACCCTATACAATATTTGTTATTAACTGTTAATATTATTTATAGCTCAGAGGACGAGATTTTCAAATCAAAAAAATTAATGCCATGATACGACAGAAGGATAAATATATCAAAAAATTGACAAATAATAACGCAATACTGCGAAAAGCTTTCGACGAAATGCGTGACGTTCCAGAATGTGTGATTCAGAATAAAATCTGAGCAGCATTCCTGATTTTTTTTCGTTGAACCAAACAAATGTAATGCTAGGCCTGAAAAAGAAAGTGGTATGGACGTCTCAAGAGATCTGCAGAGCCTTTTCTTTGAGGTAAGTGATTTTTATGTAGTGAGGTAACTATACTCTTCTTAATAGTATTCGTTTTTTGCAACAAAGAACATAGTTGGATGGCAATTAATGATTATGGGGACTGCTTTAGAACAGTCTATTAATCCACAGACATACAGCAAGTACTAGAGGTCGTGGGTTCAATTTCCGGTCTCGACATATGAAGAACGTTTGGAAGAGAAAAAAAATTCACAAATATAAAATAGCGAAAACTAAGGAAAGGAAAGGAAAACAATACAGAAAAGGAATTTCAGAAAGAACGAAGTGCTGTTCTAATAAAACAAACACTGGCAAAAAGAGTTGATCACTGACCCGCTCATGTACCAACGATGTGTTTGAAACAGTTCTACCGATTTTTACCGTACTCCAGTTGTTATCTGAAGGAAGGCATCCAGTCGTAGGTTTTGAAATTGCAGCTATTGTTACCTCTACCACGGTATGTCCTCCTGATCATCTCTTTTTGCCAGTGGTGGCGGGGGGGGGGACACCCCTCACCATCCCTCTCCAAAGGGGGAGTTTGGTAAAGAGAGATGATAAAACTGATTTGTACCTTCCTAAAAGTTGTCTAGCTCGCTTTCTACTTCTATATGCAATTTTCCCACTGCCGTACTATAAACCGAACTATCAATTCTATACCTTCATCTCCTCATCTATCGTATAAAAATTACCACTTTAGTCTGTTATTTGAAATAAGCATCTTCAAATATGTAAATCGTTGACTTCACGCAGAAGTAATACTAAACAGAAGTTTGGAATTTTCTCACTACGTGGTGCTAGTGTGCATGTTATAGTGATTTCCTTGTTTTTGTCGATATCTTAAAATCCTTTCCATTTAGGAGATCGCTGCCTTCGGCAAAGTTGTGAAGTGGATTGTGGCCTAATGCTTGGTGGACAGAATTTCGTTATTTTATCACAACTTGGCGCTTGTGTAAATGTATTGATGATTTCCTATTTTACGTTAAATCTTGAAATCCTTGCCATCTAGGAAGTTGCTGTCTTGGGCAAAGTTGTTCTAGTGCACGACGAATGAGAACAACTCAAATTTGAGTTTAGTTCACTCATAATCGCCAAAAGTGCAGGAACTCAGCGATGGGTAAAATTTGTCCCAGGTTTCCTGTGGAAATCTAAAAAATCTGCCGGAAAATGAGGAAATTGACGAACATTTTATTCAGTCTCGGAGTAGTACCAATAGACTGCGTGAATCCAATCTTTACTTTTCTCACATTCGTGATTTTTTCCATGGAAAATCCTGGAAAAACCTGGGAAAACATGAGGCACATTAACTCATCGCTGAGTTCCTGCACTTTTGGCGATTATGAGTGAACTAAACTCAAATTTGAGTCGTTCTCATTCGCCGTGAGGATCAAGTCCTACACACTTAAAAAATTTCGCCGAGATTCCAACAGTCGAGTAATTCTGCAATTTATTTTGCTAAGATTTAGTCAAACAATTTCCGAGACTCAGCCAACAAATAACATTTTGCTGAGATATCAGCTAACAAACAGATATTTTGCAGAGATATCAGCAAAAGTAAATGCCGAAGTAATCGGCTGTTTGAGATTTCACCGAGCTATATTAAGTGTGTAATGGTTGTTGGAAAGAAGTTCGAAATGTTCTCACTACGCGGTGCTAGTGTACTTGGATTTGAGATTTCCTTGTTGTGTCATATCTTGATCCTATGACAACTTCACCAGAGGCAGCAATTTTCTAGATTGCAAGGATTTCAAGAGATACTACAAACAAGGAAATTACATATTCAAGCACACTAGCGCCACGTAGTGAGATAATTCCAAACTTCTTTCAACCAACCATCAGGTCTTAATCTTTTGAACAACTTTGCCCAAGACTTCAACTTCCTAGATGGCAAGGATTTCAAGATATAACGTAAACTAGGGAATCACAAATTCAAGCACACTAGTGAAAAAATTCCGAATTTCTGTCCAGTCCACCAGCCATCAGATCTTGATTCACTGAACAACTTTACCCAAGACAGCAACTTTCTAGATGGCAAGGATTTCAAGTTATAACGTAAACTAGGGAATCACAAATTCACGTACACTAGCGCCAAGGGCCTCCCTTAGCTCAGTCGGTAAAGGCGCAGCTACAAAGCAAGACCATGCTGGAGGTGGTTGGGTTCAATTCCCGGTCCGGTCTAGGAATTTTTCGGGTTGGAAAATTTCTCGACTTCCCTAGGCATAGAAGCATGATTGGACTTGCCACCAATGCAAAAATGGTACAGGCAGCTCTCAATTAATAACTGTGGAAGTGCATCTAGAACACTAAGTTGAGAGTACGCAATAAGCTAATATGCGATATGCAATAAGATTGAAATGCGAAGAAGAAGAAGAAGAAGAAGAAGAAGAAGAAGAAAAAGAAGAAGGGGGAGTTTGATAGGTAAAATACGATGTTTTTCTTCAGTCGAGTATTAGTACAAGACACTGAAGAAGTCTGCATATTGTAGACGAAATACGCGTATCTGTCAAGGATAAGCAAATAAGGTAGTGCGATCAAATGGAAATTACTAATCCTTCTCTCTCTCTCTCTCTTTGAAAAGGTATTCCACTAAGACGCCCACATTCATTAGGAAACAAAGGAAGGTTAGGATTGATTAAAAGAAATGTTTTATGGATGGATAGACTGCTACGAAAGATTTTCAGAACAGCAAAAACCTGAATCACTTACCAAGGATTTTTTGCATTGATGTTTCGTATATAAACTTAAAAGATTGTTAGGGGACACCGACACACGCGGCTTGTATTAATCTAAGAGTAGCATACAGTGAGTTTGTCCCCATGCCCTTCTTGCTGTGCACTAGACTGATGCAAAATTTGAAATTTTTGCTCCACACTGCTCAAACGGTTTCAAATCAGGTCCTGATTAGCCTCCCAAAATTTAAACTCATCAACTTTTTGTTCATTGTCTTCTAGCCATTTTCCATACTGCTTTTTCGAAAAGTTCTATAACTATTCTTACGGAAAATTTTCTAAGCTACAACTTTGCGAAATATCGTTTTTCAGTCAAATGTCAAATTAAATATTTATTAATTGTTTAAGAGATTGATAATCTTATGGCATGATCAAGCAGCTGTTCTGTGGGCAACACTGTATTCTGCAGTGTGACATAGTAGCCATGATATTTGTCCTCTATTCTTCGCACCAGAAACACCAATGTTGCCTGCTGAACAGTTGAATGAGCATAATCATAAGACATCAGTGACTTGAATCATTAATAACTTTTGTTCCTTACATTTGATTGAAAAGTAGTTTTCAACAAAAATGTAGCTGAGAAAATTTGCTACAATCACTGCTCTATCATTTTTAAAAGCATAATGATGTGGTGAATTGTTAGATAGATATCAACAAAAACATAAGTTCTCCCACACACCAAAAAATTCTGAATTTTACTGGCGATGTAAACATCCATGCATGCAAACATTCCTACATGTAAACTTCCTTTTCACGTAAACTAGAAGCTTGCAAGAAATGTTGCAAACAAAAGTGGACAGTTGCATACAATATATGGAATATTGTATGACATGTCTCATAAATTTACACGATCTATAATCTAAACTTGTATGATATATGACGCTCCATTTATGTGCATCATAGTAACGGAAATTTACACTACTTTTTTTAGCTGTGCATAGTAATTCCCATATAAACTTGAAATGGTTTGTGCCAAGTCAGTTTCTTACTAAAGTAGTTCAAATTTTGAGAGGCTAATCAGGACCGTTTGAGCACTGTGGAGCGAAAATTTCAAATTTTGCATCAGTGTGCACGCTAGTGATTGCCGTCATAAACCCATAGTAAAACAAATTGGAAGCCTAAAGACTGTTGAATTGTTACTCGTGTTGGAACGTAGGACGAGTAATCGGATCAATTGGTGTAACGAGGCACATGTCACTTGGTTTGTTTGAAATCACAGATCATCCTTAGAAAGCTTCTGAAGCATGATCTACTTAGACCCATTTTGTTTATTCGTCAACTCCTACAGATATTTGCTTTTGATATGCCTTTGTTTGTCTCATCGCACTTGGGTGTCCTTTTACGTGTAGGTTGAATCCGCCAACCCGGTAAAAATGATACACAATCAAACAATCACAATCAAACACAGTCAAAACTGCACTTAATTTGGTTGCAAATCTTGCAACATTTTGAAGATATTCGATAAATGTATCAGGAAATGGATTCAGATCCTAAAAATGCATAACATTTTTTAAATAAAGTATACCGAGATTTCATTTGAGCTTATACATTTTTTTTTGCAAAAAAGGGTTGCGTAACACCAACCGTAATTTATAGCTGACCTTTATGATGCAATTAAAAGTGTAATTCGTTATCAATAGAATCAATATCCAATTATCGAGGAATGTTCATCGAAAACATTATTATAAAATACGGATCTGATGTATCCTCACCACAATGAATTATAATGCAACTGGATTGTATTAATCACTCATGGTATCCAATTCGAGCCTACTGAATCATTCATGCATTATTCTACAAGTATGGCGTAAATTTTATACCACAAACAAGAGGGAAAAAAATATGTGCACCTATCCACTAGGTGATTTATTAATGATGTGACCTACCCTTGTAACCGAAATCCATCGGAACGGGAAAAAAAAGAGTATCCACTTGTGTCCCGGTGACACTTTCTCCGATTTCTCGACCCAAACGAACCGTGTACGTTTCGGAAGGAACAACATACTAGCTGCCATGTTTTATGTGTGCACCACCTACTTACAATTCTGGTATTTTGAGTAGCTTCCGTTCCCCTTCGGTAGCCTTTCCTAGCCCTTTTGCTGTTGCTAGCAAATACCAAAATTCACAAACTGGCAAAAACCGAAACAAGAGAAAAAGCCATAAATTATTCATTTATTCTGACAGGCAACATGACACGAGATATATGTTGATCAGTCTCATCAGCTCCATCACACACTCATCAGCTCAGCAGTCAGCAGTGTGGCGTATGTATGGGGCATGAGCTTCGTCCTGCTGGCTCTCATCTATGGTTTTATGATCTTTTTTGTTTTGTTTTTTGTTTTCCTCCGAAACATAATTTTCTGCAAACATACCTCCACCCACCCATATGGCACCGGTAAATTTGATGTTCTTCCAGTTGCGAAAACGGGCCTGGAGGTTCCTAATGTTTTATGAAGCATTTTGAAACGGTGTTTTAGAATATTATCAATTTATCAACAATACTCGGGCTACACACGCCGAAATTATGGTTCTCAACAATAATTACACTCACAGGGTGTCGACTACCTGGAAAAACATGGAAAATCTGCACACTTAGAAATAACTATTTTTACACGTGACGTAATTCATATTTGATGTAAATCATGGAACGTAAACAAACATTCCATGTACAATTAATTGTCCTACACCGAAGCATACGCAACTCGACGAAAAGTGCGTTTGATTGAATTGATTTTCTCGTCTCTTTCAACTGATTCTTATGTCATTAGGGCCGCTTGCATCTGTCGGTCTCATGGCACTGAAATTTACATGATTGTTTCGTAGTGTGTGGGAATATCAGGGAACTCCTTTATGGACCAGGAAAATCAGGAAATCTCAGGAAATTTCATTCAAAGTCAGGGAAATATTTCTTTATACACTCTCCCCCCGAAGATCGCGAGTAATACGTACTGTGTAAATCGAATTCGCGTGAAAGGAGTACACGTAGCATATGGGATTTGACCTAATAGGGACCAACATGGAATAACTCACGATCCTGGACATATAGAAGGTTTCGGCAAAGTTGTTCAGTGGATCAAAACCTAAAGGTTGGTAGACAGAAGTTCGGAATTTTCTCACTACGCGGTGCTAGTTTGCCTGCATTAGTAATTTCCTTGTTTTTGTGATATCTTGAAATCCTTGCCATCTAGGAGGTTGCTTTCTTAGACGAAGTTGTTCAGTGGATCAAGACTTTATTGTTGGCGGACAGAAGTTTACATCGTTGCTCGTTGAAAATTAAATCAATTTCAATTGAAATTTTGAGATCCATGTAATAACACACATGCATGTTAAATTCAATGCAATTGAATGTATTATTTAACACTTTCAAATTAAATTAATATGTTTAAATATGTTTAAACTAAGAGCAAAACGCACATTAATGAGCTTAAGGTAAATTTACAAACTTTTTGCTATGTAGATTTCAGCAACCCTTTTCCCAAAACATTCAACCATGGATCCCGGGGCAAGTCCTCAAATCGCACCCTTGACGAGAGAGTCCCATTTTTGATGCGGCAACTGTTCACAGGTAACATCGTTCGCCTACCCCCGCCCTCCCTGTGCTTGCCCCCTTAATATGTCGCCCCTGGCAGCGAACAGCAACAGCAGCATCATTATTCCACGGAACATGGCCCAAAATCAGAGCATTAGGACGGACAGCCTATCACTGTGGGCATGGTATGTACATTTTTTCATTCTTTTCGGCTAGCGAGTGGCCTTTTCCAGGCAACAAAAAACCATCATCGTCATCGTCATTAGTATCAAGTTTGTGGGAGTACCTGGGAGGGGGTGGGCAGTGGAATGATACACTACACTGTGTTCAGTGTACAAGCTCGTGTGTAAGTTGATGCGTGCTTGTGATGTACCTACTTATGTGCGATGCCGAATGCTGCTGGGGCTGGGTCGTACGAGCGTGTTCAGCCTGTTTCCAATCAGTCCCAGATTGGCAATAAATGCAGGATTCTTCACTGTCCACGACAGTGTGGTAGAGACAACGGATACGCACCGTAAAGGAAGCCAAGGGTGGGTGAACTGGGCAGTTATAATCGGATGGTGGATAACTCCCCCATCTCCATTTTGTTCCAAGTTCCGGGAGAACATTACACTGCTTTAGCGGCAGAGTCGATTGTCTGCGAGTTGGTAGCTGACTGTTGATTTTGGACCGGTGGTGCTGCGTGCGTAAACACCAGTTAGCATTAGGAAAACGGCTGGAATCAACATGAGAAGAAAAAAAGCAGTGTTGCCAGATCTGAATAGCTTACAGACATTCTTACGGGTACAGAGTAAAAGAAATATCTTCATCTATCATCCTTCGCGTAAAATCTCCTTTGTGTAAGTTTAACCTAAAATTTGTTGGAAACATCGAAATTGTTAACCTGTGTTCAATATTGGCGATGTTTGCAATATTTCACTTAAATTCACACGAGCTAACATGTCAACGCCAAACTAGTGTTGCCTACGTATGCGCTATTTATTAATTTACTGTTAACATCAACAGGCTCAATGAACCCCCAATGGCAAACAGATACATTTACATGTATTGTTTTGAAGTCAGCGGTCTTAAACAAATTCTGGAGTGTCAGAATTTCATAATTGCTTCTGAACTACAGAGTAATAAAAACAAGTATCCTGATGAATGTGGGCGGGCATCTTAGTGGAATACCTCTATAATGAGAGAGAGAAGGATTAGTATTTTCCATTTAATTCCACTACTTTATTTGCTTACTCGAGTATTAGAAGTCTGCACATTGTAGACAAAATACGCGTATCTGTCAAGGATAAGCAAATAAAGTAGTGGAACTAAATGGAAAATACTAACCCTTCTCTCTCTCTCTCATTAAAAATAAGTAAGTAATGAAAGGCTGAACATTCTTTAGAAAAAGTTGAGCTTAGGCAGAAGTTGATTTCCAAAGAGAGAATGATAGAAATTTTGATACAGTCGAACTTTGAAAGTCTTCAACAATGTCATATATTAAAAAAAAATAAAGATTGTGGGCTCTAGATAATCGACAAGGCTCTTGAACTTGGTTAAACTTGACAAAAAATCCACACCAACTGTCGAATTGATTTTATCTCACCGCCTCCGGCAAGATGTGGCCAATGACATGAAAGTAATCTTGAATAACTCTAGCATTAATATTGTCAACTCCAGCCGATTTTTCTAATGAAAAACAAATGAACCTTGAAAACCTTCAAATCTACAACTTTTATTAACTGGCTGTTTTCGTCAGGTACATCTTTTTTGTTTTCGTCAGGTTCATCGACCAATTCAATGAATTGATTAATCAATGAAACACTGCCGACAAAATAATCATTAAACTTAGATGCAATTACTTGTTCTGACTGTTCTAATGTGCCAATAAAAGTTATGGGCCGCGGTTTGCAATTACTATGTTTTAATAAAGATTTCAAAATTTTCCATAACTCTTTGCTGTTGTTTTGATGCTGATCAATCTTTCTTTGAACATATTCACAACGAGTTTTCTTTAAAGGGCGAACACGAAATTATTGCGACACTGAAAATGTCATGCCAATTTTCTTATAATGTTTAGAATCAAACCAAAATTTTAGGGTAGTTTTATACATATATTTGCTTCAAAAATCAAAAGAAAAGTTAATCGATGGAGCCTTGAGTGTAAAATTGAACGCATTTTCGCTTGATGCCCTCCATCAAAGTCTTTACAGTGTCATCCGGTACCAGTTTCTCAGTTTTTTTTCCATTTTCTTAACATGTCCTTCTCGTCTTTGACTGTCTTCTTGCTCTTCCTAAGTTCCCGCTTCATTATTGCCCAGTACTGCTCCACCGGGCGCAGCTCCGGACAGTTTGGCGGATTCATGTCCTTTGGAACAAAATGGACAGAATTGGCCTCATACCACTCCAGGACACTTTTAGAATAGTGGCATGATGCCAAATCTGGCCTAAATAGCGGAGTTTCGTCGTGCTGCTGCAAGAACGGCAAAAGGAGCTTCTCGAGGCACTCAGATTTGTAGATCTCGCCATTTACTGTGCCCTTTGTCACGAAAGGCTCACTCCTAAGTCCGCAAGAGCAGATGGCCTGCCAAATGAGATATTTGGAGGCGAACTTCGACATTTTCTTCTTCTTAAATTTGTCGTCCACATCGAACTTGCTCTTGCCGGTGAAAAACTCCAACCCCGGAATTTGCTTAAAATCGGCTTTTATATACGTTTCGTCGTCCATCACACAGCAGCCATATTTTGTCAGCATCTTCTCGTAGAGCTTCCGTGCCCGAGTTTTAGCCGTCGATTGTTGCTGCTCATCGCGGTTTGGGAAGTTCTGTACCTTGTATGTATGTAGTCCAACTCTCTTCTTTGCATTCTGGATACGTCCAGAGCTACGGCTCTGCGACATGCCGATCTTTTTAGCCAAATCATGGCTTGAGACGTTGGGATTTGCTTTAATCATCCGCTTCACCTTTCCCTCCGTCTTTTTGTTCTCCGGTCCCGGTTTTCTTCCAGGTCCTTTGCCGTGGTCCAACGTCAACCGCTCCTGGAACCGCTTCAACACTCTGGAGACGGTTGAATGGTGAATGTTCAACATTTTTCCCAACTGCCGGTGCGACAGGTCAGGAAATTCCAGGTGTTTGGAAAGAATTTGTTCTCTCAACTCGCGTTGGTTCACCTCCATTTTTGTTGAATCGAAAAACACGACTTCGAGTTTGACAGCATGTACACAATACACATCAATGAGAAAGTGTGCAAAATTTGGTTGATTTTTACCCAATGGTAAAAAAGTTATGCCCTGTTGAATGTGTCGCAATAATTTCGTGTTCGCCCTTTATCGATTATGAATACTTCTTACGTGCGATTGTGTACCAACTCCAATGATTGTCATTATTTGATCTACAAAACCTTTTATACGATTTGTCTCTTTTTCGTTTAAGACGCAAAAGATCCAAATTGTACCAGCGGTTCGAGTTTTTCAAAGAAACAAACTTTTGCTCAACTAGTTGATTGGTACACGTTTTCGAAGCGTTTTTAAAAACAGCTGTAGATTCATCTAAGTTACCGGCCGCGAATTGAAAATCCACGCTCCTCTCAACAAGATTCGAAACAGCTTGCTTCGAATATTTCCTCCAGCACTTCAATTTTACAAAATTATCTTTATCGTTAACATGAACTAAGACATTAATCACTAAAGTCTCATGATCGGTTATTTTCAAATGAGTATCCGTAACTGAACAAATGGAATCAAAATAGGAGTAAACATGATCAATTAAAGTTCTACTGTGCCTGGAAATATGCGTATACTCATTTACGGTTTACTTTAAATTACAAAACTCAGCTAAACACTTCAAATTATTCGAATTATGGTTATCACGCCAATTAATACTAAAATCACCAGCCAATATATTTAATTTACTAGAATCAAGGAATGTCTCGAGCCAGTTCTCTGAAACTTCAACAAGACGCTGGTCACTAGAACTGGAAGAATGATACAAAACACCATAATTACCCATCTTCATGCCACGCACAACTGTAACGCCCAAGAACCAGTTACCATTAATAACTTCGTTGGTACGAAGGTTAAATTGAAATTGATTCTTTGACATAAATAGCAACATATCTGACAACACTGCTTGTTGATAAGTCCACGGTATTTTAATTGTGAAGTTTTGTGTTCCATTATCAAACTACGTATCGCTTTTAATTCGTTTCTTGTTGCTCATCAGTTTGTTCATCTCATCGTTTTTTTTTTTTTTTTTCCTTTGGTTTGCTTTTTCCGTCGATCTTGTTTTCCGTCCTGAGCACCAATGCTACCGACGTGCCAGGAAGGCTGCTCCCACACCTGGACCCTACCACCTATCGACCCATCAACTCATGAACCGGGGACCAACGGCTTTACTTCCCTTCCGAAGGAAGGCGTGATCAGAGACGTTATGCCTCAGAACATCCCGGCGGCGCCGACTGGGATTGAACCCAGGCCTGTTGGGGTGAGAGGTAATCACGCTTACCACTACACCACCGGCGCCGTTGTCTCATCGTTCTTTCCCCGTCGGTGAAGTTAAGTGCATAGATAGCGCCGATAGCGCATAAATCGCGTCGTGACTGTTGTGCTTTTTGCTTTGTATTGACACCATTGGCTTCTACTCAGCGTTGCCAGGTCATTTTCAGAAAAATCTGGAAAAATCTGAAATGCTCTAAAAAAATTTTGAAGTCTCAAGATCTTGAAGTGATTCTAAATTCTGTAATTTATATTTTTCTGAATATCCTTGGAACTATTCACAGGATATCTTCGTCCTTTTTTCAGAGTTCCATTTGATTCATCGTAGGTTCCATCACACTTCTTTCCTTGATTCCCTTAAAAGTATCTTTATTAATCCAAACTTTTTAGTAACATTCTAAGAGTTCTTAGCATTATTATCTCTAAAAATCTCTTATAAATCACTCTCTGATTCAACAATTCCGTCAAACTGGAAATAATTTTTCTCTATGAAATTCCCTTAGAATATTATTAATAATTTCATTGATACACTCTTCAGAACGACCGTCATACTCTTTTCAGACTTATTGGACAAAATTCCATTGAAATTATTCACACGATACGTATCAGCACACTTCTTAAGTTTCATATTAAGAATTTTCTATGATTTATCGTCCGAATGCTAACTATTTCCTTTCTTCACAAAATCTCCATGCAATTGTAATCAGAGCTTTTAAAATACAATGTGTCAACAAGAGGTTGCATAGACTGCATACTTAACACTAGACAACTGACAACACACCACACTAGTAGGGGAATTTTTAGGTTGCGAAAAGTTAAACCGGCTGGAGCGGGAATCACAATACGCCTGAACGACAGGTGACGCTGCACGACCACGGAGTTGGATGGAACTCTACTCAGATTTAACTTGAAATTCTCCTTTGGTTTCACAGAGAATTCGCCTCACACTTCACTGTAAACTAATTTTTTTTTTTTTTTTATTTTTTTTATTATAGTCACTTTAACACTCTTGGGTCATTCGTGACTTGTCCGGGGGTGAGATTATAACTCGTAACTTTGGCGTGAGAGGTATGGATGTTAACCACTACGCCGGGGTCACCCCTAATTCTCCAAATAAAAAAAAAGCAGGCCCGATATTTTTTGATAATTTGAGATTTTTTTCAGCCAACAATCTTTAGAAAATGTTTCAATTTTCATGGTTCTACAACCCATTGCAAACCTGTTGTAACAATTCCAAGTACTATGCTGCAATAATGTCCAACGTTCATGGCCTTTAATAAATAAAGTAGTAAGTTCAGCTTTTTATTTTCTGATTTCAAGGTCCTTCAATTGCAGTAATATTTTTAAAGCAAAATATTTAAAAAATCTGGGAAAATCTGGAATATATTTCAAAAAATATGGAAATATACGTGATCTGGCAAGACGGCTGAAAATCTGGATATTCCAGATAAATCTGGAATACTGGAAACGCTGCTTCTACCTACCATCTCTCCACGCAATTTTTTTCTGTGAAGCAACATCTGCTGGAAAAAAGAGGAACTTGCACTTTTGTCGATCTGCAGTGTACACGTTTTTTTCAAAACTACCCAAATTTGGGTAGAATCTTCCCAGATCCGTAAAAACTGAACCTACCCAAAAATGGGTAAACTGTGTTGGGAGTGACAAGTTGACAAATGAACAACGTCGATCGGATTCATATCAATGTTGTTCATTTGTCAACATGTCACTCCCAACACAGTTTACCCATTTTTGGGTAGGTTCAGTTTTGACAGATCTGGGTGGATTCTACCCAAATTTGGGTAGTTTTGAAATAGCGTGTAGTATACTTGCTGACGATTTCTTTTCCGCTCCAACATCGTTAAGGATGGCATGTTCCAGCTGCAAAAAAGTGGTGTCTGATTCGGATCGAATTACTTGCCGCGGATATTGCGGTAAAACCTTCCATTTGATCTGCGTTAAGGTGGATTATTCGCTTATAAGACACTTTTCGGCCCCGGAACCGCTAGGACCTGGAGAAGGACCTGCCAAAGCCCCAAGCTGCTGGTCTAAGCCTACGACAGCTCCTGGGGTGGGCACTCACGACCTCTGATAGCTCCGGGTCTCAAGGCGTACGGGCGTGGGAGAGTTTTCGGACAAGGGATCCTATCAAACGCTACGGTCAACGGTTAAATTATTTATTTATTGATGGCAAACAAACCTGACTGGGCTTTGGTGGTGACGGGCAGCGATCGGGTGATGGTCGGGTGGCAGTAGGATGGCGTCCGGTAGGCGACCAGGTGGTGGGCGGGTGGTGTCCGGGTAGTGACTGGATGGTCGCCGGTAGCAGCCGGATGACGCTCGTACGACGACCGGGTATACTGCCGGATGAAGGCGAGTTCGGTCGGAGGAGGCGGCTGAGTGCGGCCGGATGAAGACCGAGTTGCGGCCGGGCTGGCGGCCGGAGGGAGGCGAGTTCGGTCGAGGGGACGACTGAGTGCGGCCGGATGAAGACCGAGTTACGGCCAGGTGGCCGGTTACTTAGAGCAGCTGGAAGGCGTCCGGGCGGCTGAGTTGCAGCCCGTCGGTGGACGGATTATGACCGGGGTTCGATCGTACGATAGGTGTGGTGATCCCGCAAAAGTACGGCTTATCACTATGCACGTGGTTACTGATAGCCGGGTGATCGTCACTTTTTCCCACAGTTCGAGATTTCTCTCAAGCACTAGCAGTCTGCTCGCTGGACGACACACGAGCGCACGTCTTGCGACTTCGGTGGTTGGCTCTAAACTTCCCCAGCCTCCGTTATCAGCTCACTCTCCTCCATCGTGAGCTCCGTCACTCTCTCCAGGGAGAGTTTCCGCCCAAATCCTCTTCGAGTTCAGTGGATATCGCCACCACCCACCTGCACTCATCGTTTAGCTGTTCGATCGTCTGACCACTTATGCCACCCACCAACGAATTCAAATTGACCGTTGCCGATTAAATAATCTCCCTAATATAAATACAGCTATATCCCGTGTACTAAACATATGAAAACAATGTTACCCGCCGGTAACACGCTTTATGACGCACTAGGAACCCACTGCCGCAATATTCTGGATGTGTGATGGTTGCGCGGATGTGTTTTCCAATGAACATTTCCGGAAAATTACGTCACGTTGCACTGCCGATAATATGCCTGACGAAGCTTCGTTGAATTCGCTGAAGGACGACATAGCTTGACTGAAGGAAATGCTCAATACTCTTTCCGCAAAAGTTGATTCCAAACCTGCAGATTTAGGTTTAAACCCAGTATGGAAGAGTTTCGGCACTAATCCTGTCCAAAACACACCGAAACGGATGCGGGAAGAAGATCAACCGACGGCAAAGCCTCCGATAATTCGAGATATAAAATCAGTATCAAATGTTGTAAAGACAGTTTCACAACGCGAGGATCTGTTGTGGATTTATTTGTGAGCGTTTGACCCTACTACTTCAGACGATAAAATTGTGAATCTTACTACCGAATGTATGAATCTGGGCTCTGATGTGGTTGGTCCCTAAGGACAAGGACCCTGCCACACTTAGTTTTACTACTTTCAGAGTTGGTGTGAGCAAGGATCTCAGGGACGTAACCTTAGCAAAAGAGACATGGCCTGAAAACGTGTACTTCCGTGAATTTGAGAACAACTCAAAAAACCGTCGAGTCATTCGGATCGGTGCGAAGCCTCCTGCAGACACCGGTGGCCAATAGGATTGCAACCAATAGATTCTCCGTTGATCATCTCTTTCGCCGAAGTCAACCCAGAACGCACTGCCTGTAGCATCATGGAAGCCCCTAGTCCTCCCGACCCAGTCGTGCTTGCTGTTAGTTCCTGCCTCCACAGTCGTTCTGGACTTGTGGTCGAGGAAGGTGTCGGGGTCTTCCAAAATCCTCTCACAGGCAAGTATCTCGCTTGTAACAGCATTTTGTTTGTTGATCGTTCTTTGGCTTCTAGGATACTACAATTTCGCTCAAAAACTACCGAAAACGAGTTTCTCGATTCCGAATCAAACATCGGTACGCTTCAACTGGAACATTTGGAAGCAAATTATCCTTCAGACTCAGTCGAGCTTGCCGTTAGCTCCCACCGTATTAGTCGTCCCGGCCCTCAGGTCAGAAGTGGAGACGGGGTCCTCCTACCTGTGATATCAGAACCGGAAACCAACAACAGATACTCCTTCGATCACTTCTGCAAATTGATCAGCTTCATCCCGGGACGCACCAGCTTGAGAACTTCGGAAGCCTCTGATCCTCCCATCACAGTCGTGCCTCTCCTGCCAGCGTTCGGCAGCCGTCCCGGCCCTGTGTTTGGGTCTGGTGAAGGGGTCTTCCAATTCGTTACTTCAGGCAAGTACGCTCTCAGTAACAGCAATTATGTACCTGATACGTCCATCGTTTCTAGCCAGCCACTTCATGCTCGCCTCTCTCCATATGAAGCAATTGTTCCGGCACCGGGATGCACTCCTGCTAGCTTCACGGAAGCCACTAATCCTCTCAGCATAGTCGAGTCCCTCCCGTCAGCGCTCAGCAGCCATCCCAGACCTATGTATGAGAATGGAGAAGGGGTTTTCCAAACCGTCATCGCAGGCAACTACACACATGTGTTGAATACTTCTCCTCCAGTAATGCCCATCGCTTCTAGTCTCCACACTTCAAACGGGTTTCACTCGGATATTGGCGCTATCGAAGCTGCTGAATCATCTCTCACAGTAACTGCTGACATCATCTCTTCAAGCATGCCGCCGAGTCCCGTTGCGCCCTCCGCAGCAAACTGTACCACCGATCGCAAGTTTTCTGTGTATTATCAGAATTTCAGAGGTTTGCGCACAATAATTGCTCAGCTCCGTCTGCTTTTGTCCAGCTGTGACTATGAAGTACATACTTGTCTTTACGGAAACATGGCTCCGTGCTGATTTTGACAGCAGTGAAATTTCATCGGATTACGTTTTCTTCCGCCGTGATCGCAATGAGTTAACCAGCCATCATTTGCGGGGCGGTGGAGTACTGATTGCAACCAAAAACTACCTGGAGTGTGAATCTATTTCGATAGTTAACTGTGAAAATCTTGAGCAAATTGCAGTTTGCATAAAATTGCAATCTCATTCTCTTTATGTAGTGGCTATCTATCTTCCACCTAACTCGAGTGCCGAGCTATATATTGCTCATGCAAGGGCCGTTCAACAAGTGGCAGATCGTTTATCGGACACTGACATAATCCTATCGATCGGTGATTTTAATCTTCCTAATCTGCGATGGCATCTTGACGAGGACATTAATGGCTTTATTCCTTCAAACGCCTTGACTGATACTGAGAGAAACTTTACAGAAGCTATGTTTTCTAATGGCTTGAGGCAGATTAATAACATTGTGAACACGAACGAAAGACTCCTTGACCTGGCGTTCACCAATCTCCCGGAGTATCTTGACCTAATTGCAGCACCTGCATCGCTGTTAACTGTTGATAATCATCATACACCAATCATTTTACTACTTGACGAGAGTGTTGTACCATCCGTACTTGACGATCAGGACAAATGTTTCAAATTTGACTATTTGGCATGCGACTTTAACTTGTTGAATTATATTTTTATGAATATTGAGTGGGAACAATTATCAAGTTATGCTTCAGTAGACCAGATGTTATCAGCTTTTTACGAATCTCTCTCTGAAGTTATAAATCATCATGTACCTCGAAAGACACAAGCACCGATTTCTGCTTTCAACAAACCGTGGTGGACTGCAAAGCTACGTACGCTTCGTAAGCTGCGCAACAAGTTTTTCCAGGTTTTTCTGAGGCATAAAATCTCTGATCACGTCTTCCTTCTGAGAAGTAAAGCCGTTGGACCCCGGTCTATGAGTTGATAGATTGATAAGTAGGGCTCAGGTGTAGGAGCTGCCTCCTTGTCGTAGGTAGCATTGTTACTCAGTACGGAAAACAAGATCGAGGAGAACAAATCAAGGGAAAAAATATATGAAATTTTGACAGATGTGATCGCCCTGATTTGAATGTGTCGTTAAAACAATTCGGGCAAAGCTGGAACATGGCTGACATGTCTGTTCGACGGTGGTACCATTATCCATAAGAAAATGATAGTTTTTGTTCTTTATTACCGTGATTTTCATCCGTAGCCTAGTTCGTCACGTTATACAACAGATGGTCAGGCTAGATCCTGCCTAAAAAAATAGGTTTCAATTTGACATTAACGTGACGTATAACTGGCTCTGATTACCCAACGAATGAGACAGACTACATTTTAAAAACTTAATGTAAAGTGAGGATTAGATCGGGGCTGTGGTGAGTACTGGGTGCGCGAAAAAGGTAGAGCTCCACCGTAGGAGACAGTGCCCGGTCCGGCGGAGAAACCCTGATGGTAGAAAAAATTGAAAGGTGAGGAACACACGATCAGTACAGCAACCGACGGGGGGCTAGATTTGATCATACAAGTGGGCTTCCTTCAGAAAGTCGAGGGGTCGTAACCAAGCAGATTACTGACGTTCTCCGGGAGTCCATGTTGTTCGCGTAGCTTCTGGAACTCCGGGCAGACACACAGCACGAGTTCCACCGAGGCGGAGATGCTACAAATTGAACAGACCTTGCAGAAAGGTGTTCCACCAAAATTACAGGAAATCCTCGTATGGCCGGTCCGGAGTCTTGAGATGATCCGCTGGTCCTTGTACTTTTGGCCGTCCAGCCAGGAGCGTACGGTTTCTTTGATCTTCCTCAGGAAAGAGGCCCGCGACTGCAACCATTCCTGCTGCCAGACTTCCATAATAGTATTCACAATCCAACGCCTAAAGTCTAGGAGGGGTACGTTCCTGGTGTCGCGTGGACGTGATGCACCAGATCCCGCCAGTCTGTCCGCAGCCTCGTTTCCGGGAACACCGCAGTGTCTGGAGATCCACGTAAATACGGTTGAAGGTGGGGTGTACAGTGTAATGGCTTGTATCCTGGGGTGGCTCGGGGCTTCGGCTTCCAGCGCTTGGATGACGCTGTGTGAGTCAGATAATACGAGAATCGGTTGATCTTCCGGAGTGATGGCTGCGTCTAGAATATCTGCGGCTTCAGCGGAAAAGACGGAACACTCCTCCGGTAGACTTTGACACGTTGCAGTGTTCGGTCCTGCCACTCCGAGTCCAACTCCAATCCGTCCGTAAAGCGATGCCCGGATAAACCGACCCGAGAAGCTCTGCAACAGAGCGTCTCAAAGCTACAGAGTTATCTCCGGTTTGGAATCCACTCTTAATCCGCTTATCTATTTTGACGACGTTTGATCGCCAACCCTTCTCTCCATGCCAGTGGACCCTGGCTACCGGGGGGATGTCACGGTTGGCTGCAGTGCGAAGGGCTCTGTTCCCCTCGTTGAGGAGAAAGACCCTTTCGTTCCCGGATGTCTTAGCAGCGAGATTAGCGGCTTTCGTAGCAATGGCTGCAGCAGATAGATAGCGGAAAGGGAGGATTCCGATTTCCACACATGTGACGATGCGTACGTAGATATTGTATACCGGAGCGAGGATGTGGTTGAGCTTCTCGGTGGCTAAGCAGGTTATTTCGAGGCCGTAGAAAAGTCGACTGTCTATAACAGCCCGTGCGACACGAAGGCGGATCTCACGGTTGCTGGAGCGATGCGGGCGGGCGATTGTCCTGACTATGTTGATGCAGCTACGACAGTTTTCTTTCACCATCGTGAAGTGCTGGTTGAAGCTTAGGGTTCTATCCAGTACTACCACCAGAACATGAACTTTTTTCTTGAGCGGAATCGGATGATCTTGGATGGTGATCGGTGGTCCTCGAATCAGATGGCCCGAGTGACAGATATTGCACCGTACACGCTGGAAACCAACCGAATGCGCCCACCTGCTGACGGCGGAGACTGCTGCTTGACCTATGTTCCTGGTCCGCTTAGAGTAATAGACTGATGCAAAATTTGAAATTTTTGCTCCACAGTGCTCAAACGGTTCCAAATTGGGTCCTGGTTAGCCTACCAAAATCTGAACTACTTTAGTAAGAAACTGACTTGGCACAAACCATTTCAAGTTTATCTGGGAATTACTATGGGAAAACTTATGTTTTTGTTCATATCTATCTAACAATTCACCACATCACTATGCTTTTAAAAATCATAGCAGTGATTGCAGCAAATTTTCTCAGCTACAACTTTGGTCAAAACCACTTTTCAATCAAAAGTAAGGAACAAAAGTTATTAATGATTCAAATCACTGATGTCTTATGATTATGCTCATTCAACTGTTCAGCAGGCAACATTGGTGTTTATGGCGCGAAGAATAGAGGACAAAAATCATGGCTACTATGTCACACTGCAGAATACAGTGTTGCCCACAATACAGTTGCTTAATCTTGCCATAAGATTATCAATCTCTTAAACAATTAATAACTATTTAATTTGACGTTTGGCTGAAAAACGAGTTTCTAAAAATTGTAGCTGATAAAAATTTCCATAAGAATAGCAATAGAATTTGTTAACAGTACAATATGTAAAAAGGCTAGAAGACAATGAACAAAAAGTTTTGTTTTCCCATAGTAATTTCCATATAAACTTAAAATAGTTTGTGCCAAGTCAGTTTCTTATCAAATGAGTTTAAACTTTCAGATGCTAATCAGGGCCCGATTTGAAACCGTTTGAACACTGTGGAGCGAAAATTTCAAATTTTGCATCAGTCTAATGAGTATGTCGTCGGCATAAACGTTCACGTTACCGTTATGACGGATCCCTGGGGCACTCCAGTTTCCTCGTGGAACGGATCCGAGCGAGTGTTCCCGACAGTCACCTGGAAGGTACGATCAAGGCCCCAGCCGATGAGCTGCCTGATGACACCAGGTGTCCATGTCCTGTTGAACGCCTTTGAAATATCAAGGGAGACTAACTCCGAATGGTGACCGTTATCCTGGGCTTCCTTAAATACTTTCCCGAGGGCTGTTAAGTACGTAGAGGAGCCGTGTCCTTGCCGGAACGCATGCTGCCGTTCGTCAAGGTGGCCGTTTGACTCCAGCAACTGCTTAAGACGACGATTTACCATTCTCTCCATCACTTTTGCCGCGCGCAAGTGAGCACAATCGGTCTAAAGGACGAGGCTTCTCGGAGATCGTTGAAGAGGGTGAGTAGCCTCGTTTTTTTCCGTCGAGGGAGAGGTTTTTTAACACCGGGTATCCAATCTCATCCGGCCCGGCAGATTTACCACTACTGCTGCCGAGGGCAAATTGAAGCTCCCGGAAGGTAAGAGCTTCGTTGATCTGGAGAGCAGGAACATCGGGTGGAATTCGCAAGTCGCGAATGCTGCTTGTGGAAGGTTTGACGCGCTGGACGAAATCGCTGTCGTAGCCACTAACAGCAGACAGGCCGGAGTGTTTACATACCTTACACCTTACCTTTATTTTACGCGAGTAAATTATTCCAATTTTCTTTTTCTGTGGTGAAGTTGGTAAATTTTTGTAGGTACCATATCTATCTTTGATTTTTATCTGATTTGACACCAGTTGCATTAAACTTGGTTTTATTTGAACATCGAAATAAAGGAAAATAAGACCGCGTAAAACAGGGTTTGTCTGTATTGTATGTGAAAGTAACCTTATGGGAATGGGTAGCTGGATCTGCAGTAGAGCTATCACATTCTTGCTCCTGGAACCACTTTATCGTTTTGCTTTGGAAAGGCTGTATATAGATATTGATCATCAGAGACGCACATCAACTCCATGATGATTGTGAGAACCTGAAATATGAAGTGTTCATGGAAATCAACCTTAAGAGATAAAAAAATATTCCATAGCACTTCTGTTTGGGACATTATCTCAGTCGTGGTTGACCAAAACTACAGGGAGATTTGGAGAGTCTAGAAAATCATATACATAAATTAAATGGATTGTAGAATATATACATGCTTCTTCTGCAGTTGCTTGTTCAGATTTTAGTGAAGCTCATTAGAATACACTGAAAATGTTGAAGATCCTTCAACGGATGATTTGTGACCGAATGCTTGACTAGACTACACGTACACACAACGATAAAACTCATATGAATATCAGTGCTCTGAGACCACCATATACGAGTGTCATGACAAAACGAATGGCAAATATATCAAGTGTAAGAATAAGATTATAACAGTACTGTAACTTTTCCCTGAATTAATATTTTTGATCAAGCATTTGGTATTTAAATGCTTCAAATTAGTAAATTGACAGGCTTGTCATGTAAGTTTACATGTAAGTCATGTAAACTTGCATGATGCTCATGGGCATCATGTAAACTTCCATGTTAAATTATGCAGACTTACACGTTCTCTCATGTTAATTTGCGTGTTTTAAAATTGCAAAAAAAAAATTACATGAAAAAGATGAAAATTCAGAACAGTTTTTTTACTGTGTAATGCAGTACATGATAGTAGTCGAAATCAACTTCACCTATAAACAACTATTTTTTTAAAGCCACCTGACTACTAAATATTACAAAACCTAAAATGAACCTCACGTTCCCTGGTTGGGCGTAAACTTAAAGGTCCTAATGCTAAACCGACGTCCTTGATCATCAAGTAAGCCCAACGCTTGGCAAAAAGCATTCCCGTACCAAAATCGATAATTGTGAGTGAAAACTCGCCAAAATCAGCAATCTGCCACCACTGATAAATCCCTCTCTCGATATCAGCAGCACACGCAGCACAGCAGCCTGTTGGAAGTGGTCCTCGCAAAGGTAGGCCCCCACCTCTACGGTTGAAGCTAGGTGCAGTGGGTGGTGCGGCGGTGGTGGGGTACAGCAACAACAACGGAAGGAAAAATCGATTCGCACCACCGCACCGCTGCTCCCGAGATGATAGCCAGCTCTCTGCTGTCCGAAGCCAGCCAAGCTTGTCGACAGGTGGGTGGTGGCCGCTGGGTGGCTGCTGGGTGCGTCCAGGCTCTGGTCGATGGGGTGGGAGATCCCTTTGCGGTGTGGCTGGACGCTAGGACGCAATGAAGGGGACAGGCAGGAAGGAAGGCATGCGGAGGAGGGATGCCTTTCCCTGGGAATGCGTGATTGCTCTCTTTGTATCGTTATTCATTTTTCTTTTTGGGGTTTTGTCGGTCCGAAAAGCAAAACAATGATATAACAAAACCATGAAGAGTGAAATTCAGTTTCGGGCGCGAGCGTATTCTTCGCCATAGTGGCTGTGTGGGAGTTGCAAGGTTCCCTAATAATGTTTTCCCTCAGAATTTCCTTTTTTTTGTCCTATGTGAGGCAAGATAGTTGAACGAAACGGATTCTGGTTTGCAGAATGGCTAGTCAGCTAGGATCGACTTGAAATCATCCCGAAAAGTTGGCACAGTTGTTGGGTGTTTCGGAAAAGGCACGCGAGGGAGTTAAATTTCGGGTAAAAATAGCTTCGGATTCATCCTCCTTGTAGAGAGAAAATGCCTTGCCGTCGTCTATCACCGATAGCAAATGAGTTTGTAGGGCATTATGTAGATGGATCAGATTTTCACGAATCGTTTGTTCTAAATTATGAAGACTGTTTAGCTCAATATTTCGGATCAGCCAAATTTTTTGCTCACCGATCAACATCGACGGAAGGATCATATCCTTCAAATATTTCATCCGCGTCTTAGGAGTACGACCAGACCGCCACCTCACCTTTAATCAGTGTTTGGAAAAATTCAAATACTCAAATCTCATCCGTGAGTATATTCGTCTATGCGCAAAAATCATCGGTGTGTTTTCAGGTTGAAAAATGCAATGCTTTATATTTCGGCGATATTCATTGTTGTTTTGCATCAGTGGATGGAAAACTAACACATCATACCCAAGTAACCAAAATTTCTGCATTCAACGATAAAACTAAAGATCTAATCAGCTTTTCACACCATAAATCAACCAATAATCGGCTTCTAGCCTAATCGTTCAGCTTAAATTGTTACTTGGGTACCGAGGTTTAAAGGCATTCTACAACTAAATCATGGTCTACAGAATCCTGATAAAACCCAAATTGTTACTTGGGGTTGGTTATCAAGCTGATTTCAGATACCACCACTCAATAAAAATCACTTCAGGCCTTTTTCCCTCTAGTTTTGTCCTTGGCAACATGTGTGGAACGTGGAAGACTGCCTTTCGACAAGTTCATCATCGGCAGTGTATGCAGTGACCAGTGGAATGAGTCTTGCCTCAAGGAGGCGAACAAACTCCAGAGCAGCTAGGCGGAGACGAACCAGCGTTCGGCTGAAAGTCTCCTTAAAAAAGATAACTAACTCCTGAGCACCTCTGTCAGTCAATAGCTTCCCTCGGTAGCCAAGGTCCACTGGTGAGGATTCAGATTGGCGATAAAGAACACGTTCCGGGCACACTGTGGGCTCATCCGTCAAACGATTCCAAGCTTCCCGACGCAACTACTATTGCGTCAGCTGGGATCAGTTCCAACACTGTGTCGACTCCACTATCGACACTGTCTGCATTCCATCGAGGAGGAGATATCCCGGGCCAGGGAACAACACGTGTCAGTAGCCAGACAGGTGAGCAATACTCTGAACCTTGACAGATCTACCAAAGACCTTATAAGACTCCGTAACACCATACGAAGGCAGTACCAATGCTCTGCTCTGCCTGTCCTTAAAACCCACTGTAATTGCCTAACAAAAACCATCTAAGCCAGGATGGTGGACCTCAGAAATCAGGACTTTGCTAAAAGGATTCGCTCTCTCCCAGATTGTGCAAAGCCAAGACCCATTCCACCACTGACCCCACTGGATAGTCCCGGCGACCCAGTGGTTCATCTGATAGCTCCTGAAGAGAAGGCTACCGCGATAGGTCAACACTTCGTCAGCTCTCATAATCTCGGACAAAACATCGTCAGCCCTCACTAAGCTGAGGTTGCTGAAAACTCAACCAACCTTCATCAGATTCCCAAGATTTTTCCGAGGAATCCGAGATTACGGCTGACGGACTGTTGGTCTATATCAAATTATCTAAGAACATTAAGGTCCCAGGTTCTGACAGGATCCTGAATCTGGAACTCAAACACTTGAGTTCCAGATTCTACAACCATCTGGCACTGATTTTTAATCTGTGCCTCCGACTTGGCTACTTCCCCTCGTGCTGGAAGTCAGCTAAAGTAATACCCATCCGGAAACCTGGGAAGGATCCGTCCTCTCCTTCAAGTTATCGACCAATCAGGCTTCTATCAGGGTTATCAAAACTATTCGAAAGAGCAGTCTACCACCTAACATCTGCCGAAGAAAAGAACTTGTTACTCGAGGAACAGTTTGGTTTTTGGAAAGGTCGTTCGACCGTCCACCAGCTGACTCGAGTAACAAACATTCTCAGACGGTACAAGTCTGTTTCGAAAACATCTGCCATGGCGATGGTGGACGTTGGAAAAGCGTTCGACAATGTCTGGCATGATGGCTTGGTGTTCAAATTGCAGCACTACGGTCTTCCAATCTTCCTAGTGAAGATAATTAACAACTACGTATCGAACAGGACGTTCCGAGTATCTTTGAATGGTATCACATCGGATGCTTTCAACATCGGGTTTCACAAGGAAGCATCCTTGGCCCCATTCTATTCAACCAGTTCACCTACGATATGCCGGTCGTTGTCTCTGTTCACAAGCTGATTTTCAGGAAGCACGTTGACAAAACCAAAACCAAGTGTAACATCTTGATAAGATGACTGTATCCACTCATCATCATACTCTATCCCTGAAAAATAAGCTTGCTATCTACAAACAAGTCATCCTTCCCGTAATAGACTACGGGAAGCCAATCTGCGCCAAATGCCATCACCTTAAACTCCAAAGGATCCAGAACAAGATACTTAGGATGGTCCTAAGCAGTCCTCCGTGGACTAGAAATTCTGAGATCCACTTTCTGGCTGGAATTCAAACATTAGAAGAACGGAGAGTATTCATTCTGGAAAGGTCCAGAGACACCTGTCTGAGATCAAATCATCAGATCATACGTGATCTAGCACGTTAGGCTAAGTTATACTCGTAGTTAGGTAGGTTATCACTTTTTTCAATTCAAATAAAACACATCCCCAAAGAGATATTCTGTAAACTAGTTGAAAAACGCAAATATTAAATTAGAATATCAAATAAACAAAGATGAAGAGCCAGGTAGGCTTATCAATTAAAATTTTAAATCAATGTTCTATCATAATCAACAGAAATAAACATAATTTTACTACTACTGGAAGACGCTTAACACTTTTTTCGGCGAATTTATGATCCTGTTTCACGTCATGGTTCTTCTCTATGCCTGTTCAGATAAAATACTACTTTCTCTTCTGCGCTTAATCAAACGAGTAGAAAGAAGATGGGATGTCGGTACGCACTCGAATAACTGAAAATTCGATAAATATTTAATCGAATAGCTGGAATTTTTTACGCTTAATCGTTAATCGAATAAATGAACTTTTAGTCATCCCTAGAAAATAGTGAATTTCCCTGTTTTTTGGTGGTCCTTCGAAAATGTCGAACGGCAGAATTTCAACCAGCAAGAGTAACCCAAGAACCAAAAGCGGTGCGATGCTAGTTTTCATCGCTATGACGACGACTGAATTAAGGGGCTTAGAAACAGTGGGGTGAAAGTCAGTTCTCGTCATCGATTTTCTCTTTTGATGACCATGGATTCATTATCCTATTTCGCATTATTTCTGCTATTCTCTTCTATCATCCAGAACAACAAACGTATCAATGAATGTGTCTGCCGTCGAGTTATTAAAGAAACAGAAAGTCCATGAAGAGAATCGATCAAAATCACTTGCACCCCTGCTTCCAAGTTTGGTTACAAGATTACAACTCTGGAGAGGATTTTGTGTGGTCGTTGTGGGGTGTGTAATTTTGAATATGGAAATGAGTTTGCATAATGTTACGCAATTGCATCCTCCCTACTCGCACACGCCCGAAGATCGGAGGCGAATGCCACTTTGAATTGTTTCGTCTACTAACGACTCTCTGGTGACAGTGTTGGGGAAGCACCAATACTACATCAACATGTTTCGTCTGAAAATGATTCTCTGATGACTGTGTTGGGGAAGCAGCATATGCGTGTACGTAATTGATAGATTGGTTAGTTATTTCGACGCTTTTGGACAATGCTTGACATTTTCCACTTTTTCATCAGTTTCTTGTTGAAAATCAACCCCCATATAGAAATCACAGACGTAGTCCTACATCAAAATAGTTGGTCCTAGCTGCCTTTTTTTTACACTAAATACATTTTTTGAAGTATGGGCAGTGCTGGTAAATGTTGACACTTTTTCATAACCATCATCCAAAGTGAAATTTACCTGCGTGTGCACGGTTGCTTTTGTACAGGTACATTTTTGAGCGACCGCTTGTAAGAGCCCCGAAGAAGAAACGAGCTGACAGTCACAGAACTGCTGCAAGCTGCCCATTATCACACGATCAATATTCTAGCAGCTCAAAAGTATAATTATAACATGAAAGTCATTTCCAGTCCAATGATCGATAGCTGCTTCCTTCCGGGACTGGCTCAACGAGTCACACTGAATACGGTCAGTGGCAGAGGAACGTCAACCTTCAACGATTCTATGGTCTCATAGAATTTTTCGATTGTTTTTGATGTAAGATTACGTCTTTTGGCAACATATTGGGGGTGCAATTTAAAAAAACCGACCGCATTAGGAAAAGAGGTCAGGTTTTGTCCACATATAACTCTGTCAATAGTAGATGGATTTTAATTCTAAACAAGCCAAACGATTGTAAATTTCTCTACCAACCTGCTTATATGAACCTTTTAATTAATTTTAAACAGGTCACTATTGAAAAATACACAAATGTGCAACTGTTGCAATGGTGATCAAAATTATCACCGATTGCCTGAAAACAGCGCATTCCCTAACACAGATTTAAAAATCGAATTCGATCTTGTCTCACTGAACGGTGATCATTCAATCACCGTGCGTGTGTGGTGGTGTCCGGTCGTCGATATTAGCAGCAGTAGCAGCAGCAATAAAGGCCGGCGCACAATGCATACGTTTTCGGGTTTTTGACAGATAATGCATGGGCTAACTGTCAAAAAACCTAAAAACGTAGCTATTGTGCGCCGGCCTTAATGCTTTCGTTGCTTGCAAGCAGCGAGCTGCAGAGCCCACATAAGCAACCATAGGAGGAGGAATCAGTAGCTATTCGTGAGTCGCTGCGGGTCGGTCATCTATGCCAAGCGTGTCACACTCGCTCCAAACAACATACAGCTAGACAGCCTCATCCGTGTTGAACACCCAGCTCAGCATTACTCAACCATCACGACAAAACGGTCCTTCTCAGGGCAACCATACATTTGTTAAAGAGTATTATTTGAACATTTGTCAAGGTCATCCATCCTAGATTCCTACAATCAATTTTCACATATCTTTTATTTATGGAAAAATCCAAAAATTCCTTGCGTTTTGTGCACGAAAATGCGTAATTACGTCATCATAAAACGAGGCTTTTCCATGATACCTTGATAGCATGCTAGACGGTACTTATCTTTATGCCTTTTGATGCAAATTTTAAGTCCCTCCTATTAAGAGAATTATGCCTAATACAAATCTTGCCGAATTCCTCTAATAGGAGGGGTTTAAAATTTGTATCAAAAAGCATAAAGGTAAGTACCGTCCGCTATGCAGATTTAATTTCCGAATGCCAAAATTGATGGGCAGTTCAATCTACTCAAATTTCTAATATTGTACGAAGTAATTGATAATTGAGAAATTGTTGGCGAGTTTATTGATAAAGCCATGTCGCAGCATTTGGCTACACAATACAAGTGCCGATCACGTAATCATCGCGCAAAGGAAGAGCAAGCGGACAAACCTCCGAAGAAGCAGTCGAAAACTGATGCTGTAAGAAATCGGTTTTACCGAGACAGGATCAGAACGGCTAGAGACAACATTGCTTTATCAACTGGTTGGGATGCAGGAGAAGGGTCTTCAAAACAAGGTACGACATTTGACTATATTCCTTTGAAATAAAGATGTACATTGTTTGTAACGCATCTGAAGTAAGTGATAGTTAACGATTACTTCTAGAAAAATAAACAACATAAGTAAACCTGTTGTTTGCTTTGCGGAATTGCATTGCGATAATGTTGTGCAGACCTTTTTCGTATATTTGCATCAGTAAAAAAGTGCTATTGCTGATTTTAAATATTATAAATAAGGATACAGTGATGACTCGATTTTATCGCCCCCTCTGCGCATCATACTTTTAGTTCTCAATTATAACACATAACCGTAATTTTAAAATCTTTCTCATTCGTCTTAAAGATGGATGTTTAAGGTGTACTTTGGTGACTGGACAAGCGCATGGTTTTCGAAGAACATAAGAAATGATTTTCGAAAACGAGGGTGATTAAATCGAGTTATTACTGTACACATCAACTGATTCAAACAGAAGCTTTTGTTTAGTTTTTTTTATTGTTGGTAGATCAATGTTATTCCACTGTGTAATCATTGTGTCCAATTATTTTAAACCACCTTTAAGTTAACATTAAAACCATTAGGCTGCATAGCCACCAGTCATATAAAAGAGTAACTGTTATAGGATTGTATTTTAAATTGTATGGTATATTTATGAACAATTCATAACCTTTTGATTAAGGGTTTCGTTTATATGTTGGATACATTATCATGTGTTCAGCATACATACCAGGCTGTACAAAACAAGATAAACTTGTGCCTTTAAGGTATGATATTTAATTAAATATTGCCATACCAAACAGCTCAATATCTATTCCACTAGTAGCCCAATGCAAAATCAATTTATTATATGCTATACATTACGTAGCGTCTTCCTCAGTAAAACCAGTCCACAGTACAACCAAAATCAATAATTTGATAAATATACCATAATAGTTCACAAAATGTTGAAAACTCTAGTATATAAATATTCTTTCAATCATTTGACAGAATCTAAATCGTCTGTATGCAATGGATGAACACTGCTTCCACCTTCTCCAAGAACATCAATTGAGGACTACTATGCCAACGCCCTTCACCAAATTGTTCACCGATAGCTCCAGGAGCAACGCATGAGCACCGCTATCATCTCCAAGAACATCGAGGAAAAAATTCCACAGCATTGTTTCAAACTGGTTTCCAAGCTTCCAACCCACCGGTCCTTTTCAGGACCACAAATGATTGATAAAAGAGTTTACTAAAGACTTCAAATAACAGAAAGAGCACCTCAAAAACAGAACTCTCAGATTGCTTCCGAATTTCAACCTATCTAAATTTTTCACTGATAACGCGTTAAGAAATCGCCGGCGCCGGTGGTGTAGTGGTAAGCGTGACTGCTTTCTAACACCCCAATGGGTCTGTGTTCAATCCCAGCCGAGGTCGGTGGGATTTTTCTGAGGCATAAAAATCTCTGGTCACGTCTTCCTTCGGAAGGGAAGTAAAGCCGTTGGTCCCGGCCCATGTGTGTTGTGAATGGGTGCGATATCCTACGCAGGTGTAGAAGCTGCCTTCCTGCACATTCGATTGCCGTCAATGGATGGCAATCGATGTCCGTCGGTGATTGGCACTAGATTGCGGAACAGAGACCGACGTTAAATAAAGGAAAAAAAAAAAAAAAAAAACGCGTTAAGAAATCAATTTACTATTTACTATACTTTTGCTGTGACATCATACCTACCTTTCGTAATCCTACGTCAAATCTACGGTCGTGTCTTGGATACAACCTCTTACTTTTTAATCGTTAACTGGTTCTGGATATGTATGGCCGGAGAATGTTCTGGTTTGTAAATGCTGTGAAACGAAATGTGGCCTGATATGAATAAAACCCATAATGTGACATATCAAATGACATGAGACAGTAGTTATGACACGTCAAATGACATGAAAAACCAGTTCAATGGTAGTAATAATTGTTCCAACGGGAGCTTCCACCAGCAAAATTCTCGTCCAACGTCGCAACAATCGTCAACAGAATGATCTCATCAGTTCATGCTATCAACAGTCTGTCCATGCTACAAAGCAACGAATCTCATCCTCGTTCTGCCTGACCCACAAATCGGAGCTTTCCTAGCAAGTCGCCATAAAGCTGGGTTTAGACAGGGCAAGTCAATTGATCAAGTCAGTTGAATTCAACTGACTTGAACGCGAATTGAACGTGTAAACCATGTCATTCAACTGACTTGATCAACTCACTTGAATTGAAAAAAGTTGAACCAGGCTCAACTGTTCAAGCCAATTGAATTCAACTGAGTTGATCATTTGACTTGCCTAGTCTGAACCCAGCTAAAAGCGAGCAAGGACAACTTTTTTGGAAGGTACAAATCGGTTTGATCATCTCACCAAACTCCCCGAGGATTGAATCTGTTCAAAGGAAATTTGTTCGGTATGCCTTTCGTCACCTTCCTTGGAATGACCCTGTGAACCTTCCGCCGTACGAAGATCGTTGTCAACTCCTGGGTCTTGAAACACTAGAACATAGGCGGACGATTAGTCAGGCCGTGTTCACAGAGAAAGTTCTTATTGGTGATATCGACTTTCCAGGAATCTTGGCTGAATTCGAAATCTACGCATCTGAACGAGTTCTTCGGTCGAGGAGTTTCCTGCATCTTGGACCTCGTGCTGCGAACTACAGCTTGCATGACCCAATACGGTTCATGTCTGGGCGTTTCAACGAGTTTTACAAGTTTTTCGACTTTAACTGTGCAGCGGAAACCTTTCGTCACCGTATTCAACGCAGACTCCTGAGAAGGTGAGTACCCAACTAACATTTTCAGCTTTATAAGCCAACTTTTCCAGCGTTGTGCTGTAAAGTAGCTGAAACAATGCTGCAGATACAGCTACAAGCAGAAGCTAGCAAAATAGTTTTGGAGAGCGTTTTCTCAACTTTCTCACAACCATTATTCAATTTGTCAGTCGCACTGAATAACATCAGCCAATAAACGCTTATGTCACTTTTAAACACATACTAATCAACTTCGAGATCAACTTTCAACTTGTAGCTGCAAAACAAAGCTAACAAAGTGAATATATTACTCATTTGATGGCTTCTACACAACCAACCACTCTTGCTGAATAACATAAACATCAAAAGTGCTTTTTTCAATAACTAAACAACCTGTACTCAGCTAATTAACTGTGTTAGTGCTACTTTGGAAGCAATTTTACAGTCAGCTAGGTTTTATTTTTAGACGTGTGCAGTTCCACAGCTTTTACTCTGCTCCTTTACAAAGCTGAAGTAACTAGTCGAGAAAAGTGATTCATATGCACTATTATAAAGCCTCTACTCAACGGTATTATTTTAGAAAGTCATGTATATTTGTTTACGTCGGTTCAAAGTGTTGGCGTAGCGAAGTTGGTAGTGTCAAGGTTTGCCAATACGGTCGTCTCAAGTTCGATTCCAGGTTCCGGTGCAGGGTAAATAATTTGGTGGTGTGTTTATAACTAATTTCGAATAATTTGATTCTCACAGCAAAATAAACTCCAACAAAAAAAGCGTAAATAATATTTAACCCGGCTTCAAGAGAAAGCTGTGTAGTGATTATTGGATACCCGGGAAAAGGTTGAGTAAGCGCCTTTCAAGTTCACACACAACTAAACAGCAGGAATAACAGCTGTATAGAAGCGTTAATGGATATGCAATAAGAGCTTGTCACAACCGTCCCAACAGTCATAAGTAGCTGACTAAGTTCGCCAGATTTGTTTGTATAGAGGTTGAGTAAAGGTTTCCTCATATCGTATAACATTTCAATACAGCTTGAGGCTGTATAAATGATATCAGTAAAGCGTTTACATTGCAAAAAATGTTAGTTGGGTAGCTGTCCATTTAAATGTACACGTGAAGGATTGTGCTACCTGTTTATTTTTTGTTTCCGGTTCAACTGCATGACGAGGACTTCTACCTGATTCACGGACAACTCTATACCATAGGAGGATAACATTTTTTTTATGCTATAGACTTGATTAATGTTCGTTGTAATTGTATTGTATTATTGTGATTCATGTATTTCGAAAAGATATGGGGTTTTTACGCCTTTTCTAGGCTTTTCCCTATCAGGCTTCATTTTGACACATTAAGTCCGATGAAGAAAAACAAGTTAAATAAAAACAAATGTTCAGAAGCATGGAGAGAGCAGTGGAGAAAGCACAGGTCTGATAATCGCAACGTTCGTGGTTCGAATACAGTCGGCAATCTGTTTTCTATTTTTTTCGACATAACTTATTTACCTCACTAATACACTCTACATTTTTCGATCTCCAATTTTCTTGCATTGAACCGCAGCTAGGTATATCGCATCCTCGGTTCATGCGGTCTCCACTAACACCCTCTGATGATGAATCCCACATAATTGTAAGCTAATCTAACATCCCCCGGTTGGGTGTATAAATGGGTGTTTTTGCAGCACATACAATGATAGAAGAGCGATAGTTTGCATTGATTAACTCAATTTATTTTCTTTTCTAACTTAGGATCTTTTCAAAAAGTTCTCAAATTATGTATTATTTCAAAACAGTTTAAAAGTAACCTGTCGAAATTCAACTTAGTTATTCTTAATAAGGTGGAAACGTTAATTGGTCGTTTTGAAAAAAGTACTCGAGATTTGTTTAAACTTTATGACCTTTTGAAGAAGTGCTCGAGAATTGGAGATGTTTTCGGAGAGTTACAGGCAAAAGTTTGTTTCGAGATGACAAATTATGTAATTCTTACCAAGATTGGGGCTTAGAACAAAAAAATCTCAATACTGAGAAAATAAGATATATAATTTCAAATCAAAATCGATTAAGCAAAACGATTATTTTACATTATGAAACTTTTCAGGAGGTTTTATTAGACGTCCTTGTCTGATTAAGGGTTAATGCACATTGACTTCTAATTAGAATTAGGGAAGCTTTTTGGTTGCTTGCCCTAGATTAAAATGTCATTGGAACACAACCCTTTCTGCCGCCAACAGAACCGTAACAACAAACCTCAAACTGCTTCCCTTTTGCTTTTATTCCAGGCATGATTTTCATCTCGCGTGGAATCTGCCCCGTATACCGCCACTCGGAATCACTTCGCTCGCCCAGGCTGGGCGGCAGGGTAGGCAGGGGCTGGGAAAGCCGGCTCTACGAAGAACCGGGCAAAGTAGGTACCTTACATACACCAACACTTCGATCGCTGCTTTTGTCGTACGTCAGCAGTGGGGCGAGGTTCGTCATGGCGCTCCTTAGGTGTGTGCGTGTCCTTCGCGAGACAAAGGAATCAAGGAAGCGAAACGATGCCCAGCATCCCAGGCGATGACGCGAATAGTAATGACGATGACGTTAATGATCGGCAGATTTTGCTCCATGGTGCACACGTTGTGCGCATCTCACTACTACCCCATCGGCAGCGGGTGCAAGTGGTTCACTCATACTGAAGCAGAGGATTACAGGGCACCAGCCTAATGTTCCGTTCGTTGCACCCCAAACTCCCTGGAAGCGGCAGCATCCAGCACGGCTAGAGAGCAGGGCGCGCGCTGGACCGAAAATTCCTCACCACTACTACTGGGATCGATGTTGGTACATGAGAACGTTACCCCTTGAATTATGTATGAAGGACTCAGGATTTTTTTTTGAAAGGGACTAATACCAGTCGAAATTGCGAGGGGTGAACCGGCACACAAAGAAGCAAGGGTCGCTTCAATTGTGTACTGTACATATGGAATGTAGCATCTGCTCTGATGCTGTCCCGCTCGAGAGTTGGAATTGTATTGGGTCGACGGTGGGGTGAGATCCTTGACGGTATCGAATATACTCGACGGTATATTCCAGTTGGAAAGGAAGAGGATGGCTTCAGTTGCGCAGCATCCGCGCGCGTCAGCACTCGGGACGGTGGTGTGGTTGATGGGAGGTCACAGATGGGAGGGGGGATCAAGGCTCCAAAAATGGCAGCCAGCTTGGTTGGACTGGGGGTGCAAACGAGATGGCAAGCTGCGAAAGCGCGCGGGCATCATCCCTGGGACCGGACACACACACACAAGCACTGGTGCAGACGCAGCATCCATCCAGACACTGGCAGTGCCGTGGCGCTCTCTATCGCTTAGGAGGACAGGGGTTCGCCGTACCGACGTCGATTCATAGTAGACTTTTAGGCGTCAACTAGAAAGCTTGATGCTTTTGCGGTGCTAAACTATAAGGCGGCAATATAGTCCACAGCAAAAGAGTCTGGGAGAGAATCCAGAGTAGTAAGGCAGTGGCAAAATAGCAGACCATGGCACCCCATTAAAACGGCGTTCCTCGCTCTTCAGGAATCAACGATCAACGGCACCCCGAGACTTGGGTAAGTTGCTCAACAGCTTTTTATTGCCCTTCTCCAGCCTCGTCGGGACCAAAGTCCTCGTCGTCGTCATCCCAGGTCGTCCCAGGGAGCGCCTGGTGTGATGTCGTACCGGGACTGGTTGGCACCGGGATGTGAGAGGGACAGGGCAAGCAAAAAGCAAGTTGGCCAGGCTGGTGCTAGTGTAGCTCCGACTGTTGCTCGAGCTTGACTCACGCCTGGTCCGAGCCGGGGTGCTAATCGACGTCTTCCTGTTGAACGGTTCAGATTCGGTCTCATAAAATCGTGCCAGCCATAAAACATGCATCCAGCTAAATCGATCACCGTCGTCCAGCTCAACAATCGTCGTAAAAAGTGCACCAGAAAAACAGTTTCCAACCGCCAACGATGAAAAGTGTTTCCGAAGTGAGTCCTCCAAAGTGCCTGACAAAGTGTTTCCTAAATTTTCCATCGCAATCGAATCGTCAGTGATCAGTGACCGAGTGCCTGTGCTAGTGATTCGAAAAATAAAGATAGATAACTTGTAACCGCGATTAAAGCTTCCGAGAGATCGGTGGAAAATCGAAGGAAACCGCCCGCCGCGAGATGACACAAAATGGCGGCCAATTATCGATCTGTCCCGGGGCGGGCGTCGCCGTCGTCGTCGTCGTCATCGTTGTCGGTCGATGCGATTTTCAGAAGCCAGTGAGTAAGAGGTGAGAGTTTTCCGACCGAGTGCGAGAAAATAGCGGGTCGACGATGACGGCCAACTCCGACAGACTCACCAGAGAGGTAAATGTATTATGTATGGCTCAAGCTTTCCATTCCGTTCCGTTTTCGATTTTTTTTCCGTTTCTGTTCTTATTTTTATCCTGATGCGCTCGCTCTCGTTTCGAACAAAGGGCTCAAGGGTTTCATTGTGCCCATCACTTGAGACTTATGCAATCATCTTTACTATTCATTTTGTTGTTCCTTTCCTTCCTTGAATGTCCTCCACTCGATGTTGAACGTACCACTTCTTTAAGTTGAAGATTTTCGGTTCTGATTGCGCTATCGGTGTTTCTCTCTATCTGTCTCAGTTAACTTAGTAATAGATTTTGAAAAAGATAGCCTCCTATAACCGCATCATTAGAATAGAAGAAATATGTGTACGTGCCTCTTGAATGCTTCTCTGCAAATTGCAACACTCGGTGAAGTGTGTCGCTGTTTGATCGAAAGAATACGTTCCTTTTTACCCTGGAGGGTGGGTGGTGCATTGCCGCTGCTGGGTAAGTACCATTTATATCACAACTAGCCCCCGGGTCAATATCACAGATGGAAATGGGGGAAAAATTGGCATGAGTCTGAATATTGATTGGTGCATATATAATGGTGATTTTTTTTCCCCCTGTATCAGTTTAATGGATTAATCAATAAGCCAATCGCACCCGTTGTTGTAATGTGAATTTGGAATAAATTTTCTAATTTTAAACTAAATTAACGGTTGAGAATCGAACTTGTAGCTAAAATAAATAAAATCTAATTAATAAGAATGACGAAACACAAATTTCGACGAGTCCTTTGGTGCACTCGAGGTTTAACGTTCGGTAATAAAACTATAACTTTACAAAATTTCCTGTCTTATTTAAAAAGTATAATTTTGTAGTGTTCACGCTATTTGGAAACTACCAAACTTAAAAGTTAATATGGTTGAATTTTATCGAATGTATAAGTATATACAGTCACTACTACATATCCCGGAGACCACTTTTATCTTAATTCAAATGATTTTCTCAGTCCCTAAGCATGGCTTATCACGTTTATTGTTATTCTCGATTTATCTCTAACTCGACGGTCCCGGCCACATCGAGATATGAAGAGATGACTTGTAGTATATTGTACATTTAAATAACATTAGATTGGGTTAAGTTTTGTCATGATACGCATAATAAACTGCTGAGTAATATAAAAAAAATATCTACAAGATGTCAGTAGATTGTATAGTCGCTTTCAATTCCCAAAAGAGTTCGATGCACGCAGAAGAAAAATAAATCAATATTTGGTTCGATACTCTTAAGATTGTGTTACATTCATTCTACTGAATGGAAATTGAAAATTTGCAATGAATTTCGAAATATTTCAATTTCATCTATCATTTTAGCACGGCCAATGAGAGTAACGCAAAATTGAGTCGAGTTTGACACACAATAACAAATACAGGGGACAAGACAACTTTGATATATTTGAAAATATCATCAATTTTTTTAATATCATCGGAAATATTTAAGTTTCATCATTTCTCGCATAGTAAACTGTTGCAATTTTACAAACCAAAGTACCGTAAAACGGGGGAAGGTTAATCACTTTTTACCGATAAACCTGAATATTTTCAAAGTGTTTTTTGTTACTTCATACGCGAAGATTACGATTTTCAGAGTTGGTTGGAAATGCTATCTAACTTAAGCTTAATACGCCGTGGAGACACTTCTATGACAAACTATGCGCAACTATGAACATGAGAATTATTTGTATAATAATCTATGAGCACATCCGTGGTCACACTTGTATAGTTTTTGGATGTGCTCATAATTAATTATACAAATAATGCTCATGTTCATAGTTGCGCATGGTAGTGTATTCGCGGCATTGTGCCGCGGACACACTTGGATGACAAACTATGAGCATGAGCATTATTTGTATAATAAATTATAAGCACATCCATGGTCACACTTGTATAGTCTGTGTGTAGGTGTTGTATAATGCTCATAATTATTATACAAATAATGCTCATGCTTATAGTAGGTCATACAAGTGTATCCGCGCCATTAGTGTGATAATTTATTAGCTAGAGAAAGGTCTGAAGAGGGTAGGTTGATAGTTCCGCTAGAGTACGGCAGTATGAATATTGAATAGAAGTTGAAATTATGCGACAGTACTGGTCAAACGCACACTCCTTTACCTAGCTCATACATTAATGGATGAGGGGACTTGAAGTATGTAGACCTTTCTCTAGCCAACAAAATATCACACTTAAAGCTTCATGTTAGATAGCATTTCCAACCAACTCTGAATATGTTTCCAACCATAATTTTGTCTCACAAAAAACCCCTCCCAAACGCTTTTCTATTGAACGAATTTAGTTTAGAAATGTGTAGGCTTGGTTTATTTTTTAAGATTTAAAAGTAGATTAAAAACCAAAATTTTCAATTCTGGGGTAAACTTTATTTGTGTTCGCTGAAGAAGAACCTGATGTTAAAATTTCAACAGAAAGTGTGGTTTACGAAGAACTGCATATTTTGTTGCAAAAGGTTACAAATTCACCTAAATGTAGGCAATTAGCATCAGTTTTTCACAAAAAAAATCAATTTTATCAAAAGACATCGTTCATTTTTACAAAATATGATTTCAGATTAAGTTTCAGTGATCCAATATTAAGTAATAATCTAGAATAAATGATGATTCTGATAGGATGTTTGGGAACAGTTAAAAGTTGTATATTTTATCAAAACCACAAAATTGAACATAGAGAGTGGTATTATCAAGCCGGAGGCGGCGGGTTCGATTCCCGGTCCAGTCGAGGGAATCTTTCGGGTTGGAAATTTTTTCGACTTCCCTGGGTATAGAGTATCATTGTGCTTGCCACAAAATATACAAATTCATGCATTGGTATTGGCATCGAAAGCTCTCAATTAATAACTGTGGAAGTGCATTTAGAACACTAAGTTGAGAGCACGCAATAAGCTTGAAATGCGAACAAGAAGAAGAAGATGAAGAAAAAGAAGAAGAGTGGTAGAATGCATTGCTTGTTAGGGGAAACGTTTCAAAACTACTATTTTAACACTCCGAACACGACGCCTTCTCATCTATCCTTTTTAATGATATTGTAATGGAAATTGAATATAAGATAAGATAGTTTGTTTAGTATTTCATTAACAGTCTGATCACGATGCCTCCGGTAAAATAAGTAACGGAAAACTTGCAATGTTTGAAAAATCTTAGCTCATCATTTTATTGACGAATTTTTAATGTTTCGGAACCATTTGAAACTTCATACTTTAAATATTTATTCGGTGTCAATAGAACTAAAATCTATCAATAAACTGCTCAGGAACGATTTTTCAATCATTGCCAATTTTCCGTTACACATTTTGCCGATTGCATCGTGTTCGGAGTGTAAATCTACTCAATGAAATATTAAACAAATTATCTTATAACAATATCATGAAAAAGGATTGATGAGAATTGACAATTTTCGGTGTAGAGATCAACGGTAATATATGAAAAACAATATATTTAAAAGACAATCTACTGACACAAACACGCTTTCAATTTCCAAAAAGTGTTCACTACACGCAAAAGAAAAAATCAATTTTACTGCATTACTCTACTCAACATTGTATTACATTCTTTGTGTTGGATGGAAACTGGGTGAAACAATTCAATGAGGATAATTTTGGAAAATTTGCGATGAATCCCGAAATCTTCAAGTTTATTCCATCAATATTTACACGGCCAATGAGAGTAACTCGGCATTTAATCAAATTTGACTCAAAATTGCAAAAAGTGGGGCTACCAGAAGGCAAGATAACTCTGATATATTTGAAAATATTATCAAATATTTCTAAATATCAACGAAAATGTTTAATTCAAAAACCAAAACATGTAGAAGATAGCGGACCTCGCTTAGCTCAGTCGGTAAAGGCGCAGCTACAAAGCAAGAGTATGCTCGAGGTGGCTGCGTTTGATTCCCGGTCCTGTCTAGGAATTCTTCGCTGGGCATAGAGTTTGTTTGTTTGTTTGTTTATTGTCCAGTAGCGTAAGATACATATCTTTTCAAATAACTGCAATGGATACAAATATCAAAAATATCACTAATTAAATTAATCATTACTACCTAGCCTATTCAAATAATAAAATTCTCTCATTAATTTGGGACCAAAAATTGATGAGAGTATGACTGTACTTGCCACACAATAATAACTGTGGAAGAGCATCAAGAACTCATAAGTTATGCGAAAAGCAAAAAACTTGAAAGAAGAAGAGGATGTAAAAGATAGATCTTTTTGTGCTGAACAATGTTTGTTCTACGGATCCTTTTGTTTATAAATCTATGTCAAGTTATTGAAAATTTCAAAATATATTTGGATTCATATTTTCTCTTCCGCTATTCCTTAAAATTTTCCTCGATTTTCCTGGAAAAACTTCTATAATATGTGGTAAAGTGAGAAATATTTCACTCTGTCTACAGTCAACTCTCCATACCTTATTGTTCCATATCTCGATATGTGACCACTTTTCCCTATACGTCGATGGTTATCTCGGTCCCTTCAAACGGTCTAGTAAGCTAATCTTGTTCTATAACTTGATCTCTCCATATTTCGATGGACTCTTCAATATCGAGATATGGAGAGTTGACAGTATTAGCACAGACAAACAGACAAAAATCTTAAAAGAAAATTCTTACATAAATATCGTCAATCGTATTTTGCATGCACACTAACACCCTCTATCATCCACATTCGCAAGTATTGATGTGCAACCGGAGCATCCCTAAATCATGCAATTTTTTCACCAGTTGCTTTCCCTCGTTCGGTCAACACGTGAGCTGCACGGCGAATGAGAACGACCCAAATTTGAGTTTAGTTCACTCATAATCGCCAAAAGTGCAGGAACTCAGCGATGAGTAAATTTGCCTCATGTTTTCCCAGGTTTTTCCAGGATTTTCCAGGGAAAAATTCCCGAATTTGAGAAAAGTAAAGATTGGATTCACTCAGTCTATTGGTACTACTCCGAGACTGAATAAAAATTTTGTTTTTTTTTTTTTTTTCCTTTATTATAGAGATTTTTAGCTATAGGCTAGTTCATCTCTTAAATAAAAATTTTGTCAATTTCCTCATTTTCCGGCAGATTTTTTAGGTTTTCCACAGGAAACCACAAATTTTACTCATCGCTGAGTTCCTGCACTTTTGGCGATTATGAGTGAATTAAACTCAAATTTGGGTCGTTCTCATTCGCCGTGCGTGTTAAATAAAAACAAAACAGATGCAAGTCAGTGATGTCGGCTCTGCCAAATTTTACGTAGATCTATAGAATTGCTTGAATTTTGCAGAAATACGGGTCCGTAGGAAGTATTTACCGAAACGCAGTTTTGTTTTAGGTATTTAGTTTGTTTGACTTTTAATGACGAATTTTAAATTTATTGGTTCCATATGAAACATCATACTTTAAAGATTTATTCGGTGTCAATAGATTTAAAATCCATCAATAAATTGCTCAGCAATGATTTGTCAAATATTGCCAATTTCCCGTTACACATTTTACCGGAGGAATCGTGTTCATAGTGTTAATCTACTTAATGAAATAGGGTTAACTACCCCCTTTCCGGTCTATTAAGCACAACCCGCAATTAGACTTCCTTAATCTAGTGCAGTTTAATATCAAACGGAATGTTATTATTACTGATGGCTTCCAAATTTATTTACCTTACCGTAAGATTTGACGCCAAACTCAGCATACGGATTCTAAACTCGGCCTGACGCATTGAAACGCCATTGAAAAGCCAATAAATTCACTTCGGCCTATCGGATGAAGATAAAAATTGATTCGGTCGGAGCGCTTCTTTTGTTTTTGAGAATATCACGCGTTCTTATTGACTTCGTTCGGTAGCTTATCAACTAAAGTATCATACCAAACGCATAATTGACTTGTTAGCTCTTAAATCATGGATTTAATTGAAGTTTTCTGCTCGATAGGCCCAAAATGGGCGATTAGGCCGAAGTAGTTATCAACCCTACTAAACAAATTATCTTATAACAGTATCCTGAAATAAGATTGTTGAGAAATGAAAATTGAACGGTGTAGTGATCCACAATCTACTGACACAAAAACGCTTTCAATTTCCAAGAAGAGTTCACTACGCGCAGAAAAAAAAAAAATCAAAATTTGGCTGCGTATTCTCAAGATTGTATTACATTCTTTCTACTGGATGGAAACTTTGTAAAACAATTCGATGAGAATAATTATGGCAAACTTGCAATGAACCTCGAAATATTTCCATTTCTTCTATCAATATTTGCGCGGCCAATGAGAGTAACTCAACATTGAATCGAATTTGACTCGAAATTGCAAAACGGGGGGCTACCAGGAGGCAAGATAACTTTGATATATTTCTAGAATATGAGGAAAAGTGAGATATATTTCACCTTGTCTATTAGTATACTCGTCTCTAGCACACAACACAGATGTAACATTCACAATCATAATTTGCACGCTCTAAAGCTGGGTTTAGACAGGGTAAGTCAATTGATCAAGTCAGTTGAATTCAAATGACTTGAACGCGAATTGAATGTGTAAACCATGCCATTCAACTAACTTGATCAACTCATTTGAATTGAAAAAAGTTGAACCAGGTTCAACTTTTCAAGCCAATTGAATTCAACTGAGCTGATCATTTGACTTGCCAAGTCTAAACCCAGCTTAATAGTCAATTCAAATAAGGTTTCAGTTGAGAATGTGCTTGCATTTGTCATGGTAGTGCCACTGAAGCATCAAGCAAGCCACGACATTTCTCACTTATCAGTGATGTCATTTCAGGTAAATGTAGTAGATGTCAGCTCTTGAAATTGATATGGGTGCCAATGCATCCCACAAAGACCAACATACTAATCTGACGAATTCAGAAAAAAAAATGTTGTCGAATACATCCAAACACCTGCACATTGCCCATTCAGCGTGTTGTGTAATATTACGCTGAACGATGTACACAGAATTTGTAAATAAATCATTCTGATGCGTGCAAAATTTCGAAGAACAGACATCACTGTTTTGTTTTTACACTGAACATAAAAGTTCTTTAGTGGGAATGACACTGATGAAGACTGCACATTGTAGTCGAAATACGTATCTGTCATGGATACCAAAATTAATTAAGTGGAATTAAATGGAAGATAACCTTTTTTGCTGTTTTACATAAAATTTCGTTTATACAACGAAATCGCTAGTTTGATCTACGAATTTATTCGTTGTATTCTGTAACGAGATTGATTTGTACATTGTATGAAGCTAGTTTCGTTAGAACTGTCACACTTGCTATCGCTACACCCAACCAGCGGGCCACAAGTGTTGGTTGTGGAACCCGAAAAATGTGGAGTGTGCTAGTGAGGATGGGTAAAAATAACTTCATTATTGAAAGGAATAAACATGACAAAAAATTTAAAAATAGGCTTCAGACCGGACTCGAACCATGAACCTTGCGATAGTTAGATCTGTACTAAATGGTAGAGCTAAAGGCAAATAAGAAGCACTCATGGAACGGTAGTTCGATTCCGTTTGCTTTTTCTGCTGCTTGCATGCATTTCTTCTGACATAGAACCACCACGACCAGTTATTTGATTTATTGTGGTAACTTGCATGTATTGGTCAAACCAAGAATATTTCAAGAAAAAAAAGTATCCCATCTCCAACACACAACCACTACTTTAGAAGACAAGAAGCGCAGTTGTTGGTTTGATTGTACGAAGTTGAATTTTTATATTATACGAATATGGCGTAATATCAGCATTGCACCGGATGACAGGAAAAACGAATGTTTCGTACCATTTAAGAAAGATAAAACACATTAGTACGATATTCATTTTTACGAAACGGTCTTCAGAGAAATAACGTAAGTACATTTTCAGTGTATACAACACAGCTGACGTGTTGACAGAACGAGGGAAAAGCAACTAGTGAAAAAATTGCATGGACAAGGGATGCTCCGTTTGCAAAGCAATGCATGGGAATGTGCATGAAAGAGGGGGCTAGTGTGCATGCAAAATACGCTTGACGATATTTTTTGAGAATTTTTATCAAAGAGTCTGCTGACCCTCTCTAAGAATAAAATTCCCATACAAAATCGCTATCACAGTAGCCATGAAAGTATGGTTTACTATGATTCTATTACTCGATATCGAGTTAGTGGATATTGAGTTGTGGAGAGTTGACGGGCCAGCGCCAGTGGTGTGACTGCTTTCTCACCCCAATGGGTCTGGGTTCAATCCTAGCCGAGGTCGGTGGGATTTGTCTGAGGCATAAAAATCTCTGGTCATGTCTTCCTTCAGAAGGGAAGTAAAGTCAATTGATAGCATGCTTATGCATGTTGTGTTAGTTTTTCATCCACTGATGCAAAAACAATTGTAATAACAATTTTTAATTCCACAATATAAAGCAATGTATTTTTGAACCTGAAAACTCATCGGTGATTTTTGCGCAGTTGAATTTTGCAAGGCAAAACTCATGCATGAGATTTGAAGTTCCAAAACTAGTTAGTTAGTTTTTCCGAACACTGCAAGCGCACAGTTAGTGTGTATAAAAGCTGATTAAAGGCATATTACTTTTGAGTTATCAGTAAATATTTCATATTAACTAAATGATCTATTCTTGCATTGCAATAGCAACCCGAAAATATTGCTTCTCGCACCATCTAGCGTTGAAAAAATTCAGCAACATTCGTCCAATTACCGATGGAACGAGAAGCACTTATTACAAAAAAATACAAGTCAAATTATTTTCATTATTTACACTTTGTATTACATGAAACTTCGTCAGACGAGTCATTGTTGCCATCAAATAAAATAATATGGTGAAATACACATCTTTAAAATATGATACAAATGTTCAATCGGTTTTCCCCATTGTGAAGATAATTGGTAGCCTTTTTGGCCACAGAGGCACTACCAGCGCTAAGAATTTGGTTTGCCAGCTAAGCGAAGGAGTGGATAATATTGTTAACTTGATAACGTTTTTGATCTAATTTCCAAGCTACTAAGTACAACCCGCGCTTTACCTCTCTTTTCTGGACGAGTTAAAACAACAAATAAAATATTTCTGTCAAAGATGACTCCTAATTTTATTCACCTTTATATACGGTTCCGTTGGATTTGATAAAGAGACACAAATTGTTTAGATATTGTTTAAAATCTAATACTGATTCTTGATTCTAAATTCGTTCTACGAGTTTCAATTCCGTCCTAACGCATCAAAACGCCATTAGATTTTCTTCGTCCTACGGTTAAACGTAGAAAAAGGAGATTCGCTAGGAGCGCTTCTTTTGTTTTGAGAACAATGAACGTAAATATTCATACAATGCGCTCTAACAGGATTTATGCTGTAGTTAATGAACAAACGCATCGGAACAAACCTATTATTGATTTATGCACGGTTAAATTATTGATATGGTTGATCTTTTCTGATCGATAGAACGGAAATGGGCAATTACGACGAAGTAGCGCTCTACCCTATATTTGCAATCAGCGTTTGCCCATTGTGTGTAATTGTATATGAAAAGGTGTGATTTTTAATTTTTAACCATTCTATGAACAGAGTTTTTAGTAGAGCGTAAACTGAATATCACTCTTCTGGCAATCATTTTTTAACTTGAGCATGAAATGTTTCAAGTTAAAAGTCATACCTAGCTCTACAAACACCTGATTCAACATGTATGACTGACGCCAATAATATAGCGAATGCTTGTTCAAGTCCCGAGATGGAAACATATTTTTGAAATCTCATGAAAAACATAGCACATAAACATTAAATCCCGAACTGAATTAAAGGAGCTTTCAAACATGAGCAGTTCTATTGAGATCTACTGGTTTTGTGATGTATGACATAACCCTCACCTAGATTAATTGATGAGCGTTATTGTAGCATCATTGTATACCTTTTCCGTTTTTGGTCCTTTTCAATATACTACTATTATATCACTTTCACTTTCACTAATTCACTTTCACTAATTCACTTTCACTAATTCACTTTCACTAATTCACTTTCACTAATTCACTTTCACTAATTCACTTTCACTAATTCACTTTCACTAATTGACTTTCATTATTTACTTTCAATATCACTTTAAACTATAACAGAAGTAGTAAACGAAATACGTATCTGTTATAGTCTAAAGTGATAGTGAAAGTGAAAGTGATACAAAAGAAGTAGAATTACAAGGAAAAACAACGTAGCAGGTATATACCATCACATTCATTTTCCTTCTTTCAAAAGATTGGCTGAAAAAATCTGACATTACCCGTTTTTTCCCAGTACTTTTACGGAAAATTCTCAGGTTTATAAAAAAAGCTATCTTTTTTTTTGTATAACAACAACTTGATTGCCGCAAACTTTTTTAGGACATGACATTTCATTTTAAGAGAACACTTTACTTTACTTAATTTTATTTAGCCTAAGATCTAAAAAAATCAATATCATGTTTCAAATTCCAAGTACAAAATCATTAAAGTTTTAAAAGCACCAGATTAATTTTAAAACTTGAAAAACTGTGTTCCAGAATATTGGAAATGTCTCCATGTCCGGAATATTAAAAACAAACTTCCTGAGTATTGATTTTTTTAAATCCTGAATCATAGCATTTTCTTAACACGAAATCTCTAAATCTTGATTCTTTTTCTGTCCAACATCTAAAAAAAGGTTTATATTGGGATCATCCTGAAACATATCAGAATAGCCTCAGAGTTAATTTTATACCTTTTTCTGTGACACTCTGTGAATCCAATCTACAATGCTCTTCAAATAAATAATAATTCAAGCAGTATTACCTAGGATTTCCCCGGCGATTTGTGTACAAAAAGAATAGGAGTTCTCCTCAGCATTCACTTTGTACTCTCCAGAAATTGCTAGGAGCTCCTTATAAGTTCTGCTCAGGACTCCCATAAATTCTTTGAAATGCATCAACTCTCCTTTGAATTCTCTAAAAAATATTATATTTCGTTTTTTGGAATTATTCTCAGAATATTGAATGAAGCCATTTCAGAAAGCTCTTTGAATTAAACTCATTCCATTGGAATTCTACTCACTTTGAAAGTTTCCTAAGAATTCGCTTGCAGTGAAGTAACAAATTCCATAGAACTAAAAATTATTTTGCATTCAAGTCAGAAGCCTCCTGGAACTCTTTTCCAAGTTTCCTGGATTTATTTTCAGATTTAATTGAAATCCTTCTTTAAGCATACGACCTAAGTATTCTCCGAAAGTTTCCTTAGAATTATGCTCTGAATCGTTTTTCTCCCTGAAACTTCTTGAAATTATCCGCAGTTTTCCTTTGGAATTCTTATTTGAACTTCTTTGGAGTCCTCTTCAAAAATTCCTATGAATTATCAATAAGATTTGATTCGAATCCTATTCAGGGTTACGTGGAATTCTGCTCACAACTACCTGGATATTCAGTTTTCACATAGTATATGGAGGTCTTCAGGACTACGTTGAAAACAGATTGCACTTGATGTTTCCGTCACAGTTCTTCCCAGAACTTCTTTGGAATGAGTTCTTTAGAAATTATCATTATATTTTATGAGTCTTGAAAATTATGCTTTTCCAATCTGTGATCTTGGAAAATTCTCAATATCCGACATCGTTCCAGGTTTTTGAAATTTTAATACATAATTTGTTACTGAAAATAAATCCGCACAGGATCCATGAAGCTCAATGGGTGAAAGAATAAAACGAGGAAAATTAAATAATTGCATAATAAAATGTATTGTATTTTTTTTACACCCCTAAGCAAGATAATTTGAAAATTCCTTGACTAATGATGAAATTCCCTGAGAATTTCAAGTTTTTCCAGAAAAAAATAAAATTTCCTGTGGATTCCTGGGTTTTCCGGTAGTAGACACCCTACATTTATATACTGGTTTTTTCTTCTTTTTCCTGACATGATACGGAATAACTGTTGGCTATTCGAGTTCGATATGGAATAGCCTTATTTGTCCTTCTTTTATTTGCTTGTATTCTCATTTTCAACCCAGAAAATTTTCATCGCGAGTTTTAAGAAATAATTTTCCGGAACTAGACCTAATGACCAAGCATCCGCCCTGAGTATTCAATATTAGCTGTTTGCTATATATCACAATAGACCCTGATAAAAATGAAAGATACGGACCATTTCCTCCAAACACCAGGAACATGTTTTGATGTGGTCAGTCCTTGGTACTCAATATGACCACCAGTTTTCATGTTTTTAAAGTTCTTTTGATTTGAACACCGACATCACAGAATTTAGAAGCTCTACCTTTGACATAACAATACTTAGGTCATCGAGCAAAGGAGGCATTGACTTGTAGAAATAACGACTTATGGAGAGTACTGTACATGGGAAAATAAAGCAACTGCAGAATCCATCGAGTTATAGAAAATATCGAATTATAGAATATCGAGTTATGGAGAGTTGCCTGTATATGTTTGTAGATCAAAAAACAACTAAGCAAAGCACCGCCTCCGGCTTAGTAATACCGTGCCTTTACTGACTAAGCTATGTGAGGCCCTTCTGATTCTGAAGTTGCTGCTCATTTTATAAATAAGCAGTCATAAAAAAAATGTAACGCATCTGATTTTCCTTTCCATCCCATTCCAAATTAAATAAGGAAATTTTCCCCAATTTTCTACGAAATTACGTCCTCAAACCCGTCCAGAGCTCTGGCAAGACCGACCCCATTACCGAGTCCTACACAGCTTCGCCAATTCGAACAAAGGACAAAATCAATCGATGACGTCTGAAATGATCCTGCGGCGCCTTAGCAAACATATTTATACGTAACATTACCCCTCCCCCCATACTCTCTCGGTTTATTGGCACCAAACCCTCATCTCGGCACATGAAAATCCCAAACGGAGCCTAGTGGAAGATGAAACGAATCGAGTCACGTTGTCGTCGTCTCACGGCGTCAGGATCGGCGCGGCGGCGGCGGCGGCCAAAGTAGTAGTCACCAGCCAGTCTAGACCATCATCACTCCATTCGGTCCATTTGTGGATGGCAACGATGTGGAGCGACAGGCTTTGAAATTAAAATATTCCTGACTCATCGAGAATGGCTCCACGGTTGGTCCCCTTCCTGCCATTGTACGGGGGGAAAAAGCATTGATAATTCAGTGCCAGCCGCCACAGAAGCAGCAGAAATCCATTAGTATTTATTTAAAGAATTTGGCACGGGTCTCAGGATTTTCATTTCACGCTTCTGATCGTTTAAAATTACACGTTCAATGGAAAGCCTGAAAAACCGGATCTGGGTTTTTTTCTTCTACTGATTGACAGCCAAGCGAAAATGGTCAGAAAATCCCTTTATGGCAGATTATTGGCATACTGCTCATCCCCCTTTAACGACCGTACTCACCCACCCAACTGAACCCAACCCACATTTGCGATAAGGGGAGGGGAAAGCACTTTTCCCTGACAAGTTTCGAGTACGGATCGTAAATCTTTACAGCTGCTGCCGATGCTGCTGCTTCTGGCATTGACGTAAGATCCGAAACACGACCCTCGTAAAATTTACACCGCCTGTCACATACAGCCGTACACGCATATGGTTGGCACAATAATAAGTGTATATATTTAGCACCGGAGGTAGCCGCAACGTCAGCAAAGAGCAAGAATCCTTTGTTGACGCGTGACATATATGTACGTCACCGAAGCCCAGGGGAAAGGGGTTCGTTTGAAGGAGTTTCCTTTGGACGCTTTTGGTATGGGAAGATTTAGTGGATCCTTCACCCTCGCTGAGAAAAAAAATTATATTATTTGACAAAAATACACAAAGTAAGGCCGTGAATTCAGAAAAGAATCTTAGAAAAAAAAAAAACGATTCTTAAGTACAATTGTGATCTTTAATTTTGAAAAATATAACGGTTTTTAAACATCATCTGAAAGAGCATCGTCTACTGAGGACAACGATATTTTTTTGATCCCATAGACTTTTATCTCGATTTATAAATTGAGACTTAAAGCAAAATAATAACCTTGCTTTCTGACACTAAACTAACAAATTAACAAAGCTCCACCGAGGGGCACTAATATGGTGATTTTTGCTAATGTAAGCCCACTTTTTGAAAATTGATCAAATGCACCAAATTTGATGAAATTTTGGAGCTCGCATTCATTGTTGATGCATATTTCGAATATGCATTTACCTCAATACCCTTACTGAATCCAATTAAATATCTATATCCAAATACTGTTAGCTGCGCAAGGGGCAAGCCAGCAGCGAGTGAATTTGAGTAACTCATGATTACTCAAAATTGATCAAATAGTCGCACACGAGGTCGTACATTCATCAACAAATAAAAAATAAAAACTGTTTGAATAAACATCAACTGTCTGAGTGATCTTTTTCAAATTGTTTTATTATAATGATACAAATACTCCACTCCAATTTAATTCATTCACAGCCCATTACCGAAGACAACAAATCAAGAAGACTGGCAACTTTGCCATAATCCAAGCGACAGATACAGTAGCGCTGCACTTGAGTGAAGGTGGAAGCAACGCATAGAAAAATGAGCAATACACAAACCCTTCTTCTCAGGTTGTAATCTTTGCTATCAAAGTCGTTCGAAGCATTTACCTTTGAGCGGCAGATGACGCGATTGTACCTGTCTTATAGCGTTTGTATGAGAAAATGAAAGAGTTGCCAGTCTTCTTGATTTGTTGTCTTCGCCATAACCCTTATATCGAAGACATCATATCAAGAAGACTGGCAACTTTGCCAGAATCCAAGCGACAGATACAATAGCGCTGCGGTGGAATCAACTTGATTTGTTGTCTTCGCTTATATGTTAAATCTTGAAAAAAATGAGCAGGATGTGTGATTTTAAGATTATCCAAGGCGTAAATCCAATCTTAATCAATCCATCCACAAGGATCCTTCGCATCCGTCTAAAGTTTTGTGAAATCATTTGAGGGTTGAAAATGGGATATTTAGCTTGGATTGTATGGTTAGCTTGGGGAATCGTAGAGTCAAGCGGAAACTTTTGGGTATGAGTGGACAATAAGATAGAAAACTAGCTAGCTATATAAATAGTTCCGGAAAATATGCCAGCAACAGTGAAATCGTTGTCGAAACATCCAGAAAGGCGTGCATTATGATGGGTTGCTTTATGTTTCTAGCAAATTAGGGGTTTACAATTTTAACTGTAAATTTACGCAATTCAAACTACATAGAACGAATTTATGAAGAAGGAAATTCAAGAAGGTTACGAGCTTTATTTGGTTTGGCCGAGCTTACAGTTTTGAATAAACAAATGTAACTAGACGATGAAAAGTTTCTTTTCCATCTATTCCATGACTATCTACTATAAAATGAAATTAATGTTAATAAATATTCAAGAAAACCATGTGAATCAGTTTTCGTATTGGATATTTTCTTAATACCAGCTGCTAGCTGTAGTAGTGATGATGCCACTTGATGTTATACTACACACTTAGAAATACCCGAGGGGTGCGACACATCTAAATCCCAATTTTAGATGGTCGAAAAATCTCACGCTAGCGAATCAATCTACAAAAAAAAATTTTTTCTCTTGCATTTAGGTTCATCTACTTACATCGCTCTCCATCTTTTGCAGGAAATCTTCAAAATCCTCTTCAATCTTCTCTCTATCTATTGAGCGCGCACGCATCACACAACAGCAAAGCAAAAAAATTCCTGGATAGAGTCGCCCCCCTCGGAAATACCTAATATTACACGTGACGGAATCCATCTTTGACATAAAGGATGGGACGTAAACAAACATGTCATGGAAAATTAAGTGCTCCGAGACTAAAAAGCTCGAAAGTACGTTTTTTTTTTTTTCCTTGGATTTGTTTTCCGTCGATCTTGTTTTCCTGAGCACCAATGCTACTGACGCCAGGAAGGCAGCTCCCACACCTGGACCCTACCTATCGACCCATCAACTCATGAACCGGGGACCAACGGCTTTACTTCCCTTCCGAAGGAAGGCGTGATCAGAGATGTTATGCCTCAGAACATCCCGGCAGCGCCGACTGGGATTGAACCCAGGCCTGCTGGGGTGAGAGGTAATCACGCTTACCACTACACCACCGGCGCCGCTACGAAAGTACGTTTGATTGAGCTGAATTTCGCGTCTATTATGACTCAAATTTATGTCAAATTTGACGCTCGTATATGTCAGTCTCAGAGCACCTAAATTCACATCAATTTTTCAAAGTGCGTGCGCAAAAATGTTTTTATAACCAGGATCATTACCTAGAATAAAACAAAGGTTATTTGATATCACTCTATTAAAGGTGTTATGAAAAATCAATTGGCTCTTCTCAGAGACGCTAAAACACTTGGATTTTTTACGAATGCAATCCTTTCTATGTTGATGGTCATCGAAGGATGACGGTGGGTTGTAAACTTCTGGAATGCTTGCTTCGTCAAATATCTAACCTTGACATATGGGAAATAAACACGCACAAAAACAGGTTGCTGTGTTACCGTGCATTCAATAATGAGCAACTCGAGTTAAGGCCCAAACGCAATGACAGCGGAAGCGGAACGGCAGCGGCAGCGAAAAAGCCCGATCTGAGTCAGCCTACTTGTCGGATTGAAAACTAGTTAGAACCAAATCGACTTCGGTTAGGCATCTTGATGTCATTTGTGACAACTGTCAAACTTTCCGTTTCCGTTCCGCTTCCGACCATATTGCGTTTGGGCCTTTACTTAGAGTTACTACAAATTAACTCCAATATTACTCATGATTAAAAGCTGACTGGAAGCTGCAAATCCAGGTAACAATTTGATGCTCAACTTGATGCTTGTTTTGAACGATTTTAATTCATCCTTTGTTTGAACAATTGTTGTACATATGCACTTAAAAATAGCTATTTTTACACGAGACGTAATCCATCTTTGAGGTAAATTATGGAACGTAAACAAACATGTCATGCAAAATTAAGTGTTCCCAAACCGAAACATGCACAACTCGACGAAAAGTGCGTTTGATTGAATTTATTTTCTCGTTTCTTTCAACTGATTCTTATGTCATTTGGGCCGCTTGCATGTGTCGGTCTCAGGGCACGGAAATTTACAAGCTTTTTTGGCAGTGTGTAGACCAAGCGAGCATTCAATTAGTAAACAAACATATGGTTAAAGCAGTTTCATAAAAATTGTAAATTGTATTCCATTATTTTTTTTTTAAATAAAGATAAAAGGCTGAACAAGGGTTGGAAAATACTGTTATTTTATACATTCAAAAGCTTATTATTTATATTACTGCGAGGGGGATGACTCTATCTAAGATACAGAAAAGATTGTGTTTTGCTGTGGCTAGCTGCACGCACGCTGAGTAGATAGATGGAAGATTTATGCCGATTTTGAAGATTTCCTGCAAAAAGATGAAGCACGATGCAAGTAGATGCGAGAAATGAAAGATGATTTTTCGAAGATTGATTCGCTAGTATGAGATTTTTTGAGCATCTAGAATTGAGATTTAGATGTGTCGCTCCCCTCGAGACCAAGTTAACCTCAGGGGGAACGACACTCATTTGGATGTATTTTTTCAGTCTAGTAATTACTTGGGATTTTCGGGGAAAAACATAATTGATGGGATTTTTTTGAGTGTGTCGTGTTGACGAAAATAGAGCAGGGATAGAAAAAATAGATGGGAATAGATCAGGCAATTGATGTGATGTGAGGGATGTTAAAAAATTTCAGAGGGATACGAGTCTGAACGCGAAGAGGATAGGCGTAAAAAGAAGAAAAATTTGCTGCAATGAAGCGTCCATGAATTACGTAACGCTTATAGGGGGAGAGGGAGTCACCTATATCGTTACGAATTATACATAGGGGAGGAGTAGTAAAGCTTTGCGTTGCGTAAAAAAGAGAACATTTTGTTTTTTTTTCGTTTCTTGATGTAAAGTTTGAAAATACAGGTCTTTTTTGACGCTTTTGTCACCGACAACGAAGGCTATCATCACTAAATCTTGCTTTACAAAATGGATCTGTTTTAATTTTATAAATTGAGATTTTTGCTATCTTGAACTTTTGAAAAGGAGGTACACGATGGTACGCTGATCTTTTGTTTTTGTTTTGAATATTAATAATATAATTAATTACCTAAAAATAAAAAAATACAAAACGAAATCATACATTAATTAAATGAAAAGGCGAGGGAGGGGGGTTTATAGAGCGTTGCGTAATAAATAGAGGGGGGTCATTTTCAGTGTACCGTTTTGTTCCAAAGGGGGGGGGGTCAAACATATTGATTTTTAGCGAAACGGAATTAATGGACACCGCTCGGGACACCGCCCAACTATAATAATCAAAGCTCACAGCTCAAGTGCAGAAAACGGTTCCGCACCGAAAAGGTCGAAACTGCACAGTAGGATGAACGGGTGATGGCGATGGATTACAAGGTTCCAGTTAATATTCCCAGCTGTATTTGGATGGGAATTTGATCCGCAATATTCTCGCACAGAAATACATCACCCGGTGGGTGTCTTACTTCACCATTAGCTCTTTCTTATCCGAACCCTTGACCAGCAGCAGAGACGAGTAAAACTTGGGCCGAGTGGAAAAAACGACCTGAATTCCTTTTCCACCTGCTTGTCGTAGGGGGTTTCATTGGTAAGGCTTTTCCGGGGCTAGAATCAGCAGTTCGAACGAAATCAACAGTTGCTTCGCGCCTGTTCGGTAACTTCCATGCTACAACACACAGAGACCCGGGCTCTTATCCGTCGAATTCGATCGGTTTGAGTCCGGGAAATGGATGTGCGTTGCCGTCTCCTCCGTGATGCACTTGATGTTTTTTGCTCGGTTTTTTGCCCCCGAGACCGATTATAGACGAATGGTCCGTCATCTTTTTTTAGTTTTCGCACCGATTTTTTACCGGCATGGTCAGCTGACATACCTGGTGTTTGTTGTGGAGAGTGTTGTAAACTGACAGTGAGTATGGCAGAGTGCTTCGCGGTCGACCTGAAAACTTCGAGAAACTGCACGGCTTGCTTGACAATTTGTGTGCATGCAGAAGGGATAAGTTGGGAATAGAAAGAATAGATAGGATGGATTGAAATTTTGTGCACGTTGAAAATTATATGAGCGGTTTGGGTAAAAATGGGATAATCCTGAAGTGTCGTTCCCCCTGGTTAACCTTTGTTCAGCTTTCAGCTATATCTGATGATTTTAATCAGCCGGAAACTTAACAGTAATACGAGGGGGGCGACACATCTAAATCTCAATTTTAGATGCTCAATAAATCTCACACTAGCGAATAAATCTTCGAAAAACCTTTTTTCATTTTTGGCATCTACTTGCATCGCGCATCATCTTTTTGCAGGAAATCTTCAAAATCGTGATAAATCTTCTTTCTATCTACTCAGCGTACGCGCAGCTAGCCACAGCAAAACACAATATTTCCTGCATCGTAGATAGAGTCATCCCCCTCGCAGTAATATAAATAATAAGCTTTTGAATGTAAAAAATAACAGTATTTTCCAACCCTTGTTCAGCCTTTTAGTTTTATTTAAAAAAAAAATAATGGAATACAATTTACAATTTTTATGAAACTGCTTTAACCATATGTTTGCTTACTAATTGAATGCTCGGATTTAAATTCATATTAGGTCGTATGAATAAAAGCGTTTACTTTACTTTTCCCGTAAGAAAAACACGGTAAAGTAAAGTAAACTCTTTTTATTCAAACGGCCCAATATGTGTCTAAAAATTACCTTTGCATTTTGGGTTTCGAACCGGCAGTCGCTGATTCACAGGCATCAACTATACCTACTGGACCACTTGAGCATATGTGTGGCAAAAGGTATGATCGTTAACTTGAAGCACGTCAAATTTAAGTTGAATAATTACAGCCGGAAAAGTATTATACAGCAATGCAGAATGGTAAACAATAAATGGTGATAGTAAAACCACAAACGAAGTGACAGACAGGAGCGGCTCGAAAACTTTGGTGACGAACCTCCTATTGCAATTTTTCCATGTGGTACGGCAACACCACTACCAACAATCAATACGAAACTTATGATCTTAAATTGGCTCACTACTTGACTAGCCTATTGGTCCCAAGTAAACGATTAACGTACCCCATTCTAGTCGAAATTCTACTACTACACAATGTTTGTTTTGATTCGCTATGAAAGTTTGACAGGTAAAATGAGGGGTTATTGGATTTTCCTATGTTTCGAGGGGTGAATCGATTAGCTTGGGACCGAAGAGAGTACCAGAGCTGAGCAAAAAGTTGAGCACGTTATTTCAGAACCTTCTAGTCTAGTCTAGCTCGATCCCATTTTGTTGTAGTCGTTCTGGCAGAAGAATTACTTTTTCGAGGTTTGAATATGGTGCCTTGGTGCGGGATTGATCGAAAAACGAACACTCGGATATAATTCACACATATTTTTCCCCTTTCGATATGGAGAGGAAATTTTCCAGCAGCGACATTCAACCGATCAGTTTGATCCGGTGCTGATGGGTCGGATCGAAGCCCGATTATTTTTGTTATCTCCGCCGTTCCTTCACATAGTGTTTGTGTGCTGCAGCTGATTGAAGAAATTCGTGAGAAAATCTAGATAAAAATATACGGATTAGCAAATGCGGTACGTACCTTAGTACGTACGATTATAGAATAAAGACTATTTCACTTCCTTAACGAGATTCAAGGCCGACGGTTTCCACCGCGGGAGCGAATCTTGAAGCGAATTTGTACTTAGTAAATAAACAGCAGTCAAAATCTTCCTCACAGAAGCACTGTTGCCAGATATACCAGATCAGTTTGTATTTGACGACTCAAACACTTCAAATACATAAAGGCACAAATCAGGGTACAAATATAATCATTCGACACAGTACCGCCAGAATGCGGCACACTGTAAATTGCGTTAATACAATAGCAGCTGTGCCGAGTGACTTACCCCTTGTGGTAAACAGACAAACCACAGGAGAATACAAATGTTAATACTTCCGACGTCGCCGCCGTCCAATTCAATCTGGAATTATTCATAAAAAGCTCCTCTTCCTTGTATTTACTGCTGGCACTGCTTGGAATTATAAAGGTAGACAATCAATTTAGAAGAACTAAAATGTCGGAAATGCAACAAGTGACACTGACGACATTTAACAATTTGTGCAATAGATTAATCTCATATTTTTCTATCAGTCTATCAACATATTTGTAGCGCATTGCTGATTTGTGGAGTAGTTTTAAGCTTAAATAAGTCTTGTTCGGTCTTTAGATCAACTAACTTACTGAGGTTGAATTATGATGATACAATCCGCTATAGTTGATTAGTAGTGCATTATACCCCGTTCACATAACAGCGTATATCACGTGATATACGCTGTCTTGCCATGAGCACTCATACATCTAGTATTCACTGGAAATCCTATGTATGAGCATGCTTGGTATACACATTTGTACACACCAACTTCTCATTTGTTAATAACTTTTCACTCAGTTGTTGAAATTTGTTTTTCTTTAAAGTAATTGATAGATTAGGATCATAGCTTACAATAAATATGCAAAAAGTAGATAAATCTTAACATTTGAATCAACACCAATGAATTTTCACTCCTAAAGTCCGAGATGTGCAGCGAGCATTTCTCACTTCATATTCACAACGCAAAAACAAATACAGTTTATTACTAGAATTAAAATCTACTTTGTTTTATGTATCTATAACAAGCTTAAACTCTATTCTATCTACTGCTTCAGAAAGAACTATGTTTTGTCAACTCTGTGTAAAGTTATTTGCAAATGAGCAGTTCGTGACCAAAACTGTGTATGCCAAGCATGTGTATGAGTGCTCATTGCAAGACAGCCTATATTACGTGATATAGGCTGTAATGTGAACGGGGTATAATGCACTACTAATTAACTATATATTCAGCCTGGTGTTTATCAGCTTCGTACACCTCAAATCAACCAATAATCAGCATCTGTTCTTACTGTTCAGCTTGAAATGTTACTTGCGTAATTTGTGCTCTAATTCGTCATCAATAACTCAGAAAACATTGCTCGTGTAACATATTTTAGCGTTTTGAATGGGTGTTCTCAACTCTTCCAAACCATTTGTCCTTCGAATCCTAATTAACTTAAAATAAGAATCAGCCCAGTTTCCCATTGAATTTAACATAAAATATAAATTGAACCGCATTGAATCATTCAATTTATCGTTCAGCCATTCAATACTCGACATGTACCATCAGAATTTATCGTGATAAGAATCACGTGTCGATTGAAAACTTTTCCCCATCGATCATCCGCAGAGCGACCGCTGACTACTGCTGCCATCGCGCCGTTCCAACGGCCCATAATTCATCATTATATTACTTATCCTAGCCCATTTTCCATTATCGCGAAGCTGTCCAAAACAGAGCAGGTCGCTCTATTCATCGGAGCACACAAAAAAAGATAGATTTCTGCATAATAGAAACCGGCATCATTCATCCCGGCACCATCATCACCATCGAAGCAAGCATTGGAGTAACAACGTCACCCGAAATCAGGACAAAGCCGGCCAGATCCTATCATAAAATAGACATTCGATAACGTTCATAATAGGAGGGCAACCCTGGCATAAGCTGTCGAGGGAAAAAAAAAACGCCCATTAATCAAATTTTCGCACCACCACCATGACGCAGTAAAATTTAGACCGAAGAAAGAGCTCATTCATCTGCTATTTCGAGCGTCCGGCAGCCTCCGTTGATTCCCCGGGTTGATGGATTCCTGGAAAATTAATTTGACTAAGCTCATTTGGTTCCAGCGAAATGGACCTCCACCGGGGGGTGGTGCAGATTTGCGGCACGTGCAGTAGCGCATTCCTGCCGGAGAGTGATTCGTGACACGTGGCCATTGTTATCTGTTTTTGGGATTTACTCTTATCGCACAGAAGTGCAGGTTCCGTCCCGTGTCGTCTGACTGAGTCCGTATTTAAGTCTTATTAAAAATCATTGCCCGGGATTAAGAGAAAGAAGAGATGGATGTGGGTTGATGGAGTTGGTTTGTCGTGGCTTGTAAACGGCAATGAAAAAGAAAGATGTGTAGCTACTTTTCCGTTCCATAAAGTTTGATTGCTGAGAATTTTTATTATGATTAGCTTCTTCGTGAGTGAACTTTATCCTGCTGGCCATATTTTTATTCCGTTTTTTCAACACCAAACAGATTGATAGTCAGTTTTAGTTTTTCTTGTAATTTGCTAGCAACATTTTGTCATTCTGCAGCTCTGTCCGATTGCCTTATTTTTAAAAAAAAATCATGAAACTATATATTCAAGATGTTTTTCCTCCATTTGCTTCGTTGCCGGGAGCTGTAGATTGTCTATTTTCGATGATATAAGAGAATCAACGCACTTATTTTTTGACTACCACGCTGAACCACCGAGTTAACAATTAAATCTATCAGTGCCAGTGGTCCCCAAAGCATTATCTTTATTATGTCAAAACTCTTCAATTTTGAACACATTTCAACCGTTTCAGTTGAGAAATGCTGACCATAGTTTATCATTGAGAATAGCCACACTTAACATTGCCTAGAAGAATCTCAGTGGTGGCAGCTCTAAGCAATAGAAGGGCTCTCACACGTAAAACATTCATCGATGACACAATCACTGTCAAAAATGTTCATTTGACATTTTAGTATACATTTTGGCTGTGTCCCGAATGTCGGGAGCAAAAGCAGTCAATTATTCAGGAATGGTGTCGACTACTGAGTCCACTCACAACACTGTTCTTAACTCTTAAACATTGGTAACTATCTCGTATTTACACTGAGCTACACTGGCATGTTCAGATTATATTTTTCAGTCATATGAAGTTTCACACTTAGAAGTCCCATTGAAAATACTATAAAAATGTAACTCTGATGCATTTACAATATTTAATAAGTTGATAACTTTCATAGGCCGAATGTAGTAATTATGAAAAGGAATTAAATCCCACACGAATGCATGCAGTGTCATAGTGAGGGTTTGCTGTACAGTGGAAAAGTTCGCGATATTTCACGAAGTTCACCAAGGGAAAAGTTCACGATTCATAGTGAGTTTTCGCGAACTTTTCCATCACTGGCTGTACTCTTGGCAAAACATGGAAATGATGCCATTTTTCCTAACTAATTGATTAATTTAAAAAGCTTCTGCAAGAGGTGACTATTATTTAAATTGACTCTCAATATGTCCGTGCGTTTGGGATTCCAAATGTAAGTACAGTTCAGAATATTTCTTATTTTCCAAAATTTCTCCAAAAAAATATTCCGGGGTGCTTCAGGAAATAAATATTCAGGATTACAAATTTTGACGAATCAGAATACCGTATAACCCTGTTAATTTGAACAACACACGGAGGGGTATTTCTTCAATCTAGTTGGCCAAATTCGATCAAAATTGATTAGAAATTGTTGCATTGTACACTCAATGGATAGGAAAACAATGTTCTATTCAAAGTGTTTTTTATGTTACTTCATACGCGAAGTTAACGATTTTCAGAGTTGGTTGGAAATGCTAACATGAAGCTTTAGTGTGATGATTTATTAGCTAGAGAATGATCTTTAGAAGAATGTAGGTGGATAGTTCCGTTAGAGTACGGCAGTATGAAAATTGAATAGAAGTTGAAAATGAGCGAAGGGCCATTCTCTAGCTAATAAATCATCACACTAAAGCTTCATGTTAGCATTTCCAACCAACTCTGAAAATCGTTAACTTCGCGTATGAAGTAACATAAAAAACACACTTAAAGATCTTTGGGATATTAGATAAATCTTGCACAAATGCTTTTACTGGCCTCAACCCTTGTATGAAATTTTACAGATCGTTTTTGTTTTGCTAGTTAGGAAGATTTTCTTGCATAATTTGGTCAAAACATGGCGGCCTTGTCAAAAAATGGTGGCCTTGTCAAAAAATGTTTGTTTTGAAAAAAGGATTTTGTTTTTGGAAAACTTGCATATCGTTAACATTTTCCTGTATTGAGTAACCACCAAAGATTAAAACGCCAAAGATTTAAACTTATTGTTTGAACTAAACTACCAAATATTGGCAGATATGCACTGAAAAAAAAAATATTTTTGAAAGTTTTCATTTCAAAAGAATTGTGATGAATGTATTGCCCTCCCTTCCAAAACGTGACCCCTCCCCTGTCTGGCCATAAATAATTATGTGTTTTTTCCTTGGTTATTTTTTCTTGTTTTCCGTGCTGAGCACCAATGCTACCGACACCTGGACCCTACCTATTGACCCATCAACTCATGAACCGGGGACCAACGGCTTTACTTCCCTCGGAATCACGGGAAATAAAGATTTGAATACCCCAAACTGAATATATATTTCACCCTCTTATCCAACTTTTTGAAGTATTGATTTGGTTTTCCAATTTTAAGAGAAAAGTCCCACAAGTCTCTGTTCAAGTTCCTTACCTTAATAACTTCGATGTAAATCTTCACAGGTTTACATTTTAAATTTTAATCAAGAATCCCCTTTAAAGCAAGCAACAGTTCACTCAGAGATCTTGTCAAAGTTTCTCAATCTTTCAGGTATCCCATTTAATTTTTTTTTTGATAAGGCTTTAGAAAGCCTTCACAGAAAACTATTGTAACGCACTCATCAGTTCTCCTATTATTCCCATGAAATGTTTCTCATAATTCCTTTAGTATACCTATTATAATATAATGGGATTCTCCACAGAAAATGTCTAGGAATTTTCCTCTGCATTCACTTATTTTCCCCAAACCCCCTTTCAATATTTCCATAACATTCAACTCGAAGTTTCCAAGATTCATATAATTTGTTGAATATTTCATTCCCTAAATATGCTCCCAACATTTTCTCAAATCAATCTCTTTGAAATTTGCTTGCAATCTTCATCGTTATTACATTTAACCTATCCTCAAAATTTAAGCTCTCCATAGATTTATTTTGAAACTTCAGATTCCTGGGGATGGCGTTAACCTCTCACGCCAAAGTCACAAGTTCAAATTTCATCCCCGTACAAGTCACGATCACGAATTACCAAAGAGTATTGAAGTGACTATAACAATACAAAAGCTTCAGATTCCCGTTGCATTGTCAGAATACGCATGAAAGTTTTGTTTGGGAATTGGGTAGGTGTACCAGTTATGGCTATACATTTCTATTATAGTATGTTTCAATTATGATCTATGGAATTCCATTAGGCCATATTTGGAAAACACCATAGTAAAAACCTTTAGCTATTACTGGTACACCTACCCTATCATCAGATTGATTATTCAAAATTCCCTTTAATGTTTGCTTTAATTTCCGTTCGAATTATCATCTAAACCTTCGGAATGGATTTTGTTCTCAATATTTTGTTGGAATGCATCATAAAGTTTATCTCACAATCCCCATAGAACTCTCCCCAGAATTTCTGAGACAAAGCTGCCATGGAATTCTACTCAAACCTACTACGACTATTCCATATAAATGTCAAGTTTATTTAATGATTGTGAGGATAGCCATAGCATGACGTCCCACTTGATATTAACTTGCGGAAATGGCTTGTCTACCGACTCGACAAAAACTGAAATTCCAAAAATTTAACTACACGCTTAGAAATAACTTATTTTACACGAGACGTAATTCATATTGGACGTAAATCATGGAACGTAAACATATTTTTCATGTAAAATTAGGTGTTCTCAAACCGAAACATAAGCAACTCGACGAAGAGAACGTTTGATTGAATTGATTTTCTCGTTTCTTTCAACTGATTCTTATGTCAAAAGGGCCACTTACATGTGTCGTTCTCAGGGAACCGAAATTTACACGACTTTTTCGTAGTGTGTATCAATCGTATCAACCACCACCTTGTGACATGGCCTATTAAACCATAAGAAAAGAGAGCTACACAGTTCGAAAAAGTAGTGTAGATTTCTGTTAAATATGATGCACATAAATGGAGCGTCACATATCATATACGTTTACATTATATATCATGTAAAGTTCTGACACATTTCATGCAATGTAGCAAATATTGTATACAAAAGCCCATCTTTGTAAACAACATTGTTTGCAAGTTGCTCGTTTGCGTGAAATCAAATACAAGTCAACGTGTTTGAATGTTTACATCACAATTAAAATTCAGAATTTTTATCTGTGTAGGGTAGATACACCAGATATGCGTTCCTCTCATGGTGTGTTCCAATTATCGTACATGGAAATTACATAGACCATAATTGGAACACATTATAATAATAGCATATAGCCATCCTCCTTTACAACAACATAAAAAACATCTGAAATCCGATGAAAATTACCGAAGATATACAAAAATAGTCAAAAATGTGATTCTGGTTCGGTGCTCCAAGTGTTAAAACGACTCTTATGTTGAAATTCAAAGTGTCAAAGTTGACTCACATTGTGTTTTCTTCTTTTTTGGATTTATTACGTTCCTGCTGGGACTAAATTCCTAGCCCGGACCGGGAATCGAACCCAGTTGCCTACCGAAGCGCTCCCCTCTTCACTGCACCAGTAGTGATTCATGAAGGTAATGTACAAGGAATTCTCCTCGACATTGCTTTGTAATTCACCTCAGTATTTCCATTGGAAGTCTCCTGAACTTCCTCTTACTATACACGGCGAATGAGAACGACCCAAATTTGAGTTTAGTTCACTCATAATCGCCAAAAGTTCAGGAACTCAACGAAAAGTAAATTCGTCACATAGTTTCCTGAGGAAAACCTAAAAAATCTGCCGGAAAATGAGGAAATTGACGAAAAATTTTATTCAGTCTCGGAGTAGTACCAATAGACTGACTGAATCCAATCTTTACTGTTCTCAAATTCGAGAATTTTTCCCTGGAAAATCCTGGAAAAACATGAGGCAAATTTACTAATCGCTGAATTCCTGCACTTTTTGTGATTTATGAGTTGACTAAACTCAAATTTGGGTTCTTCTCATTCGTCGTGTACCCAGCGGGCTGGTTTTGAGCCAAACGAACTGTCAAAGCCAGAGCCAATCAGTGTTGCTAGAAACCACCCAGGCATAGGTTGCCAAACTAGTTTGTTTTGAATCCGCTCCTCTCTATGTCATATTAAAGGCTTCATTGTGATATGTTTGTCGCTCCAAAAAAGTTCAATGAGCTGTAAGTTTTTAGTATGTGCATTAAAATTGTTCAAATTAATTGGTTAAATTGGTTCAACATTCTCTGGAATTCATTCACCGGTATCGAAAAAAGTTTTATATTCTCCCATCATCTAAGAAAAATGACTAACTTTGCATTTTAGCCGCATTGGTTTTTCATTTTGTGACCAACAGTCTCGTTTTCTCTGATCCAACATACTCATAGTGTAGTGTATTTCAAGCAATTTTGAAAAATGGAAGTTGCCATCATGGATTCAGATATGATCCGTCTTTACGGTACAGCCTAGCCTAGCAGGCTTTTGAACTTACATAAGCATTCACTCTGTGTTCACGCGTGCACTCCTTCAAATGAATACACACCTCAACGTGAGTACAATGTTTAAGTTCGTGCAGTGACCAGGCGTTGGCATTGGAATTAATGAATGATGCTAAACAGAATTATAAAAGGGAACCGGTCAGGCTCGAACCATGAGCTTTGAGTATACTGCACGTTCACCAATCGTATGGCATTACTCTGAAAGATGTGTAGGTAGGCTAAAGGCGTATAAGAAGCGTTCATCGATTTCGTCTGAAATACAGGTTAAGTTCATTGTGCTTCAAGAACCAGCAATTTGAAAACGCGTTTCACTAACATCAATCGAAGTTAAAGCTGATTCAAATTATTAAGCTCAATATGATACCGTCAATTTTTTACCAGCGGTCACAATTTCAGAAATTTCAACACTCATATTAAACAGTTGTAGTTCATTAAATTTTTTGAGAGATAGAAAATCTTGCATTGGCACCCTAAGGGGCTGATCATAAACTACGTAGACAGTTAAGGGGGGAGGGGGGAGGCAATTATCCACGGCCAAAACAAATTTATTCAAAAATATATGGACAATTGTCTACGCAGGGAGAAAGGGGGGGGGGGGTAAAGAATACCAAAAAAACTGTTAACTACTTAAATGAACAGGCCCTAATATTTCCGGTACTGTGTATTTAATTATGAAAGCTAGCTTAATGCATCCGTTAGAAAGGAAAACTGCTTTCTAGTTGGACCAGTTTTTTCGAGCAAAACCAAATTACAGGGCTGGTAGTGCTGATGCGATATAAAAGTAGTGACTTTAGTGACTAAAATTACGGAAATAGTGACGAAATAGTGACCTTCAAATAATAAATGAGTAACTAATAGTCACATTTGCCGGCGCCGGTGGTGTAGTGGTAAGCGTGACTGCTTTCTAACACCCCAATGGGTCTGGGTTCATTCCCAGCAGAAGTCGGTGGGATTTTTCTGAGGCATAAAAATCTCTGGTCACGTCTTCCTTCGGAAGGGAAGTAAAGCTGTTGGTCCCGGCCCATGTGTGTTGAATGGGTGCGATATCCTACGCAGGTGTGCAAGCTGCCTTCCTGCACATTCGATTGCCGTCAATGGATGGCAATCGATGTCCGTCGGTGATTGGCACTAGATTGCGGAACAGAGACCGACGTTAATTAAAGGAATGAAGAAGTAATAGTCACATTTATTTGATGACTCAGAAACTCAAATAAGGTTTAATATTGGAATAAACTGTTTTATCATGAATCTTAAAATCACATTTCATCAATAATTCTTCTAATAATATCGAAACTCTCAACGGAATCTCCTATGAAGAGCACTTGAAGTGATTCGATTAATTTCCTTTTTATTACGTTATACATGATGGCCAGCAAATAGCAATTTCCGGATTTCCCTGGACTTTTTTTGTAATTTTACTCCTCAGAATGTCCATGGTATTTCCTCAGAATTCTCAAACAAAAATCCATCTCAGAATACCCTTGACACTCTTCGAAGAATTCCTTTGAGATTCAACCCTCAAAAGCCGATTTCATTGGAATTCTTCTCGGAATTTATTTCGAACTCTTTAGTATCCTCAGAAATCATTCCAGAATTCTTTTATAGCTATCCGCAGAGATCATCTTTGAAGTTCGCGGATTAACATGGAATTCTCATCAGAGCTCTTTTAAAAAATGTCAGAACTAGCTTTGAATTCTTATTGGAATTGGACATAGAATCCTCATCCAATCATCATATAATTCTCGCAATTATATTGGAATTATTTCCAGAATTGTTTCCGAGCTGAATTTTGCATCTTTAATTTGTTGAAACAATAATCAAAAGCAACGCTCGTTTGTGTCAGTCTCAGGGCTGGGTTTTTCGCTTAAGCCTTCAACCAGGTTTAACTATATGGATAATACGGGTTTAAGGTTTCAGCGGAGGTGAAGAAATCGGCCCTCAAAGCACTTAATTTTACATGAGACTTTCGTAGTCTGTATTTTGGTATTCTTCTCTGAAATGCCTTGGTGTCATTCCAAGAATTTATTTAAAATTGTCTTTAGATGTCATTTGAATGTTTTAAAGTTCTTCATAGTTCTTCAAAGACTTCTGAAAATCTAGCACAATGCTGGGAAATGGTTTTGAATTTCCAAACATTGTTGACGTCCCCTTTTTCCTTAAAAGCACCCAAAGAGTGATTGATGATTATAATTGAATTGATGACGACTACACTTTACTAAACAACACCTTTTAAAAATCATAAATTTTGCGTAAGTGCATAAGTTTTTGAAACGTTTGATAAAAACTCGTTGTCCTCCATTGTTGATAAAAACTACAAGGGAAAGCCCCATGGGGTTGTACGCAATGGTGACGGATGACTGCGTGGTCTTATTTAATAAATCTGATTTGTTAACTCCAGCAGGAGCTTGTGTTTTGTGTAGGAATGGAATTTGAGCGGGGTTCTCTCTGTTTATACTATTTAGTATGACGCGCTTGACATAGATGGCCCACAGCGACTCACGAAGAGCTACTGATTCCGATCAATAGCGGTGCGGCCTCTTTCTCCTTCTATGGATGCTCATGTGGGCTGCAGCTTGCAGGCAGCCTTTTGTTGGAGAACACCACCACTCCCCAACAAACATTGGATGCAGAATAAGAGTTTCTTCAGGAAAAAATATGCTTCTTCAGCTAAAAAATTGCTTATTCAGCCTTTGTTCAGCACAAATTGTTTGTTGGGTCACCACGCGGTGATTGAATAAACACCGTTTGGTAATTATCATACCAACGGTTGCACATTTGTGCAATTTTCAATACTGACATTTTGAAAATTAATAAAGTCTTTAATTTAAAAGATGCGTAGAAATATTTCTGATCGATTGGTGATAAAATAATTGAAATTAGTCTAGAGGCAGCTCGGTTATTAACGTTCAAAATCTTTCATAATTTTGTTACATGTACCATTTTTGGTTTTCACTAAGTGTACCCCCATAGAGAAATCACAGACTTAGTCCTACGTCAAAAAATATAGACATTGTCCTCCTTTTTCTCTAAAATTTAAATGAAATGTCTTCCTTTTCATTTTTTTTTAAATAGTATCCCTATGTAGAGCGAGCCTAGTCGCACGGAGGGTCAACGTTGATAATCAATGACTTAAGGCTATCATTTTAAAACTAAAATTTTAAAATAAACCTAAACGTAAGCTCACTTCCTGAACTGTCAAAACGAACATCTTATTAGATTTCACGCAAATCCATCCAATAGGATACGAACCAGAAACCCCTTATTGCATTATTTGTGTTTTCCTACACTTTCGCTTTCAATTTAAACCATTTTAATACCAGAGAGGCGCCCTTGTTTCTACTATAATGCATCCTATCAGTAAACTCACATAAAGCAAAGTTGTTCTCCCATAAAAAATGCTGAGGAGAGGCAACAAGAACAACAACTACAACAGAAATCATTAATTCACGACGCGAACTCTCTCTCTCTCTCCCTCAACATTGTAAATAAACCATGTTAGTTCACCCTACTTCGGTTTTTCCCTACGATCTCTTAAATCCTAGAACTCAGGATTCTGAAGGGAGTTTACGACCCCCGTGCATAAGTTAGGGTTAGGACATTATGCGCTAACAAATATTAGCAAAAACCTGGAATGTGAATGAGCTCAGAGGGGAAAGAAGAAATCTGTTTCTCGTGTGATTACTGACAACGGCAACGACGACGGTCGTATTTTTCATAAATTCAGAAACCACCACAACCACTTCCATCATCATCATCATCGTTGTCGTCCTGATGTATCAAGAATTGTAGCAACTATTCGCATGGGATTGAAGGGTAAGGATGCATTCCAGTTTTGTCGAGATCACCAAGGGTGATTCCAACATATGTGCACGGTTAGGGCTGCCATTGCTGGTTTCAAATCCCCCTTGAATGATGAATGCCGTCCAAGTTGAAACGGTGGAAGGTGGATAATTATTTCCCTTTTTCGCCTACTGATTTGGCAACCCTATCTCCCGGCAGACAGACAGTAAACGCAAATTTGTTGTGAATGAGCGCAAAAAATAGAGTAAATAAATTCACCAACACATGCACATGCCCCAACATGCCAGATTCACAAGGATAATATCCCCGTCCAAGGATAGACGTACGTAGCTACGTGTGCTAATATTGGATAAAAACGGACGACCGCTAGAAGGGGAAGGACGGCATCATTACATGTATCTCGATAAAATACCCCTTGGCCCGGTCGTCGTCGTCGTCCCCCTCTATGTTGTCTAATCGAAAGCTGTGAGCACTCAAACGACCCCGAAAAGTTGCCGTCAGTCGTCTAATGTTTCGGTCGAGCAGGAGGACGTTCTCGGTCGCAGTGTCGTGGAGATTAGTGCGTGACTTGAATGGTGGGCGACCGTTTTTCGTGAAATTGTGTCTCCTAAAGCCCCAAGTGTGAGTGTTGGACTTTTGGAGTCGTTCCAAAGCAATATCCCGGTGCTGGTGATTGGAAGCTGGAAAGTGCCGCAGTTTCCGCAATCGATAGCCCGGTATTTGGTGGGGTGTGCTACCGGCTGGCAGTGTGACGGGTTTGGGTTTTGGGAGCCGCGAGGACTATCTGCAGTAGCATCGGGATGGCGCCCTCTGGACTGACGCGCATTTCGAAAGTATCGCCTACTGGGAGTGGTAAAAGTTTATGTGATGTTGGCAGTTGCTGGAACCGGCGAATGTTTCCCATTCCTCGCTCTCGAAATCGTATAGTGCGTTGGGGACGGATGTACATATATATGTAGATTTCTACATTTCGTGGTATGCAAATGAGGCTGATATGCTAATAGAGAGGCAGGACATGCGTCACAGTTGACTCGTTCATTTACGGTACCACCCTGATGGGAGTGAAATGTTTCTTTTTGGTTTTAATTTGTAAAAAACTGATAACACACGACCACAAATAGACAGAAGCTTTCATATGTAGTTGCTCCAGGTTAACCGGTTCCACCCAATCGAAAGTTGTTTAAGCATTTTCTGTTGATCCGGGGAACATTTTGATTCAAAATTCTCACGGAATTCGATTTGTAGCTTCCATTAAATTCTCATTGGAATTGCATTGGAATACTGCATGGCATTCCTTTTAGGCTCTCCTAAGAATTCCCTTGGAAATCTCCGTAGAAATCCTTTGGAATACATCATAAATTCGGTTTTCATATATCCTCAGAATTTCCACCGAATTCTCCTCATATTTCTTCTGAAATTATAGCCAGAACTTCGATGGAAATCTCTTCAGCTACTCACAATTTCTAGCAAATATTTCTTAAGTTTTCTCCTCTTTGGTGGAATCATGCTTCTCACATTTCCTTAGTAATTATGTTCAAATAATCTTTTGAATGTCATTCTCACTATGGAATTCCACTAAGACTTCAAATGAAGTTTTTATTGTTTCTATTCTACCGTTTATTAGGAATCAACAGATTTCTCAGAATTACTTCGGAAGCATTCTATAGATTTTGCTTGAAGTTCTGCTCAAAATTATAATGGAATTCCAGGCAGGGTTCTCTTAGAATACTGCTTAGAATTCTACCGCCCCACACCCCCCCCCCCAAAAAAATTCTCCAGAAATTTTCAATTCTTGAATTATGAATATTTTCTTCAAGCTCATTGTGCTATTTGTTTTCAAATCTGGGATCTTGGAAAACATTTCAAGTTCCGAAATCTGAATTTTTGTTCCAGAATCTTGAAAATGTCTTCAAACTTGGATTATTCTTTTTGGTCCATTTTTTAAGGGTTTTGGTCCATGTTTTAAGGTATGTAATTAGTAATTCTAAATTAGAAATATTGGTTCCATATTGTAGCTTAGGGTATTTCCGTTGATATCGTATATAGTTTTTTTTATATAGCATGTGTTACATATTTTACAAGCATATTAAAAAGCAATTTTCGTATTTGTCGCCTGTTTGAAAAAGCACTCAAACCATCACTTATAAAATGTCTTTCCGATATAGCCATCACAAATTCAATGCTATATTCTTATTGCCCATGATGTTTTCTGATTATATACTCATTCAAAGTTTCGTATTTAAAGAACTAAAATGTTTGAGTTTCACGTATTTTTTCCTACATTCATCATACTTTGAAAATGGTAGCCCAAATCAAAATACTGATGTTCGGTCAGAAAACTAAAAAAAAATAGTGCAAATGATTTAATTTCCGTTAAACAAATTACTAACGAATTAACGCGAAAAAAATATAAAATTTGAAAAACATTCATTGCTGCAGAAAATATTTAGAATATACTTTGAAAAATTATCAATGTTACCCCGTTTGGCGGTACTGAAAATTATGAAATGTTTCAAGATTCTTGAACTTCCGAAATTAAAAAAAAATATATATTCTGAAAATGTATTAAGTTACCGTAAAAGGGGTAGCATTCTCCATGTATGCATCTTTTCTGATTTTAAAATTATCAATAATGACATCTATCAATTTAACAGAAGCGGTGAAGACATGTGAAGACATTTCGTTGAAGGCTTTTTCTAAAAACACCCTGCCCAAGCATATGTTTGTATATATGTACATCATTAGCAAAATATTTTCTTTAAATTAAGTTTTTTTTTAAATACCTGGTCGTTCAATATTTTTTCATAATCCTTGGCCCTTATGTTGCCCTTTATAGCAACCAAAGGTCCAACCCAAGTAACATTTCAAGTTTAATCGAGGCTTTAAAGCATGCTACAAGTCTAAATCATGGTCTTCAGAATCTTAATAAAACCAAAATTATTACTTGGGAAGAGAATGCCTTGAAATTGTGCCCCACACCATCCCTGAACCCCCACCATGCTTCACAGTTGGTCGAAGGCATTCTGGGTTGTATGTTTCGTCCGGTGTGCGCCACACGTAAACCCGACCTGTAGTTGGGAATAACGTGAAGGAGGACTCATCCGACCACACCACACGATTCCATTAATCTGCTGTCCATTCCGTATGGCGCCTGCACCAGCGCATCATTTCCGCAGCATTTTTCGGCTTTATTAGTGACTTGGGAATGGCCGCACATACCGTAAAGCTCTTTTCGGACAGTAGTTGTAGAAGCTGGTTCACCAAGGATTGTGTTTTAAGCAGCTGTTTCTTTAGCAGCACTAATTTGCCAGTCTGTCTTGACGATCCGCTTCAACAAACGTTGTTGCCGACTACTCAACTTCCGTTTCCACCCACAACTGCTTAAATAAATTGACGTCTTCCCAAGCTGCTCGTACTCACGCATAACCCGGCAAACTATGTTCCTGGAAGCACCCACCAGTTTGCAAGTTTCCGTGATCGAAGCGCCTGCTTGTCGAGCACCGACTATACGGCCTCGCTGGAATTCCGAAAGCACAAACGGTATTCTGTATTGCACGCTTTACCATCTAACTTTGATTAGATGTAAATATTACTCTACACGGAAAGAAAAAAGTCCCGAATTTTGAGTTCTTTTCAGCCAGGTTGGCAGTTCCGTGCGCCAACTCAAATTAGAGTTCTAGTGCCTACTCAATTTTGAGTTCAAACTACTTAAAATTGAGTTTTTAACAACTTACTCAATTTTAACTTGGTGCACGGATCCGTCGAGTTGGGTGGATAGAACTTAATTTTGGGTTGTTTTGCTCTTTTCGTTTTTGACAACAACAAGACAGCAAGTGAGAGGCATCAACTCAAAAGTAATTTTAAAGGCCTTAACCGTTGGGTAGCTTTGGTTCTTCTCATCTCATGTTGGCATGATAACCAGAATAGGTTGTTAGTCACTCCTTATGGTTATCGTTTATGCGGGACGCACATCAAAATCTATGCCTGTACAAATCCACACCACTAAGCGGACGGTACAGAGCAAATCAAACACGAAGCGGTGTCATAAAGCGAACCCCACACGTATCAATATATTGACACATTAAGGGAATTATTGACAATAATATTGGTTATGTGAATACAGAAATATTGTCAATACCGATGTATTGATGTCAATATTGAATGTATTGACAATACGATTATTGTCAATAAAAGCAAACGTGTAGGGTCCACTTAACACCGACGAACCGACGTGCCAGCTCATAGAAACTACATTCAAATTCTTGCCCAAGACGTCATTTTTAAAATATGTTAAACACAACCGCCATGTTCTTATCCGATCGCGTCATATCGTGAGCAAGGATACGAACACACGCAACACATACTGAGTTAGATCAAAACCTCAGCGAAATTTCATGAACGGTTACAGTTTGCGTCTCACCTCGTAGGCAGATCTGATTGCCCATTCGCCAGATCGAATCGCTCATTTGACAAATCGAATTGCGGACAAACGAAATGCTCCAGTGGCATGTCGGTTCGTCGGTGGTCATAACTCATCGTCTTCATTCAGCTTCGACAGCTTCCGATTGTGTTTGCATTCACCAGCGTTGCTATCGCAATATAATGGTGATGACATCGAGGATGATATCGACCTCTTCCCTAGGCTGATCATCAACGTCCGCACTGGCATCTGCCATGCTGACACCTGCCAGTTATTGAGCCCTGGTGGTGAAGTTGGCGGGGGATTCCCAACAATTTCAATGTGCACTCACCGGGTGGCATTGCGATCGAGATCACATGCCTTGTTCAAATAATTGAATAGTGGGATATCTTTTTAATTAGATATCTTTGGTAAAACTCAATTTTGAGTAGTTTGAACTTGACGTTGAGTGAAAGCAACTTAAAAGTAAGTAATCCTGTTTACATGCGAGTGAATGACAGCAATTCAAATTTGAGTAGGCGCTAGAAGTCTAAATTGAGTTGCCACACGGATCTGCCAACCTGTGTGAAATGAACTCAAAATTAGGTACTTTTTCTTTCTGTGTACATTTTTCATAACGAAGCACAAAGAATGAATATGCATCTTTGAATTCTTCTTTTTTTCAATCTGATTTTACTACTCACAGAAGCAAAATTTGAATAATAAGTAAGGATGGCCAAAAATGCACCCCTGGGGTAAAATGCGTTGTTTTTCGTTGCTTTCCCATTCGAGTGAGAATGGGAAAGCAACGAAAACAACGTGTTCCCACCGTCGACGTCTGTAAAAAAGTTGAATAAAACTTTTGATTGACGAGTGGTATTAAATACCTATTGAAACAATTCAGAAACCGTACGATTCAAGTCCTAGACGATTCAAGTCCAAGGCTAGTCCTTGCTTCCGAAAAAATCTTTCTCGATATTATTATTGAATTTTCATCGGTATATACGAAACTTTTTATATCTTTTCATATCGTCACATATTACATACCTAATCTAACACCAACACAGCCAGTTCTTGAAAGCATCTTGGAAAATGATATACCTACATCATTTTTTTTTGTCTATTTGATATATGTTTCACATCGAAGATGCGTCACACATATCAAAACGGCCAGGCCTACTGTGTAGCATTTAAGGGGCAAGATGATTCACAAAACATCGGGCCTGTTTAAATTGAACATGCTTCAGAATCCAATAAATGTATGAAACGTAGACATCTCATTCCTTACGTTCCGATTTTGGTAATTATATGATTGGTTGTCCTAGCCTTTTAATGCCTAATGGCTATAGCGCCATTACTCGCTCTCCGAAAAGAGAAGAGGGAAAGGAAAAGGAGAAGGACAAAGTGAAAAGGAACATAAACATAAACAATATTTTAATTTGAAATATACAATATATAGATGCATAACGGTGCGGTGGTCACTACCCGAGTCTTGTCACTATTATCAATTCATAAAACAGTAACAAGGGCTAAAATGTGATCCTTTGATTACTGGAAAATCCTGATTCCCTAGTTTGAAGTTGCCACGACTAGGGTTCAGTGGTAGATCTTATACCAGTAACAAACCACAAAAAGGTAATCTCCCAACGTTACTGATTTGAAAAGATAAAAAAAAATTACAAAATGGAACGAACTCACCAAGTTAAGCCAATTGAACTTAAAGGCTGTCTGACATGCGTTGATACAGAAGTCCAAATTGTAAATCAACATGAACTAGTCCGGTTTATGGTAGTTGCGCGGAATGTCCTATTAGTTTTTTTTATATCCAGAAATTCGAATAAGTTTAAGTCTCAGAATCGTTGTAAAAGCTAAAAAATTCTTTGCGTTGCATTTGCAACGGAATAATTCGTAGATTGCATACTGGCAACTGTTATACTTTAACGTTCTCATTCGAGGGGGGCGACTCTATCTACGATGCAGGAAAGATTGTGGTTTGCTGCGGCTAGCTGCGCGTACGCTGAGTAGATAGAAAGAGTATTGATGACGATTCTGAAGCTTTCCTGCAAGAAGATGATGCGCTAAGTAAGTACTTAGATGCGAGAAATGAAAGAAGATTTTTAGAAGATTGATTCGCTAGTGTGAGATTTTTCGAGCATCTAGAATTGAGATATAGATGTGTCGTCCCCTCGTTCTAATTCTAATTTCTTAAGGAAAACTATTTGAGAGTGAATAGCTTTCCATTCAGAATTCAGAGCAGGAAAAGCATGACAATAGCCCTTGCCGGCCAGCCCCATCTTCTCCGTTACGGGGAAAGCAAGAATATTGTTGGTGTACCATCTACTTAACGAGAGGCCAGCGACTCACCGACGTCCCCATACATGCTACGGAGTTGGGTCAAGATTCGCTTAAGCAGGCGATGCGACCTTAGGAACTGTTTTATTTTGGAGGAGCTTGGGAGTAAACCCACGATCTTCTACTCAGTAAGCAAAAACGGCAGCCACCAAGCTAGCCGAGCTCCTCATTTTAAACTCTGCACGGATAGAAATCTCCTTATACCTTTTGGCAAATTTCCATTGTAGATTATTCATAAAATGTATAAATCAACTAATAAGCAGACGTCTTGAAAAAGTTAATGAAGATCATGTGTCAAATGAAATGTATAAGCGGTCACACATACCTTTTATGCATTCTTATAGGACCTATGTGGTTTGTGAGAAACGCAGTAGGCTCTGCCCGCGAACGGTTGGTTTTGTTTTCGCTGGCGCTGATTTCATCTGTTTTTCGCATTTTTTTTTAATTGTATCAAATCAAACAAATATTAGTTTTTTCGTGTGGATAAGTGTAAATTAAGATCTATCACGTCTTAATAAGTTTTTTTTTTTTTAGTGATATTGTAATTAACGTGAACAATCTGGAACAAGAATTTGTTTCGAATAGCTGTGTGTCGCGTCGGTCGGTTTTTCATTTCGCTTGTTTTTGGTGCTTTGCCTCCCTCCACAGAAAAGAGTTTCACTGGGTATTTTTTTTTCTTGGTGCTGGCGTTCTGCCTTCCGGAAGATGCACGCGAATGAGGTGTCAAGCAAAAATTCGGTGCAAATGGAAAACTTCAAATGTGATTCAAAATGTCGTGTTGGGTTGTAAAAACCACGCGGAAGATTTTTTCGATTACCGCGAGTGAACAAACCGGTCCTTTTTCGGAGGCAGAATTTGGTGAGATCCATCTGATTTATAATCAATCATAAATGCATATTTCCATATATTACTAAATACGCGCCAGATTTCGAAACATCACATTTCGAAATCTGGAAGTGTGTTTGCAGTACCATTATTCATATGATAACGGTAGTGTTTACACGCGGGGCTTATTGTATGTGAAAGTAACCTCGGAATGGACGTGAATTACCAGGCATTCTGAAATGGGTTGCTGGATCTGCAGTAGAGCTATCGCTTTCTAACTCCCGGACTAAACTTGCTTTAAATTATTACATCAAGGATTGTTGTAAGCAAATTTCTTCCATAATACCACTGCCGGCCAGTGGGGGTTAGATTGAATACACATACACACACACATACACATCACATGAACTTAAGTTTACTTTAATTGATTATAATTCAAATTGAAAAGACATAGAGGTTTTGGGCCTACGGGAGAAGAGGTACTACAATTATTTTCACTCCCGCGAGTTTTCCTCTCAATCAATAGAAGAAAAAAAAAAGATAAAACACAACATATTTCCTTCCTTTTAATTAGCTACGGGTGTGACAACGATGGCGAGTTCACTATGTTATATTTTCATTTTAATTCAGCAACCTTATCTTTCAGCAGATGATCCGGACAGCAATTTCAACATTAATAAAAAAAAAAACTACATATGCCAGCAACACTGACTGGGTGTATCCTATGGCTTACCTTCCCTACTAACATAATTCCTAAATTCCCGAGACATTTATGAGGGGTCGTAGAGTTCTCTGCATCTCTCTTAAGTAAATGTTGGACTAACATACCTTTCCTATCCCTACCAGTTGTAAGGACGTGGCCAGGACAATCCTTAACTGTTGGAGCGGGATATGTCTTTATCTGGGAGATAGTAATTACTTCCTACTTACTATCTGTCCAGTAATAGATATCCGTCTTGCTCTTAATAGTTTTGAATTCGTACCACCTACGATATTGTGCAACTTGTTCGATGCTTATAGGACCTATGTGGTTTGTCTTATGGAATGTATAAGGCTGATGTTTTGGCAAAAATAATAAAATAAATAATAATAAATAAATAAAATAATTGATTTTCGTTTCGTGTGGGACATAATTTGGTGAAGTTTTTATGAATACTAATAGAATTGTAAATGCAAACATATGAAATAAAAAGGAAGGATCTCACCCGAATGGTCTATAATTAGCCCGCCTCTTCGTGATTTTTAAGATCAATTATTCTCGCAAATGGAGCTCCATCTCCTTGATTCTGATAGTAACAAAATCAGTTTCCCCTTGCTCTGGCCTCGGGAAGAAGAGCATCGGAATAAACGCACCGTCATTGCAGCATTGTCGATGAACCTCCAGATGTTGGCTCACGATCCCCGTTCCGATCAGCTCTAACTGTTCGACTCTCAGATTGAAACATTCCAATACGAAAAACAAATGTTTGCAAGAAACTTCACAATTCGTTAAACCCGGGAGCAAAATTTAAACACGTCACTTCTTCAGCGCGACCTAGGGGAATTTACATATTCTCGGCAACCTAAGCAGCGACCTTCTTTCTATAGCCTTTTTCTCTAAGGAACGCACACATATGCAGCATTGGTTTGTTTACAATCTTTTGCTGCCAGCTGCTCTAACAATTTCAGTCGAAAGAATTGTCAAAAACTGTTTTGAAACGCTTTTACAAAGCTCCAATCTTCTCTAGTGAGAGCGAGTATTGTCGGCAACCAGTTTTTCTTCGGCAACCGTTCCATTTGAACTGCATGTAAATCTGCTGTTCTATTATCGGCAACTTGAAATCAGCTACAATTTGTAGTGCGTGTGTTTCATTTCAAGAAAACCCTGCTAGATTGCTTTTTCTCAGTGGTAAAAATATAGTCAAATTGAAGCTGATAGCATAAAGAATCGTTTGCATGCATTCAGCGAAGTGTTTTCGTAAGAAAATCCAGTGAAAATAGTGTTTCAATTTGGGTTGCCGAAAATAGTCTGTCATGCCGAAGCCGTCATTTCCCCTACTTCGATCCCCTCATATCGTCACATCTTACATATTGACGAAAAGTAATGCAAAAAAGAGCTGTCGTATGGCAGTAGGGTAGAGAACTACTTCAGCGTAATCGCCAGCCAGCCAATCGAGCAGAAAAATTCAAATAAATCCATGATTTCAGAGTTAACAAGTCAATTATGCGTTTGGTACGATACTTTAGTTAATAAGCTACCGAACGAAGTCAATGAGAACGCGTGATATGAAGGTTTGCACCGATTATTTTCAAAAACAAAAGAAGCGCTCCGACCGAATCATGTTTTATGTTCATCCGATAGGCCAAAGTGAATTTATTGGCGTTTCAATGATGTTTCAATGCGTTAGGCCGAGTTTAGAATCCGTAGGCCGACTTTGGCGTCAAGAAGCAGTGTTAGACTTTTGACAATATCTCAACGATTGGTTTCTCTTTATCAAATCTTACGGTACATACGGAAAGGTAAATAAATTTGGAAGCCATCAGTCAAAATAACATTCCGTTTGGTGCAAAACTGCACTAGATTAAGAGGCTTAATATGCCGGAAATGGGGTATTTAACCCTATTGGTGTAAAAATATACACTCCAAAAAGCCCACACGTCTGATCGAAGTGTTTAAACGCTTGATTTTTCATATGAAGAATCACATTTATTTTACGTGTATTTCACCATGGTTAAATCTGTTCTACACGTTGATTTCTAGTGTTTGAAACTTTGAAATTTTGATATTCTTCCTCCAACAATTTAAGTGTATTGCACATTGAATCACACTACAGTTCAAAAAAGACGGATTTGAAGTGTTGTGCATTTCAATACGATGTGAATTGCTTTTTCTGCAAGGTAAAAATCTAAAACATGAGTTGTGACTTCATCTTTATCAACTAGCCTCATATATCTAGATAGAGCTGGAATTAGGGCGTAACAGCTTTTGTATACAATGACTTCTATCGATGATTTCTAGGAACTCAAGGCACGCCCACGCAGAAAAACATAACCATCGGATAGGGGAAGTCTTTCCCTACCTGATGAGGATGTTGGTTTGCGTGGGCGGGTCTTGGATTTCTAAAAATCGTCGATAGAAGTCATTGTTTACAAAAGCTGTTAGGCCGTTTATTCCAGCTCTATCTAGATATTAGAACAATCGTGGCCCATTGAGATCGGACGAAGACAACGGCAACAACACACCCCAATAGTCCAGGATCAATTCTCAAATCAAATCCATTAAAAAAAGGCATGCGTATGCTCTGCCCTTTGGCAACTTTGTTTATATATTTGTCAATTCAACTTTGGAGTCGGTACAGTAGAAGTCGATAAAGAAGAACATTCTACAACATTGAACTATGATGTGCAAAGCTATTGATATCATCATGTGAAGCACATAGACTCCAAGTGTGTCACAATTCACACCAATAGTGTTGAGGCATGGTTCACAGCATGAGATTCACACATGAAATAGATGCGTTTCACAATAAGCGCTCAATTAAGTTTTGAGTGTAACTGTCCTATAGAGGTAACTCTATGACTAGAAGGTCCCGAAGAAACGTGCTCAAATTTTTGGGTCAGCTCTGGTACTATCTTCCGTCCTAAGCTAATCGATGCACCCCTCTAAACATAAGAAAATCCCCGAACCCCTCATTTTATCTGTCAAACTTTCATAGCAAGTCAAAACAAACATAGTGTAGTACTAGAATTTCGACTAGCATGGGGTAAGTTAATCGATTTGCTTGGGAACAATAGGCTAGTCAAGTAGTGAGCCAATTTAAAATCGTTAGCTTCCACCGGTTGATTGTCCTCTGCTATAGGTTCCCCGGGGGCATCTCGATGGTTCCGAAACTGGCCAATGTGGTCAATAATCCACTTCTGCATAAATCTTTTTGATGAAAAATCCTGAAGACTGAGTTGTTGCGCGGCACATTTTGGTGCAAACATGTAATTGTCACTTGCTAAAGGTAACCCTAGGGACATCCGGGTGGTGTCGAGAGTAGCCAATCTAGTTCAATTCAAGTCTATAAATAGTTTTTTGATGAAAAACCGTTAAAAAAGAGCTGTTGTGTGGCACATTTTGGTGTAAACAAGCAATTGTCCCCTGCTACAGGTTTCCGTGAGGCTTCTCGGTGGTTCAGTGAGCGGGAAATGAGATCAATGATCCAATTAAAGTTTATAAAAAGCCTACTGATGAAAAACCTTAGAAAGAGCTGTCGCATAGCATGTTTTGGTGTAAAAATGCAATTGTCCCCTACTTAAGGCTTCCAGGGGGCATTTCGGTTGTTCTGATAGTGGCCAATGTGTTCAATGGTCCATTCAAAGTCTATAAAAAGCCTACTGATGAAAAACCATGAAGAAAGAGGTGTCATACGGTATATTTTTTGTAAAAATGAATTTGTTCCCTACTACAGGTTTCCCCGAGGGCACTCCGGTAGTTCTGGAAGTGGTCAATGTGGCCAATGGTCCATTTAAAGTCTATAGAAAGCCTACGGATGAAAAGCCATGAAGAAAGAGGTGTCGCATGGCGTAATTTGGTGTTGAATTTGAAATTGTCTCCTACTGCAGGTTCCCCAGGGGTACTTTGGTGGTTCCTGGAGTGGCTAATAGGGTCAATGATCCGTTCAAAGTCTATAAAAAGCCTACTGATGAAAAGCCATGAAGAAAGAGTTAACCATGAAGAAAGAGTTGTCGCACGCCATGTTTTGAGTGAACTGACCGCATGCAGAACCCTATGATTCCAAGAAAATGGCCATATCTTGGTTCATTCTGGGCCAATTTTAGCTCTTATTGCGTTATCCACTTTGCAAAAGGTTCTATTTTTGGCGTATGAACAAAAAACACAGATTAGTAACGGACACCCTGAGTAAAACTCATCACAAATTTAGCAATTTTAACATACCCTCTGGAAACCCAGAATATCATGAAATTTAATTAGTTTTCCCGTCGAATGCTTTTTGAAGAATAAAAATCGAACAATATTCTACGAAGTTACAACACCCGCACACCAATCTTGGGTCATATTTTTTGTCAGTGTGCCGCAAGTGTGCCGATTGTGCCGGTCATAGAGCAAGCTGCGATTGTTTGTAAAATACCCATCCTGGAAAACCGGAATTTCTGACACCTTGAATGTTTTTGTTTGAAATTGTAAAGTTAATCGGATTGAGGTTGACGCGGGAAGTGGCGGATATGCGAAATTTGATGTTTTGTGTTCATAGGATAATATAAGTCCTGTGTTTTAGGGTTTTATAATGTCCTCAAAGGCAGACCAGAAACCTAGCCATTGTTGATGTGAAAAGCAACGGTCTATCAGAGGCCGGAAAGGGTTGAAACCGGCGGGGAACATTATTGGAGATCAACTATAGAGGATGATGAATAGACTTCTGTAGGATGTTTTGTGAGAGTTGCAGCATTATTTGAATTATGGATACTAATGGGATCTGATTAACTGCCTCTTTCTCTTGAGCCCACTCTAGAACTTACATTGCGTATTTAGATCTCTAAGTGAACTTCTGGTCTGAGTTCCTCTAGTATAATGAATTCATCCTCTAATTCCTGAATGTAGCACGTAATGTGCAGTGCTCCCATTTTATTTACAACAATCCAATGCCTACGAGATTGTGCCGAAGGTGTACCAAAAGTGTGCCAAAAGTATACCGAACGAGATGCCGAAGGTGTGCCGATGAATGTGCCCAAGCTGTGCCGAATCTAATTTTGACACAATGTACCTCTTGCAAGTACCCTATAATTCTCACAACCCCTGTATACATGCGGTGTGTGAAAGCGACCTCACAATGTCGTTTATTAATTTATTTGATAAGGCTCAAACGAATTAACTTTACAGAGCCGAGGATTCTTGGTCACTATACAATACATCTTAAAACTATAGTCAAAAGGTACAACACATGAAACACTTTATCTCAGAACTGGAGCCGCTTCCAGTGGTTTCATTGTATGGCAGTTACGCCAAGGGGGGTCAGAGCGCTTCCATTGCAGCAATGGATGCAAAACGTGGTCAGCACTCACACACTCATCACTAAACGGTTGCTTTCCAAAGTCGACGACGCATCGATCGATAGAACTGCTAATGAATAACAGTGAGGAGGACCACACAAAACGGTTGCTGCCGAGTTAACAGATGATCGCGCAATGTTGGGAAAATATCAAAAAATCAAATCTCACCAACGCCTAAGGTCACGCTTGATTTTCGTAGACAAAAATCAACAAGCAAACTACTGCGGTTGATTTTGCAAGCTGTGATATCGCAGCTCGGAATATCAAGCTAACAAAACTCACCATCTGCAAATCTCACCACTGCAACTGTGGTGAAATTGAGTTTAATGATTTTTGCTTTACACCCGAATGCAACCGAAACTTCCATAACGGCTTGCAGCAGTCCTTTCGCGTCTGCCATCAGTGAGGATTAAAAAGAGATAGCAAACTATGCTTTCTCTTTCTAAAAAAAACGATGTGCAATGGAATCATTTTTGTGTCGAGTCAACTCTCAGCTTGATTTTTGCACGTTTTGAATAGTCTCGCAATATCAAAGGAGCTTGTAAAATCAATATCAAGCATGATATTTTGTTCCAATATCACGCGTGATATTGCGAGCGCATGAGAGCGGAAAAATATCAATTGATTTCTAATTTTGCCAACACTGTGATCGCGTGACACACATTGAGAGTGGTCTGCTTCTGTCGACAGCCGAGTGAACACTCATCCTCAAAAACAAATCTATCAATAAATAAAAAAAATGGGTGCTGGCAAGTTTCTTCCATAATAGCACTGCCAGTCAGTGGAAGATGTATTGTATGTACACTAGACTGATGCAATCATTTTCTAAAGTAGATTTTACTGGTGGATTTTGAGATTGATATGAACCGAAATTACGGTTTCCCTATAGTAATTTTCATACGACATGGTTTGTACCAAGTCAGGTTCTTACTAAAGGAGTTCAAGTTTTGGGAGGATAACCAGGACCCAATTTGGAACCGTTTGAGCACTGTGGAGCGAAAATTTCATAACACAAACACACACACTTAGGAGTACAGTGGTTTTGTCCCTGATAGGTCGATTAGTTTTCATCTTCTGTAATTCAAAGAGGGTTTGCCGAGTTATTTAATTTGCTACTAAATTTCAATACCATCAAATTGTTGATCAAGCAAGTAACCAAAACATGTGGTCACTTAACCCATATTCGGGGTAAGGTGAAAATTCTAACACTTTTCACATCGCAAGTCCATGTTTTTGGGACTATCATACAGTCAAAATAATCCTCACATCAATGCTACGATTTTTGGTGCGCGTGTAAAGGCCCTTTGAAAGTGTGTTTACAAATGCTTTTGTGCCGTTATCAAATGTTATTCCTGAATAGACATACATAAATAGACAAAAAACACATTGGCATTAAAGATATAATGAAATAAAATTTGACAGAGACAAAAACACTAAAAAAATGCATCGGTTTATAACTTCCACTTGACTTGAAGCTCGATTTGAAGTTCATACATGATGGTCCTTGTCGTCATACCAAAAAAGGAACAAACTAAATTAATCGCCTTGTAAAATTTTAATTAATTGTACTTACAACTCGAAATTGTCTCAGTAAAGAGCAAACCAATCTGGATTTCAATGGCATGTAAACATGCACAATAAACTAGCGCCATATTGTATAGCAATATGAGTGAATCACTCATTTTTTTTTCAGACGTGAAAATCACTTAGGGTTTACGTGAAACGAACGTAGAATCTGTGTATGTGTAATTCTCATAAACGTAATTAAAAAATCTGACGATTTCGAAAGGAGTTTCGGTTCACATATAAGTGGTATCATGTAGAGTTTACTTGGGCCACGTAAAATTGACAGCAAAGGAAAATGAGATACCCTACGTGATTTTTCACGTAACAACAACCCGTTGATTATTTTGAGTGCACGAACTTTATCATACCGTAAGATTGAAATTCGATGTACACAGTATTGGCATAGAGGTAACTCTTAGACCAGAAGGTCTCGAAGAAACGTGCTCAACTTTTTGGCTCAACTCTGATACTCTCTTCGGTCCCAAGCTAATCGATGCACCTCTCGAAACATAGGAAAATCCAATAACCCCTCATTTTATCTGTCAAACTTTCATAGCGAATCAAAACAATTACAGTGTAGTACTAGAATTTTGACTTGAATGGGGTCCGTTAATCGATTTGCTTGGGACCAATAGGCTAGTCAAGTAGTGAACCAATTTAAAATCGTTAGTTTTGTATTGATTGTTGGTATTGGTCTAGCGAGCATTGAGCGTAAGAGTTGATTTTTCCGGACCCACTTTCCCCAGTGCACCTTTAGTCTAGGAGTAATCTAGAGCAAGCTTGGCTTCTCTGTCTACTAGACAACCCCGACCCATTCCCCCACTTTCATCACCAATCCCGGTCACACACTCCGATCTGTCAAAGGCAAAGCTCAAACACTCAAAAATGGATCTAGGTCAAAGGCATAAACCTGTTTATATAGGACCCTTCGATTTATCATATTTTCTTGCTACAGGGTTACCATCCAGACATAAACCAGATTAGTTCAAGTTTTAGTTCGAAAAAAAAGTAAACAATGGAAGCTAGTTGGTACAACTAAAGTTACAATATATAATCTCCTTTGTCATGATGAAGTCGACGGCAACTACGACTCACAATAAAATGCATCATATTTTCGCTCCGAATTAACTACACTAGCCTTAGGAGATTCGTTCCATCCCGTATCACAAAATCGGTGTTCGAGGGTTGTCTAGAAGCTAGACAGCTGCAATCTCTTCTTTTTTTCTCACTCTTTCCCTAATCAGATTTTGCTCTGGAGACCCCTATTGCAGTTTACACGTCCGATTACCCTGATCTGTTTCGTCCGGGACCTACTACCCTCGAAGCACGGTTCCACATTCGATGACATTGATATAAGTTTTATACGAATACATGAGGAAAAAATCTCGCCGTCTGGTCCTCGACCAGATGCGTGTTATTTTTATTTTTTAGCCGAATGAAATGTGAAGGACGAAAAGGGATAAGAAAACGGAATGCAGAAAATAAATTAAGGACTGCGCGTAATTGCATTATGCTTCCCTCTCGGATTCGGATCGATGCATCGCATCGGTGGTAGTGCAGAAGTGAACGAACTTTAATGGTGCTGTTACTCCTTGGAGGGGAGCAACGAAGGAAACTGAAGGACGAATTTTTATCGGGAAGGACGGTTGAGCAGTGTTCATTTTTCTCAACTCAAGAATAAATTAATTGCGATGACAGTACCATTTTTTTAAGAATACCGGTATATTTATAAGGTCAACGACCATTGCACTCAGAAACCCTTAAAGGAAAAGTTTCCAGTGCAGTGGAAACATCCTCGTGCAGTCTCGTTACTGAAAGGGAATCCAACAGAAAGAATAAATTAAAAATGTGGCAAATCTAAATATGTTTGTTTAATCGATGCGTCCTCCGATGAATGCGAAATGGGGAAGGTGCCATAAAGCTTGGAAGTAAAAGTCTACTTAAACGTTTCGTGTTCCGATGGCACGGCAAACAAAAAAAAAGGCTAATACTATGCGGCTACCTTCAGTAAATCGAGGTGAAAGATAGCGTGGAAGAGCAACCACCCAAACCCACTCGCATAGGTACACGTTACACGTTCCGAAGAAACTGCCTCCAATAACGCAAGGATCACTTTCCGTTTCAACAAACGGCGAACCATCCTTCTGGAGGAGTTTTAGCATGCACCGTATGAAAATTGTGACGATTTTTCCCGGACATTCAACTATAAACAACGGCGAAATTTTCCACCAGTGTATCAAATGAAGGTTAAGAACCGCCTTATGAGTGAGAATACTCCTCGACGAGACTCCTTGAATCGAATTTAATTTTTTATACGTTGACTCAACAACAACATGGTTGAGAGTTGTGGTTGAACACTCGCGAACAACTCGGCAAGGCGACGGCGAAAAGTTATTAGCCAAAACTGTGGATTGGTGCTGACGGTAAGTACTACGATGCAGTCCCGTAATGGATTCGTTCGGTCTAGTGAGGTGTAGTGAAATTGAGTGTATTATGGCTCAAACCAACAACGAACCGTTCAATATTACACGTTTTTCTCCTGGTATCCACTGCCGGCCTATATGTCCTATTTCGGTTCTCATAAGGCACGCGGTGAATGCCAAGAGCGAACGCAATACATCAAAAGTGAATATGTGGAAAAAGATGGATCCTGCGGTTTTGCGATCGAAGTGCATTGTGAATGAAGTGACAAGGTTAAGTTTGCTGAAGTAATGGCTGAGAGTCCACACCGAAAAAAATTCTGAATTTTAAATATCGCGTAAAATCTCCTTTCGTTTAATTTTGAGCTATACTTGGCATAAACAGAGAAATCGTTAACAAGCTTGCATACAATATTACTAATTTATGCGGTATTGCGCTTAATTTCACATGAAATATCGCGTAAGTTTATACCAAATCTAGTGTTAATTTTATGTGCGCTATATCTCGCAGAAATTTACATGAATTTTTCGAACGGTGCAGAAGTTAAGACCACGGTAAAAAAAAAACAGTTATTACTATATAATTAACAAATCACAGCAAAGCCAAAAATGGTCATGCGACTTCTAGTTTTACGATCTGCAATTTAAAAAAATGATGAGGTTTAAAGAAAAAATCATGCAATTTGACAGATATCAAAACGTCATTACCATTTTCACCCACTCGCCATCTGTGAGTCAATCGTCACTTTGATTCTTCAATAGGGAGGTGAAAAACGTAGAATGAGCTCAGAATTATTATTCTTACGCGTTCAAATTTTGATATCATTCTCATGATTGCACCACATCCTGTCCATCCATCCTGGAAATCCGGGAAAATAGCGGAATTCAGAATTGCCTAAAACAACCGGAAAAAATGTGGGAAAATCCAAATCCCACCCAAAATGATCGTATATGCTCACCGATTAAGTTTTTATCTATCAAGAAATGTATTACAATGAATGTTAGTTCCATTTTATATCATCCTCTGTTCATGAACATCGCAGCGAATGTTAGAAGTTGGCCTTGCAGACGATGCAATGATTTTTAATCTTTTTTTATTCCGTGTTCTGTAAGCATTTGCCTTGATTGATATGCATAACATGGTAGAAGAACGACGCACACACTTGCCTCGATTATCTCCAGCAGAAAAGCAAACGAAGTCGAGAATGCGAGGAAATTAGCACTCTTGTTTCCTTTTAGCCTACCCATATTCCGAAGCATGGAGAGATCAGTGTAGAAAGCACAGGTCTGTTAACGCAACGTTCGTGGTTCGAGTCTCCCAGCAGGCACTTTTTTTTTCGACATGATTAATTTCACTCACTAATACACTCCACATTTTCTTCCTCCATTTTCTTCCTCCATTTTCTTGCATTGGACTGCAGCTCGGTATATCGCATCCTCGGTTCATGCGGTCTCCACTAACATCCTCTGATGATGAATCCCACATAATTGTAAGAGAATCTTACATCCCCCGGTTGGGTGTTCATTGCATTTTTTTTTTACATCTCAGTTCACAACTTTCAAATTAAGCCTCGCACTGCACACTTAGAAAAAATCATGTAAATTTAGATGCTCTGAAGGGCCACCCACAATAGATCCGTTTGCGTTGCGTTGACGTAAATTTGGCAGTTAGACAATAGATTTAGCTGTCATTTTGCCGCAACGCGTCCTATCCGGATCTAATGTGCGTGGGCCTTGAGAGTGACATATACGAGCGTCAATTTTGACATAAATTTGAGTCATAACAGACGCGAAATATAGCTCAATCAAATGCACTTTTCGTCGAGCAACGAATTTTTCAGTCTCGGAGCACTTAATATTACATGAAATGTTTGTTTACGCCTCGTCTTTTGTGTCAAAAATGGATTCCGTTACGTGTAAAATTAGTTATTTCTAAGTGTGTGTGTGGTAAAATATAAAATTTCTCAAAACGACAAAAACGTTTTCGTGTTTGTGTATTTTGGATTTTGCCATTGTTGCTGTTGTGCTAACCGGGTTCATAAGATTAGTTGGGACATCGGAGAGTACATTGATGAGTCTGTAAAATATCAAGATCTGAACTCCAGGTATTTTGGAAAACCCAATAAACCAAACATGAAATTATGGGCCTCTACGAAGGTTTATCCGTTTAGTCGAGTCATGCTGTTGAGTAGACTAGCCCAAAAAAATAGAAGTTTTAATTTTCCATTGGCCAACCATTAGATTTGTGCATTTAGGTGAGAAAACCATTCCCTGAATGTTTCAGCTCATTTGGTTCTAAGATGAGCTGGCGCTTTTAGTTTCAATTTTGTATGGAGAATTTGGATAAAATACATGAAAAATGACACTTCTACACTCTATCGACCATACAAAGGTTTCCTTATTATCGATTTGATTCAGATTTTCAAAACATGTACACAGCAAAAGGAATATAACATGACATGTGAACCAAAACCATTTAAAAATTACATTGCTTTAAACTATGTTTTAATTTAATTTTACATTAAAAGTCATGCACATAATAAAAACATGATAAAACTCATAAAATTACACGTTTATTCGATTGATTTTCTCTTGCAGTGTAATCTCACCACATGATGTAAAAACTTATGGAAGAACATCGGATTTTCAACGATAAAACCTATAAATTTACATGCTCGTGTAAATTTAAATCAACAAACATTGAGAAAGCTAATATGGCGGACGGACCGATTATTCGATCAGTTTTTTTCTCCGCTCGGTTTGTTTTGTTTTGTGCGCTCAGTTTTGGTTATGTGGAAAGATTTATCGTACATACGCACGTCCACAAATAGAGAATGGATGACATACAAAACATGGATTAAAGCGGTTTTATACAGAGAGCACTTTTAGTTCGAGCAGAAAATCAAAAATTTGGATAGAGAAAAATAGAAAAACATTCAAATATGCACTCGTGGTTCCCTTTTTCTCCTAACTGATCGTTTTGATGCAGCGTGTAGGGTGTAGGGTGTAGGAAAGTGTAGGGTATGTACTGTGCCGTGAAGGCGGGTTATTCCACGTGGGTGATAATTCCCAATTAATTTTTTTTTTTTGTTTTTTTTATTATAGTCACTTTAACGCTTTTGGGTCATTCGTGACTTGTCCGGGGGTGAGATTTGAACTCGTGACTTTGGCGTGAGAGGTATGGATGCTAACCACTACGCCGGGGTCGCCCCTTATGCAAATTCGTTCAAAAAGACAAATGCGTATAATTTTATATGTCCTGTAGAATTACAAACTGAGACCATCTAAAGCCTTTCACACGGTTTGAAAAATACATGTAAATTTCTGCGACATACAGCGCACATAAAATTAACGCTAGATTTGACATAAATTTACGCGATATTTCGTGTAAATTTAAGCGCAATATCGCATAAATTAGCAATATTGTATGCAAGCTTGTAAATGATTTCGTTATTTATGCCAAGTATAGCTCAAAGTTAAACGAAGGGAGATTCTACGCGATAGTTAATATTCAGAATTTTTTTCTGTGCATGTCATCCATCCAATTTAAGTGACGTTTAATTTTACATGCATGTAAATTGTAAGTCGTGTAAATATAAAAACCAATTTAATTTTACATGAATATGCATGCTTTTTTTATGTGCATGGAAATTCGTGTAAAATTACAAAATAATTTTAACTGTGTAGGTTTCAAAAGGAAGCTTTAGACTTATGTGGATATATTATAAGTTGAGTTTTGGAAGCGCTGAAGAAATCTTCGATTTTTTTTTAATAAGAAGAGAAATCTAAATCTTTCTGCAGTCTGCTGCAAATAACACGAAGATTGCTTCCTTTAGCGGGAATGCCTGTGTCATCAGTGAACAAATATTTGTGGCAACCCTGAGGCAAATCAGGGAGGTCCAAAGTGAAAATGTTATACAATATAGGCCCAGGAATGCTACCCTGAGGAACTCCTGCTCTAACAGGTAGTCGATCTGATTTGGAATTTTGATAATTTACCTGCACTGTCGTATGCTTTATCTATGTCTAGAAGAGCAACTCCAGTCGAGCAGCCTTCAGATTTGTTTGAACGAATTAAATTGGTAACCCTTAAGGGTTGATGAGTAGTTGAATGCCCATGCCGAAATCCAAACTGCTCATCTGCAAAAATTGAGTTCGTATGAATGATGTGAAGCATCATTATATTTAAAATTATCTTTACAAAAAGTTTCCTCATTGAAGAAAGCAAACTTTTTGGACGGTAGCTAGAAGTTTCAGCTGGATTTTTATCCGGCTTCAAAATTGGAACAATTTTTGCATTTTTCCATTATTCTAAAAAAAAAATATCAAGAAAGACAAGGTACGCTGTAGAATTTTTTTTATGTGGATATAATAAATTGAGCTTTCATATTATTAAAATTTTTAGTATTATAGATCTTAATTCGCCCAAATCAGTCCCCCAGGAATGCAAGTTTCTGAGCTTTTTCCGAATTTGTGATTACCACCTTCTTTAAGCGCTGGAATAGGCTTTTAAGTTTTTTTTTTTCAAAAATTTTGTGAGCTTCCAAAAGGGTTTTTAACGCGGGTCTAATTTCGAAACATTATTCTCAAAAGTTTTGTTCCTCAGGACAGAGAATCGCTTTTTAATTTGCATTTGCAAATCATGCCAGATAACTATCATGGCAGAATCGCGTGTTCTGTAATATTGTCTCCTACGGACATTTTTCAGACGGATCAAGAGCTGAAGATCGTCGTCTATTATAATTGAATCGAATTTAACCTCGCATTTTGGTACTGAGGCAGCTCTTGCTTCAAATATAGAAGGAGTCAGAGATTCAAGAGCACAATTAATTTCATCTTTGATTTGCAAAGGAATGTTTGGATCGAATTTATATTCCACAAATGTTCGATATCGCTCTCAATCAACTCTATGGTAATTGAAAGTAGAGCTGTTGAGAGTAGACAATTTTTCTTGGGACATTTCAAAAGTTACTGGAAGGTGATCAAACCCGAGGTCAGCATGGGCTACTAAATTGACATGAATCAGACCAAATTAATAGTTGAGCGATTTTTATGAAGAAAAGCATGTTGGGCTGTTTGGATATTGAATAGTGTAATAACCTGCAGAACAATCATCAAACAAAATATTACCACCGACAAACCGACATGAATGACCATAGCAAAAACAATAAAATTTCTAACCAAAGCACACTACTGACATCTGGCTCGGTGATCGCGGAAAATATTTAGCTAATCCATGAACCCGCATGCAAAAGTTATGAATTGGCGTGTCTGATCTATTATGGACAAATTATTTTTATCTATATCAATAAATCCTATGGATTTGACAGTTCGGATCACTGCACGTTTAAATCGGTCGTTTGCGATTTTCGGGAATAAGTCAGAATTAAGTGTCATGTCGGTTTGTCGGTGATATTACCATTGGAATTGCTTTGAGCATTATTCCATGAGCGGTGGTTTGTATTGAAATCGCCAGTAATGAAGAATTTAGACCTATGACGGGCAAGTTTCTGACGGTAATCCGTGAAAAACATCTTTTGCTGGCTTACGCATTGGAATGGCAAATAGCCATCTATAAACGTAAGTTGTCCAAATTTTGTTTCAACAGAAACTCCCGAAGTTTTATAAAATTTGGTTTCAAATGGAAAATGAATGAATTTGTTTGTTTCGTCTATGAATTATGATGGCAACGCCACAGCAGGGTCCATCAACACGACCATTTCGATAAATGAAATAATTTGCGTCCCTTTTAACCTTATGGTCAGGTTTAAGGAAAGTTTCAGTTATAACGGCAATATGTACGTTATGAACTCTCAAAAAGTTAAATAGCTCGTCTTCATTATTTTAAGAGATCGAGCATTCCAATTCAAAATATTTAATGATTTAAAATCCATTGCTGAATTTCAAAGTCATGACTATATTGTTTGCAAATTTAACTCCAGTTTGAATAGCATCAAACATGGAGCTAGTTTTTAGCATATCAGTAATCAAGTAAATTAAAATTCAAAATCATCAAAATTTCCGTTAGAATTATGTTGGCTAGTATTTTGATTGCTAACCGTTGCAATAGTAGCATAGGTAGCTCCATTTACTCGCTGAACATTGTTAGCAGCGAGTGGAGCAGGTACTGATGAAGAATTTAAAGCAGGGGTGATATTTGTACCTACGAGAACGAATGTAGAATTTGTTCCTCGCTGACCGCGACAGTAGAGGAGCTTGTACCTGGTCACCACAATTTGAACATTTAAATTTCTTAGGATCTTCCTTCACAGGACAGTCGTCCTTTGCGTGAGAGGAATCACCACAATTCATGCATTTACCTGGCATGTAGCAATGTTTTGTTCCTTGACCCCATCCCTGGCACTTACGGCATTGGGTGAAGTTTTGGAAATTTCGTCCAGTCATCCTAAAGAGTTCCTTTTTCACTCGGACCTGGAGCATAAGGCTAGGTTTTTCCGAGGCCTTAAGGTTGTGTAGTTCACTAGACTTGAAGGGAACTAAATAAAAATCATTGCTTCTCAGTAAGATACTTGAGAAGACGTTTGCATCCGTCCAAGGTTTCAGCCAGTACATGGCATTCACCCCGACGGCCAATTTGCAGTGAAAACTTGAATTTCACGAAGCTCAAAAGCTCCATGCGAAGAGCAGGGAAATCGGAAGTGGTTATCACAATAGGGGGAATTTTTTCCTTCTTGGCATTAAGCCGGGAAAGTTTACTAGAATTTTTCCTAGATGATGGATCATTCTCATTATCCGTGAGCAAATCAAATTAATTTCATCAGAAGGGGGATCAAGAGATTGCCCTTTCTTTTGCGTTTAGGCGCCATGGCGGCAGTAAAACGTGTACCCAAATCGACTTAGTTGCGGTAGTTGCTAACTTCGGTTCCTATAACAGTAGAATGCGTTGGTTTCTTATGGGTTCCACTATTATAGGAACACTACCCCAACTATAAGTGCAAAGGAGTGAAAATCTTAAGGAAAATTAATTATTTTCCGTCATTTTCGGGCATATATGCAAATATGCTTTATTTTAGGAGAGCTACCGATGAAAAATAATCTTACCTGGGTCCTCCTCACTATTCCGGCATAACCTCCATGCCGCAACTATAGGTACGCTACTATTACTGGAACACCTACCCTAATGGAAAATTAATGGCATTTTTTTATGAAATCAATGTTTGCTAAGATAGTGCCATAATATACTATAACGGTAAGCAGGGTTGCGGCCATTCGTTTGCTACAAAGAAAAGTATTTTAAGGAATATGAAATTATTAGATGATTTTTCGTACTTGTAAGTTACAAGAAGCGGTTGTATTTTATTTGTTGTTTTTCCTTTTAATTTAACTAACACTTTTACTATATACTTTGACCACAGACAAACAGACATAACACTCACAATCACATTCTACGCAAACAAGGTTTGAGTTTGGAATGTGCTCGCATTTGTCATGGTGGCGCAACTGAAGCGTTAAGCAAGTCACCACATTTCGAACTTATCAGTGGTGCCAGTTCGTTTTCAGGCCAATTTAGTAGATTTCAGCTCTTGAAATAAGGAGGCAACGCAACTAATCACTGTTCATTGTTTCTTGGGAATGCATCCATCTTACAAGAAGAGGTTACAAAGTATGCGTTTGATACATAAAACCTGTAAATTTTGCTTTCTATGAGTCACAATCAGCGATTTGCTGATCGCTGAGTAAGTGAGTGAGTGAGTGAGTGTGTGAAAAATCGCTGATTGTGACTCTCATGAAGTTAAATAGGGTAAAGAACTACTTCGGCCTAATCGCCCATTTTGGGCCTATCGAGCAAAAAACTTCAAATAAATCCATAATTTCAGGGTCAACAAGTCAATTATGCATTTGGTACAATACTTTAGTTAATAAGCTTTCGAACGAAGTCAATGAGAACGCGTGATATGAAGGTTTGCAACCATTATTCCCAAAAACAAAAGAAGCGCTTCGACCAAATCAATTTTTATCTTCATCCGATAGGCCGAAGTGAATTTATTTGCGTTTCAATGGCGTTTCAATGCGTTAGGCCGAGTTTAGAATCCGTAGGCCGAGTTTGCCGTCAAGAAGCAGTGTTAGACTTTTGACAATATCTTAACGATTGGTTTCTCTTTATCAAATCTTACGGTACGTACGAAAGGTAAATAAATTTGGAAGCCATCAGTAATAATAACATTCCGTTTGGTGCTAAACTGCGCTAGATTAAGAAAGACTAAGTGCGGGTTGTGCTTAATAGGCTGGAAATGGGGTAGTTAACCCTAAACAGGTTTAATATGTCAAACACATTCTTTGCAACCTGTTCTTGTATCCTACCAATTCAAAATATGATCATGGCATCTAATTATTGATGTGTATTTGTAACCTTGGTCAAGTTCAATGTTACTTTTTAACAGCGATTAATATAATTGAACCACAAACAAAGATTTTATAAGTTGACTACTTTTCCAATGTTCTGGAAAAGAAGAAACAATTTTGAGAAATTATAGTATATCGATATTCAATCGATAGCATAATAAGACGTCTTCAGACTCTTGAAATTGGCCATGAGCCCAGGGATTTTTCTTCAACTTCTGAGAACTTCGTCAAACTTCAAGGACTTCTAAGAAGTTCGGAGAAAATCATAGAAATGGAAGAAACTTAGAAGAAATTCTGGGAACTTTATAGATCTTCATAATAAAAATCGTAGAAACAAGGAACTTGGAAAAGTTCTGAAAACTGCGTAGGATCGGGAAATTAATTTTAGGAGCTTCGTATAAGTTAGGGGAGCATTGTTTTATTTCAGGGATGCTCAATAATGATCGGGAATCTCCATAGACTTGAGATAGATGTTTAAATTACGTAGAAATTCAAGAAATTTCGTTCGTAGAACTTCGTGGAAAATCAACGAGAATCGTAGAAACGTAGCAAACTTCGTAGATGTTTTGCGAATTTTGTAGAGTTTTGAGGAGCTGCGTAAAACTTCACATAAGTGTAAGGAATTTTGAATAAGTTCAGGGAACTTCGTAGAAGATCTAAAAATAGTTCAAGAAACTTCGTTGCAGTTTGTGACAGAGCTTACATCAAAAAAGCTCCATGAACTTCTTGAAGGTTTTGGAAACTTCGTTAAATTTCAAGGATCTTTTCAGATGCTCAAGCATATTTGTAGATGATAGTTTTCTTTCCAGAAGTGCAAAGATGTTCAGACTACAGTCAACTGTAGGTTGTTCAGGAAGTATTCAAAAGTTTAATTGAATCTGATGGAATCTTGAATGATGAATACGAATTTTATGGACATGTTTGTACATTCTCTAAATGGAAGACCCGTGCCTGGCTGATTTAGCTATCAGCCATTCCATAGCAAAACGATCTAGTGATTATCAGAATTTCGTTAAAATTTGTAATTTTGTTACTTTTCGCATATTTGACTTATATTTGTTTTTATTTTTTTCATTCGGGTGACCATTTCTATGGTAGGGTAGTTCAAGAAAATGATTTTTTTTAAATATTTTTCAAAATTTTTGAACCACTGGGCCGATTTTAAAATTAAAAATATCAAATAAAAGCTAATTAAAAATACTTTTTATAAAAATAAAGTGATTTTAGAAATTTACAATTATGTATTGAAAAATATTGGTTGCATTTTTTTTTTATCGTTTTATTTTTTATGAAATTACTGTCTAGGAAGGATCTTGCAATTTTATCTTAGTCTTAGAATAATGACAATTGATTGAATTTCGTTGCCTTTAATATAAATTTGCATTTGAAAAATTTATGCTAACAAAGATATAATTTTTTTTAGTTATAAAATGTTGAAAAAATATGGGTAACATTTTCATAGGTCCTAAATGAGTTATATTTATACTGTGTGCACTTTACCATGTTTTGAAGTCAGAAATTTAGAAGATTATAAAATGCAAACTTCTAGAATTTAATGTTTGCTTAATATATCTGTGATTTAACTGATGATGAAATATTCAAAATCTAAAAAAAGAGACAAAATTCATGAAATTACCTGACTCTAAGAGTTTTCTTATGTTTGAGATACTTAAATTTATGAGACCTGGATGTTATGTGATTTAATTACAAAAAGCATGAACAAACGATCATTGCTTGTTCAAAATGACTATGCTTTTAAGGCTCTCACATCGAGGTCCCAATCTTTGTTATTAAATGAATATACTCAAATTTATGTTTTAACCATTAACAAAATAGTAAGCCTCAATGTCATATTATTGGTCATAGAAAAAACTACAAAAAAAAAAACAATTTTCCTTGACGCAATTTGATTGAATAACGTGTTCGCGAGTTTTTATTTAACCGTAGTTTAACTAAAAGAAAATGTAACAGTCCCCCCTATGCCGCATGCAGATAAATTTTATAGCTAAGCCAATGCTGGTTTTATTTTTTTCTCCGTGTTGGGTGTATTCATCACTGCGACCATGACTTTGATCTATTGTGATATTCCCCGTTTTTATATTGCTTTATCAGTTATTTCGTATCACTATTTTGTGAAGCGACCGGCATAGACTGACCAAAAGCATTTTCCCAGCCAGGTATTACATTTCGAATGAAATGTACTACTTTACTGGGACCTGCATTCCAAATATCAAAGGGTTCTGCCAGCCCCTTATCCAGAAAATTACGCCTTTTATTGAAGATTGCTGCACAAGAGCATAGCAGGTGTTCAGAGTCTTCCTTTTCTATACCACAGAATCGACACATATCCTCTTGAAGTTTTCCTATTAGCTTCAAATGATATTTACATGGACAATGTCGTGTTATCAAACCAGTATAGACACTGAGATCTTTCTTTGATAATTCAAGAATTTTGCTAGTCATTGAAATGTTCGGAATTATGAACCGTTTCGATTGCCTAGCAATGGAAGTGTTGTTCCAATTGGTCTCCACTTGCATTTTTTTTTCCATTTCTTGATCTCCATTTTAAGAGAACAAGTAGAAACTCCACAGAATGTTCTGGTCATATGAATTGCTGAGGTGATCCTAGCTTGGCTAACGTATCGGCTTTTTCATTCCCTTCAATTCCACAGTGGCCAGGAACCCAATATAAGTTTTCTTGGTTTTGACAGACCAATTTATGAAGTGACATTGCACATTCCCATACGAGTTTGGAATTGCATGTTGCTGATTTTAAAGCATTTAATGCTGCTTGACTATCAGACATAATGCAGATATTCGAATGTTTATAATTTTTGCGCAAGCATATTACAGAGCATTCAAGAATTGCTTGAATTTCTGCTTGGAACACGGTTGGCCAGTAACCCATGGATATTGAGATATCAATCCGTGGACCAGTTACCCCTGCTCCCACACGGTTGTTCAATCTTGAACCGTATGTACAAAAAATAGTTGAACCTGGACGGATGTTTGGTCCCCCACTTTCCCAAACATTACGATCAAATTCTTCTGCATTGTATAAACGATCGAAATTATATTTTTTCTCCATCCAGTCTTCGTTTTTTAATACAAGAGAATCAATATCAAACATTTTTTAAATACTAAGGTGTCTTGTAAGATCACCTTCAAGGAAGTACTTTGTTCGTTGAATCCTTAACGCGCTCCTTTCAGCTTCTAATTGGATAAATTGATGCAACGGAATCAGATAAAGTAGAGCATCTAGTGAAATACTCGGTGTGCTGTTCATTGGACCACTTATTGAGAGAGTAGCTAGTCTTTGCAGTCTCCCCAGCTTCTTCTGAGCCGATTTTTCATTAAATTTCGGCCACCAAACTAATGATGCATATGATATTCTGGGTCTTACAATCGTCAAATAAATCCAGTAGATCATTTTTGGTTTTAGGCCCTTTTTCCTACCAAATGTTTTTTTACTTATCCAAAGAGCATTTATTGCCTTATTAACAGACCTGCTCTATATGTGAATTCCAGTTAAGTTAACTGTCAAGAATGACTCCCAGATACTTGACTGTTCGTGAAAGTTCTAAAGAGGTTTCTTTCAATTTTAAGTTATTTATAGAAAATTTCCTTTTCCGTGTGAACGGTACAATAGTGGTCTTAGAAGGGTTTATATTGAACCCTCCTTTAGCGCACCACGACGAAATATAATTTAAAGCAGTTTGCATTCTATTTGAAATGATATTATCAAATATTCCTCGTACTATTATGACTATGTCATCAGCAAAGCCAATTATCTCGAAGCCCTTTGCTTCTAAGTTTTTGAGAAGTTCGTCAACAATTAAAGACCATAAAAGAGGTGAAAGCACACCTCCTTGAGGACACCCTTTTACAGCTCTAACTGTTATGGATGAGCTTCCAAGATTTGCTGAGATTTCTCTTTTAGAAAGCATCTCATTTATCCACCTAACGATGCTTTTGTCGAATCCACGCTTCAACATATTGTTTTTCATGGAGTTATAAGATATTTACTCAAAGGAATTGTAATCAAGTACGTTGATTTTATATGCTGATCTATTATTTTCTCCATTATTTTTAGCATAATAGATGATAAACTGATCTGCGAAGGATTTAGAAGAAGTTTTATCCTTTTTATTAGCCTTCGGAATAAATATAACCTTTACTTGACGCCAAGTTATCGGAATATAACTTAATCTTAAGCTTGCTCTAAACAAACCTGTTAGAATGGGTGTCAAAGTTTCTTTTCCTTTCTGAAGTAGTACTGGAAAAATTCCGTCCCTACCTGGTGATTTGAAAGGAGCAAAAGAATCAATCGCCCATTCGACTCGTTTTTCTGTAAAAATTCTATTGGCCAGATTACGAGCGTCTTTCCTGGCAATCTCTAACCCAGTCGATTCATTCATTGGTGTCTGAACTTCCGTCCTGATTTTTCCAGAGCCAGTTTGCGCTGCACGTGTATTTTGGTCTTCATTTATGTTGGTAATTGAACATGAAAGTGTGTTTTCGTCATTGTATTTAATGTTTCTTCCACAGACTCAGTAAAAGTGCCGTCTTCATTTTTAAGAGTTCCTAAGCCATTTAAATGATCTTTTGAAAGGACTTTTTGTAATCTGGCAGCAACTGGAATATTTTCAATGTTTTCACATGTATGCCTCCAGTCCTTTCTTTTAGATCTTCGGATTTCCTTATTGTATCATGTGAGAGCTTCCCTGTATTGATCCCATTGTCTTGTTATTTTCGCCCGGTTAAATAGCTTCCGGGTTTTCTTCCGAAGTTTCTCTAAGGTTTTATTCCACCAAGGTACATCCCTATTCGTAGAGCGTTCCTTTGCAGGACAGCTGTCGTAATAAACTTGTTGGATTAAGCTTGAAAGCTGATGAGAATTTTTCTCAAATTCATTGCATGTTTTTGAACATCCTCTCAAGTTATTGACTCCAACTATAAGCTTTGAGTTGTATTGCTCCCAGTTAGTTTTCCTGAGATCTCTTATAGTTTCAATGATTTGTTGATTAACTTCATAATCAAATATAATTTGCTTATGATCGGACAAAAATACTTCATCCGATACGTGCCAATTCTTGATTTTGTCGGAATTCGTTGGACTACATAGTGTTAAGTCAAGAACTTCTTGCCTAATTGTGTTTATAAAAGTTGGATCATCCCCCTTATTACATATATCTATTTCATGTTTTGAGATAAAGTCTAAAAGGCACTCACCTCTGCTGTTGATGTCTGAACTGGACCACACAAATGCTGGTTACAGTTACACACTTAATCTAGCTCGGTAAAATACAGATATAAATTCCCTCAACACTTTTCAGTTGCTTCACAGGGATATAAATGTGAAAAAGCTTCAGCGCACACTGCTTTGTTCACTCTTTTGTACACCTTAAATATTCACAATCATTCCCATCGATCAAGAGTTCGTGAATAATCAACAAAGCATTATAATACACTAGCAATCCCGCAATCTGATGCTATCGTAATTTTCAGCAACGTCAGGAATGCATTGAATATTAGATTTAAAAAGCTGCATATTGGTCCTTCCGCTTAAAGTGTAATATTACGCTGTACGATGTACACAGAATTTGACAACAAATCATTTTAATGAGTGTAACATTGTATCAAATTTTACAATCAATGAGTTCATTGAATAACATTGATTGATACATATTATATTTGTTTGCTGTGTACATATTAAAGTGATGGGCGGTGGTAGAAAAGTGATAAATTATCACGATTAAAAGCTTGTTTCAAGCAAAATAAAAATCACGCAAAACAAACAAAACAAATCCCTAAAAATAGACTGAGCTTCTGTTCTACGGATCATTTCTGCTAAATTCAATCAATACTGAACCCTTCGTAGAACCGGCATCACTGACTTGCATTTGTTTTGTTTTTATTCAACACACACTGTAACTGGAAAGTACCAATTAATGGGTGCAATTTCACCCATTTTGAAGTAATGTAGGTGGGTGAAATTGTACTCATTAATGGGTACCATAACGTTAGAGTGCAGCTGACCCGTTGACAGAACGAGGGAAAAGAAACTAGTTAAAAAATTGCATGGACGAGGGATGCTTCGGTTGCAAATGAATGCTTCGGAATGTGCAAGATAGATGGTGCTAGTGTGCATACAAAATACGCTTGACGATATTTTTGAATAATTTTCTTCTAAGAGTTATGTCTGTATGTCTGTGCTTTTACTATCACTTAAAAAAACTATAAGAGATACGTATTTGGTTTAATACTACTTCTTCAGTATCAAACTTGTAAAATTCCTCAACTCTATGACTACCGCAATTTAAAGACAACATTCTATTTTCCTCTGTAAAAACATCGTGCATGTTTTCCTTATAGTAACGTTACATTTACATAATACATTATTTAATAGCTCTATAAAACAATAAATGCCGTAAACACAAATTAACAAATGCAGCCGCCACCATACGCAATGTTCGTTTTTGTTGTTTATTTTGATGTTTCACTTGTTACCAAGCTAGAATGTGTTTTAAAACACCAACTATAATGTAAAAACACTGCATCATTTTTTTTTTTTTTTATTCAAGAGTTGATTGTTTCAATAATGTAAAGGTTCGTAGAAGGTGGAAAGGTATCGGAATCAAACATGATAACACCGTCTCGCGTGATGCTCTTTTTGTTGCCAATGCCATTGGAAAATACTTCGCTGAAATATCATCATTCGCAACATACCAAGACGGCTTCCTCGCTGCTCAAGAAAAAAGAAATGTGCAACAGTCGACCTGTTCATGCCAGACGATATCAACGATCGTGACTTCAACAGACCCTTCAGCCTTGCAGAACTAATCTTTGCTCTTGATTCTACAAAAGGAAAGTCCGCAGGCCCCGATGATGTGAGTTATCATTTGCTAAAGCGACTTCCAATTCGAGTTAAAATCTCACTGCTTTAAGGTTTTAACAACATTTGGGCCAACTGAACCTTCCCCACTGACTGGCGCCACAGTTTTGTCATCCCGATTCGCAAAAAGAATATGGGATCTACCGATCCACATGATTACCGACCAATTGCACTTACTAACAGTGCTTCAAAGGTTATGCAGCGCATGGTCAACCGACGACTTATCACCGAACTACAAGAGCACAATCGTTTAGACTCTCGACAATATGCTTTTCTTAAAGGCAGAGGTACCGGACCATATCTAGCATCTCTTGGACAAGTGATCGACGATGGATCTCTCGAAAGCATACAACCGAGTTTGGCGTCCTGCTGTACTACAACAGCTTATAAACTGGGATATTGTAGGCAACATGGACAAATTTGTCCAGGGTTTTCTGAAGGAGCGAACATTCCAAGTCCTTATCGGTGACACTAAATCCAACACTTTCAAAGAAGAGACCGGAGTTCCGCAAGGCTCAGTTCTTGCTGTCACCTTATTCTTGGTCGCCATGAACTCAGTATTTATGAATTCACCAAAGGGTATCTATATTTTGGCTACGCGGATAACATTGTAATTGTTGTGGTAGGTACAAACCCCACAATTATTCGTCGAAAACTACAAACAGCTGTCCGAGCGATCTCCAAATGGGCCGACAGTACTGGATTCACAATGGCTGCCGAGAAATGCTCGATTTCACATTTCTGTAATTCTAAACACCACCCGTGGACCACTCCTGTAATTTTCGGTGAGAAAGAAATCCCATTCAAAAAACAGTTGCGAGTACTCGGGGTTACCTTCGACCGGAAGTGCAACTTCGATGCCCACTTCAATTTGGTTAAGAAAGAAACTCAATGTAGAATCCGTCTGATTAAAGCGATTAGCGATAGACACAAAACAAACAATAGAATATCTCTTCAGAACATCGGACGCAGTATAGTTACCAGCAAATTACTTTATGGTTTGGAAATTACTGTTCGGTCATCGGCAGCAATGATCCACTCTCTAAGCCCCGTGTACAATAGGATGATACGACTAACTTCCGGACTTCTTGCAAGCTCACCTACCTTGGCTACATGTGTAGAAGCTGGTGTCATTCCATTTCAGTTCTTACTGACGACTGTAGCATCCAGCAGAGCCATCAGCTATATTCAAAAGACATACGGAGAAACCAGAAACATTTTCATCCTTGAAAAAGCGAAAAACCTTGTTCAAGAGTACGCCAACATTGACTTCCCTCCGGTAGCAGAAGTCCACCGGGTTGGAGATCGGAAATGGAATCACATCGGTCCCAAAATCGATTGGTCGATCAAGCGAGCAGTTCGTGCTGGTGACTCCTCAGGAAGAACCGCCGCAGTAGTCAATCATCTACTGAGAACTAAATATGCTACACATATCAAAATGTTCACTGACGGGTCTCGATCGAATGGAACCGTTGGAATTGGAGTTCACAGTTCATCACTATGTGTTGCACACAGGCTTCCAGATCAGTTTTCTGTATTTTCTGCTGAGGCAGCAGCCATTCTACACGCCATAAACAGCAGCGCTGACGACTTCACCCCTACAATCATACTTTCAGACTCGGCTAGTGTTCTAGCAGATTTGGAAAACCCAAGACAGAAGCACCCGTTAATTCAAGCCATCGAGATTGCCGCCCGAGCTAACACCACATTGTGCTGGATACCCGGCCACTGCGGCATTAAAGGCAACGAGGAAGCAGACCATCTCGCTTGCCTTGGCCGAAGCTCCAAAAAATGGGACCTCAACATACCATGTTCTGATATTCGCAGAACAATCACGCAATCTGTTAATCGTACATGGGAGCAGCAGTGGGCATCAAACGAAGTCCTTTTTCTAAGGAAAATAAAAGGAGATATAGGAAGACGGACGGACAGGAAAAGTCGAAGAGAACAACAAGTATTATCCCGTCTTAGAGTTGGACATACAAGGATCACCCATCAGCACTACATATCATCCTCTCCTCAACCAACATGCCAGTTCTGCCAGGTTCCCCTAACGGTGGAACATCTTCTAATAAATTGTCCGCAGTTTGAAACAGTACGAACGAACCTGAACATAGACAAAAACATCCGGAGTATCCTGCAAAATGATCCAGTCAACGAAACTAAACTTATAATATTCTTAAAAGAAACAAACTTTTCTTTAAAATTTAATGAATCGTAAATTTTAAACTGCCAACTTATTCGCATCTCCCAGAGGCGAACCAGCCTTTAGGCTGAAAAGCTCTAAAATAAAAAAAAAAAAATATGTAAAGGGTGGTGGTCTTACTGCGTCGTCCTCGTCACCTACAGAAAATCAGCTCAATAGGTTGAAGGTTAGCCGAGAAATAGTGGTGGGTTAACTGCACCATCCACCGTGCTATTCGGGGGATTCCTGTACTTCTACTATTTTGTAGAAACCCATGTCATAGAATGTACCGTCACATTAAATGCTATTATGCCAATAAACATTTAATTTATTCTTTCAAATTGAAAGATTAATCCAATAGTATTAAAAAAAAAATCCTTCCAATCAGCCCAGAAAGGATTATGTTCGCTTTCGGTTCCGTTCCGAGAAGAGAAAACTTATCAACTTGGGAAGCACTGCACTACTACCAATTCATATTCTGAAAGATGCCCGGATTCATCTTTTCCGCATCACCGAACTCGAAACAAATTGACAAGCAGTCTTCCTTCTTCTGTGTGTTGCATTAACTTCTCCAATTCAGATCCAATCCCACTTTGGGTACATATGGGAATAAGTAGGGTTAAGATGTAATTTTCTTTCTCTCTCTTTCGAACGAGTTCAAGCAATAAATGGAATGTTTCTATTAAAAATGACTTTTGCGTTTATTTACGATTCCACTGGATTTGATAAAGAGTTACAAATTGCTGAGATAATGTTAAAAATCTAACAACACTGCTTCTTTGTTCCAGTTCCGTCGCACGAGTTTCAATTCCGTCCAAATACACTCGATTCGCTTTTGAGAAGTATGGTGTAAATATTCATATTACGCGTTCCTACAGAGTTTGTTTTGTAACTTTTTATCTAAACTATCGTGCCAAAAGTAAATGATTGGTCCGCTCAAGTCGAAATCATTGGTATAATTGATCTTTCTGCTCAACATGACGAAAACAGACTATTATACCGAAATGGTTCACTATCCTATATCCTGCGTTTTTCCCTGGATTTAAAAAAAAATCGAAGCGATCTACCGAAACACAATGGAGAAAAGCAAAGGAAACAATCGGACAGAATCCAGAAGCGGTTGTTTGTCTGTTTAATTTCACGATTGGAATGATTTCGAAATCGAAGAATAAACATTGCAAGGCTACGAAGGACGTTTCTGCAGCAGCAGCAGCAGAGTGAAACAGGGTGCTGGATGCGGGAGGACCAAACCGAGAATATTACGATTCGAACCAAACAAGAATAGTAATCAAATATCCGTTCGTACAATTTCCCGCCAGTTGTTATTTGTTTCGATTTATTTTCCTGGCTGGAGGCGGGCGAGTCTTTTCCTTTTGCTCTATTTATGAGATCAACTGCAATACTGCCGTGTCTCTCGCTAACCAAGTTACTCTGCAGGAAAGTTTCAGTCGGAAGCTTCAGTTCTTTCAGTAAGGTTTATCATAGATCCTGTGTTTGATGTTGATTGCCAATAGCTGGATTATTCGAATGCGAATCGAGCTTGGCAAACTGTCGTTTCGTCGTAGCATAAGCTTCTGTTGACAGGTTACACGATTGGAATGCCAATTTGGTACGGTTCATCGGAGAGCATCGGGGGTATGTGAACTAGGCGAGTGTTTTATACTTTCTGTGGAAATCTAACGGATTAATTTGATGACCGGTATGGTTGCCCAGCAGGTTGACGTCAGATGCGTCAAATGCGCTACATTCCAAAGAAGCTACGCCGAAGGGAGAATTCTGTTAATCTGGACTCGGTCCTAGACCAATCATTTCCAGTCGCCATGGACGGGTGGTTCAGTATTCACTCACCAGGTAGCGCTAGTGTGAATTTCATTTAGATTTGTTTGCCCTAACTTAACATCTTGACTAGATAGAAAGCTGAGAGTTGACTCGACACAAAAATTATTCCGTTGTATATCGTTTTCCTAGAAAGAGAAAGTATAGTTTGCTATCTCTTTTTACTGTTCACCGATGACAGCCGTTATGGAAGTTTCGGTTGCGTTCGGTTGTAGCATAGCATAGCACATAGATTCCCAAACTGTGGGTCGCGACCCCCACAGGGGTTCACGGGTCGATCTCCGGTGGGTCGCGAAAAAAGATCACGTTCCGTATTTTTCGCCTCTGTTTTTAGAATTACAGTCAGGAATCCTTATTGCCGGATTCTTATTGAAGGGCTATCCGCGAGTAAGGATACCCACAGCTTATGGGATTTGTACTAATAGATTATCTCATTTGTTTCAATATATAGAGCTATACTATCTTCGACCAAGTTGTTGTACTAGGATTGACCAACAAGCCTGTGTCATTGGATTCAGGTTTAATTGGGAACTACGCCGTTAGAGGCGCTTCTTTTTTATGTTACTTATGACGGGCGTTATAATATATGGATCTTAGGTCCAACCAGAGTTAATGTACACGTGCATCCATCCCGCGTGATAGAGACACGCTTTCTATATGATCGTAGGTGCCTGGTACATTTCGAGACCAATTATTTCGCGTTTCTTTTTTGTTCCTACGTGCCTCATTCGTGTCACATGTGCTGTGTTTCATGAGCTAAGCTCGGCGAGCTCCAGGGAGATCGGCAGCGTACCTACGTCCTGCGTGCATGCTAAAAGTGGACGGTGATAAAAAAACAGCAGAGAACTGTTGTAGTCCTGTCACATTCTCGTGTTGCTGGTACAACTGATTGATTTAAATCAGTTGGTATTCAGTTTTTGAGGGTTGAGAGATTGTGGTTTTATAGAAGTATTTCAAGCGGAAGATGAGTTAAACGAATTATCGGCGGGATTATTTGTTACCGATTGCACCTGGAATTTTCATGGTTCAAAATATTGATTTAGTTCCACCAAGTTCAAACGATTTCAAATCAGCTCCTGAGCATTCTCACAAAATTTGTTCTCATTAGGATGCGAACTCATACTGCACTTTGCCCTTTGAAGTGCATTTGTGGGAATTGTAAAATTGAAAGTTAGGATAATTAGTTATTAATTGATTAGGATTGATGTTCTTCTGACATGTTTCATTTACTACTCAGCAGACAACATTTCAATAATAGGACAAAAAATCGAGGCTATTATGTCATAAGGGCAAGATACAGCATTGCCCTGAAAATAGCCGATTAATCCTGACAGCAAGTTATCATTAATGGAAATTAATTAAAAACAAATTTTCTTGACATTCAATTAAAAAGTGGTTTTCAACAAAGTTGTAGCTGGGAAATTTTCACGTAAGAGGGGGAGGGGGGGGTGTTCTGATGGACAACTTTTCCGTAAATCATTATGGTGCAGGGCTAGAACGATGAGGACAAAAAATACACATTTCTTATAGTAATTCCCATATAAACTTCAAAGAGCCAGTGCAGAATCAGTTCGCCACCAAATTTGCTCAAATTTTGGGATATTGATCAGCCTGATTTGGATCCGATTGATCTTGGTGGATCAGATTGATAGGTATTTTGCAGCTGGCAGAGAACCAATAGTTCGGAGCGCCCTTTAAACAAACTTCGATGTTGAAATTGATTTGTGTGACTTCATGCATCAGTATTTTCAGCCTTTCAAGCTGTAGCTGACATCACTAGTTAATTCAAACATGTACCGTAAAACGGGGTAACATTTATCATATTCAAAAGTATATTCTTAATATTTTTTTGCAGCAATGAATATTTTTCAAATTTCATATTTTTAAAACAAGTACTGAGGATCCAAGAGTAAATTCGTTAGTAATTTGTTTTACGGAAATTAAAGCATTTGCACATTTTTTGTTTGTTTTGTGACCGAACATCAGTATTTTGATTTGGGGTTACTTCGATAATGCTAGAAGAATGTAGAAAACAAATGCGTGAAACTCAAACATTTTAGTTTTTTTAAATTTGAAACTTTCAATGAGTATATAATCAGAAAACATCATAGGCAATAAGAATACAACATTGAATTTGTGATGGCTATATCGGAAATACATTTCATCAGTGATGGTTTCAATGTTTTTTTCAAACAGGCGAAAAATACGAAAATTGTTTTTTAATATGTTTGTAAAATATGTAACACATACTATATAAAAAATATATACGATATCAAAGGAAATACCCTAAGCGAAAATATGGAACCAATATTTCTTATTAAGAAAAAGCGCAGCGAAGAAATTTAATTTTAATATTATACTATCATAGTTACCAGCATTATCAAAGATACCCCGTTTTACGGTACTTAAATTTGAGAACTGTTCAAATATATTTAGACAAAAAGCATGGTGTGTTCGTCCCAAGTAGTAGTCAACATATTTGTCACCGTTGAGGTCAGTATCTGAATCGAAAACCATGTTTTCCAAAATTTTTATTTAGTAGGCTCATTATCTTTGAAAGCTCTGCGGAGCCGAAGGACTAAACAAATATTACAATGGAGATCTAAATCGATTTCCTATATATGTTTTGTGCTTGCAACGCATCGAATCTCGACAGATCCGCAAATCCTTTCTGCCGAGGATGCTGATGTTCGTTTTAGCATGCTTCATCGACCTCCTGAGGGCACGTCCATTATCACCAAAGTTATAAGACAACGACACTTCATACACCTCGCAGCAGGCTGAATGAGGCTATTCATACTGTCGCTAATGTGATTAGTAACACTTATGCTTCGATTGACTCTAATGTTCCGTTAACTGTTTTCACTAGAACACTATCCTGATTTTGAAAGTTGCTTTGGTATTATTATTATATTTTGTTTTCTGCATTAAGACCAACATATTTCAGATGAATCATGAGCTTAATTTAATGAAATTATTTGAAGTTCTAAGATCATGGAAAAGTTCAGAAAACTTCGTAGAAGTGGGAACTTTATACAAGTTTAGGTATCTTCGTAGAAGTTTATTGTTTAATGGCAGGGAACTTCTTTATTATTCAGGGACCTTTTTTTATAACTTCAGAGCTTTGATGAAACCTCATGGACTTGAAATAGTTCAGAGAATTCCGCACAAATTCAGGAAATTTCGTGCGTCGAACTTTACGGAAAATCAACGAGAAACGTAGACGTGAAGCAATTTCGGGAAGGGAATTTCGTAAAGATAGAAGACTTCAGGGATCTTTGTTTCAGTTTAGGGAACTTCATAGCAGTTTGTCAGAGATCTTAAAAATCTCAATGAACTTCCTGAAGATAAAGATTTTGGACCATCGTTTAATTTCAAGGTACTTTGAAATTTGAGTAAATTTTCTTACACTTAAGGAAATTTGGTAGATGTTCAGGAAACGTTGCATAAGTAACAGGATATTCTTTCAGATATGCTCCCTATACAGCCAGGAAGTTTTAAAAGATCAGCATTTGCTGATGTTCTTCTGATCTGAATTAGCGAGTTGCTTAAAAATAGGATGACTTAAGAATGTGCTTAAGTTTTTGAATATCATAATTTTTCAAATGGATAGATCAGCTTTCAACACGGTATTTTCCAAATTTAAACCATACAACATGGTGGCAACATGGTGATTTGATTGGTTGATCTGTTGCAGGTTGTAGCAATGGCTGTACCATTTTCTGGTTTGTTGTAGCGAGATGGTGGCGGTTGGTGGTCACTTTGTGGAATTGGTGCCGATACTCAGGCGCTTCCTTCTGACACTGTTGGTATACGAAGGCAAGGTCGCCCATTATCTAGCCGAAAAGGTTATTTCTTCTTAGCGATTACGGACATCGACGCGAAAACGATGCCATCGAAACCCGCAGAGCAATGGTCAGCAGAAGCCACCTAGATCGTACCGTGCCAACCAGAAAGCGATTTGAAGGAACGGAACAGAAGGTCGGTAGACTTGGTGATGTTAATAATTGGAATGGTAAATATATCACTGCACTGGTCTACACGCTCATCTGAGTTAAAGCCAACGATGCCCGCTTATGTCACTATTTTGCTGCAGCTATTTAGCATAGACCGCGCCATCACCCAGTGGGTCATAAATTCTGTTATAGAATTTATTTGAATGCTCGATCACATGAGGCACATTAAAAAAATCTGAACATTTTTAAAGTAATGGTAACAAGGTACAAGTGAAAGCGTAAAGTTAATACGCCAAGAAAAAAATTGTTCTGCAAAAAATTCTTCCACCCATTAATTAATTAATTAATTTAGCTTTATTTATGAGGCTTTCAGCCTTAGGCTGGTTCGCCTCCAAATCTTCCACCCATTGAATTATCATAACATTGCTGCATTTGTAGCATTCCGATATAATCTATTCAAAATACGTAACATCCCATATAACAATGTATACCAGTTGTGTTGCCGAAGAATGGTTAAATTACGTTGAAAATGTGTGAACGTCTTGCAACGGTCAAATCCCCGTTCTAAACAATACCGATACACTTTTTGTAGAATTTTTGTCCATTCTATATTTTGAAAATAATAACGTGTCAAAAGATGTTAGTCATGCAAGTGCAGTTAAGTGTTGAACCGGAAAAAATAACAAAGAATATTCTAATTGACCGGCAAATTAATGGCTTTTGCTCTAAAATAGGAATGGCTTGTGCAAACACAAATGAAATGTAAGTCAAAGCAACCAAGTTTCAACAGCCTGTACACCTTCCAGAACTTCGAGCCATGCAGTTCTAGCATTAATCATGGCACATGAGATGAGGCACATGAGATCAGCGCGAGCCTCGCGCACGCCAGGATTTTTGGGTGTCGCATTTGTTTCTCGCTCGTATCTTATTCTCGCGTGTCTCTTTCTCGCTCGTCACATGTTGTTTTCGTTGCGACGGGAGACGGTTTGTTGAGAGTCTCGGCAGCACATTTTTGCACACACGAGGAAAATGTAACTCTGGGTCCAACATAGAATATTTCGTGATCCTGGCCAAATAAAAAGTTACTGTCTTGAGAAAAGTTGTTAAAGTGACCAAGTCCTTTCGGATGGTGGCCATATTAGTTCAGAACTCTCTCACTATGCAGCGCTAGTGTGCACATGAGCTTCCTTTATAAGCTGTATCTTAAAATCCTGGCCATATAGAAGGTTACTGTCTTGAGCAAAGTTGTTCAGGCGACCAAGTCCTTTCGGATGGAGGGCATAATAGTTCAGAACTTTCTCACTACGCAGCGCTAGTGTGTATGTGAACTTCCTATATAAACTGTATCTCGAGAACCTGGCCATATAGAACGTTGCTGTCTTCAGCAAAGTTGTTCAGGTGACCAAGTCCAAGTCATATTATTTAAGAACTATCTCACTACGCAGCGCTAGTGTGAACATGAACTTCCTTAATGTGTTATTTCTGGAAAGCTTGCCCATATAAGATGTTGCTGTGCAATGTGAGAACACGAAACGGAATAGGGATGACGTGTAGAGAGGCTGTTAATCGATTTCAGACGTCATTTTAAAATCCAAGATGGCGGTCATCGATACAAGAAAAGCTGTCAAATAAAGGGCGAACACGAAATTATTGCGACACCGAAAATGTCATGCCAATTTTCTTATAATGTTTAGAATCAAACCAAAATTTTATGGTAGTTTTATACATATATTAACTTCAAAAATCAAAAGAAAGGTTAATCGATGGAGCCTTGAGTGTAAAATTGAACGCATTTTCGCTTGATGCCCTCCATCAAAAACTTTACAGTGTCATCCGGTACCAGTTTCTCAGTTTTTTTTCCATTTTCTTAACATGTCCTTGTCGTCTTTGACTGTCTTCTTGCTCTTCCGAAGTTCCCGCTTCATTATTGCCCAGTACTGCTCCACCGGGCGCAGCTCCGGACAGTTTGGCGGATTCATGTCCTTTGGAACAAAATGGACAGAATTGGCCTCATACCACTCCAGGACACTTTTAGAATAGTGGCATGAAGCCAAATCTGGCCAAAATAGCGAAGCTTCGTCGTGCTGCTGCAAGAACGGCAAAAGGCGCTTCTCGAGGCACTCAGATTTGTAGATCTCGCCATTTACTTTAATCATCCGCTTCACCTTTCCCTCCGTCTTCTTGTTCTCCGGTCCCGGTTTTCTTCCAGCTCCTTTGCCGTGGTCCAACGTCAACCGCTCCTGAAACCGCTTCAACACTCTGGAGACGGTTGAATGGTGAATGTTCAACATTTTTCCCAACTGCCGGTGCGACAGGTCAGGAAATTCCAGGTGTTTGGAAAGAATTTGTTCTCTCAACTCGCGTTGGTTCACCTCCATTTTCGTTGAATCGAAAAACACGACTTCGACTTTGACAGCATGTACACAATACACATCAATGAGAAAGTGTGCAAAATTTGGTTGATTTTTACCCAATGGTAAAAAAGTTATGCCCTGTTGAATGTGTCGCAATAATTTCGTGTTCGCCCTTTACTCTACAATATGGGTATTTCCGGAAAGTAAACGACGTGTAGAAGCCAGAAATCGATGCCAGGCGTCATTTTGAAATCCAAGATGGCGGCCATAAGTTCAAGAAAAACTGTCAAATACCATAAAATATGGGTATTTTCGGAAAGGGGATGACGTGTAGAGGCCCGAAATCTATTGCAGGCATCATTTTGAAATCCAAGATGGCGACCATCAGTTTTAAAAAACTGTCAAATACCCTACAATAATGGTATTTCCGGAAAGGAGACTACGTGTAGAGGCTGGAAATCGATTCCAGACTACATTTTAGAATCCAAGATGGTGGCCATCGGTCCAAGAAAACTGTCAAATACCCTACAATATGGATATTTTCGGAAAGGGGACGACGTGTAGAGACCAGAAATCGATGCCAGGCACCATTTAGGAAACCAAAATGGCGGTCATGAGTACAAGAAAAACTCATGGGTATTTTTGGAAAGGAGACGGCGTGTAGAGGCCGGAAATCGATGCCAGAAGCCATTTTTAAATCTAAGATGGAGGCCATCGGTTCAAGAAAAACTGTCAAATACCTTACAATATGGGTATTTCCGGATTAAATGTTGTATGCATTCTAGTCACCCTCGTTCATCCACTCCTTGAGAAGGGTTTCGACTTCCCTTTGTAAATCTTGCACTGTGTTCGACATTACTGTCCAATGTGCAGAAGTTTTCGAACTCCGAGAGTTGATTTATTTTGAACCGGATTTCTGCCGTGGTGGGATGAAAATATAATCCATATGCAGTTTGCAAACAATTTCATCTGCTGTATCTGGTTCATGTCTTATGATTTCGTTGATTTCACTGTGTTTTTTTTATCCCCGACGCACCAAATTTTACGAGAATTTGCTGAATTTCGGATATGATCTGCAAATCCTCGTTGTCGTCTTCATTGCATTGTTAACTCGCGAAATTCGACGGATGATTTTTCTTCCAGCAGTTTACCAACGTGCTTTGCTTTATGTTCTTTAGAACCACATCCAAGCCGTCGAAACAATTATTGATGCTGAACTACTTTCGTGTATACGCTAGTGAAAGGCCTTCATTCTCGGCTGTTTCCAGAATAAAACTGTAGCTTCTCTTGACATAGTTCAGCTTGAAATTTTGGATGATGCCTTGATCAAGGGGTTGAATCAAAGACGTGATCTTTGGTGGCATGTATAGAAGCATTATGTTGGGATTGCTTATGGTGGGCGGAAGCCTGGTGAGCCTGGAAGCTAATGTTCTTGGCTGCGCAAACCTCCATCAACTGTGGTACGAAGCAGTCGTTTATCTAGTCCTCAAATAACTCTCGGGTCATCCAACCTTTCTTGTTGCCACGATAATGCCCAGGGAGATTTACTTCCTGTAAATTTCGCTTTAGAGAAAAACATGATTGAGAACCCTTGTTTGTCCCCTTTTGGTCCCGGCATTGTTTTCAGATGCTTTTTTTTGTAAAACAGTTTTGTTTCATCCCAGTTGAACACTTGCTTAATGCAATACTGAACACTTTCAATTTATTTTTTAACAGACGATCAAATTGCATCGATTTCTGGCCTCTACACGTCATTCCCTTTCCGAAAATACCCATACTGTAGGGTATTTGACAGTTTTCTTGAACCGATGGCCTCCATCTTGGATTCCAAAATTGCCTCTACACGTCGCGTGCTTTCCGAAAATATTGTAGAATATTTCAAAACCAACAATTGAAAAGGGCTCAACTCCATTTTGTAAACAAACTTTGTAAGGCCATTTTCTCGCGAACCGAAGTCCGCCAAGGCAAAACAACAGAATGAACAGGTAGGGGGAATTCTCCTCTACCAGATTGTGGTTTAGGTTTCCGAATGTAAGTTTCGGCTCGTAGGAAAATGGCCTTACAAGGTTTGTTTACAAAATGGAGTTGAGGCCATCTCAAATGTTGGTCTTGATTTGACAGTTTTTCTTGAACGTATGACCGCCATCTTGGATTTTAAAATGGCGTCCGAAATTGATTTACAGCCTCTCTACACGTTATCCCTATTCTGTTTCCTGTCCCCAAATTGCACAGTAACATCTTATATAGAGATCTCCAAGCGCAATCCCACGAACACTAAAATCCAACATCCATATATGAAAATGAAGAAGAAGAAGACCTAAAAAGGTATCGCGATATCACAACTACTTAAAAAGGTAGCGCGCGGTCTCACGCACACTTTTGTGCATCTGGAGAACTCTATGGACAAGCTTTCCAGACATAACATATTAGGGTAGTTCATCTGCACACTAGCACCGTGTAGTGAGAGAGTTCTTAAATAATATAACCACCATTCGAAAGGACATTTGACACCTGAACAACTTTGCTCAAGATAGTAACGTTCTATATGGCCAGGTTATCGAGATACAGTTTATATAAGAATTTCACATACACACTAATGCTGCGTAATGAGAGAGTTCTGAACTAATATGAACACCATACAAAAGGACATGATCACCTGAACAACATTGCTGAAGACAGTAACCTATATATTCTATGTTGGACCTAAGATCCATATCAAGACCAACAATTGATATGGCCTCAACTCCCTTTTGTAAACAAACCTTGACAATTTCTCGCGAACCGAAACCTACATTCGCAAACTTAAACCACAATCGGGTAGAGTAGAATTTCCCCTGTCGGTTCATTCTGTTGTTTTGCCTTGGTAAACTTCGGTTCGCGAGAAAATGACCTTACAAGGTTTGTTTACAAAATGGAGTTGAGGCCTTTTAAATTGTTGGTCTTGATATATTATATATTATTATACCCAACAAACAATTTTAGCTGCAGCTTAGCTTATACAGGCAAAAATTAGCTGCATAAGGCAAATTTTGGCTGTAAAGGGTGTCCACGATGAAATTGCCACACTATGAAATTGCTCTAACTTTTTAACCGTTGGGTAGAATTTAATGAAAATTTGGGTGGATTTAGTTCATAGTGCATTATTTACATCCTGCAAGTTTTAAAGTCCTGTGATCAAAACTCGCGGAAACTCATCACGAGAACAAGGATCTCTCGCATCGTTCCATCGCTAAAACGTTGGGAATCGTGAATTCCACGGTGTCGCGAGTGATTAAGCGGTTCGAGGAACGGTTGACCACCGATCGGAAGCCCAGAAGTGAAGGAAAAAGTATTCCGTACAACACCAAAAATCACAACCGCGTAGTTGGGGCCTTCAACCGAAATCCGAACGCCTCCGTTAGGGATGTGGCTAAGAAGCTGCACCTAAGCCAAAGTTTTGTCCAGAAGGCCAAAACTAAGGCTGGGCTTCGAACGTTCAAGGTACAAAAGGCCCCTAATCACGACGAGAAGCAGAACAAGTCCGCCAAAACCCGTGCCAGGAAGTTGTACCTCAACATGCTGACGAAAGTTGAATGCTGCATCATGGACGACGAAACATATGTGAAGGCCGACTTCAAACAGATCCCCGGCAACCTGTTTTTCACGGCCAAGGATAAGTTCAGCGTTCCGGAGCATGTCCGCACTCAGAAGATGTCCAAATTTGCGAAGAAATTCCTGGTTTGGCAAGCCATCAGCACGTGCGGGAAGCGGAGTGCACCTTTCGTGACCCAGGACACGATGAACGGACAGGTGTACATAAAAGAGTGCCTCCAGAAGCGGCTGCTTCCTCTCCTGAAGGCCCACAACGTCCCAACAATCTTCTGGCCGGATTTGGCCTCATGCCACTACTCCAAGGACGTGCTGAAGTGGTATGCGGACAATAAGGTCAATTTCGTGCCGAAAATGTTCAACCCTCCCAACACTCCGGAGCTCCGCCCCATCGAGAAGTACTGGGCGATTATGAAGCAGCACCTTCTTAAACGACCTAAGGTAGTGAAGACAGTCGAGGAACTGAAGAAAGTATGGGTTTACATGCAAAAAACGGTTGATTCACAGGTTGTGCAGAATCTTATGGCCGGGGTTAAGGCCAAGGTGCGGGCATTTGCGTATGGACTGTAAATAAAATACGAGTAAAATGGTAAAATAAAGTTTAATAGTTATTTCTCAATCCCTGAAAATTTGATGGCAATCGGATGAAAACTCGAATTTTGCGAATCAATTTTGTGTGGGGCAATTTCATCGTGGACACCCTTTATAAGCTAATCTGCAGCTAAAATTGTTTGTTGGGTAGCGCCCGTCATAAGTAAACACTTCGCGGTTCTTTATTCACGCCTTCGTTACCCCGGCAATAAGGATTCCTGACTGTACACACTTATATTTTTACCGAGATGGGCACCACCGAGCAGCTCGGCAATCTATTTTGCTGGATCTCAGTAAAAAATTTGCCGAGATTCAGTTAACAAACGGGAATTTTGCCGAGATCTCGGCTAACAAACATAAATATTGCTAAGATCTCAGTAAAATAAATGCCGAGCCTGCTCGGTGGTGCCAATCTCGGCAAAAAAATCTAAGTGTGTACATCGTTTTCCTAGAAAGAGAAATTATAGTTTGCTATGTCTTTTTACTATTCACCGATTGCAGACACGAAGTGACTGCTGCCAGCTGTTATGGAAGTTTCGGTTGCATTCGGGTGTAGCATAGCAAAGCAAAAACCAGGTTGCACAATGTCGTAGGTGGTACGAGCTCCAAACCTATCGTGACGTTTTTCCTATACCTAATGCATTGCTTGTCACAAAATCTTAGAACCCCCCTCCCCCCTTAAAGCGTGACATAATATGTGCATCAACCCTTACTTCACCACTTCGAGTCCTACTTATGTGATGAACCAACCCTCGGCTAATAATCACTTTAATAAAGTTAAAAATGCTTCGAGTCCTGCTGGTTTCATGAAGGATCTTTTCAGATTTGAAAATTTTCCAGACTGCTTTGGGCATTACACTTGTCACTCAATATACATACCATGATTTACCACCTCAAAGACATTCACTTTGGTGCCAACCGCTTAAAAGCTTCATGGCAATCAGGCATAGCGACTTGATTTAAAATTATAATTACTCCCGAAGAAATTACCAATTACGAATAGTAAACTAATATAAATAAAGATGAGTTTTCCCACTCACACTGCCCGGGGGAAGACACGCAGTGCAACAGCCGAGCTCTCATTAATATTCATGCTTCGCTCTCTGGTGCAAGCAACACCAACTAACCACCTAACCAACCGACCGACCGACCGACCGTCAGTTTGAGAGCATGGATGGTCAGTGACGTGGGTGGATGGCAAAAGATATCCTCATCCTTTCCGTTGCCATATCCAATGACGATGATATCACACCATGCACCATCGGAGTGTCGCTGAGCTTTGGCTTTGGTCCTACCGCACATTAAGCATACGACATGACAGACAGAGGTGGTGGTGGTGGGTGGGTGAGCTATCGTATTTCATCATATCGCATAGCTTCAAGATCGACGACGTCAATCGACGATGCCCAGCTGTGAACGAACCATCGTCGGTGCTCAACTGAGATGCTGAGTTGAAATTTCAGCCAAGTGCATAGCAACAAAGGGCAACCATAGCTGGAGGGCATCCTGGATCCACCTCCATCCACTAGTAGTGGGATCAGCAAAAGCCAAAGGCCACAGTGTAAGGCACGTTTCTTGTCTTGTGCTCGAAAATTTTCCCCAATCCAATATGTGTGCGGTGTGCAGTAAGTGTGTTCCTCCTGGATGTGGACGTTTATTTGATGAAATTAAATTTCATGTCGATTCCTACGGCGTGGGAGTTAGATGACGGACGGAGAGAAGGCCAAAGGCCGGAAAGAACCAACCGAATGATATACGGTTGCAATTAGTGCGTTGAGGGCAATTTCCTGCCGTCCGTACGGTCGCTGGTCAGGTGATGAACGTATTCATGTGGTCTTCAAATGAATCGTTAGCTTGGTAATGTGGTTTTGTGCGGGAAATGAAATCATGGCTGAGAATGGTGAAAATGATGATCGATAGGATGAACAGATTCTCTTGAGCTGCCACAGGGTGAGTGCAATTAGCAACAATGTTACAATTCCAGCTGAAGCTTTCTGTCTGCTCTTAATTATTTCTTTGAGCGGATTCAATTGTGCAGTAGATCATTTGGAAGTGGTTCGAAAATATACTTTATTTTGTGGAAAATTATATGCACACTTTCCACAGACAAACAGATACCTATCAACATGCTATCCGTTGTTAATTCAATTACAGGTTGACTCATACTTTTTTTATTAGATGACCCCTCTGAATTTACGCCAATAGACCTTCTATTGGATTACATCATTTGGGAGCTGAATACATGAACTAGTGATTGAAGGAAGTAATGCAGAACCGGGTTTCGAAGGCTACACTAAGGACGAAATCCTTCGGCATTTGATTCGGACTACAAGAGAAGTTCCTTCACGTTGGAGAAGACTTGCAGTGCTCATTAGCGTATTATTGAAGTTGAAGAACTGAGTAGCTTGAAGAAGCTTTGTCTGGTCAGGACAGCGATCAGAAGTTATGAAAATAGAGCTGAAACCGCATGCAGTCCTGACCTGACGTGATTGCCGGTGGCAATTAGTTCAAAGTATATCTAGAAGATCGAAAGAAAAGTGTTAAGGTAGCAAAGTTCAAGTCTCGTGTGGTTTCCCAGGGCTACTCGGCCAGCTGTATGACAATGACGATACCCGAGTAAAGTATTGTACCAAATTGGTTACAAGTTACGATACCGGTTATCAAGGTTTGATAGCTGAATATGTTATCAATGTGGTTGAATTAGCAACCAACATGACAAAAAAAAATTAACAAAAAATTCCAATTTAGAAATCTAAAAAATACTAATTTAGTTAGGGTTTTTGATCTAATTTCCGTCCTACTAAGCACAACCCGCGCTTTACCTCTCTTTTCTGAACGAGTTCAAACAAAAAAATTAACATTTCTGTCAAAGATGACTTCTAAGTTTATTCACCTTTCCAAACGTACCGTTAGACTTGAAAAAGAGTCACAAATTGTTGAGATATTGTTTAAAATCTAACACTGCTTCTTGATTCTAAATTCGTTCTACGAGTTTCAATTCCTTCCTAATGCATTGAAACGCCATTAGATTTTCTTCGTCCTACGGATAAACGTAGAAAAAGAGCATTTGCTAGGAGCGCTTTTTTTGTTTTGAGAACAATTAGCGTAAATATTCATACAATGCGCTCTAACAGGATTTATGTTATAGCTAATGAACTAACGCATCGGAATAAACTTTATTATTGATTTGTGCACGGTGAAATCATTGATATGATTGATGTTTTCTGATCGATAGAACGGAAATATGCGATTACGACGAAGTAGCGCTCTACCCTACCATTGAAAACATCTTGATAACAAATCCTGTGATCTATGTAAATTTTTTCAAGCAAATTCAAATTATGTTATCGATTTGACATTGAAGCCTTAAGGTTCAATTTACTTTGATGCATTTTTTATAAATTCAAAAGCAGTTTTTTTCGACGCAATATTGTAGATTGCAAAAAGCTCGCGTCATTTTGTGTGAAATATTAAAAGGAATCGAATAGTGCGAGCTTTTTGCAATCTGAAATAATGCGTCGGAAAAAACTGCTTTTGAAATTTTCCAAAAAGCATCAAAGTAAATTGAACCTTAAACTGATAACTAGAATATGATTAATATGAAAAGTAGACTTGATGTCGTCCAGATCCAAGGCGGTAAATTAGCTACCCCCTGCAATGTGATCCAGTTCTTGAAACTGCCGAAAACATCAGCAGCGCTGGTGATCCTTAACATATTTAAGCTCCAACCATGTAACATTAAATGCGTCAAGGTGACAACAAATGTAATGCCTTCAAAACCATTCTTACTTTCCCGCAATGACAATTAAAAAATGATTTAGTTGTTTTCGAATTGACGAGTACAATTTGCGTGAATCATGCTTTACTATCACGTTATCTATAAAACTCTACATAGATAAAAATTCTGAATTTTAATTGTGATGTAAACATTCATTCTCGTAGACTTGTATTTCATTTCACGCAACCGAGCAACTTGCAAACAATGTTGTTTACAAAGATGAGCTTTTGTATACAATATTTGCTACATTGCATGAAATGTGTCTGAACTTTACATTATACACAATGTAAACGTATATGAAATGAGACGCTCCATTTATGTGCATTATATTGAACACAAATTTACACTACTTTTTCGAGGTGTGTATCTATTTTTTGCAACGCGGCGCGGTATGTACCTACCTTAATCATAGAGAAAAAGGAGGAGCTGTCAAATTTGGACCAGAGCACCAGAGAAATTTGGCTTCACTCGAGTTGTTCGCAGATGACAGGCTACGCAGTCCTGTGGTAATTACAGGTGGACTGGAACTCACAGTCCGCTTGTGTCGGTGAGTAATTTGCCATTAATTTTCATGAAAAGTTCACTATTTTGCCATAAGCTGTGCCAAAAAAATATGTCTCATATGCCTTGCCAAATTGATTTCCTATGCAAGTGCTCAATCTTTGCAGTGAATTTCGCGAATAAACATGAGGAGGATTGATTATAGCAAAACTTAATCGCTTGAGTTCATTTTAGTAAACAACCTAACAATTCTTCCTTTTGTGGCACCTTTGATTATCCGCCTTGATCCGGAGCCTCGAAAAAGCGCACCTCACGTCAAATGATCCTCTCGCTTGACTTCGCTCTCCCTCTCTCTCGGAGAGTTTTTGTTTGCTCCATCTATATTGGAAGATTGCCGCAAAATCTCAACTCAGATGTCGCCACTGCATGATGATGATAATGTTGACAGACTGCATATAAAATTCGTGAAAATTAGCATTAAATCATAATTTTCATCAAGCCTGCGTGAAATCCTTCCAATATAACATTCGAATTGAAGAAGAAAACGTTTTTACAATCAGACTGATGTGCAGCTTTGACTTTTCCAGGTGAACTTTCATAAGATATATTCATTTCATTTCACGGCTCCATCAATGCTGCATCGTAAATATGATGGTAAACAAAAGTAAATTGCTCAATTACTCAAAATAAAGATGATTTGTCATCTTGTTATCACTTTGAAGACCATCTAGCACCATTTAATAGTATGGTGCGTGTTGAGTAAATCAAGCTCCGGTGCGTTTTTTGTCAAAAATTGTGAGTATCAATATGTTTGCTTAAAAAAGGCCAAAATGAGCATTTATTGAATTTTGGCGTCCCATACAACCAATTCTCTATTACCACCAGCATGATACAACCTTTCCTAAGTAAATTAACTTAATTTCCACTTTCATCTTAGTGAAAATCGCACATATTAACCATTTTCTGAAAAATGCAGCTGCGCAGGAGGTAACCTCTCCCTGTGGGTGCAAACTTGTTATGCATAATTTGCCATGAAAACATCTCTGATCCATACGGAAATAATAACAAACAGTTTTCAAACACGTTTTCTTACACGATTCAAGCAAAAGTTTCCAAGGGAAATTATTAGTTTTTCTTTATGGACCGATTTGCCCCAAAAAGCGTCTGTTTTGCTTGGAAAATTTGGAAACTATCCTCCTTCTAGTAGTTCTCACTTCGAAATGTAGGTGGCGAAAGCTTGGAAAAGTTTCACTGCAAGACGCCAATTGGCGTTGACGGCGACTCTGTAGCTCTTTACTCCTATGAGAAAATCCATAAGCAAACGTCAGACTGTGCGTGAAACATGGCGGACTTTGTACTATCCTTTCACTCCACCAACAATTCCCATAAGAAACTGTCTAAATTCGCTGGAAGAGCAAATTTTTCGACGGTGCCGTCAACGCCAATTGATGAATCTACGCGAAACTGCACCAGTGCATGCGACACCTAGGTTTGAAATCCAAAACCACAAAAGTGATGATGTACTAAAAAATATTCCATACGATTTGACAGCTAGCAAAACGTTATTATCATTTTCACATCATTTCCATCTGCTGGCCGACCGTAACGTAGATTCATCAATTTCTGCAACCACTCACGCACTCACTCAACATTTAAAAAATATCCGACAGACGCAAATATAATTGTCGAATTGTTGAAGATCTTCAGAACAATATCTGACCATCTTCAAGTCTTGAAAAATATCCAAAGGACTATATAGAAATCATTGATCAACTGAAGGTCTTTGGATAAATGCTTAGGCAATCTGATATCTTTAAAAAAAAATATTAATCTGAGAGACGTGACTTAAATTGCTGGACTGTTGAAGAACTTCAGAACAATATCTGACCAACCTGAAGTTTTGAACGAATTTCCAAACGAATTTATGGAGATCTTTGATCACTGAAGGTCGTTGGAATATTTTTGTAATTTTCCTGGACGACCTTATATCTTGAGAGAATATCTAAAAAATGTGACTTGAATTTATGGGCATTCAGAACAATATCTGATCAACCTGAAGTCTTGAAAAAATCTTCAAAGGACTTTATGGGGATCTCTGGTCAATTAATGGCTTTTGGAATTATTTTTGGTCGTCCTGATATCTTAAAAAATATCTGTGTGGCGTGACATGAATTGTTAAACATGAATTGTTAAAGATCTTCAGAACAATAACCAACGAACCTGAAGTCTTAGAAAATATCCATAGGACTCACTGGATATCTTTGATCAACTGAAGGTCTTTGGAATATTTCCCAGTCGATCTGATATCTTGAAAAAAATATTTGAAAGACGTGACTTGAATTGTTGAACTGTTGAAGATCTTCAGAACAATAAATGATGAACCTGAAGTTTTGTGGAACCTGATATCTTGAGAGAATATCTGAGAAACGTAACTTGAATGTAAGGGCAATTGAAGATCTTCAGAACAATATCTGATCAATATGCAGTCTTGACAAAATATTCCAACGACTTTATGGGGATCACTGATCAATTGAAGGCTGGAAACCTCGGTCCGGTTACTACATCGGACCCGGGATCGGCCCACAAGCTGAGCGGCAAAGTACACAAAACTTCTGACAAGTTCACAGAATATCTTCCTACAACTTAAGTACTACAAAAACAAATCGATTTGGGGCCCGGTAAAACCCTGTATTGACCTCATGTGTGTGGGGTTGGGATCTAATACCAGAATAGTCCCAGTACCCAGATGGGCCTTTGTTCGTAAACTGGCATTAACAAATAAGGAAAATGATGGACGTATATGGGAATTCAACAATCCACTTGTAAGACTTAAACAAACAGGCCATCTGGGAAACTGGGCCATCATCATAATCATCATGATCTACAATTTCACTGAACTTCAGCAAAGTTCACAGAACTACCTACAAGTTCACAGAACTACGTACAAGCTTAGAGAATTTCCGACAAGTTTACTGAAGACTGGCACTGACTAGAATTTCCGACATCCCCTTCACCAGTTCATAGAACTTGCGTGCAGTTCACAGGACTTATAGAACTCCAGAGAAGTGTATAGATCTTCCGAGTAGTTCACTGAGCTTCCGAGATGTTCATAGAACTTCCGAGATATGCATGGAGCTTCTGAGATGTTCATAAGACTTCCGAGAAGTCCATAGACTTCCAAAGCACTCATAGAACATCCGAGATGTTCATTGAGCTTCCGAGCAGTTCATAGAACTTCAGAGAATTACATAGAACTTCCGGGCAGTTCATAGAGCTTCTGAACAATTCACAGAACCTCCGAGTTGTTACCGTTTGTCCACAAGATTTGTAGGGTTTTTAATTTGTGCATAAGTGTTTAATTAACTGTCACGTTTTTATACGTAATTTGGTGTTGGTTAGTAGGATTATTAAAAGATTTTGTATTAAAATATTGTCAATTTGTTAGAAGGGAATTATTTAAACTTTAAATTGTAGGAGATGCAGGCGGGAAAATGGAGTAAGGTTTTTTTGGATTGGGATATAGGATGGAGGGATGGAAAAGCGAAGGGACAGAGGTCAGATAGCCCACGAACGACCCGCCATTCCTCATACCTATCCAGGCGTTGGAGTGTGAAAGGTGTTGAATAGTTAAAGTGCTTGAAATAGCCAGTAGTGAGTGGTAATATTCGAGTGTGACGATTTGCTGCACCACAGCTCAATTCAGATAAATAGTTCTCTGCTTAAACTAAAGCTAACGGCTGAACTAACATCCATTCGATACCCTCGTTTTCGTTTGGTACACACCAAGATCAAGACAACGGACGCGCACGTGATTCGGCTTAACAGTCTCTAGGGGCCGCTAGGTCTAAAAGCAAAGGAACTAGGCTTCCTCAAGCTAGACGAAACATAATTGGCTGGAAGGAATTTGTCTCGGGAACCCTCCCTAATCGCCAAGGAGACGTTCCCCTTTCAGTAGAGTCATTCCGGCTCTGCCGATGTAAGTCCATGAGGGAAGACGCCTGGGATGACCTATGCTGGTTTCACGCGAAAACTTTGACCACGATCGCCACACCGGATCTGGCAGAACTCGTTGCACAGTGAGTCCAGCAAGCGCTCGCCCAACGTCATCGAAGCCGTCCATCTTCAGCATCAGTCATCATCATCAGTAGTACCGGTACGTTTTTCAAGAATAAACCACCCACTTTACACCCACACCCACAATAGTAGTAGTATAAACCAACCCTCTCAAACAATAAAATGTTTCCATCTTGAACCACAGTTGCATTTTTTCCATAACATGAATCAGTATTCTGCACGTTTGGTCGCGTAGCCCCTCCGATTGCCCAGTAGTAAGCCAACCTTGAGACACAGCTCGAGAGGTCTCTTGCTATTGAGATCTTACCGGGTTCAGACAGTAGAGTTGAAGAACTTTTGAGCAGTTCATAGAACTTCGGAGATGTTGATGAAACTTCCGTTATGTATTATTATTATTTTCTCATTGAACTTCCGATTGGTTCATAGAACTTCCAAGAGAGAGAGTCACTTCTACTCAAAGGTATGGAGAAATTTCTTAAAACTGCCGGAGCTCAGCGCTAAGAATCTGCAGTTTTTATAAATTTCTCATACAACCGAGTAGCAGCGACTCTCTCTGAGTTATTGAAACAAACTGGACATCTGGGAAACTAGACCATCATCATCATCATCATCATGATCTAAAATTTCACTGAGGTTCAGGCAAGTTCACAGAACTACCCTCCAAGCTTAGAGAATTTCCGACAAGTTTACTGAAGACTGGCACTGACAAGAATTTCCGACATCCTCTTGTTTACATTTGACACTGATAGCGGTATGCTCCAACGCAGTGTTGGAAAAGTTCGCGATATTTCATGAAGTTCACCAAGGGAAAAGTTCGTGACTCATAGTGAGTTTTCGCGAACTTTTCCATCACTGCTCCAACGAGGATAATACGACAATCTCGTGTTATGTTTGATTTTGCTAAGCACCATGCCGTATTATCCTCAATTTAAATCTCGGATTTCCCATTAATACCCCGATTTCGGGAAACTAAAGAAAAACCGAGATATTCAAAAAGTTTGCAGCCAAAAAAACATGCTTTCACCGCCCTCACTCTCACATTTGCACATTAGTTCGATGTCGTATCATCCGCCGCAGCACCATTGAAGAACGGAAAGAAATTGATTACTGTGGGGGCCACAGGAGGGGGAATCTGGTAGCACCGATAGATCTATCGCAGGTTGGTTTCGATGGTGAGAATATATTGGTGGACTCCAGTGAGGTATTGCGAGCATCTTGCACCAGATACCTTCGAGCTGTTGGAGGCAATCAAGAAGAACGAAGATGATATCCGCTAGCAAACCGATGAACGTGGGAATAAGAATGCAACTGTCCACCATGCAGAGACCGTTCAATCCCGGAGCAGAGATGCATGTGGAACAACCGAACGTTAATCAGCAAAGCTTGGATAGCGAAGTGCAGCAATTCGATCAATGGAAAGATTCTGTTCCTGGTGGCGAGTAGTGACCTGAAATGCAACACCGAACGGATCAAGAACATCATCCTTCTGGTTTGCAACCTGCTCTATCCCATCACCACGACTAATTGTAACGTGGATGACACATTCGCTTCGATCTTGGATCTTGGTGCGAGAAGTTTAACAATTTTAACGTACTAATCAGTCGTGTCATTGATTTTCCGGAGATTCTTTCCATCAGCTGTGACCTGGAGACGTAGCAGGAGTATATGGAGAAACAGATGAGTCGCCAAAATCGGGGGTCATACTCGAGAACCAAGCAACGTAAAGGTGTGCCGCTATGGAATGACCTTTTCTCGTATGGATAGCCACTTTTTGCATTTCAGGAAATCCTCCTCTGCGGTCATCTCGAGCGCTCCCAGGCCAACACAGCACTTTGCAGAAATCGCTTTCCGTAGTTTCCTACTCTAAATTTCACGGAGCTTCTCAGCACTTCTCGAAAATTCTCGGAAAATTTAGAAATTCTCAAAAGAGCTTCAAAATTCTCGGAAGTTCTCAAAATTTCTCGAAAGTTCACAGAACTTCTTGGAAGATCTCAGAATTATCAAAACTTCTCGAAACTTCTCTGAAGTTCTCCGAAATACTTATTACTCGTACTAATAGTTTTCGAAACTACTCGGAACACCTCAGAGGTTCTTGGAATATTTCGGAAGCTCTGAAAACTTTTTGGGATTTCTCGTTAGGTCAGAAGTTATCGAAACATCTCGGAAGTTGTCAGAACACCACTGTAGTTCTCGGAAGATTACGTAAATTGTCGGAATTTCTCAGATATTTTTATAACTTCTCGGAAGATCCCGGAAGCTGTTAGCATATGTCGGAATTTCTTGGAAATTCTCGGAACATTCTAGAAGTGCTCAGAACATCACTGAAGTTATTAGGAAATATTCAGCAATTCATAGAACTTCTCTCAAGTCTTGGAAATTCTCGAAAGTTCTAAGAACTTCCCAGAACATAGCTGAAGTTCTCAAAACTTCTCGGAAGTTCTCAGTACTTATCGGAAAGCCACCGAACTTCTTAGAAGTTCCAATGACTTCTCGGAAAATCTTAGAATTTTTCACAACTTCCCGGATTTTTTCGAAAGTTTAGAAGATTTCTTAAAATCTCTTGAAAGTTTTAGATTTTCCAAAAATTTCAGAAGATTTCTAAGAACTCCCAACTCCCGGACTTTGGAAACTCTATGGACTTTTCGAAAATTTTCCAGCATTTCAGGGAATTTCTCAGAGCATTCCGGGAGATCTCAGAGCTGCTCTAAAATACTCGGCATGTCATAAAACTTCTAGGAAGTACTTGGAAAGTCACTCTCTGAACATCTCGGAAGTTCTTGAAAGTTCTTAGAAGTTCTAGGAAATTTTAGGAACTTCTTGGAAATTCTTACAACTTTTAAGAACTTCTTGGAATTTTTGCGGACATTCTCGAAAATTCATATAATTTCTAAGAAGATCTTTGAAGTTCTTGGACATCCTCGGAACATTTCGAAAGATCTCAATACTTCTGAGAACATCGCTGACGTTTACAGAACTTCTCGGATTTTTAAAGAACTTTCCAGAAGATCTCAGACATTCCTGGAAATTCTTGGAAGTTCTTGTGAGTCATCGGACATTTTCGAAAGTATTTCAGAGACCGCGTGTGCTCCCGAACCAGAAATTTGCGGCACAGTGAAGCGATGATCGCTGCCTGCGTCGGAGGTGTTGGGTTTTCTAATCGTTCTATGATGGTGTTGGTGGTCAGATGTACTCCACGCACTGGAGGGTCTGCGCATTCTGCTGTGAATCCTGCGATTTGCTTCCAATACAGCCGTGATTACAGCTTGATTAGCCTCTTCTTGCTGCGCGCCAGACACACAAAATGTTTACTAATAGACCAAAAATGATAATTAGTCTTCTTTAAAAAAAAAACACCGCCGTACTTTTAGTCGTGAAATTCTTTCACCTAATAGAGAAAAATCCCACGGTGACGGGCACTTTTATCAGCCTCGGTGTGATGGTGTTGATAGTCTACCACACCGACGACAACCGTTGTAGCATAGAGGTAACTCTAAGACCAGAAGGTCCCGAAATAACGTGCTCAACTTTTTGGCTCAGCTTTGGTACTCTCTTCGGTCCCAAGCTAATCGATTCACCCCTCGAAACATAGGAAAAACCAATAACCCCTCATTTTATCTGTCAAACATTCATAGCGAATCAAAACAAACATTGTGTAGTAGTAGAATTTCGACTAGAATGGGGTACGTTAATCGTTTGCTTGGGACCAATAGGCTATTCAAGTACTGAGCCAATTTAAAATTGTTAGTTTCGTATTGATTGTTGGTTGTAGTCAACTGTGGCTGTGGCTGGTGGTAACGCTTGACGGAAGGTTCATTTAGGGTGGGAATTGGGGAATATGGATATTCAGAAAGGGAGGGGGATTTTAATGTTATTCAATTATGTGTTTTAGATTTCAATTTCAATTTAATAAATCATACTAAACAACTGATGTGATGTGATGTGAATGGAACCCACCATCAGTGCAAGGATTACCAAAGTCTGCAGATACTTTACCGGTTGTAAAGTTCTACCTGATGGTTTGTTGCAGCAGGGTAATATAAAACATTGTAAAACTGACGAGCTTCTTTAAATGTATTGTTCATATATGTTACTATGTTGATTACAAATAGAGCTTTATACTTTCCTAATGAAGCATCCAGCTAAGTAGAAAAACAACAAAGTTGTAACTTAAAGTGTGTGTCTGTTTTATAAAGTGAACAGTCCCTAGGAAACAATGCGTTATTACAGCTCCGGAGGTGTGAGAGTAAGGGGAGTGGGATGAGAGATGAAGAACGGGTTAATTAGCACACAAGCTGGATATGTGAAGCAAAAAACTGTATGACAGTAAAACAACCCGAGTGCAAGTGGCTGATGAGCAAGTCTCGGAAAGAGCTCTAGTTAGTAATTGAAAAGTTAACATGAACTCTCGCATCACTTTTCAAATAGACCAATGTAACATATCAGCCAGTTTTAGAAAATCGAAGTTGACGTTCGACAGATTATTATTTTAACTGTTTGGACACAATACATTTTGCATAACTATTTTCAATGTAGTCAGTGCATAATAACACTGAAATATTAGTAGAAAATATTGAAAAAAACGACACAGGACGTTTTGACTAGTCAAGTTGTACATCGGATATGTTACCAATGACGATTTTTCTCAACGACATAATCAAGGAGTGTTACATTGGACGTTTTGTTCTACATGATACTAGATTCCCTTTCACAGATTTCAGAATAGAGTATCTAACCTAACCATGCCCGCCTTTAGAAATTGAGCACCAATCATGTTAGGCAGTCCAAATGACCAAAGTAACACTCATGTACCCATCATTTCAAACTGTACATTCGACAATTTTTGACATATGATTATCTTAAATGAAATGTATCGCATACAATGATAGCAGAGCAATAGTTTGTATCGCTTAACTCGATTTGTTTACATTAGTTACTTAGAACCTTTTGAAAAGTGACGTGAGAAATCAACTCAATTCAAGTTCTGCTACGTTTCCCAGTTTCAAAGAAACTTATTTAAATTTCCCCAGTGAAGAATTTCAATTACCACTCGATTCTCTACCGACCGAACCGAATGTGATTAATCACCATCCTGCCATTCAAAATGTCAGTTCTATTTCGTTTTATTTCTTTCAAATCAAGCAACTGTGAAAACCCTTTCGTTGCTTTTTAATGGACATGACGAAAGGTGGTAGAAGGGAGTCCTTTCAAATGTTCCACATGTACCATGTAGGTAGTTAGTAGGTATCATGATGATGGCTTCCATAGCAGTAGAAAGGGGAGATGGAATCCATTAGCAACCAAGCGAGGATATTTTTAGCGAGAAGAGCTAATAAATCTAGTGATTATTGATATTTCGATCACGTTCCCCGCCACCCGGTAGAATGGGTCTCGTATGCTGCGAGGTATCAAATGAAAAGTACGAGAAGACGACTCCTCGGAAAGGATGCGGGATGGAGCTTCCAGTTAGCTTTAGTTCCTTTTCGCTCTCGCAGCTCCAAGCATCATCAGTAGTGTGTAATGAAGTGGCATTTTGACAGCACTATTCGCACCATGTGAGAGTGAAATAGCACGATAGCACCGATTCCCTTGTTACATATTCACTCCATAATGTATCGTCGTCGTCGTTCGTCCGGCAGCATGATGTTGCTGCACCGGTGGTGGCAGTTGAGCAGGTTGAGAGTTTGAGCGCACAAAAGTGATGGCTGCTCGTTTATCAGAGCTTATTTTATGGGGCTGCAAAATTATTAAATGGAGCGGAAATTTCTATTTCGGGACGCAAACGAAGACGACGAGGACGTGCCATGTGCAGTGCAGGAGGGTATTAAAAATCGATGCACTTGCCCAAAACCACTCTGCACAAAGCTGCGACGAGGCATCAGATAGGAACCATTATCGGATGCTTTTACGGTGGTTTGGAGTGACATGGAACAGTTTTATTGATTACATGTATACGGTTGGCGTACAGCTGCAGCGCTTTTAGCTGTTGATTGATTTTTGCAGAAGCTGAGAGTCTATTTCAGCGAAGTTCTGTCGGTTACTGCTCGAGGAGGGCATAGCGATTCACCCTATGTTTTCCCTAACTCGATGGAAACCCAACGACTTTGATTACTTTGTCATTTTGAGAATCTTATCTCCGGGATTTTTAATTAAATATATTAAGATCTCCAACACAGAAAATTTTTAAAATTTTGGAAGAATTTAAATTAAGAGACTTCTTACCTTACCATGCAGACTAAAGTATGGATGTCCTCTACTGTGCACAGAAGCCATCTTCATTCAACAAGGTTCTTGGCTGCATGTTGGATCCACTTTACACATTGCATGCCCCTTCGTCTAGTTCCTGTTAGGTCGTTTTTTGAGAACCATTTTCTCCGGGTTGACACCCGATGTTCATGGAATTGACGAAGCATCCCAAATGCACTAACAGAAACAATAAAATACACCCTTAAAAATCAATAATTAACTCTTTAAAAACAGACAGATGTGTCAATACTTATGTTGAAATGCTCAATAAAGAAATGTGGTGACATTTCATGTTTTATTGGCACATTTAAATTTTTTTATGGAGCATTTCATCTTTGAGAACCTGCTACTGAACGCTTGCCCGTCGTTCTGTTCTTCTAACAAAATAAAACACGAGCAGGGTAGTACATCTAAGCATCAAGAAATTGAAGAAATGTTCCATAAAAAAGATTAAAAGCTCCCAAAATCACTGGAGTTTTTGGATTTTTTTTTATTGGCGCATTTCTTAATTTTATGGAACATTTCAGTATTTTCTACGGAACATTCCATAACTTTCTTAGGGATTTTTTTCTTCTTTTTGATCATATATTTGTATTTGATAAAATATGTATATTGAAGAATTTTTAACCATAATTACAAGCCCGTGTGAGTGGCCCGGAGAAACTTTTGATATTAATTCCAATAGAATTGTGCACGTTATTCTAAGTATATTTGACCTATACAACAGTTCCAAAGAAACTCTAATGAGATCATTTTTTTTTTGAGAACATACCAAGAGGATTTTATTTTTTTAACTCTTTATTTGTTCCAAATTCAAAATATATCACATTTCATTTTAACTAAGGTGCTGCACCTATTACAGTAGCTTACTAGCCTTCATTGTTATTATATATACCTAATTGTTATTACAATGTTCCTGCCTTGGCAACTCAGTATTTTAAGCAAGTTTTTTTTTTAAACCAGCATGTCAGTAAAACAATTGTCATCTTAAAACTAAAAACTAAAACTTAATCTTATCTAAGTATAAAGGCAATTAATCGTTGCAATTGAGGATTGCATCGACTTTCATCTGAAATTATTAATTATTTTGTTAGACATTTGTTCTATAGTCTCAGCATTTGAAATCTTATGCACATCGGTAGTACTGTACCAGGGAGGAATGTCGAACATCATCTTCGGAACTTTGTTCTGAATCCTTTGAAGTGCATTTTTTTCCTGGTAGTACAACAAATAGACCATATGGCACTGCGTAAAGCATGGCTGGTCTAAAAACTTGTTTAAATATTAGAAGTTTATTCGCCAGGCAAAGTTTGGATTTCATGTTTATAAGAGGATACAAACATTTTATATATTTGTTAAATTTGGGTATTCAACCCCAATGGGATCTTTAAAAGTTAATTTTTGGTCAAGTACTAATCCAATATATTTCACTTGACTTGAGCACAGTGTTCACTCGGCTGTCGACAAAAGCAGGCCACTTAAACATATAAACTTTTCTGCAGTCTGCTGCAAATAACACGAAGACTTCTTCCTTTAGCAGAAGTGCCTGTGTCATCGACGAACAAAAATTTGTGGGAACCCTGAGGCAAATCAGGGAAGTCCGCAGTGAAAATGTTATACAATATAGGCCCAAGAATGCTACCCTGAGGAACTCCAGCTCTAACAGGGTAGTTGTTCAGATTTGGAATTCTGATAATTTACCTGCAGAGTTCTGTCAGTTAAATAATTTTGAACTGATTTCATAATATAGAGTGGAAAATTAAACTGTTTCATTTTAGCAATCAGACCTTCATGTCATACACTGTCGAATGCTTTTTTTCTATGTCTAGAAGAACAACTCCTGTTGAGCAGCCTTCAGATTTGTTTGAACGAATTAACTTGGTAACTCTTAAGAGTTGATGAGTAGTTGAATGCCCATGGCGAAATCCAAACTGCTCATTAGCATTAGCATTAGCATCGAACAAGTTGCACAATATCGTAGGTGGTACGAATTCAAAACTATTAAGAGCAAGACGGAGATATATTACTGGACAGATAGTAAGTAGCCGGCGCCGGTGGTGTAGTGGTAAGCGTGACTGCTTTCTAACACCCCGATGGGTTTGGGTTCAAACCTAGCCGAGGTCGGTGGGATTTTTCTGAGGCATAAAAATCTATGGTCACGTCTTCCTTCGGAAGGGAAGTAAAGCCGTTGGTCCCGGCCCATGGGTGTTTGTATGGGTGCGATATTCTACGCAGGTGTGGAAGCTGCCTTCCTGCACATTCGATTGCCGTCAATAGTTCATTTTTACGCCACATAGGTGGCGCTTGAGTCTATCTTTTGAACGGAGCATCCTAGCCGAATGGTTTTTACGGCAAAGTTGTGTAATTTGAAGTGTTGAGAAATGTTTTCGAAAACATCGAAACTTTATGACACACATTAAGTGAGATATCGGGCAATTAGAAAAACTAACCTCTAAAATTGCGTTTTTTTTTCCCTTTTTTTTCACCTATACACGTCTAATGTATAAGTTTTATACTCTGATAATTAAAAAAATGGTTTGACTCATCCAATAAATACTCATTATTTTATATACCATGCTTTATTATATAGTTATTAACATAAATGTCTCAAAAAAGTGATGCATAAAAATGTCAATTACTCAAAATATAGCAAAAAGTAGCAGCCCATTTTTTTACAGTGATTAGTGTAGACCTTGTTTGGTAAAGTAACGACCACAGTTCAACAGGCAACTGCAGGCATTTGCATATAACATTATTTCAATATTGCATACACACTTAGAAAAATTGATGTAATTTTAGATGCTCTAAGATTGACATATACGAGCGTCAAATTTGACATAAAATCGAGTCATAACAGACGCGAAATTCAAGTCAATCAAACGTAGTTTTCGTCGAGTATCGAACTTTTCATTCTCGGAGACCTTAATTTTACTTGAAATTTGTGTTTACTTTTCATACTTTATGTCAAAGATTGATTCCGTCTCGCGTAAAATTATTTATTTCTAAGTGTGTATGGTAAATTCTTTAAAATTTGTTGAAATACGCAAATCACCCACTTCGCAAGAGCGTGTTTCTGTTGCCGTCCACCCACTGGTATTTCTTGGCTTTATGTTAACTAATTGAGCTGATTGTTTTCACACGATTTGAGTCAATCTAATAATGATAACTTATATCCAACAACAACAAAACAGCTACCATGGCTGAAATGGAGCTAGTAGAAGGTAGAATGCGATCCTTCTTGAGCTCGATGCGATTTTTCATAGCATTCCCGTTTTTAATTCATAAACTGGGCAAGTTACAGTGCTAGTTTATTACTTTACCTAGCATTTGGGCAAAATTAAGAGTGGAATAGCTATGAAAAATCAAAACGGGCGTTTGGCCTGGGGTGCATTTCGGGCTGTTCTATCCTACATGAATGGTGAGTAGTTCTGTTCACCCACCGCTATTTGGGTGTTTACATCTGTGCTGGTATGCTGATGCTAGTGAACTAAAGCTGTACTTATAAATAGTCAGCATAATGTAAACAGGACGTCAGCATCTACCAGCATGAGATTTCAGGAGCCTATGAAATTCGTGCTAGTTAGTTGAGTTGGTTGAGCTAGTGAACCAGCATATAATATATTATTTATTATCTAATAGTGATCCAGCATATAATATATTACATATTATGTAAACACCTCATATATCTCTACTATTATTCAATCAGTTGAGCTGTTTGGTTTGGTTGGAGATAAGTTATGATTGTTATATTGACTCTAATCAAATTAAATCAATCAGCTAAATTATTTAATATAAAGCCAAGAAATACCAGTTGGTGGACGGCAACAGCAACACGCCCTTCCGAAGTGGGTGATTTTTGTATTCTTAATAATCCTGGTAGTTGATGCCTTGAGCTCATAAGCTTTATAATATTGCGTTATGCTTTTTAACCAAAAGAAATCGAAATGAATTTCATAGATTTACCTCATGAAAATAAAATAAGACTGGAAGGGACACAGACTGGAATTGAACCATGGACATTGGCATCATGGAAGTGTTGCTTTGACCACTTGTCTATCAGCTAGAGGCAGTAGATGCTAAAGGCGTATAGGAGCTACGATAATTTTTCTGAAGTCGCCCAAAGAAAATTCCTACGAGCAGCAAGCGTGTTTTCCGAAATCGAAAACACTCGGCTGCGGTGTTTCCCGAAGTCATTTATTTTAGGGAAGCGCTTCAAACTTCTCTACAGGTGTACCGGTGTACGCCCAGTACAGTTCTTGGAGGAAATGCTACGCAGACCGATGCATACAACATTGGATCTCTTACGGTCAGTAAGTCCGATGAACAGAGTCCAAAGTTTACATCGGATTCCACAGTCTACGTGAAGCTGTATCAGTATACGAACAAATGGAAATGGGTTTCCGACACTATCCTTGAAGCTTTTCTTTCTTCCTTTTTTTTATTAAAGTCACTTAATAAAACTCTAGGGTCATTCGTGTCTTGTCCGGGGGTGAGATTTGAACTCGAGACTTTGGCGTTTTGGTATGGATGTTAACCACTACGCCGGGGTCGCCTCCTTCCTTGAAGCAATTTATTCGGTCACACGTGAACCAGCTTCGACCTAGATGCGATGATATACTCAAGCCGGTATAAACACCAACTCAATTAGGCGTCTTGGTGGATGACTTCGAACTCGTGCAGCGTTCTTCAGCACAGCAGAATACGAAATTGATTGAATAGGAACAGGTTAATATTAGTCAACATCAGGATGACAGTTCAGACGACGACGAATTCTTCGAGACTGGTTCAACGAACTCCAATCCACTAACAGTTGAGCCATACCATTGGAAAGGTATTGTTTCTTTACCGAACTGACCTACAAAAGCGCATTAGAAGCTTAGAAACGACGTGTTCCAAGTGCATCCTTCAAAAGAAGATCCGCCACCCCTGGATGGGATGATGAATGCACAAAGTTATATCTTGAGAAATCCGATGGCTTTAAGCGAAACCCACACGTTTCAATATATTGACGCGAAGGGGAATTATTGACAATAATTTTGATGATGTGATTACATAAATATTGTCAATATCGATGTATTGGCGTCAATATAGAATGTATTGACAATACGGTTATTGTCAATAAAAGTAATCGTGTAGGGTCCACTTTAAAGATTATCGTAGACATGAAAGATCTGAGCTTTTTAAAAAGTATCTAAATCTTAAAAAAAAGCTTAAAAACTTACTGAAAGCAACTAGAAGAAATAACTGGCGTACTTTTATCGAGGGACTTTCTAGAGAAACCTCGATGACAACGCTATAGGCTCGCTATATGCGAAACCGCTCATCCTCCAATGATAGTGAAGAATACTCCTCTCAATGGATATTTGACTTCGCTAAAAAGGTTTGTCCAGACTCTGTACCAGCACAACCAACTTTACGGGATATAGCCCGAAGTAACGGCTTGCTGGATGAACCATTCACAATGCTGGAATTTTCAATGGCACTTCTTTCGTCGAATAACTCTGCTCCGGGAAGCGATATGATCAAATTCGACCTTCTAAAAAACCTCCCCGATATCGCTAAAAGGCGATTAACCTATATAATTCATTTATGGAATTCAATATAGTTCCACCAGCATGGAGACAGGTTAAAGTAATAGCTGTAAAATCCTGGGAAACCAGCATCTGATCACAATTCTTACCGTCCGATCTCTATGTTATCATGCCTGAGGAAATTATTAGAAAAAATGATTCTATCACGACTTGACCATTGGGTTGAATCAAACAATCTACTTTCAAATACGCAGTTTGGTTTCCGAAAGAGTAAAGGAACAAACGATTGTCTAGCGATGCTTTCATCTGATATTCAACTGGTCTTTGAGCACAAGGAGCAATTGGCTTCAGTCAGTTCTGTTTCCATAGACATACTGTCAGACAATTTGCACAGTAGTGGATTACCCGGTATTTTAAATAATTTCTTGTATAATTTGCTGTCAGAAAAAAAAACAAATGACCTTCAATCTAGGTTAACTGACAACTTCTAGAATTAGCTACATGGGCTTACCCCAAGGTTCATGTTTAAGTCCCTTGCTTTATAATTTCTATGTCAAAGATATTGATAACTGCTTAGATAATAGATGCACGCTTAGACAGTTTGCATACGATGCCGTGGTTTTCATGAGAAGTCCACGTGCGGAAATCTTGCAAAAACCATTGCAAAATTCCCTAAATTATCTGTCTTTGTTCTCTCATTAAGAATATTGATTAAATGTAGTGTCAGTAACAACCTTGTGATTGAAAACTTCCAAGAAATGCTCGAATTGATCATCCAGTCCAGATCCTTAGCCTTCCGTGCTATAACCACCCTCGTGTATGCTTTGCTATGACTATGATCTCTCCATGAAACAGGCTATTCAAGGAGTTCCAGATCAACTTCGACCTATCTCAATTCCCCGTATTTTTGCTGAAAAGTACCAACAAGTCAATTGCAATAGAAGATTTTTCACTGATGGATCACGCATTGATGGATCCACTGGCTTCGGTGTCTTCAATGAATGCATAACCGCCTTTCGGAAACTTCCGGAACCTTGTTCCTTGACCTAGCAGCAATCAACTTCGCATTGAGGATGATTTCCAACATGCCCACAGACCATTACTACATCTTCTCGGATAGTCTCAGTTCGATTGAGGCTATTCGGCCGATGAAACAAGGTAGGCACTCATCTTATTTCCTTTCAAAGGTAAGGGAGCAGATGAGTTTGCTGGTCGGAAGATCATATATGATTACCTTTGTATGGGTCCCCTCACATTGCTCAATCCCAGGCAATGAGAAGGCAGACTCTCTCGCAAAGGTGGGCGCACAACAAGGCGAGATTTATGATAGAAGAATTTCATATGATGAATTTTTCCCATTAGTACGTCAGAGTTCTCTTTTAAGTTGGCAAAACGATTGGACAAGTAATTCTCTTGGACGGTGGTTACATTCCATTATTCCAAATGTTTCTTCGAGAGCGTGGTTCCAAGGTCTGGATGTAAGTCGGGGATTCATTCGAGTGATGTCAAGACTTATGTCCAACCACTACTCGCTAGACGCACATCTCTATAGAATAAACCTCGTTGAAAGCAATATATGTGGGTGTAGAACCGGTTATGATGACATCGATCACGCAGTTTGAGATTGCCCGGGTAATGACGCCTCCAGAGCACGACTGTTGGATACCCTAGTGGCCCGAGGTAGACAACCCTTCCGTGAAGTAAGAGATGTATTGGGAACCCGTGATCTTCCGTACATGCAGGCGATCTACGAATTCCTTTGTTTGTCTGATGTTAGAGTTTGATGTGACCATCCCCTCCTTTTGGTTAAGACTAGGGTTCTGATGCATGGTCATTATCGGTGTCATTCCTTAATTTTGTTGCTAAGGAATCCAATTTTGACTGACAAAGGGGCGCGCCTTTGGAGGGTATTCCAACACTCCGAAGGGTATAAATAGCGGGACCTTTCAATAAGAATCGATTCCTTGCGATGAAGGCAAGAATGACAACTGTAAAAAAATCGAATACTTGTATCTGAGGGAGGCTTCAGAAACCAGTTTCCTACCTAGCTCCTTCCAATCGCAATTGTTACCCATTAACCTCGAGCCCGCCACGAGTAATTGGTAACGAATACTAACCTAGAACTACTGCTGTTCAAAATGTAAATTCAAACATTACTGATTTTTGGCTACGCAAAGTGTCACACACGACTGAATCTAGTAAATAAAAGAACTAGTTAAAAAAAAAAACAGTTGATCCATCAACATCGAAGTCTAGAGAACGTCGGCTTCCGAAACACTTGGAAGACTTCGTCATCAGCTAGAATTAAAGGGGGGGATGCTATCACCCCATAGTGACAACCCTGGTGTGCATCGTTATACGCCGTTAGGCGCGAGAAGAAAAGCTATTGTTCTTTGAAGAAACAAGAACTGATGAATACGTAAAATGAAGAGTTCTGATTTATTAACATGAAAAGTAGTGTTTAAAGTTATTAAAAACATAACAACGACTTTAACGATAGGTTCGAAGTTCTTTTGAGAAAAGCCACCAAGGGTACGAACAAGAGACTCTCCGAACATGTCCAGTAAACTTCCAGGAAGACAAATTCAGTAAACTTTACACATTTACGAATTGTTATAAAATGAATGAAAAATATATCTCCTTACCTTGCAATTCTTGCCCTGCTACTATAGAAATGGATGAAGCCGAAGGCAATGTCCTTTCTGCTTTTCGTGCGTCTCTCGTCAACTAAATCATCACTGCACTTGAACTATCCTTGTACACTTCACTTTCTCATATTTTCCACACAACGATTTCAAGGACATTTCTTTCAAAAAAAAAGTTCCTATCTACTCACAGTCTACACGCCATTTATTACGGAATCAGCGAGGTCATGTCGACTTTCACATCCGACAGCAACGGACCGGCCATCATTCCATCGTCCTGCAATTCCAAATCTTCCTCCAATTAATCTGAATACAGCCTATCTCGCCACCGACCATAGACGACAAGCCGACACCATCGTCCAGCTTCATATACATCAGCGTTGTCTTTTTATCACTATAAACTATCATATTTTGAAACTTTTTAGTTATAGATCATACTTTGTCCCCCAGGAATCATCAAAAATATTTTCCCGCGAGAAAATATTCAGATAGTTCCTCGCAGTCTGATTCTCAATAGGACTAGTAAGACCCAAACCCCGAATTGCTGAGCAAGTTTCTGAGTTTTTAAGAGAAATTTTTAGAACTTGTTGTTAAAGGCCAGCTGTTGGAGTATTTAAATAGTAATAGTTTGTTGATACCAGAACAATCGGGATATCGGGAAGGTCATTCCTGTGAAACCGCGTTGATTTTGGTATTGGCGAAGTGGAAAAATAACTTGGAGTCTAAAGATACGATTGTTGCTGTTTTTCTTAGATCTAAAACGCGCTTTTGAAACAATTTCTAGGCCCTTATTATTAAGATCAATCAAGCGCTTTGGAATTACGAGTACTGCATATAAATGGTTTGAAAGCTATTTGTCTGATAGAACTCAACGGACTGTTTTTAATGATTCTGTTTCCAGTCCCTAGGTGAATAACCTTGGAGTGCCCCAGGGAAGTATATTAGGGCCTCTGTTATTTATTATGTATATTCATGACTTGCGACGTGTTTTAATATTTTGTGATAATAATCTTTTGCAGATGATACTGTGCTATTCATTGCAGCTAAGGACTTAGATGATGCCGTTTTACACTTGAATGAATATTTGCGTTCTCTAAGTAGATGGTTGAAGTATAAGCAGTTGAAATTGAATATGTACAAGTAAAACTAAATTTATGGTAAATTCGCGGAATCGAGTAAATGAGAACGTTTTTTTTTCCTTGATTTGTTTTCCGTCGATCTTGTGTTCCGTGCTGAGCACCCATGCTACCGCCGCCAGGGAGGCAGCTCCCTCACCTGGACCCTACCTATCGACCCATCAACTCATGAACCGGGGACCAACGGCTTTACTTCCCGGCGTGATCAGAGATGTTATGTCTCAGAACATCCCGGCGGCGCCGACTGGGATTAAACCCAGGCCTGCTGGGGTGAGAGGTAATCACGCTTACCACTACACCACCGGCGCCGCTTAAATGAGAACGTCTCTGTTATAATTGATGATGAGACTATTGATCGCGTTCGGGAGATTAAATATCTTGGCGTGTTTATTGATGACATACTTAAGTTCAACGCTCACATTGACAATGTCATCAAGAAAATTGCCAAAAAGTATGGAATTATATGTCGACTGACAAACGATTTAACTATTGCAAGTATAATACAGCTATACAAATCAATCATCTCTTATCAATATTTTTGCCCTTCCATTTTATTTCAGGCCAATGCAACACAAATATTGAGATTACAGCGCTTGCAGAATAAAATAATAAAGATGTAATAGATTCACTTCCTCAACTTTGATGCTAGACGCCTTACAATGGTTGTCGGTGAAGCAGATAATTGTATATTTGACTATGGTGTTCATTTTTAAAGCAGTTAACGGTTTGCTGCCTCGATATTTGTGTGATCGAATTGAAAGAGGAAGTAACTATCATAGATATAATACTAGAAACGCGGATGAAATAAGAACACCACATTTCTTGACTTGTGCTTCACAGAATTCATTATTTTATAAAGGAATAAAAGTTTTCAATTCGATGCCTAGACATATCAAACGTTCAGCAACACTTACAGAATTTAAAAGACACTGCATTTCACACGTTAAAACTGTCTTTTGAACAGTTATCCAGTGATTTTTTTTTATGAATTGACAAATTATGTATCTTGACGAAGATTGGAACGGATTATTTTATAATAATTATTTTTAATAATTATTGTAGCACTGCAAAAACTATTTCTGTTCGCCACGATGATAATGATGGATTTTTAATATTTGATTTAATAGTAGATTGATTTAAAAAAAAATGGTCTACAAAGGTTTGAGCCTCGCGCGCGTATTACGGATATAGAGGACTGAATTTAACATTTGATAAAAAAAAAATGCAATTTTGAAGCTTATTTGGAAGATACCTTGAGTTAGAAGTAAGTTTTCTGGCAAATGTTGAGGGTTCGTGAGCATTCTCGACATTGCTGAAAATTATGATAGCATCAGATTGCGGGGTTGCTAGTGTAATAGGATGCTTTGTTGATTGTTCATTAACTCTTGATTGCTTGTAATACTTATGAATATTTTAGGTGGACAAAAAGGCGAACTAAAAGGTGGACGCCTAAGCTTTTCCACATTTATATCGCTGTGAAGCAACTGAAAGCTCTAGAGGGAATTTATATCTGTAACTGAAACCAGTTCGATTTTGTTTGCTAACCTGGTTAAAATGTCATATTTAATTATCTTAAAGATAAATCGTCCAGCTCAATCCTTTGTAGGGTTAAGAGGTGAGACCATCATCATTTATTTATTTATTTATCTTTGACCTGATCCTGGAATTCACCCCTGAGCAGATATTTCAAGGCAACCTTGACCAGACGTTCCGTTTTGGTATCGTAAGTAAAAAAAAATGGTGCTGCTTCTCAGTAAGATACTATTCACCCCGACGGCCAGTTTGAAGTGAAAACATGTATAATGAGAGAGAGAAGGATTAGTAATTTCCATTTAATTCCACTACCTTATTTGCTTATCCTTGACAGATACGCGTATTTCGTCTACAACGTGCAGACTTTTTCAGTGTCTTGTACTAAAACTCGATTACTAAGACGCCCACATTCATCAGGGTTCGGGTGAAAACATGAATTTAACGAAGTTCAAAAGTTTCGTGCCAAGAGCATGGAAATCGGAAGTGGTTATCATAATAGGGGGACCTTTTCCTTCTCGGCAATAAGCCGAGAAAGTTTAATGGAATTTTGCCTGGATAGTATAGTCATTCTCATCATCCGTGAGCATATCAAATTGATTGCTCAAATAAAGTTCATCAGAAGGGAGATCTAGTGATTTCCTTCTCTTGTGCGTTTAGGCAGAAAGCCATACGAATCCAAAGGATCGAAGAGGAATTTTCCAAATCGATATCCAAGCAGGATTACCCAGGTGAGTAGGGTCCAAACAAGGATTGAAGTGGAATAAGTATCGAACAGAGGCGAGAAGTGATGTTTAAATTTGTTGTAGCTTTGCGTAGCAGTAACACTTCCTTCTGCAAAAAGCAAATAGATCCGCACGGTTAGAGCGCACAGTGCATACTGATACTATTATTTTATTTTTGACCTATTGCTCAGCTAATAGACTGTAATACTAACAATGGTAAAAAAAAGTAGTTATGAGTGGATAACTTAGTCTAGATTAAAGATTAATCCAATTTTAAATGGAAGTAGAATTAATGTGTGGTTTACAAAGTTGATCGGCATATTACTCTCAATCTAAGGCCAACATTTATTTAAAAATTGAACAATTTTGATTTTTTTACAAACAATCGAAAAGATTCGTGTCATGTTCACAACAAAATATAAAATTCTCCAGCAAATCAAGATCATAACCAAATTCACTCAAATTATGCACAGTTTTTGGGGACCTCAATACGCATCGAAAGAGCAGTGGGGAGCATGGGGTTGTATAGTGAACCCACCCTAATGTACAGCTTTCCCAGTATTTTGGGTTACCCAGAATTATGAACCACTTCCATTTGATTAATACGCAAAACTGACAGACCCATAATACTGACTAGCTGGCCCATAATACTGAGGCGACTATATATGTTCCATTGAATTGTATTCTTAATAGGATGTCACAGTCATCCGTTTGATAAACATGCAAAATAATCAAGATATATAGTGTTTATAATTCATGTCTAGTCTGCTGCAATTTGAAATTCTACTCCTACAGATGAATCAAAACAATAATCACGGCTTTAGTGGATAAATCTAAATCTGTTTGATTTTTTTTTGCAGACAAACTGCTGTGCGCAAACAAATAAAACATTAAACATAAACCGAAAAAGGCACCATATTGCAGTTCGGTTATTCAAACACACCGCCCCGAAAACCCGCAACCCACACACCGCACACCGTTTCATCGTTAATGAGCAGCGCGATACAATTTTCATTTCGAGAAACCGCAACACAACGCGGACCCAAAAATAAACGCATGAACGAACAGTTTTTTTTTTTTTTTTTTAATAATTTATTCTCATTGGTATAATTATCGAAGCATACTACACAAACAGCGGCAATGCTTTCTGCATGCCGGATCCAGTTCGAACGAGTACGGCGGTAGCGTGGACAATTTCTATCCCCTCGTTCCAACCTCGCCCCACCTGCTCTCAAAGCATTTAATACAATTAAATACTGTTTTGGAATGCTCTCGTCTGCTCATAAATTCGCAGATAAACATATTTTAATCCTCGACGAGCGAGTTTTATCCCGAAATGTTTTTTTTTCTCTTCTCGATCCGCTCATCCTCAGCATCCTTTATTCGCTCATTACGCTTAATCCCGGGTGCTGCTGAATTCCTGTGCTGTATTGGATAAAATTTGGCTAAAGTGGCACCATTTGTGTAGAGCTCCGTAGTGCTAGGCAATGGATCTGCGTGGGTTGGTTGGTAGGTTGTTGGATTATGATCTAAGTGCGAGCTGGAGTGGGGAAATTGTAGCATAAAGGCAGCCTATTAACAATTCATGGAACGATATTTCATTTCAAGTGCCACTGCTGAAGTGGAATGCCTGAGCCGGGTCTGTTGCTGTTACAGTCAATCATTCCGCCAACCATGCAACCATTTTATATTGTTTGCAGATGATTCAGTGGTAATGAATGATGCTGGAACGTTAATTAAGCATCTTTGTTACGGTTGTGGCGTAATTTGAGGAAAAAAAATTGCCTTTGCACAATGATGTGCATGATGCCAGATTGTCAAATTCAAACATTAAGTATCATAAATTCTTATATAATTTTTTGAATTAGTTATTCATGTGAATATTTTTAATTGGTATTTTGAAGGGGGCGTGGTCTGTTGGGAAAAAGTGAAACTGATGGCTGAGCAGTTGAGATTCACCATTTCCATGCAAGCTTTTTAATAATATTTAACATCATGATTAGCAAAATTCCAGCAATATTGTCTATATCCCCAAGCTACGCAAAGAACCGAATCACCCATTACATTATCATCCTCTCCAGTGCTCCATATATCTCCTTATGTATACTAATAGTACCCTTGCTTATCCCGCAGCTCAGAACACGTACGGTTTTAGAACGAAAATAAAACAACATCTGCTTTCTCTACGAGTCCTCGGCAACAACATCCAACGACATCAACAAGCCATCTAGACCCGTTGAAAATAACCTTGATGTTAAGAGTAGAGAGCTTCACCACCATGGCGATGATTACCATTACTTTTATTTCCGAGAAAACCCCATCAGGAAAATGCCAACAACGAGGAACACAGGTAAATACACATTTCCCAGGGCCAAAGGGTATAGAATTTCCATAGCATGTGAGTTGCTTAAGGCAGCAGAATGAGAGTGCTGGGTATGGAAAGGGGACGCCCATACTTTGTTGTGCACTGTTTAGCATTTTCTGGAATTAATTTTCCGTCCCTGTGCCGAGGGAACGGAGATTCGTTTCCTTTTAGTGGGAAGCAGCAGCAGCAGCTCAAGGTTTACAGCCACTGGGAAAGAGACTTTGTAGTGGTTGCTGAGTGTGGGTGAAACTTGAGAACAACTAAGAATAAACAAAATCCAAGCTACAAATGGTGTCATAATGAGCCAAGCTGCAGCTGACAGTTTAGACACCTGATGCTGAGCTGGATTGTACCTACATACATTGTGTTTTTGTGCAAGGTTCAAAGAGAATGAGAATAAATTTAGTGAGAAGAGCTTTGAAAAACGTTGTGTGTTGTTTGCATCATTGCAATTCACTGTGGTCTGAAACTTGCAATTTAGCGGTAAACAAAATATTTACTCCGTATATATATATTTATTTATTTATTTACGATCACCGCCTTCGACTAAGTCGCACAGACTGAACTACTTAATACTATTTTCTAGACTTAATTCCTAATCCTATGTGAAAATACAGTTTTGGACATGTTAAAATCGAATTTGTCGTCAACTTCATTAAAAGCCCGGATACACGAATCAAGTGGATTGTGATGCCCATAGTTGGTCCTGTGGTACGGAATTGCCAGTAGAGGTGAACTTCGGAAGCGACGTGGAGGAACGCCAAGCACCAAGCGTGGGGCAATAGCCGGCGAAACCAGAACGGCACAATATTATACAACGATCTGCAGCAAGCTCACTACACGGACACTCCCACCCGGTTGAGTCGATCCGGAGCTCATGCCACCATCGACATCTTCATCAGCAACATTGGCCATAAAATCTCAACCTATCGCCTATCAGGAACTGAGCTCGGACCACTATCCGGTGGTGGCCGAAGTAGGTTCCTCGGCCAATAGGTTTCAAGTTTCCCGGCGAAATTACCATAGTGTCAACTGGCAGCAGTATCAGCGCTGTGTGGACACAGCAATGGATTACGACGTCCTACCGGAGTCGTTCGAAGAAGTCGATCAGTGTCTGCAAACCATCGAAGAGGCGATATCCCGTGCCAGGGAGCAACACGTACAAGCATTCAGACAGGTGAGTCATACTCTGAACCTTGACAGCCCAACCAAAGATCTTATCAGGCTCCGTAACACCATTCGTAGGCAGTTCCAGCGTTCTGGGCTGCCCCACTTGAAGACCAATGTCAATAGGCTAACCAAAATTATCCAGGCCAGGATGGTGGAACTCAGGAATAACGATTTTGCCAACAAGATGCGCTCTCTTCCAGACTGTGCAAAACCATTTTGGAAGATGACCAAAATTTTGAAAAATAAGTCAAGACCGATCCCTCCGCTTTCCTCTGTTGACCAGAACTTGGACCCATCCCTACTCTTCTTCTTCTTCTTCGCATTTCAAGCTTATTGCATATTAGCTTATTGCGTGCTCTCAACTTAGTGTTCTAGATGCACTTCCACAGTTGTTAATTGAGAGCTTTCGATGCCTGTACCATTTTTGCATTGATATGATTGTGTGGCAAGTCCAATCATACTTTTATGCCCAAGGAAGTCGAGAAATTTTACAACCCGAAAAATTCCTAAACCGAACCGGGAATCGAACCCAGCCACCTCCAGCATAGTCTTGCTTTGTAGCTGCGCCTTTACCGACTGAGCTAAGGGAGGCCCCATCCCTACTCATAACCCCAGTTGAAAAGGCCAATGCTCTTGGTCAACATTTTGTGATTTCACATAATTTTGGCCAAACCACGGTGAGCCCCCATGGGCCTGCCGTACTGGAGGCAATGTCTAGAGTCGCTGACACCCCCGTAGTAGTCCATGATGATAGTAGAATATCGGCTGATGAGGTTATAGCAGCTATTAGAAGCACTAAAAACATGAAGGCTGCGGGTATGGATGGTGTAGTCAACCTCGAGTTGAAAAACTTGAGTATTGACTTCTTCAACCATCTTGCCATTATCTTCAACAAATGTTTGGAGCTTGGCTACTTCCCTGCATGCTGGAAGTTAGCCAAAGTGATTCCAATACACAAGCCTGGCAAAGATCCTACCAGGGCCAAAAGCTATCGCCCCATCAGTCTCTTGTCCTCCATATCGAAGCTATTCGAAAAGTTGATACTCAGCAGTCTGCTGGTGTTTTCAAATAACAATAACATCTTTCTCAATTCGAGTTTAGGAAAGCCCACTCTACCATCCACCAACTCGCACGGGTTACTAACATCATCAAGCGGAACAAGTTCGTTTCCAATACATCTGCCATGGCATTGTTGGATGTCGAGAAGGCGTTCGACAATGTCCTTTCATGATGGTCTAGTGTATAAGCTGCATCGATACAACTTTCCGATCTACCTCGTGAAGATCATCAAAAACTACTTGTCGGGTAGATCATTCCAGGTCTACTTGAACAATGTCCCCTCTGATACGTTCAACGTTGATGCAGGGGTCCCTCAGGGTAGCCTGCTTGGGCCTATCCTATTCAACATTTTCACGTCAGGCGTTCCTCCCCTGCCGGGTGGTGGTATCCTGTCAATGTTCGCAGATGACACCTCCATCATCTATAAGGGTCGAGTGATCCGTGCTCTGGCGAGTAAACTACAATCAGGCCTGGATGTTCTGTCCGACTATTTCAAGAGCTGAAAGATTTGTATCAATGCAGCAAAAACACAAACCATTCTGTTTCCACACTCGAATTCACCTCGGCTTGTTCCACCTGCTAACGTCAAGGTCCATCTTGATAGCACTCTCCCATTGAAATGGCCTTGGTCTCACCCTCGATTTCAAATTGCTATTCCGATCCCATGTGTAAAATATATCCACCAAGTGTAACATCTTGATCAGGTCGCTCTACCCTCTGATAAACAGGAAGTCCACCCTGTCCCTCAAAAACAAGCTTGCTGTCCACAAGCAGATCATTCTGCCGGCTATTGAGTATGGTATGCCAATCTGGGAGAGTTGTGCTAAGTGCCACCACCTAAAGCTTCAGAGGATCCAAAACAAGATCCTCAGAATGATCCTTAACAGTCCACCGCGAATTCGTAATTCTGAGATTCACCACCTGGCCGGTCTTCAAACACTCGAGGAGCGAAAGACATCCACGCTGGAAAGGTTCAGAGTCGCCTGTCTGCGATCAAACCACCAGATCATTCGTGATTTTACAACCTAGTTTAAGTAGTTACGCAGGTTCCTGTGCTCAAGTAGGTAGGTTATCAATTTTTTTTAATAAAAACCAAAACAATCTCATAAAGGGTATTCTGTAAATTAGTGCTAAACGCAATCATCACATTAGAATAACCAATTAACTAGAACAAATATGAAGAGCCAAAGGCTAATCAATTGAAATGTTAAACCAAATGTTGAAACATAAAAAACAGAAAATAAACGTATATTTTACTACTTACTACGCGTTCGCATTAGTTGCGATTCACCCGTTCAACGGTAAACAACCAGGAGGCATGACTGGTCGTGGCAAGGATTTGATAAAGGAGTCGCCAAGTGTCATCGGAAGGTTCTGCGTGATAACATCCACGTCGTCTGGCTCGATGTGGTGGTGTCAAGCTCATCTCCGGTCTGATGTACGAGGAAACCCGAGGTGTGCTGAAGGTGTGCCGAGAAAATGTGACGGCATACTGAAAACACAGCTGCCTACACGTCATGATCACCTTCCAAAGGCTTTAAGCCTGTACTACCATCGGCCCTTTTCAGGTCCACCAACATTTTCCAAAAGAGCTAATTTTCTGAACATGTCCCAACTAAAATTCATATCAAAAGGTTCTTTTCAGGGCAATCATAGTCATACTAAAGAGTATAAACAGAGAGAACCCTGCTAAAATTCCTATTCCTACACGTAGTCCTACGTCATCATTGCGTCCCTTGTAGTTTTTTATTATCCATCAAGTTCTCACGCATGGCAGAAAACCAAGCGAGAGGAGGAGCTTGTAAAAGTAGATTATGGTCTTATAACATGTTTTGGAAAAATAATAATTAAAAAATGTTGGAGCATGGGACTCGAACGGTTCATGCCGTGATAGGTTTGTACCTTCCTAGCTAGACTAATTTCGAAAGATGACTAACTTAGGCTTACTATCTATGATGTTCTTCGTCAATGCATATTTAGGTGGATGAATATGTTTTGAGCCTGAAATTGAAACTTTAGACTAAATTTCTCTTCTACAAAGTTGTTCCTTATAGTTAAGGCTTTATTTCTATGACAATGAATTATAGGGTGATTCTTATTATCATTAAAATAAAAAAATCTAATTTTTTTGCTTAAAGAAATTAAGGTATACATTCTTCGGCAAAGTTATAGCTGAGCTAAATTCAAGCAACTTTGTAAAAAGAACTTTTTTGTATCTCTTTAACAGACCGATTAAGAGCTATTTTCTTGAATTGAGTTAAAGTGTCTCTAAAAAAAACAGTGTTTTGCTCTAGTTTTCTTACTTAAAAGTTCTCAGCAAAGGTGTCTTCAAATATTACATTTCAATCACATTTTATTTAAATTTGTCATAAGAGTGGTCCTATGAAAACCATCTTTTGCCGATAACTCCTTTATTTCAAATTTCTCATGAAAGTCATTTTCCAAAGACTTCTAAAGCTCTTCAAGACGCACGTTTTATAGCTGAAATTGTGGTCTGTATCTCTTCTAATAAATAAGATGTACCCATTTTTTTGTAAAAAATATGAAAAAATTACAATTGATTCAATAGAGTTTAAAAAATAACATACCTCTAATTTGTTCATATTATTGATAATAACAAACGCCCTTTCAAATGCCGTAAAAACAGTTTTTTTCCCCAACCAGAGATATTAACATTTGAAAAGGAGCAATTCCCTACGAATTCGCAAATCGGTTTATTTTTGTATTTTTTTATTCGATCGAAAATTTGCGGAAACGTTCCTTATGACCGACAATGCCATTTTGCATCTTCATATCGTCATTTTGAATCCAGCCTTATTTTTGAAAAGGGCATATAGAAAAATAGCAAACTTATTTTATTTATTTTTTAAGCCGCACCGTTCTCGAGATGTAGAGGTTTGAAAGTAGATATTTTTAAATTGTTGGTAGAGCATAAAGTAATTGGACCAAGTTTTGGATATTTTTCAAAAACTTGAGTTTTTTTTAAATCATTACTTTTTGTCCATCATTTCTCCATCTTGACCTTTAGTAAAATAGATGGCATTTTTGTCCCCTAAGTTATATCAACAAATAACAAAATACAAAAAATCCTCTATAAATTGTTTTTTTTAAGATTTTATTAGAAATTAAAAAAATAGTTGGGTAATTTTTTAGTGCATGTTTTTTTTCAAATAGTCTCATCCATTATCTGCAATATTGCTGGAGACACCAAACCAATCGGGCAATCGGGATTTTCGAGTAAAAATTTTCTGAAAATAAGCTTGATATTTCTCTATCTGCCCTTTTCAAAAATAAGGCTGGACTCAAATTGGCGATATGAAGATGCAAAATTGTGGCTGCCGACAGGCTTAGACCAGCAACTAGGGGTCTAGGCACATCCCCTTCTGGGACGGCGCAGAATCTCCCGGGGTCCAACAACAAAAGAGTTTCAATGTTCTGTGTGTTACTTGGGTAGTCTTTAAGGTCCTAAAGACCGAGGTGTGTGAGGCCAAACGCCGTCTAGAATGAACTATCTTCGCCTCTTTTTTTTTGACTTTAAATGATCTATATTTCTTGAATTTGTGTGGTTAACATGTATTGCAAATCAAGTGACACAGACGCGTCTTTTCAACTTTAGTTCCTTTGAAATTTCAATTATTATTAATTACAGTTCCTAGTCCTATCAGGCCTATTTTAAGAATGACCACCTTGGTGGGATTGGTTTGTTTTAATTTTGAAAAAAGAGATTACTTATAACTACTATTTACAACTACAACTAACCCACAACTACTATATACACCTAATCTACTACATACAAATTGCTTATCAAAGCATGTTCTGATAAATTACATTTTTGTGCAAATTTAGTCTTAATTTCGTTAATTCTGGAATCTATTTTGGCAATGCCTGCCTCTTCATGTAAATTTGTTATTCTAGTGTCAAAAGGACGATCAAGAACCATCCTCAGCACTCTATTCTGAGCGACCTGAATTTTGTTCCTGTGAGTCTGTGCACACGATTCCCACACCGGAGCTGCGTAGAGGATCGCAGGTGCTACGATTTGTTTGTAGACAGCCAGTTTGTTCACCCTTGAGAGGCGGGATCTGCGGCAAATCAGCGGATACAGACACCTAATCAAGGCAGAACACTTGACTACTGTTTTCTCTACATGCGAACGGAAGAGAAGCTTTTCATCGAACAACATCCCGAGATAGGTTACTTCGGCAGACCACTCAACCCTTGTGCCATCCATGATTACAGTACAAGATGGAGCCGGTTTCAGTTTGGGCGATTGCCGATGGAGGAACATGTCGATGTAATCTACGGTGTCGAGCAGTGAACTTTCATCGATGTTGCTGTCCACCATTCGACCGTACTGCACCCAGTTGACATGGTGGTAGTCTTTACGCAGGCAGCTTCTAGCAGGAACCACGTTGACACCGATTTCAGTCACCACCGGTTGGTGGTCGGAGCTGAGATCGTTGTGCGCCTCCGGCTTGGATAGTCCGATGTTTGACAGGAAGAAGTCCAGAGTGGAGGGATTTCCCGTCGGAGAGATGAAAGTTGGTTCGTTCGGAAATTGCAACGTGTACAGTCCATGTTGTGCGTGGTCGAACAATAGACATCCGTTCCGGTTCCTCTGGTAGTTCCGCCAAGCTTCATGGCGGGCGTTCAGGTCGCCCCCAACGATGAATCGGGAGCTAGTACGGGTGATGGCGGTCAGGTCGTTCTTGAATTGGATTCCTAATCCGTTGCTTGCGGTACACTGGCGTGGGCAGTAAACAGCGATGAACCGGACGTTTCCAGTTGGTGATTCCACCTCCACACTAATGGCCTCGATGATAGAAGTGCGGATGTGGGGCAGAGTGCAAAACTTGATTCCCTTTCTGACGATGACCGCTACACCACCCCTGGAGCTGGTGTGATCAAGCCGGATAATGTTGTGGTCAGGCAACCAGAAGCTGTCACCGGACTTTAGGTGGGTCTCGGTTAGAAGAACCACGTCGATGCTATGCTTGCGGAGAAAGTCGGCAAGCTCAATCTGTTTTGCTCTTACAGAGCAAGCGTTCCAGGTAGCGATGGTTAGCGGTTTAGACACCATACTGGATGATGAACTTACCGAGCACTTGGATCTGTTCGGGTTTATTCCGGCACTTACGTAGAGCACCGGTCATGTTGACGGAAATTTCCATCAGTTCATCCGCTGAAAACAGATCGGGGTTAATAATACTAAAAACAGTAATACTAAAAACATATAGTCAAAGTACATAACTCTGGATGGGAGCATACCATCAATTACTATCAGTGGTCGAAAGGTACAGTAGCAGCACCTACCCCACCCGTGTCCCCTCGAGATCGTCAAGTCGACGATGACAGGAGCACATATCGTGGTAGGGGTAAACAATAGTTGCAATTTCCAAACCTACGACTGGATGCCTTCCTTCTAACAACAACTGAAGTGCGGTAAAAAATCGGTAGAACTGTTTCAAACACACAGTTGGTACTTGAGCGGGTCGGTTTTCATCTCTTTTTTCCAGTGGTGGCGGGGGGTTACACCCCTCACCATCCCTCTCCAAAGGGGGAGTTTCGTAAAGAGAGATGAAAAAACCGATTTGTACCTTCCTTAAAAGTTGTCCTAGCTCGCTTCTCTAATATCTATATACAATCTTCACACTGCCGTACTCTAACGGAACTATCAACTCTATACTTTCATCTCCTCCATCTATCGTATAAAAATTACCACTTTAGTCTGTTATTTGAAATTAGCATCTTCAACTATGTAAATCGTTGACTTCACGTAGAAGTAATACTAAAAACATATAGTCAAAGATCGGGGTTGTTGTTTTGCGCTGGTGGTTGTCTCCAGAAGAATCCAGGGGGGGGGGGATGGAGAGCTTTGGCCAGCAGAATCACCAGAAGTTGCTTGAGCGGAATGCACCCGCGAATTCGCTTGCCTTTGCTGAGGAGCACGAAGAGGCGGGAAATCCTTCGTCCGAAATGCCGGGACTTTGCCCTTCTTGCGTCCTAGTTGGTTGTTGGCTGCCGCCTGTTTTCGGATGCGTTTGAAGTCCTCGCGTTTGGAGCACTGTCTGTCGAAACCTTGGTGAGCACCACCACAGTTGGCGCATTTTAACGCCACGGCTCCATCCGCAGGGCAGTCGGAAGTGGCGTGGTCTTGAGCGCAATTGCCGCAGCGGGTGCCGTGTTCAAAGTTCAGACACCGTTGGCACTGAGTCACATCGCGATGGCCGCCACGGTATGGCTCCCAGCGGACGATGATGCAATTGATGGAGCGGATGGCTTTCAGCGCGTTGAGCGTCACCGTTCCTTTTGGAAGTGTACCAGGAAAAGACATTCCGGATACGCCTTCACATTCTCGTCTCTTCTTGTCATCCGATACACGGCACTTGGGGCCAGCTTGTACCGGTCTCTGATTTCAGCTTCGATAAACTTCGGGTCGAAGTTTGGTAGGCCCCTAATGACGACCTTGAATGGCTTCTCACCGGGAATGTCGTGGGTGAAGAATTCCACCTTGGAAGTCCTCAGGTGGGCGACGACCAAGTCATACTCCGCTTTGGTACGGAGCACCACCTTGGTGCCGACTCTGCCCAACTTGTATTCGGCTTTAACGCCCAGCGTCGCTAGATCCGCGATGAGCTCATTAAGATGAGCATTTTTTACTACCAATGGAGGTAGCTTCACTTTTGCCGCACTCGGGCCGGCAGAATTTTCGTTTTCGATGGTGTCGCCGAAATCACCGATGTCGCTGGCGTTCGTTGCTGTGACGTCATCACGTCCACTCGCACCATCGGACTGGCCTTGGTTTTTCTTCCTCTTCTTGAATCGCTTCACCGTGGCGGAGGTGGTATTTCCAACATCGGTGGGAAGAGTAGCGTACTTATTTGAAATAGGTACAGTCGTGCTACACTCACCACTGTTCTTCTCCACTTTCTCACGGAGCCTGCTCCGGGAGCGCTGCGACACTACTGACGACGCGAATAAACGTTTGGAATAAACTATCGAACAACTCGACAGAGTGAGCAAATACCGGACTGTACTGCTTGACGAACAAGCAGAGAATGTTATCTTCGCATCTACTAGGTGATCAGTTTTAAGGGACGAAAAGATTTTTAAGCATAGCTAAGCAGACATGTTTTACAGTACTCTATTTTGAAATTTGTGAAAGAGATTTTCAACCCTATTGAAAAATTCATGTTAATTTGAGAGATATCTTGCACACATGTTGTTAACGCTAGATTTGGCGTTAATTCACACGATATTTCATGTACATTTAAGCACAATATTGCTTAAACTAACAAATTTTTAACGTGTGGAAATTTAACACGATGGTCATAATTGTGTATGTTTGTAGCCTGCACTGTCCACTATTTACAAATTAAGGAAAACAATGTATGTGTAACAGTAGTGACATTTGATGGCCAATAAGCGCAGAAACAATTTTCATCAATTCATTATGATCAATCCCCTAAAACGTTAATAAGTATTTGAATATTTGCCAGAAGGGCTTTCGTTTCGTTTCATTTAGGATATTATTTAATGTTTAATATTACACAGTTGGGCGCTTGTGTGTGAACCAAAACTCTTCTTCTAGCTGCGCACCAGCTACAATATTTCGTCAACATACTTAAAACACAAAGCCTTTTCTGCGTTCAGAACTCCAACTTCCGAGAAAATTTGCATATAGAATAATTATGGAAACATGCAAAATTGTTCCTGAAAGCTTCACCTCCAAAGGAAGGTAATTATCACAGTCGGAAAGACAGAACATTTTTTTCTCATCCAACTTGAACTCTTTCATTTTACTTAACAACCTTTTTGCTGGTGAAAACACATTTTTGCTTCCCTTTCGAAACAGAGCAAAATCCAAATGGGGAGCGACCCCGAAAAGATTTTATCATTTTGTATAAAACCATCAAATTGCCTTTTAATGGGAAATCGAAAAAGGATGTGCGAACGTCGAGAAAATAATCCCATCGCTGCTGCTGGCAGCGGAGACACCCGAGCGTAGAGAATGGCATTTTTCATTTTCACCGGGTGCGCGCTTGGTTTCGTTTCCGGTGATTGTTGTCGAAATATTGCCGGCCGCCGTGCGAAAATGGAAACCTTCACCATAAAAGGGTTGATCTCCGGTGCAAAATTATAGCCAGACAGAAAAAGATATTTTCCTATAATGGCTCCCCTTCCTGCTCGCTATGTAGCAGTTAACATGGGCAACAAAATCGACGACTTTTCCGGTGATTCAAGGGGAACGCGGCAAACTGATATTTCGACAAGCGTGATTTAAAATTTAGTGATTAATACATATTTCCATTCAAGGAGAAGTGCTTCGAAAATACGCATGAATACATTACGGTTTCCCGTGCTTCTCTTCCGAAAAGAGGAATTTGAAGTTTTTAATTAAATTCAACTTCAAAGACTTCCATTCCGAACCCATTAAGAGGGATTCGAGAGAGCGTTGAAAGTTGAACACAGTCAGCCAGGCCAGGCCGCTAGTTGATATTTTTGGCTGCTCGTGTTCGTGTAGTGAGACTCTTGTTTGCTCCGTCCATCGTTATTGGTATCGTGTTGTACACAGTCGGTACTACATGTATCGCCTTCGGGAGGTATTCTGTATAGTCGAACATGTATTCCATGAACGCAGATTATTTTCAATCCAAAAGTGGGTAGGGGTGGGAGGACGAGGGAATAAAAGATTCAGAATGTTTATTAATTTAAGGTACATGAAAGCATTTCACCACAAGGCTTCAACGATGGTTGGGAGAAGCTCTGTTGATAAAATATTAATATGAGAAAATGGGAGGCAATTACATGCAAAAGCACAAACGATAATTGTTTTAATATTTATTTTCATATTGATCACATTTCATTCGATTATATCCGCTAAGCTTTGCGATATTTTACATTCATGATGATGCTTTTTTTTATTTCATCCCTCTCGCTTTAGCGCAAACCATATCAACGTCAAAAATTTAAACGACCGGTTAATTGAAGATTTTTATCATTTCAGTGACGGGTGACTACTATTGTAAATATTATTGAACTTGTTTTCCTCAAATGAAATTAGTCTCAAATACTAACTCCTAATTTTCCCGAAAATTTAGCAATTTCTTAGATTTTTTTTTAATTAGTGCCTTTTAGAATTTGATTTTTTTTTTGCATTTAATTATGCATTATTAAATTTCGGACATTTGTGTAAGATGTGTGTTATATCTTCCGTGAAATCACAGTGTCAATCACATCTATTCACCCTATCTTTTGTTGCTTAATGTCCTGTTCGTAATCGGCGTAAAATTATGGTGACTCTAGTGGAAAGCTTCATATCTTCAAACCACGGTTTATATTTTGCACAATATATCATAAAATCAGCGTTTTTGTTTTTTTTTTTTCGTTTTTGAGTTATATTTTTTTGAAGTTATCAAGTTTTCACGGCGAATGAGAACGACCCAAATTTGAGTTTAGTTTACTCATAATCGCCAAAAGTGCAGGAACTCGGCGATGAGTAAATTTGTCTCATGGTTTTCTGTGGAAAACCTAAAAAATCTGCCGGAAAATGAGGAAATTGATGAAAAATTTATTCAGTCTCGGAGTAGTACCAATAGACTGAATGAATCCAATCTTTACTTTTCTCAAATTCGGGAATTTTTACCCGGAGAATCCTGGAAAAACCTGGGAAAACATGAGACAAATTTTACTCATCGCTGAGTTCCTGCACTTTTGGCGATTATGAGTGAACTAAACTCAAATTTGGGTTGTTCTCATTCGCCGTGTTGGGTATTCGCTCAATACTGCTATGCAACCAGACTACCATGCGCCTCCATCGATTTAAAACGACTGTTACATGGTTACGACGCATGGTAGAAGCTTTTCTATTTTGGAAAATCAGCTAGAACATGCGGCATTTTCAAACAATAAGGACATTTTGAGAAGGCACGACAAGAACCCTCCATATGGATGGTATGGATTATTTGTGCCTTGGCCAAAGGAATCTTGTGCGCAATCCGCTCGATCGCATTCTCGATCTGGTTTTTTGTTTGCCTGATTGTGAGGCTAATGTGAATAGCTGCTCAGCTCCGTTGCTACCCGTTGACTCACCACCCCCCGCTTGAGATCTCTCTACCAGCGCTTGTGGTGTGTGACGAACCTATTGAAAGACATGAGGAGCGACCTCTAAACTTTCGAATTATTGATTTTGCGGCCCTTTCGAACTTTTTGCTAAACGTTGACTGGAATGCGATATATACTATCATAGATGTCGATGAAATGGCGGAAAAGTTTTGTTCCATTTTGAACGATTGGCTTGTTTCGAATGTTCCACGAATTCGGCCGTCAGTTTCGCCTGCCTGGAGTACTTCCGTTTACGGGATTTAAAACGCACTCGCAATGCTTGTCAACGGAAACTACGTCGTCAACGAACGCCTGGCAACAAACGAAGTTTTCAACAAGCCAGCAATGCGTACCGGTTTTTGAATGCCACTCTCTACAAATCTTACGTATTGCGTGTGCAAATTGGTCTGAGAATAAATCCACTTGGTTTTTGGCGCTTTGTTAACTCCAAACGGAAAAGTGCAGTGATCCCAACGAATGTCTACCTGAACGAAACGACTGCAGCGTCAGCTACAGAGTCATGGCAGTTGTTCGCCAAGCATTTTGCATCCGTATTCGCGACGAATCCCGCCTCAAACTTGGAAATCGATGAAGCCACCAGTGATGTTCCCGCTGATTTTGTTGAGTTTGGACTGGTCGTTCTGAAACGTTCGTTTGTCCCTGGTCCTGATGGTTTGCCTGCAGTTATAATATGCCGTTGTATTGTCGCTTTAGCACAACCGTTGTGTGATATCTTCAATCGCTCACTTCAGCAAGCAAAATTCCCTTGCATTTGGAAGCAATCGTTTATGACACCCATTTTCAAACGTGGTGATCGTTACAATGTTGTTAACTATCGGGGAATCACGAGTCTCTCAGCTGTCTCAAAATTGTTTGAGATTATAGTGGGTGGAGTTATTCTCGATGCCACAAAAAGCTACATATCCACTGATCAACACGGATTCATGCCCGGACGATTGGTTACCACCAATTTGTTGAATTTTAAGTCGAAGTGCATAAAAAGTATGGAGGAAAAAGCGCAAGTCGATGTAATTTATACCGACCTGAAGGCGGCGTTCGATAAAATTGATCATAGCATACTGCTACACAAGTTATCTCGTCTTGGAGTTTCTATGCAATTGTTTTTTTGGTTGGAATCCTACCTTACAGAGCGTGTACTTCGAGTGAAGGTTGAGGGTTTTGTATCTTCGCCGTTTTCAAACAAGTCTGGAGTTCCACAAGGTAGTAATCTCGGACCGTTGCTGTTTATTCTGTTCTTCAACGATGCTGCTTTGGTTTTGGGCGAAGGATTCAAACTGGTCTATGCAGATGATTTAAAGCTGTACATTGTGGTGCGCACACAAGAAGATTGTTGGCTTCTGCAAAACTCGCTGACTTTGTTTGCCGATTGGTGCCAGAGAAACAAATTGACTATTAGTGTGGAAAAATGTCTGATAATCACGTTTCATCGCATGGTACATCCAATTTTGTTTGACTATCATATCGACGGCAATACTCTTACCAGAGTTACCAGAGTGACTGATATAGGGGTTCAACTAGACACAAAAATGACTTTTGATTTACACCGTTCAGCGCTCATATCGAAAGCAACGTGACAGTTGGGCTTTATTTCCAAAGTTGCGAAGGATTTTTCGGATCCACATTGTTGGAAGTCATTGTACTGTGCACTTGTCCGTCCAATTTTGGAAAATGTGTCCATCGTTTGGCATCCTCACCATGACACGTGGTGCCTAAGGATCAAACGGGTTCAGAAACGGTTCATTCGTCTGGCACTGAGAAACTTGCCGTCGAGTGATCCTGATAATTTGCCGCCGTATCCTGATAGATGCTGACTGTTGGGCTTAGACACACTGGAACAACGACGGAAAGTACAGCAATCGTTGCTTATTGCTAAGCTGTTGAATGGTGAAACTGATGCCCCCGACCTGCTTGCGATGTTGAACTTTCGTGTGCCGAGCAGATCTCTTCGGAATACAACGCTACTGCAACCAAGTTTTCACCGAACCATGTTTGGGGACAACGTACCAATCTCAGCGTGTATTCGTGCGTTTACGGCTGTCGAAGAGTTTTTCGAGTTCAATGAACCAACCGATCGTTTTGCAAATCGGATTAGGTCTGTGTTAAATTAGCTCTAATATATTCATTAAGACTAAATAGCCAGATGAATTATTTTAAATACAAACAAATACAAACAAATATGTTTCTCGCCATATTGATCACAGCGCGACTTTTTACCACATAAGGCCGCAGTGTGCCCTAGTTGCTTACATTGTGTGCAAACAAGCATACAGGTAATCGGATCATCCTAATCGTGACGCAAATTAAGTGCACACTGATTATTTTATTATATAAATGATCAAACTTTATTTCTTTTTGAAGTTCAACGGCTATAAAATACAGAATAATATTGTATTAGGCTTCAAACTTTCTAAATGCAAACTGCCGGGCCTTATGTTTCACGCCATCCATCCATCAGATTCTGTACTACTATGGTATAAACCTTATTTGAGGCTGAATGCCAATTGGCTTTGAACTGTTTCTCGTTTTCAACTTCTTTCTGAGTTTTCTCCGGCGTCATTGGGTACGACTTCGATGTTGTTGGCGGTATACCATTCCTGAGCCATTTTCCCGTAGTGACAGGAAACGAGGTCTGGTCTGTGTTTTTTCAAAAAAGGCAACAGTCGTTTTTGCAAACATTCCTTTATATAAATATCTTGGTTAACAGTGCCAGTTGTCACGAAAATTCCGCTTTTACGCAATGTTGTGTAAAACTTATACGTGCTCTTGCTTTGGACGTGGTGTTTTGCTTATCATCTCGATTCGCTGTGTGTCACTGTAACCTTTTATGTTGACAGCCCGGCTCGTTTCTTGGCTCTTTGCACTGTTGTGTGCGATATTCCCAGCTTCTTTCAGACATCTCTGATAAAAAGATTAGGATTGCGCTCGAAAACGCCACTATTTTATCGGTCGCTGAGGCATCCTGGTTTCGGTTTCATCCTGATTCTGGTTTCCTAGCAGTCGTTAAACGTTCCCCAAACAATGATGAAATTAAATTAAATCACATTGCACTTGTTGATGCTGAGCGTCAAGAAGTTACGGGAGCACACACTCTGCATACGGTACACAATCAGCTGCAGCTCCTCATAATCAGCGATGCAATTGATGACCATACACATTTTGATATCGTCAGTGAGTGTAGAAAAGCCGGCTTCCAGGTGGCAGTAGACACGAAAGCTCGTTGACGAAAAGCGAAAACAGAAACGGACCCAGATTACATGCTTGGGGAACGCCGGAAACGTTCGTGAACACTTCAGAACGAGAAGCACCAATCTTAACGCAAAGCAAACGGTTCGTAATAAAAGATCTCAAATTAGCTCAATAGAATGTTGACGTCTACTCGGTCAAATGCAGTCTTGAGATCAGCGTTAACAGCGTCGATTTGTCCGCCAGAGTGCCACGAATTCGGTCAAATTGGTTGTAACTGACCGTTTTGGGTAGAATTCATGCTGAGCCGTAGAGATGTAGTTTTTACAAGAGCTGAAGAGCGCCTCATTGATGATGATCTCGAATACTTTGGAGCAGCAGCATGGCAATTTGATGCCTCTGTACTTCCGACATTCCTTTTATCGCCTTTCTTTTGGACGGGGAACATATACGAAAATTTCCACCCCTCAAGAAATTTAGTGACAGATTAAATAGCTTCACTAAAGGAGTAAGCAACAACTCCAAACACAGCTTCAGAACGGACTCAGGGATGCCGTCCGGGCAGGCAGCAATCGAGAGTTTCAACCTTTGAAGAGCTAGATTGACGGGGTATGTTCACTGATGGCGGCATTTCTCCGGTTCAGAGCTAGCGGTTTGCTCACCGAGATGAACTGACAACGGCAAACCGACTTCGTTCTTTTCAGAGTTTACAAACGACCAGAAACGATTTGGATTTCTGCGAAAAGATGATTACGTACGGAAGACATATCGTTGATACAGGAATCTCTTGTATTTCCTATAGTCGTTACTTGGGCGGTTGAACTCCTGCTTCGTAATGTACGAACGATTTTGGCAGTATCCTTCGTAGCGATTTAGCCCTATACCGTTTCAGTCGACGCATGTGACCGTTAGGCCACGGTGGCTTTGGTGCTAGGCGGGCAATAGGTACAAATTCAGCCATGACATCCCAAATTATTTGATTGAATTATTCAACGGCATCGTCAACACATCCAGCTAATGCTAATGGTCGGAAATAGCAGCACTAATCGCAACATAGCCGGCTCGATGGAAATCCAGTGTACGATTATTTTTGGAACAATCCTCGAAAACGATTGGCGCTGGGAGGTTCATCAGGACGTCTAAAGCAGGGTGGTCTGCAACAAGAAAGATCAGAGGTTCTACGGCTCCCGAAACGGTGCATGCCAGAGTTGCAGCTTCGTTAGACAGAACAAGGTCTAGAAAGCGAACGTTCCTATTCGATACATCATTGATCTACGTTAGGCCATCCAAAGTGCTTTCCAAGACGCTGTAATTTTCGACTTGCTCAAGGTTTGCTCTTTCTCTAGGGTCGGCACAATACTTACCCGGAGTAGACTCACTTCTCAAACAAGGTGGACTTAAACATCAATAGAGAACAATAGATACACAAATTCATGCATGAAGGCTCAGATAGAAAAGTAAGAAAGGTTACAAAATCATTTTCTATTTTTTTTTTAATCCATATCGGGAAGGATTGGGATGGGTTTTTAGGAAATCGTTGCGGCCGATGCTGGAACTGGTGGGGCCCTTAGAAGGTCGTACGGCGTGGGAGGGAGAGTATTATTATTATTTAGCTTTATTTAGGAGGCTTTCAGCAGGAGAGAGAGTAAGCTAATGGTTGGGAACATACCTATCAGCTGCATGCTGTTGCTGCGTACGCCCGCGGGTCGGCGTGATGCTAAGGCGCTCACGGAAGGAGAGGAGAAACACATCGGGCCAACCACAAACAAGCGGGGGCGAACCCTGCGGTCCTTACTGGGCTGGGACCTCCTTAGCGTCCGTTTCTCTCTTCAGCGATCGTGTGTAGTGGACGGAATGACATGGGGGCCCACCGACTACCTGCACCGCTGTGGGGTTCACTGGAGTGCTGAGGAATGCTTCACTAGGCCTTCAAGTGTCGAGGTTAATTGCACAGGTGCACCACGTGTTATACCGACGGGTATTCCCGAACGCCGTCCACGGTAGTTCACAGTTGTATGGGTGATTCCCAGTTGTCTTCCGATCCATCTCATAGTCGCAGTTGAATTTTCCATGACGGCGCTCAAAATTCTCCGGCGATTTTCTTTTTGTTTCAATGATATCTCAATAACCACTGAACCGATTGTTATTAAATTTTGTACATGTAAACAATTCACTCCAAACTAGTTATACCAAGATTTTCACCCACGGATAAAAAAGTTACATACGGATAAAAATGGTGCATTTTTTTCGAGTACAAGCTTTATTATTGAAGTCTGGAAGAACCCTTGTTGTTGTTGTTGTTGTTGTTGTTGTTGTTGTTGTTGTTGTTGTTGTTGTTGTTGTTGTTGTTGTTGTTGTTGTTGTTGTTGTTGTTGTTGTTGTTGTTGTTGTTGTTGTTGTTGTTGTTGTTGTTGTTGTTGTTGTTGTTGTTGTTGTTGTTGTTGTTGTTGTTGTTGTTGTTGTTGTTGTTGTTGTTGTTGTTGTTGTTGTTGTTGTTGTTGTTGTTGTTGTTGTTGTTGTTGTTGTTGTTGTTGTTGTTGTTGTTGTTGTTGTTGTTGTTGTTGTTGTTGTTGTTGTTGTTGTTGTTGTTGTTGTTGTTGTTGTTGTTGTTGTTGTTGTTGTTGTTGTTGTTGTTGTTGTTGTTGTTGTTGTTGTTGTTGTTGTTGTTGTTGTTGTTGTTGTTGTTGTTGTTGTTGTTGTTGTTGTTGTTGTTGTTGTTGTTGTTGTTGTTGTTGTTGTTGTTGTTGTTGTTGTTGTTGTTGTTGTTGTTGTTGTTGTTGTTGTTGTTGTTGTTGTTGTTGTTGTTGTTGTTGTTGTTGTTGTTGTTGTTGTTGTTGTTGTTGTTGTTGTTGTTGTTGTTGTTGTTGTTGTTGTTGTTGTTGTTGTTGTTGTTGTTGTTGTTGTTGTTGTTGTTGTTGTTGTTGTTGTTGTTGTTGTTGTTGTTGTTGTTGTTGTTGTTGTTGTTGTTGTTGTTGTTGTTGTTGTTGTTGTTGTTGTTGTTGTTGTTGTTGTTGTTGTTGTTGTTGTTGTTGTTGTTGTTGTTGTTGTTGTTGTTGTTGTTGTTGTTGTTGTTGTTGTTGTTGTTGTTGTTGTTGTTGTTGTTGTTGTTGTTGTTGTTGTTGTTGTTGTTGTTGTTGTTGTTGTTGTTGTTGTTGTTGTTGTTGTTGTTGTTGTTGTTGTTGTTGTTGTTGTTGTTGTTGTTGTTGTTGTTGTTGTTGTTGTTGTAGAGAGCGATTTCCTAGGACAACTCTGCATGATGTACAAAGCCAAAGAGCTTTTCCGCAACTGAAAAGCTGCTGCATATGACTGCGGCTAACGCCCAAGCATTCATAGAATTATGTTGGTTAGAATTTTGATTCCGATTTCTACCAGCAGCAATAGCAGCATAGCTAGCACCATTTACTTGCTGAACATTGTTTGAAGCTTGTGAGCTGTTTGTACCTACGAATCCGAATTTGATCCATGCTAACCGTTGTTAACAACAGAGAAATTTTTACCTGGTCGGGAACGTGGAGCGTTTCCTACCAGTCTCGTAGAACGAGATTGTAGGATAACTATGCAAATCTTACATTCCCAAATATTAGACCGCCAAAATTTTAACATTTAAATTTCTAAGGATCTTCCTTCACAGGACATTCGTTTTTTTATGGAAGAAATCACCACAATTGCACCGTAAAAAAAATTCGTTTATATCAATGAAAAAAATTATATTTGTTATTAAAAAAGTTGATTTCTCAAAAAGTGCAATTTTCGTCTTAAGCCTCATTGAAGCTCATATTGTTTGCTACTAACTGGCAAAGTTTGGTGATGGTAAACTCAAAAACAAAAAAGTGATGATTTGTTTTTGAAAATTTCATTATTTTTACATTTTTATTAAAAACACATGTTTTTTTAACCGTGTATATTTTTTCAAGAATCGCATTTTAATTTTACACAACTTTCCCCAAGACACCATAGCAATCAAGCAAGCCGTTTTTGGAATGTATTAAAATGTTTATTTTATAAGCACTTTTCTACACAGGCCCTATTGGAAAAGTAGTCGTGGGTTTCAGAGCTGTAGTAGAAAAGTAGTCGTGGCTTCCAGAGTTGGTTAAAAGTTTACATTGCTTAGGGCGGAGTTTTGCAAATGAAGAGAATCCAATTTTTACATTGCAGTGAATTTCATTGAATCGTTTATTAGCTTCTCTCAAAGTCATCATTAGTAATCTTTTTTGAATGGCTTGTCGTTTTCCTTCTTTCTGCATAGACACATAATCTTGAAACATAATCAGTTTTTGAGAAATTAACTTTTTTAATAATAAATATTTTTTTTTCATTGATACAAACGAAATTTTTAACAGTGTATATTTTTTACACAATTGCCAAAATAATATCTACAACTTTGCTCAAGACACCAAATCAATCGAACAAAGCGTTTCGGCAATATATATTTTTAAACTCATTAGTACTATTTTTACACAGGCCCTTTTCAAAAAGTAGTCGTGATTCAATATGAAAAACTGAGAGCACAAAATGGCGCCTTTACTAAAAAGGAACAACTGTGCAAAGTTTCTGCGTAATTGGAAATGATCGGTCAGGATCGATTTGCGAACCTTCGTGGAATGCCTCAAAACGGGATTTGATTTTGATTACTTGGACTGACTTAACTCCAAGTAATGTTGTCAATTTATCTTTGATCTGATCCAGTGGATCACCTCCAGGGAGTTTTGATGTCGAAAGTGTGTGTTACTTCTCAGTAAGATACTTGAGAAGACGTTTGAGTCCGTCCAAGGTTTCAGCCAATACACAGCAATCATCCCGACGGCCAAGCTAAGGGCATGGAAATCGGAAGTGGTTATCACAATAGAGGGGACCTGGACGAGGAATTTCACCAGGATGATGGATAATTCTCATCATCCGTGAGCATATCAAATTGACTGCTCAAATAAATTGCATCTGAAGAGCGATCAAGAAATTGACCTTTTCTTTTCCGTTTAGGTGCCATGGCGGCAGAATCCGAAAGATCAAAGAGGAATTTTCCAAATCGATATCCAAGCAGGATTACCTTGGGTAGGATCCAAACAAGGATCGAAGAGGAATAAGAATCAAACAAGGTAGAAAATTTGCAGGTAATATTTAGCGCTGAGAAGTGTTGTTTAAATTTGTTGTAGATTTAGGAAGCAGTAACACTTTGTTGAGCTAAAAGCAAATAGAACCGCACGAAGAGAGAGCACGATACGGACTGCCGAGTTGTTATTATGATTTTAACTATTCCGTGTTTTATTATTTCCCTTTGAATGCTGGGAACTTAGCTAGATATCTAAATTCTATGCTAGAATTCACCCCTTGGAAGGGGGAAATTAAATATAAGTGCATAGAGCATGGCATTATGTAAACGGGCGATCACTGCCTCTCCCGAATTATCATTTGTACTTCATACATTTTGTATCAACTTGGACTATGGCTTGGACGATAATATTTTCTATTGCTATGGTGAATGGCGGAGTTAGAAAGTTATACCAACCGGCGGAAACTAACGATTTTAAATTGGCTCACTACTTGACTAGCCTATTGGTCCCAAGTACATCTATAAGCATACCCCATTCTAGTCTAAATTCTAGTACTACACCATGTTTGTTTTGATTCGCTATGAAAGTTTGACAGATAAAATGAGGGGTTCATGGATTTTCCTATGTTTCGAGGGGTGCATCGTTTAGCTTGGGACCGAAGAGAGTACCAGAGCTGAGCCAAAAAGTTGAGCACGTTTTTTCGGGACGTTCTGGTCTTAGAGTTACATCTATGGTTATACCGAGTAAGCACTTCTTTTTACCCTTTTACCCAGAGTTTTTATGATTTTCCAGAAATTTGAAGTTTTCTGCGACTCATATAACAAATCTGCATTCTGTCAGCTACTGTGACAAAATGACTACTTGAGTAGAAGAAAGTAATTTATAATTCAAAGATTTGTGCGGTGATTTGATTTGTTTACCGAGAAATAAGAGGTTTAATAAAAATGTAATTAAAAACAAACCTGCCAAATTACAGCATACTCATTCCGTACTGCCAAATCAAAGCTGATTTATCTCGTATCCCCTAAAATCTGCACTTCAACTTTCATCTTGATGTCACTCAAAATTTGACAGACAAGTAATTTCATTACCGAGCGAAACAAGTTTTCTCCAATATGAATACCTCGTGCAAACAATTCAAGCCGCATCGAGAGACAATGCCGCAAACCCTTCAGAAGTTTTCCCCATGGGAATGGTTCAAGATGCTGGCGAACAAACTTCATCATCCAATGGAAACGAACGGAATCGCACCGAGCATAGATACAAGGCACCGTTGCATAAGTAACAAACAAGATCCCGGGTTCCACTTCACCCGCATTTCCCAGCACATCACATCGCCAGGTTTTGTTTTCGAAGCACTTCAGCCGACCGGCGGAGAACGCAATATTAAAGAGCAAACTTGTCGGAGATGACACGTATAGAGGAAGAACAAAAAAATGTTGGTAATATTTTCCAGAAGCGTAGCAAATAATTGGCATAAGCTGTTTTGTAAAATACTGGCTCGAGGAATCGCTTCACGTCTTATTACGTAAAAGTGGGGACCGGAACACCATCGGGAGAAGGACCACTGGGGCTGGGGGAACCCACTGTATGTGTGTAACGAAGAAAACGAGCTTTGGAAACATCAGACGCAGCCCGGCAGTCGAGAGCTGAAGGATGCTCTTAGTAGCTTTTTACTTAATTTGCTTGTCTCGCTTCGAGTTCTGCCACCGAACCTCCTTTCCCTGTGCCACTGCTGCTGGTGCTGCTGAGGCTACCAGAAGAAGACCCGGAGACGAGCAGAGCATTTATCTTGTGTGCCAGATTTTTCATACGAAGCTCGGCTCCTCCAGGGAACAGCTTACTGAGGAAATACTTTTCTGTTGGCTTGGTACCTATGAGATCTGCTCTCCTTGAACGAACCGATTGGATTTCTCAGCGTTGCTTCTGTGCGAGTGTGGGCGCAGTACATCTGATGGTTCAATTATCTTGTAATGTTTTATAACGAACCTCGCCGAGTCGAAACAGCAGACCACAAACATCGAGTTCCAAGCAAACCACATCCGGCTGAGCTCCAACAGGACGACCAGAAGCGTGAAAACCGTTCATCAAGGAGTGGGGGAGAGAGGGGAAACAGCCGCAGCTTGGCGCAAATCTGTCTTCTTTCTTAATAAATCTCTTATGTTAGTCATTAGTTTGGATGAATGCCTCCTTAAAACAAGAGCCTCCGGCTTTCAATCATCTTAATGAGAGTCTTATATCAAAATTAAGCTTTAATTAGCGAAACCTTTCTTCGCTCGAATAGGTCGATTTTATCCGCCGCTGAATGGGCAGGAAAAGCTGTTCAATTTCGAAGCAAAATTACTTGCTCAACAGCGGTAAATCTCCGGGGCTCCCATTTTGGAAAACGAGAAGAACAAAAGTCCGGGTATTAGGTTGGTGCACGCCGAAATGGGTTTTTCCGAGAGATTTTCTCTTGTCGATTAACTCGGAGCATTAGTATCAACTGTTTTGACAAGGGTTCTACCGAGAAGATCTTACCGGATTAGCGCCCGACGGGTTTGCTACCTACATAATAATTTCGTTCAAATTATGCTCCGCACTGAAGGAAAATGGCCTCCTCGGAATATTGTTATTGAGCGGTAAAAGTTTAAGGTTTACAGAACAAATGTGAAAAGCGTGGGAACAACTTGCACTTCCCATTATTGTTAAGCCGCACTCTCTCATTAACATTATCATCGCGCTTGGATGTTGCTAACAAAATGCGACATGCTGCTGGTTTGCCGAACCGTTTTCCGTTGCTTGTTGGCAAGTATGTGCACAACATCCGTTTTTACGCGAAGATAACTACCATATCCGTGGGGATGAATCATGTTATAACTTTGTTACAAGCAGTGCACCACCGGGGAATGCACCATCGTGAATTACGAGAAAAATGACATGACTGACAATGCCGGTCGGGTATCTCATCTCGTCCGTGCCGTTAACAGACGTTGAGATAATTTTACATTCGCTAATTATCTTTGAGCTATGGTTTGTTTCATAAAAAGCACATAAACATGGTATCACATGCATGTTCTCTGCATAGCCGTACATATGGTTTTAAAGCAGTTCCAGGCCAAATAGCGAAAAAAAAAACAATTTTAGATTTACCTTTCAGAAGTTCTCATAATTGTTCGCTAGAGGCAATGAACCAAGTTTGTGCTGGAGTTCGGCCATTTTGTTCCTCGCCTATTTTTTTCAAAAGGTTGCATTAAATATTGTTCAGTAAATTAGCACGAAAACGGCTCATCTTATCGAAATGACGTCTGAAGCAATGTTTAGGTACGTGGATTGTCTTTTCAGAAAACAAGTGGACATCAAACACACATTAACAAATTAGATAAGCTACGACAAGCTAATACCACACGATCAGATGAAGAATTGAGTAGACTCAGGGAAACCACAGAATGAACACAAATTCAAGCTAGCCAAAACTATTAGACCAAGCCCGGAGCGAAACCTGTGCTAGGTTTTAAAAACAAACGAGCAAACTGACATTTGTCAGAAAACAAACCAACCCAATCTTGATACCCGATCCAGGTTGGAGCTGAATAAAGGCTGACTAGTAGTAAATTGGTTCGTAAAAAATACCTGTAACTCGTGATTCAATAAGTTTAAAAAGTCCATTAACATGATGTCTACTCATGTTGACAAATACTATTCCCTGAGTTTTCCAGGTTTTTCCAGAACTTTTACGAAAATTTCCAGCTATTTTTCAAATGCGTTAAGATATCAAAAAGTGCAAAGGTTTGAATTTCAATTCTTAGATAGAGATCTTGAAAATGTAGGTAAGTGGCACGATTACAAAAAAAAATAAGTATCAGTAATTTGATTTCTTTCAAGATCGTAGTCTTAATAACACTTCGAAGCTCGAATGTTCGAAGTTTGGAAGATCGAATATTGCTTGTCTTTACGGAAACATGGCTCCACGCTGATATTGACAGCAGTGACATTTCATCGGATTTCGTTTTCTTCCGCTGTGATCGCAATGAGTTACCCAGTCCTCATTTGCGGGGCGGTGGAGTACAGATTGCAGCCAAAAACTACCTGGAGTGTGAATCTATTTCGATAGTTAACTGTGACAATCTTGAGCAAATTGCAGTTTGCATAAAATCGCAATCTCATTCGCTGTATGTAGTGGCTATCTATCTTCCACCTAACTCGTGTGGCGAGCTATATATTGCTCATGCAAGGGCCTTTCAACAGGTGGCAGATCGTTTATCGGAGACTGACATAATTCTATCGATCGGTGATTTTAATCTTCCTAATCCGCGATGGCATCTTGACGAGGACATTAATGGCTTTATTCCTTCAAACGCCTTGACTGATACTGAGAGAAACTTTACAGAAGCTATGTTTCCCAATAGCTTGAGGCAGATTAATAACATTGTCAACACGAACGGAAGACTCCCTGACCTGGCTTGGCAATCTCCCGGAGTATCTTGACTTGATTGCCGCACCTGCATCGCTGTTAACTGTTTTTTTTTAACTCTTTATTTGTTTCAAATTCAAAATAAATTACATTTCATTTTAACCTAGGTGCTCCAGTTACTGCAGTAACGTACCAGCCTTAATTGTTATGATATATATCTAAGTGTTTTTACATTGTTCATGTCTTGGCAATTCAGTATTTTAAACCGGTTTTTTAACCTGCATGTCAGTATAACAATTGATATCTTAAAACTAAAAACTAAAACTAAATATTATCTAAGTATAAAGGGAATTAATCGTTGCAATTTAGGATTGCAACGATTTTTGCCTGAAATTATTGATTATTTTGTTGGACATTTGTGCTAAAGTCTCAACATTCGAAATTCTATGTACTTCGGTTGTACTGTACCAGGGAGGCAACTTCAAAATCATTTTCAGAACTTTGTTCTGAATCCTTTGAAGTGCTTTTTTTCCTGGTAGTGCAACAACAAGACCATATTGGCACAGCGTAAAGCATGGCCGGTCTAAAAACTTATTTAAATATTAGAAGTTTATTCGTCAGACAAAGTTTGGATTTCCTGTTTATAAGAGGATACTGTTAATAGGGGATCAGACGGACCCTCCTACAATGCCTTCGATCCCTGGTCTAGCCACGGGGACCATTGAAGGTGGGCTCTCAAGGCCTCTTTTGATCGCTCCCTGCAAGCTCGAGCTTGAGGCACTTTTGCGCTCAGGGTCGGCTTTTATCAAGGGAATCTGCTTAACAAGAGTCCAGTCACCAGATAAAAAAAAACTACACAACGCAAACTAAAGTTAAACACATTTATATTCTGACTTACAGCAATGGTATGTGTGTTTGTGGGTATGATGGGCCGGCCGGCTGCTGCTGCAGAAGAGCGTGGTGGGACGTCGTAGGTTCGCGATCGGTTGTTGGTCATGCGGACCGAAAAGCACCTGATCGGCTGCGTTCGGTGATCTGCTGCCTGGATACAACGGCGTCGGTACCCCTGGCCTAACCTCTGCGGACGAAGGCCACGTGGGCTGTGGGTCTATCCGTGAACCTGTGATCACAATGGACCTTTGGCTGGTCGAGGTTGGGGTTTGGCTACGCACCTCGCACGGGACTTTTATTCCAGGTCAGCTGCCTTAGCTAACCGGTAACGGAACGACTTCAACCGGAATACAATGGGTCCTGGTTGGGTGAGGGAAATATCAAAGGGGGCAGGTGTTACCATAGAGCACTACTGGTTTTGGGTTCCGGGGTCCATAATCGTTTTATGGGTGATTAGGCCTACCTGGTTCGACTTTCTCCAATTTAACAATATAAATTGAGATTATAGTCACTTTTCCACTTCACTGTGCACAACTGGTCTAGTTTCGAGATGTTTCTCACTTGAGGTGTTACTTGGAAAAGAACATGCCATCACTAATAGGACCACCAGTAGCCTCTCCCTTTCAGATATACCATTTTTCATCGTAGTCCTTTGCCTCCTCTGTGGTAATGCATTTAGCTCTGCATCAGCTTTTCCCAAGGGTATCGGTTTTCGTGTAGTGTAGTGTAACAAATTGTGTTCTTAGGTTATCAATTTGAATTTGTTTCTTGAGTGTGCATGCAATTAATTTAATCCTAGCTAGGCTTTTATTTATGAATTATTTAATATAACTGTATATAATATTCAATATGTAAATAAATAAACAATAAACACTTAGCAACAATAAAAGTTTTACAATTGAACTACTTTTTGACTGACAAACAAGGAATATTATGTCCCAACGGTAACAATACAAACATTTTATATATTTGTTACATTTAGCTTGAATGTCCTCAATGTGATCTTTAAAAGTTAATTTTTGGTCAAGTATTAATCCAAGATATTTCACTTGGTTTGACCAGGAAATTGGAACTCCGTTCATAATGACTATGTGACTACTACTAGGTTTCAAAAAGGAAGCTCTAGGCTTATGTGGAAATATTATAAGTTGAGTTTTGGAAGCGTTGGGAGAAATCTTCCATTTTTGTAAATAAGAAGAGAAAATATCTTAACTTTTCTGCAGTCTGCTGCAAGTAGCATGAAGACTTCTTCCTTTAGCGGAAATGCCTGTGTCATCAGCGAACAAAGATTTGTGGCAACCCTGAGGCAAATCAGGGAGGTCCGAAGTGAAAATTTTATACAATATAGGCCCAAGAATGCTACCCCGAGGAACTCCTGCTCTAACAGGTAGTCGATTGGATTTAGAATTTTGGTAATTTACCTGCAGAGTTCTGTCAGTTAAATAATTCTGAACTAATTTCATAATGTAAAGTGGAAAATTAAACTTTTTCAATTTAGCAATCAAACCTTAATGCCAAACACTGTCGAATGCTTTTTCTATGTCTAGAAGAGCAACTCCAGTTGAGTGGCCTTCAGATTTGTTTGAACGAATTAAATTGGTAACTCTTAAGAGTTGATGAGTAGTTGAATGCCCATGGCGAAATCCAAACTGCTCATCTGCAAAAATTGAGTTCGTATTGATGTGAAGCATCATTCTATTTAAAATTATCTTTTCAAAAAGTTTACTTATTGAAGAAAGCAAACTTATTGGACGGTAGCTAGAAGCTTCAGCTGGATTTTTATCCGGCTTCAAAATTGGAACAACTTTTGCATTTTTCCATTTATCAGGAAAGTATGCCAAATGGAAACATCTGTTAAATAATTTTACCAAGAAAGACAAGGTACTCTCTGGGAGTTTTTTGATGAGGATATAGAAAATTCCATCATCACCTGGAGCTTTCATATTTTGAAACTTTTTAGTTATAGACCTTACTTCGTCCAAATCAGTCCCCCAGGAATCATCAAAAATATTTTCCCGAGAGAAAATATTCAGAAAATCCCGAGCAACCTGATTCTCAATAGGACTACTAAGACCCAAACTGAAATTATGGGAACTCTCGAATTGCTTAGCAAGTTTCTGACCTTTTTCCAAATTTGTGATCAAAATTTTACCACCTTCTTTAAGCGCTGGAATAGGCTTTTGAGGTTTTTTCAAAAATTTTGTGAGTTTCCAAAAGGGTTTGGAACTCGGGTCTAATTAAGAAATATTATTTTCAAAAGTTTTGTTCCTCAGGGCAGAGAATCGCTTTTTTAATTTGTTTTTGCAAATCCTGCCACATAACCTTCATGGCAGGATCGCGTGTTCTTTGATATTGTCTCCTACGGACATTTTTAAGACGGATCAAGAGCTGAAGATCGTCGTCTATTATAATTGAATCGAATTTAACCTCGCATGTTGGTACTGAGGCAGCTCTTGCTGCAACTATAGAAGTAGTCAGAGATTCAAGAGCATAATTAATTTCATCTTTGGTTTGCAAAGGAATGTTTGGATCGAAGTTATATTCCATAAATGTTCGATACTGCTCCCAATCAGCTCTATGGTAATTGAAAGTAGAGCTGTTGGGATTACACATTATTTCTTGGGATATTTCAAAAGTTACTGGAAGGTGATCAGAACCGAAGTCAGCATGGGTAACCAATTGGCTACAAAGTTGACATGAATCAGTTAAGACTAAATCAATAGTGGAGGGATTTCTTGCAGAAGAAAAGCATGTTGGGCTGTTTGGATATTGAATAGTGTAATAACCTGCAGAACAATCATCAAACAGAATATTACCATTGGAATTGCTTTGAGCATTATTCCATGAGCGGTGTTTTGCATTAAAATCACCAATAATGAAGAATTTAGACCTATGACGGGTAAGTTTCTGAAGGTCACCCTTGAGAAAATTCTTTTGCTGGCCTACGCATTGGAATGGCAAATAGGCAGCTATAAACGTAAGTTGTCCAAATTTTGTTTCAACAGAAACTCCCAAAGTTTCAAAAACTTTGGTTTCAAATGAAGAAAGAATTTTATGTTTGATTCGTCTATGAATAATGATGGCAACGCCACCACAGGGTCCATCAAGACGATCATTTCTATAAATCAAGTAATTTGCGTCCTTCTTAACCTTATGGTCAGGTTTAAGGAACGTTTCAGTTATAACGGCAATATGCACGTTATGAACTCTCAAAAAGTTAAATAGCTCGTCTTCATTATCTTTAAGAGATCGAGCATTCCAATTTACAATATTTAATGCTTTAAAATCCATTACTGAATTTTAAAGTCATGACAATATTATTTGCAAATTTTACTCCAGTTTGAATAGCATCAAACATGGAGTTAGATTTAAGCATATCAGAAATCATGTCAATTAATGATTTCTGTAAAAATTCCATTTTAGGGGCTGTAATGCTTCCTAAGTCAAAATTGTCCGTTAGAATTACTTTGGTTAGTATTTTGATTTCTACCCGCTGCAATAGCAGCATAGGTAGCTCCATTAACTCACTGAACATTGTTAGCAGCGAGGGGAGTAGGTAGAGATGAAAAATTTGAAGCAGGGGTGATATTTGTACCTACGGGTACGAATGTAGAATTTGTTCCTCGCTGACCGTTGTTAACAGCAGAGGAATTTGTACCTGTTCGGAAACGTTGAGCGTTTCCTACCTGTCACTTAGAACGAGATTGTAGGATCGCTTTGCTAGTCTTACATTCCCAAAAATTGGATTTGTGGTTTTCACCACAATTTGAACATTTAAATTTCTTAGGATCTTCCTTCACAGGACAGTCGTCCTTTGCGTGAGAGGAATCACCACAATTCATGCATTTAGCTGGCATGTAGCAATTTTTAGTTCCGTGGCTCCAACCCTGGCACTTACGGCACTGAGTGAGGTTTTGGAAATTTCCTCCAGTCTTCCTGAAGTGTTCCCACTTCACTCGGACATGGAGCATAAGGCTAGCTTTTTCTAAGGTCTTAAGGTTGTTTAGCTCACTAGACTTGAAGTGAACTAAATAAAAATCATTAGAAATCCCGTTGCGCGAATCGCCAGGACGGGATTTCATTTTCATTTTGATTACTTGGAGTGGCACAACTCCAAGTAATTTTACCAGTTCATCTTTGATCTGATCCAGGGATTCACCACTGGGCAGTCCTTTCATGACAACCTTGAACACACGTTTAGTTTTGGTGTCGTAAGTAAACAATTTGTGCTTCTTCTCAGTAAGATACTTGAGAAGACATTTAAATCCGTCCAAGGTTTCAGCCAATACACGGCATTCACCCCGACGTCCAATTTGTAGTGAAAACTTAACTTTCACGAAATTCAAAAGTTCCATGCGAAGAGCATGGAAATCGGAAGGGGTTATCACAATAAGGGGAATCTTTTCCTTCTTGGCATTAAGCCGGGAAAGTTTACTAGATTTTTTCTTGGATGATGGATCATTCTCATCATCCGTGAGCAAATCAAATTGATTACTCAAATTAATTTCATCAGAATGGGGGTCAAGAGTTTGCCCCTTTCTTTTGCGTTTAGGCGCCATGGCGGCAGTAAATTTTTATCCAAATCGACTTCCAAGCAGATTACTATAAGAATCTGAAGGATCGAAGAGGAATTTTCCAAACCGATATCCAAGAAGGATTAATAGGGTCCAAACAAGGATCGAAGAGGAATAAGAGTTGAAGAAGGTAGACAAATTTTTACAGGTTGAGCACTGAAAAGTGCTGTTTAAATTTGTTGTAGCTATAGGTAGTAGTAACGCTTTCTTCAGCAAAAAGCAAATAGATCCGCACGGCAAGAGAGCACGATGCGGACTGTTGTTAACTGTTGATAATCATCACACACCAATCATCTTACAACTTGATGAGAGTGTTGTGCCATCCGTACTTGACGATCAGGACAAATGTTTAAAATTTGACTATTTGGCATGCGACTTTGACTTGTTGAATTCTATTTTTATGAATATTGAGTGGGAACAATTAAAGACTGGACTCGGAAAAAAAATGAGACATACAAAAATGATCACCAAAAATTCATTTTAAATCGGATATTTCTGAAATTTTCAGGGATTAGATAACTATATATTAGCTATTTTTAGGCATAACTTATTTATTGAATTTCCTCCCCCAAGCTGAATGCTCGTAAATTTCTCTTAACACTGCTCATGAGATCTTGGGCGAGGCTTTGTCCATCTTCCTTACACAATTTCTCCCAGTTCTTCTTAAAAGCTTCATCGGTTTTGAATGTTTTTCCGCTTTTCTTCAGCTTCTTCTTCATTAGCGCCCAAAACTTTTCGATTGGACGAAGTTCTAGTGTATTTGGCGGGTTCGCCTCCTGCGGGACCACATTAACGCCCTTTACTTCGTACCAATCCATTACAGGCTTGGCGTAATGGCACGAAGCGAGATCCGGCCAGAAAAGCGTGGGACCACCAGATCGCCTGCCGCAACAGGTACTTCTTCGCGAATTTGTCCATCTTTCTCTTCCGGAACTTTTCCATGCGGGACGTACCGACAAAAAACTCGAGGCCGGGGATTTGTTTGGTGTCCGCCTTGATGTATGTCTCGTCGTCCATGACAAGACAGCCTGGCTTGACCAGCCACTCACGGTACAGCTTCCGCGCACGCAATTTGGCCACCGTGTTTTGCTTGTCAGTCTGGTTTGACGATCCTGACCTTAAAAACACGTAGCCCAGCCCGCTTCATGGTCTGCTGGGCGAACCACTTCGACGAATTGACCTTTTTGGCCACGTCTCGGGTGGAAAGGTTCGGATTATTCTTAAAGTACTGCCTTATCTTCCGACCCTTCTCTGGGTATTCCGTTTTCGGTTTTCGGCCGCTTCCAGCGCGCCGCTCGATGGTCTTCATCTCCTGGAACATCTTCACAACGCGGGACACGGTGGAATGGTGGATTCCAAGCCTTTTGCCGATCCATCTGTGCGACTGACCAGGATTATCGATCACCGCGCCCAAGACTTGCTGGCGTAGCTCTTCTTGTTTCGAATGCATCTTGAAAACTACTGGACAGACCGCGAAAAAAATTTTGCACACATATACATAACACTCTAAACTAGTATTACCCAAAATTTTAAAACAAAGTGTCGCATTTTTTCCGATTCCAGTCTTCAAATCATGTTCATACACACTGCTAACTCTTTACTCAGTATTTTATGAAGATTTTTATTTCAGGATTATCTCAGGATATCATCAGATCTTAGACTTATTTCTGTTATTAATTTGCTATATAATACTCTTGGAAATCTTCTGCAGAACACTTTTGGAATTCACTCTGCGTTCAAATTTTTCCGAAGAATTCTCATGAAAAATCACTTGGAGATCGCCTCAGCATTCACTTAGTGTTCTTCCAAAATTCCAATGGAATTATCATAGAAATTCGTGTTTAATTCTGCTCCGAATTTTCATAACTTTTTTGACATGCTCCGCAGAGGAGACGAACTAGCCAACGGCTGAAAAACTCGATAATAAAGAAAAGTAAACTAAACTAAACTGCTCCTCAGAAATTCTTTGCAACTCTCCTTCGATTTCCCTAAAAAATATCATCGGAATTCACCTCGAAATCCTCTTGAAATTTTCCTCAGAGTTGTGTCCGAATACTTCTATGAAATCCTTTGGAATCATCCTAATATTTTCAATTAATTCATTTCAGATATCCCGTTTAATTTATCACTTAGATTTCTACTCACAACTATAAAATTTTCCTTAAAATTCACTTCCAATTCTCCTCACCACTTCCTAATGTTTCTCCTCAAAATGTATCTGGCATTCAAGTCACTCTCTAGCCCCGTAACGTGGGTAGATCACCTTTTCGTGGTACGTTACGAAAGGAAAATGCTCCCCAAACAGTGTTCAAACACCCAATGTTCCTGCTCATTTTAACATCCGGTTCCTTGGGCAAATCGTGCCAGCAGTACTGTCAGTCGAAGGTTAGGCATAATGGACGTTAGGCATAAAGTCATTAGGTATAATGGACGTTAGGCCATAATATACGTTAGGCATAATGGACGTTAGGCACAAAATACCTTGCTGCTGTGCAACTCTAGAAACCTGTTTCGAGCATGGTAAACAATGCTTAAATTAGGCTAAGCGTTGAATAAAAAATGATACAAGTTAAAAAAAACATAGTTTATTTAATAAGCACAGTTTGGAATCCATTATTTATCATATCATAAGTGACGTAGCTACATTTTTACTTAGATCCAAGATTAGTAGCGATAGCGGTTAAGTAATCTGGTAATGAAAACTCAGTATAGTTTTGAACTATATCATGAAATCAACCGTATCTAGAAATAAAAAAAAATCACACATTCGTTGCAATATATTCTTACACACATATTGCAATTGTGAAATAAAAAATTGTGAATTCTGTGATTTTTCATTCAATAACAAAAAAAAACAGCTGAAGTTGAATAAAATATGATGCCAAAAAACAGCTCATGAAATGAAGAATGGTGAATTCTGTGGTTTTTCATTCAATATCAAAAAACATACCTGCTGCTTCCAGGATTTCCTGCCATACTTTTCAATACAACAATTCTGTTTTTGTTGTCATCAGAATGACAACTAGCGGAACCGTCTGCTGATGTGAGGGGTTGCCGAAACAAACAAGGAACTGTGGCAAACGTACCATCTGTAACCCAATACTTTGCCTGTCCAAGACGTCGCAAGTTTTCACCGAAGTCAGCAATCAATAGACGTGCCCCATTATCATCCTTCTGGAATTCATCGGGTAGATTATTCCTAACGACCATTGTTGAAACCGTTGGGCACGTTGAAATTCCCCGCTGCTATCTACGAGGTGCTCCATCATCAGTCTACGAAACATTGGAGGTCCAGAAGATAAGCACGTGCTCCGTTTCTTGTTCCGGTCGAACCCCAAGGATAATCCCGAAGTATACTTGATGAATGTAGCCATTTTTGGGTCAGCGTGTTCCCCGGCATCTGCACAGTACATTAAAAACCTCAACGCATCCCAATACGCTGATCGATTTCCGGTGGCAGCGAGCGCCATCATTCGGAAGCATTATGTAGACGACTACTTTGACTGCGCAGATACTACGGAGGAAGCAATCGAACGAGCGCAACAAGTTCGATACATCCACAGCCAGGCCGGTCTAGAAATCCGGAACTGGGTTTCAAACTCAACTGCGTTTCTCGAAGCTATGAGAGAATCAATCTCGAAAGAGGGAGTGTCACTGAACAGCGGCAAGGACGAAGCAAGTGAACGAGTTCTGGGGATCATCTGGCGACCAGGCGACGACGCATTTACTTTTTCGACAACAATGCGTAGTGACCTGATGCTGTACATGACGACTGCTAAACGACCCACTAAGCGGATTATCCTGAGTTGCATCATGAGCCTTTTCGATCCTCTGGGACTATTGTCGCCATTCACCGTTCATGGAAAAGGTCTACTGCAAGATACCTGGCGTTCCGGTTGTGCATGGAACGAACAAGTGAATGACGAATGCTACGCAAAATGGTCCCGATTGAGAGCAGCGTCGAAATTCCCCGCTGCTATCTACGAGGTGCTCCATCATCAGTCTACGAAACATTGGAGGTCCACGTATTTCTAGACGCCAGTCAGGAGTATTACGGCTGCGCAGTCTACTTTCGTATCACTCATCTTGGGAAGTCGATATGTTCTCTGGTGGCGGCGAAAACCAAGGTAGGTCCTTTAAAACTATTGTCCATTCCCCGAATGGAACTACTTGCAGCAACGCTCGGTGTTCACCTACTTAATACTACGGTCGCAAACCATGAACTGAAGGTAGGGAGGCGGTTTTTGAGGACGGATTCCTCAACAGTGCTACACTGGTTAGCGGCAGATCCAAGGAAGTACAAACCGTTTGTCGCTTACCGTATTGGTGAAATTCTCCAGGATACGAGTCTGAACGAATGGCACTATGTACGCAGTAAACTGAATATTGCTGATATTCTTACGAAATGGAAAAGCGGTACCTTTCTAGAATCTGATGGACCTTGGTTCTGTGGCCCGGAGTTTCTTCAACATCCGAAAGAAGATTGGCCAGCACATAACCGTCCACCACCGAATAGCAACCTAGAGCTGAGAGTTTGTCATCTGTTCCATACAATAGTGGAGAACTTACCGTTATGTTATGTCACCCGGGTGTCTAAATGGAATATTTTGTGCGGGCTGTATGCTGTGTCATACGGTTCATTTCAAACTGCCGCCGGAGGGTGCAACGAATGCCGATAGAAACGTTGACTGTTCCGGGACTATCGAAATACGTACAACGCCCAGTTTGTTCCATCGACGCCCCGCTAAAACAAGAGGAATATGAGATTGCTGAACAGGTAATCTGGAAGCAGGCACAACGAGAGTGTTACAAGGATGAAGTGGTCATTTTGGAGAAGAATCAGGAACTGCTGCCAGAAGAATGGCTGCGGATCGAGAAGTCAAGTCAGCTATATAAACAAAGTCCGTTCCTCGACGAGTATGGAGTTCTACGTATGGATGGACGGACTAGATTAGCAGAATTCGTACCGTTCGATACCCGTTTTCCCATCATACTTCCAAGGGATCACCTATCGTCTCATCGAATCATATCATGAACGTTTTGGGCACGGCAACAAAGAAACCGTGTTCAACAAGATACGACAGCGTTTTTCGATCCCGAAGCTAAGGGCATATGTTGCCAAGGTAATGAAGAATTGTCATTGGTGTAAGGTACGCAAAACCAAACCGGAGATTCCTCGAATGGCTCCACTGCCGGCCGAACGACTCGTACCGTTTGTTAATCCGTTCAGCTACGTTGGGGTCGATTATTTTGGTCCCATGGATGTCACTGTCGGTCGAAGAACAGAAAAAATATGGATTGTCCTGTTCACATGCCTGAATATTCGGGCAGTCCACCTGGAGGTAGCGTATCGTTTGAACGCTGAATGCATCATGGTCATCCGTCGGTTCGTGGTGCGGAGGGGACCACCGATTGTTATCTTCTCCGATAACGGTACTAATCTGAAGGCGGCAAACAAGGAGCTGCAAGAACAGATTCAGCGCATGGCTGTTGCGTGCGCAAACGTCTTCACTAACGCAAAAACTCGGTGGAGCTTCAACCCCCCCTCTGCGCCACACATGGGAGGCGTATGGGAGCGCATGGTTCGCTCAGTAAAGGAGATGATGTCGACGCTCAGCAACGGACAGCGACTGAACGATGAGATATTGCTCACGGTGATCTCGGAAGCGGAGGAGATAGTCAATACCAGGCCACTTGTCTACGTGCCGCAAGACTCGGATACAGGAGTCTACCACCTAATCATTTTCTACGCGGTACTTCGTCAGGACTTAAGGATCCATCCATCGCACCGACAAATGAAGCGGAAGCATTGCGCAACACATATCAACGTTCGCAGATGATCGCCGATAAACTTTGGAAGCGTTGGCTCAGCGAGTATTTACCAACGTTGAATGCTCGTTCAAAGTGGTTGGAAGAGTCCAGGCCATTAGCACCTGGGGACTTGGTTTTCGTGGTAGACGACCACGGACGCAACGGTTGGATTCGTGGTAAAGTCGAGGAAGTCATCCAAGGCAGAGATGGGTGCATAAGGCAGGCTAATGTGCGCAAATCGACTGGAGTGTACAGAAGACCGGTGAGCAAACTGGCTTTGATCGAGGTGAAGGGGTCCAGTAAATCTCGCCGGGAACCTGGTTCCGGACAAGGTTTACGGGTCGGGGAATTGTTGAAACCGTTGGACACAAGATCCGATACCCCTGCCCGAGGTAACAACGACGTACTCTATCAGCAGTGAAGAACGTTGGTTCGTTGACAGCCGGATGAGTGAAGATAGAGAATAAGAAGAAGTTAACGTTAAGAACAAAAACAAAAGTGTGAAAGGACAGAAGTCAGATTATTCTTTGATCGCAAATGTTAATGATTTTGATACTAAATTTGTGAAATCCTGTATAATTCAAATTTGATCGCTACCTGAACCATTCCTGTTTATTCGGTAAGGCCTTTAAATTATAATTAAAATGAAATTGATTGCTAATTGTTTCGGTAATGTAGGTCGATTAAAAAGTCTTTGTACTGGGGTTTGGCACACGCTTTCACGTTGTGAAAACTATATTGAAAAACTAAAATCTGTAAGTAAATATTAAGGTGCTGGAACAACAATACTTATAACAAGATTAAATATTACAGTTTGAGCTGTGACTACGCGAGCTGCTACAGAAACTTAGTTTTTTTCTACAAGAACTCCGAACAACCATTATGCCTAACATCCTTTATGCCCAACGTCCATTATGCCTATCGTACATTATGCCTAACGTCCGTATGCCTAACGACCGTATGCCTAACGTCGTGTACCCCTGTCAGTCATATGGTCCATCATTGAACTTCTTTTAATCTGAAAAGATCTTCTTCTTCTTCTTCGTAGTATTTCAAGCATATTGCTTATCGCTTATTGCGTGCCCTCAACATAGTGTACTAGATGCACTTCCACAGTTTAATTTAGTTGTGTGGCAAATACAATCAAATTCTATGCCCAGATATGTCAAGAAATTTTGGGATTTGGGTTTGGGAATCGAACCCAGCCACTTTCAGCATAGTTTTGCTTTGTAGCCGTGCCTTTATCGACTGAGCATAGCCTGAGATAGAAGCCCATCTGAGAAGAGCACGTTTTTTCATTCATCCAGGATATTTTTTTTTTGGCGAAATTGAAGCGAATTAACTTGTACTGTTTAATATGGGTTTTCCTAGTCTTTTACATCACTCTCGCTGATTGACAGAATTTGTTGTACATGACGTGTGGTCTCCGGAAGCTCCAACTACGCGCGGATTTGTGAAGCTGTTCTTTTCTGGTTCGTTACAATTCTACAAATTCTCCGTTTATCCTTCGGTGTAAGTTTACTTTTCCTCCACGTTTCTCGATGCGACCACAGCTAGCACCATTTTTCAAGAAGCTTTCGATAGCCGTATGTGATCGGGAGAGTTTTCGGAAGGGACCTGCATCATGGTAGGCCTTGATTTTTACCTTTCCTCGAACGAAAGATGTTTCGATCGACCCATGGCTGCTAAACATATAAAAAAAAACGATTTCACTACAATTTGAACAAAACTCAGTTCTTTGCTCGATATGTTATAATTCAAAAGGAATAATTATTTCTAAACAGGGTGGTGCTATTTATATTTCACACCGGTTTTATGAATTTTTCGGCTTAAATGTTAATACTCCACAAAATAGCAAATACTGTCCATTTCCATTCTATCGAGCAGAAAACATCAGTATAATCAATTATTTCACCGTGCACAAATCAGTAATACGTTTGTACCGAAGCGTTAGTTCACAAGCTACAACACAAAGCCTAGTAGAACGTATTGTGTGACTATTTACACTCATTGTTCTCCAAACAAAAGTAGCGCTCCTAGCGAACTCGCATTTTCTACCTTCATCAGTATCACGAAGAAAATCCAATGGCGTTTCAATGCGTTTGGACGGAATTGAAACTCGTAGGACGAATTTTGAGTCAAGAAGATAGATTTTCAACAATATCTCAACAATGTGTGGCTCTTTATCAAATTCAACGGTACTTATGGAAAGGGGAAGAAATTTAGAAGTCATCTTGGATAGAAACATTTTATTTATTGTTTAAACCCGTTCAAGAAAGAGAGGTAAAGCGTGGGTTGTGCTTAGTAGGATGGAAATTAGATCAAAAACCCTACTGAGAAGTGAAATTAGTAGGGCAATTGAAGAAAATCAAAAAAACACATGGTGGTGCTATTGTTGTTCCTCGACTGTATTTGATGTTTTCTGCTCGATAGGCCGAAGTAGTTCTCTACCCTAATTTGTTCCCGAATATTTTCTAGGGACCACCAACATAGAGAATGTAAAACGTCACTAATATAGAACAAAACCAAAAGGGCTTGTTGATATTTAAGGGTCTGGCCAGTTCCAAGTTGCAACCCAAATAAGTTCAAATTTTGCTGATCATCAATCATTTAAAGCACCTTATTCATTCACTTGATTTGGCATCGAACAGCGCTGCTAGATTATATAGAGTTACAAGCCAATTCAAAGTCATCATCGCAATTTGTTTGCCATCTGACAACGCTTCTTCAACCCACGGTTCGACCCTGGCAGCGCGCTAGGCTGTGTGTGCATTTTCCGGGTAAAATCTCGCCCTCCTTGAGTCAGCCATGAGATGCTGTCGTCACCAATACCAACCCAACCAAGCGAGCCGGGGCCGTCAGTCAGTCAGTCAGTGTCAGTAATGGGACTTTGCCAGGCTCACTTTATGTATCATTCATTTCCAATAAGCTGTAGTAGGCTACCCGGCAGAAGATGTGCACGGTAACAATCCTGAGTAAACGATGGCAGTGAGTGGGATGAGTAAGACTCTGCTGCTCGCTTTCTTTCAAAGTAACCCATCGGGGGAAAGCGGTTCGTACCAGCGGATGCCAAGTGCCACTTTCACAAATACCAACGCACTCGCACGGTACCAATTCTAGCACACGAACACTCGGACGGTAGCTGCCATAGACTTGTCTGCTGAAGTGGCACTTAAACACACTCTCGTTTTATGTGTACATACTGCCACCCACCACCCAACAACGGACGCAGCATCCCACCAAGGTCCTCTCGCAGCCTCGTCGTTCTCGTCCTCGTCGTCGTCATCATTGCCCGGGGCTCACTTTGCTCGTCTCGATGGTCGCTCGATGGAAACGGGCTGGAATTATTTTTATTAGACCAGTGATCGGTGATTCATTTTAATGTGTGCCCTCCGATACAGAAATCCTGGGCAAATTCAATTTTACTGATAATGAAAAAAGACCCTGAGCCGGTCGCATTACACTCACACAGCTAGGGGAACAAGGACGACTGGCGAAGTGGGTGAAGGTGGCATATTCAGGCAGGATTCATCCTACAGGTGGAACGGGAGCTGCTGGCGTTCGGGATGTTTGGTCGAACGGAACAATGGCTGTACAAGGAAGGGGAAGGGTGGTGGTGGTGGCGGTGGTGATGGCGGGAAGAGGGTGAAGCCCGGGGGAGTGCTTTCGAGTTGAGCTCCCTAAGAATTGTGCAAACATGGGACGCATGGTGTGCATACTGATGGGATGCACAGAGTAAATAGGCACTGTTTGTAGGTTGTTATTCTATTTAACAATCGGAATGATGATTGATTTAAAGCATTTCAAGAGCAAAAATTGCCGAGTGCGAATAATCGCAGCAATTGTAAACCAAGCGGGCGCGATAAGTGAAGCTCTCCTGTGTGGGTGGTTTGAACAGATTGAAATTATGATTATGGTAATCGGTAATTCGGTATTGGATTTGTAGGAAAATGTAATCAGTGAGTTTCCTTACATTTGGGAGCAGGTTGAAAATATTGTTTGACAACCACCGATAGGAGATATCTAACCAAAGGCATTGCGTTCTGCACTCTGCGTCTTCTTTGAGCATTTGACGGGTCTATCGTTAGGGTTGTCATCTGTGCCTTTTAAGGGGTTTTGCCCAGCCAGAATTTTGAAAAAGTGTTGGGATCAATGTTCTACAAAATTTATAAAACCTTATTTTTTAGTCCTTACACTGAAAATTAAATTTAGTTTCTACAACGAAATCGTTTGTTCAATCCACGAATTATCGTTGTTATCTGTAACGAAATGGATTAATTTTTTTTATGAAGCTAGTTTTGTTATAATTGCCACTCGATCTGAATAATTTTTATTCTTACCTTTCGCTGAAATGTGAATGTAAATGATGGGGTAAAATAGGGCATACGGATTAAAATAAATAATTGACGATTTTAAGCACTTATTAATTCAAATAGGGGAAATGGCTCAAATGTTGGTCTATGGATCTAAGATTATTTAATCTGCTATTTATCAATTTTATTTAGATGAACGTGTCATTGGGACGGTACTTATAGATATTTTTGGTCGCTATTGAAAATTTAGTCGATTGCTGAATTTATGTATGGGCTCAAATTAGGGGCACTTAGGCCGACATTACATCAATTTCCCCTATCAATCAATTTGAAGGGGCTGTGCGTTGAAATGTATCTGCAAACTTTTAATTAATTTAAATTCGTGGAATTTGAATTATTTCACCATTCAAAAGGTCAATTGTTTATTGAACTCCCTGTATCTCTACTACGATTTATTAGTTTTGAATGGCGGCTCGTATTCGACGGGGATAAATAACATCGTCAATTTAATAAGACGATGCTTCAGCCCTGGTTGCTGGTTGTTCTTGGATTTGCTGGTTCTCCGAATTCGGAGAGATGGGACCGAATTTTCAGGCTGTTCTGGCTCTTCATTTATCGCCTGCTGATCATCCATCACAAGTTTCAAAATATCTTCATCTGTATGAGCTTAGCTTAAATATCATTCTTCCACATTGGGACGATCACGGTGTCGCTATGATTATTGCTCCAGTGCATTAGTTGTACCAACAGAATGTCGTGTTCATGAACAAGTTTTCCTTCAACCAATAGTCCAATTTACATCCAAGATGTTTGAATCACAACGTCGTTCCCATGCTTCTTGTATCCAAAAACAGACTTCAATTAACGAGATATGCTTCAAACATTCATTGGTGTTGCTTTCTGATGGTTTTTAGCTACGATCCGACTAGCCAGTTTCAGTATAAACCTACACAATTTATCTGGCTTCTAATCGTAATCGGTCAACAGTTATCTTGCAGACAGTCAAAATATCTTTGAGTGTTTGTGCAAATGTTTGCAGAACTTTATCTATCGCAGATATTTTTTTATTCTTATTATTCTAGTCACTGTAACGCTCTTGGGTCATTCGTGACTTGTCCGGGGGTGAGATTTGAACTCGTGACTTTGACGTGAGAGGTATAGATGCTAACCACTACGCCGGGGTCGCCCCTGTCGCAGATATTTTGATTTGGGGCCTCCCTTAGCTCAGTCGGTAAATGCGCAGCTACCAAGCAAGACCATGCTGGAGGTGGCTGGGTTCGATTCCCGGTCCGGTCTGAGAATTTTAAAGGTTGGAAAATTTCTCGACGTCCCAGGACATAGAGCGTATGATTGTACTTGCCACACAATTATACTAATGCAAAAATGGTACTGGCATCGAAAGCTCTCAATTAATCATTTTGTTCGACCATTTTCCACAGAGATGGCGCTGTTCCGCTGGTAGGAAGTGATAAAACTACAAGGGACAGCCCTATAGGGTTGTACGCAATAGTGACGCAGGACTACGTGGTCTTACATAATAAATTTTATTAGTTAACTGCAACAGGAACTTGTGTTTTGTGTAGGAATAGGAATTTGAGCATGTTTCTCTCTGTTTACACTCTTTAGTATGACTATGATTGCCCTGAAAAGAACCTTTTGATATGAATTTTAGTTAGGATATGTTCAGAAATTTAACTCTTTTGTAAAATCTTGGTGGCCCTGAAAAGGGCTGATGGTAGTACAGGTGTATAGCTTTTGGAAGATGACGATGACGTGTAGGCAGCTGGATCAGCAAATCGAACCGGAGAATCCCAAATTCTTCTGTTCAATGATTGGGCACTCGCAAGAGTCTCGGTGCGGCTGCTACTGGACACCCTAGGTGGCTGCGACGGGTTGGAAGGACGCAGTGAAGGATACCTCAATGACGATGAAATTTGGTTCACCTGAGAGATGGAAAGATACTACAGGGAAAGCCTGTAATGCGATTCAATAAATAATACGGCACTGGACATTGAACGAAACACTAAACGCTAACAACACCACCAAATGGGAGGAGCTTCGGTCAGCTAATGTATGGACGAAAGCAACACTTAAGGACATATCAGCTGAAGTTCCTCCTCTTTTTACGGTTTTGTCGCTCATTTTTCGAATGCTAGAAAATCATGCCCCACCCATTTTGGGTATTTTGTCAAACATTTCATCTGCTGTGCCTTTCAACACTAAATAATGCGTTGGATAGAAACAGCGGGTAGAATATCAGTGTCCACCCAGTTAAAGCTCCTCCCCTTTTAAGTTTTTCTCCTTAAACTCCTTCTCTCAACAAGTTGGTAAATCTTAGCCTTTAGCAGAAAGACGCTTAACACTTTTTTCGGCGAATATATGATCCTGTTTCACGTCATGGTTCTTCTCTATGCCTGTTCAGATAAATGAGTACTTTTATATATTTTCTCTAATGCACTTAACTAAACGAGTAGAAATAATAAGGGATGTTGGTTACGCGCTCGAAGAATTGAAAATTCGATTAATATTTAATCGAATAACTGCAAAAATCTCTACGATGAATTGTTAATCGAATAATTGAACTTTTAGGCATCCCTAGAAAATAATGTAATTTAATTTTTTTAGGTGGACCTTCGGAAATGTCGAACAGCAGATTTACAACCAACAAGTGTAACCCAAGAACCAAAAGCGGTGCGATGCTTGTTTTCATTACTATGACGACGACTAAGTTAAGAGGCTTAGAAGCAGAGGGGTGAAAGTCAATTCTCTTCATCGATTTTCTCTTTTGAGGATCATGGCTTCACTAACCTATTTCGCACTATTTCTGCTATGCTCTTTTATCATCCAGAACAACAAACGTATCAATGGATGTGTTTGCCGTTGAGTTATTAACGAAACAGAAAATCGATGAAGAGAATCGATCAAAATCACTTGCACCCCTATCGCTTGCATTCGATGCGTAGGAATATTTCTGATCGATTGGTGATAAACTTATTGAAATTGGTCTTGTGGCAGTTGAGTTATTAACGTTCAAAATCTTTAGCCAAAAAAAATCAATTTTGATAGAGAAAATTTGCTCTCACGACCTCAATCTCTAAACATGCCATGTATTTTGTTGACACTCGATTTGTGATTTCCCTTTCACAGATTACAAAATAGAGTACCTGACACTACAAAACATGTCTGGTATCTCTATATATGCATTTGCTTTAACATTTGAACTCTCTATTAGCCTGCTCTCAGCGCTGAGCAAGCTGTTCGAAAAATTGATCCTCAGCCGACTAAACAAGTTTGTGGAGGAACATGACATTCTTCTTCCGGAACAGTTCGGGTTCCGTAAGGGGCATTCCACCAATCATCAGCTAGTGCGGGTGATGAATAACATCCGGAGTAACAAAGCTGTATCCAAGTCCACAGCCATGGCCTTGTTAGACGTCGAAAAGGCGTTTGACAATGTCTGGCACGACGGACTTATATACAAGCTTTGTAACTCCAACTTTCCACCATACCTTGTGAAAATCACCCGTAACTATCTCCAGCAAAGGTCGTTCAGGGTGTCGTTGAATAGTTCCCTTTCGGGACAATTTCCGATCCCAGCAGGTGTTCCGCAAGGGAGTCTGCTGGGACCACTGCTTTACAGCATCTACACGTCGGACATCCCTCCTCTAGGAGACGGTTGCGTGTTCTTTCTGTTTGCAGATGACACCGCGATAGCCGTCAAGGGTAGGATGCCTCGTGAAATTACGAACAAGCTCCAACGATGCCTTGACACCTTTACTGATTATGCCACCACGTGGAAAATCAAAATCAACGCCTCGAAAACCCAAGCGATCATGTTCCTTCACAGACAATCATTAAAACTTAAACCGTCTCCCTCCTGTACCGTAATAATGGATGGTACAAGGGTCGAGTGGTCCACTGATGTTACTTATCTCGGGATGTTGTTCGATGAGAAGCTCCTGTTCCGCTCGCACATAGAGAAAACCCTAGTTAAGTGCTCCGCCTTGGTTAGGTGTTTGTATCCGCTCATTTGCCGCAGATCCCGCCTCTCAAGGCAAAACAAACTGGCTGTTTACAAACAGATCATAGCCCCCGCGATCTTCTATGCCGCCCCGGTGTGGGAATCGTGCGCTCAGACCCACAGGAACAAAATCCAGGTTGCACAGAATAGAGTGTTGAGGATGATCCTAGATCGTCCATTCGACACAAGAATAGCAGACCTCCATCAAGAGGCAGAAATTCCCAAAGTAGATTCCAAAATTGATGATATGACAACTAAATTTATTCAAAAATGCAATCTTTCTGAACATGCTTTAATAAGCAATTTGTACATAGTAGGTTAAGTGTATATAGTAGAGTAGGTTAGTTTTAAGCTGTAAATAGTAGTATTAAGTAGTTTCTCTTCAAATTCTAAAAACAAAACAAACCAATCCCACCAAGGTGGTCGACCGTGTACTAAGTCTAGGACTAATTCTGTAAAACAAATTTTGAATTTTGCCCATACCTAAAGATGAAGAAAGCAATTAAATCACTTAGTAAAAATTTATATGGTAATCGTCCAAGTTAAACTAAAATAAAGATCATTTAAACTAAAAAAAAAAAAAAAAAAAAAAAAAAATGAAGTCTCTCCTTTTTACATATTCTGTGCTAAAGATACTGTATGCCCCGCCCCATACATAAAATTCGGCGGGAAATTCTGTGAGGGCTGAGCTATTTTGTGTGCAGAATGTGTAAAAAAGGAGGGACTTCGAATAATAATCTTAATGCATATATAGAGGTACCAGACATGTTTTGCACTGCAGTGTCCTCTGTGCAATTATAGGAAAACAGATTGTGTCTAGTTTCCGATAGATGTCACCGCAAACAACAGCTGTGACATCTGATGGAACAGGAATGCAGAAGCTTGACAAAATAATCAATTAATAATTGTGGAAGTTCATCTAGAACACTGAGTTGAGAGCACGCAATAATCTAATATGAGGTAAGCAATAAGCTTGAAATGCGACGAAGAAGAAGAAGAAGAAATATTTTGACATTCGGCAGTTTGTTAACGTTTTTATTTTCAGTGTCCGATTTGCTTGGTTTGGATCAGAAAGCATTTTGTTGTGTGATCACAAGTGTCGTGAATATGGAAGATTGCGGTGAACATTAAAGCAGTGAGCCAATAACCGCCAAGCGTAATCGTCGAACGGTGACCCATAAGTGGTCGAATGAGGAAACCGTACATTACTAAAGGGTGATACGGTCAAAATTTGGTCAAGGGAAAACGCGTGTAAATCGGTGAAATCGTTTATTTAAAAAATCAAATTAAATTTCTTTTTCAAGTTCAATTAGTATAAAATTCAGGAAAAATATTCAGTTAGGCTTCCGCTTTTCCAAATCCGAATTGCCGGGCCTTACGCTTGACCCCTGCCATCAGATTTTGTACAGCCACCTTGTCCACCTTCTTCGCCGCAGAAAGCCAGTTTGCCTTGAACTGCTGCTCGCCCTTAGCAGTTTTTTTGGTCTTCTTTAGGTTCCGCTTGACAATAGCCCAGTATTTCTCAATTGGGCGGAGCTCTGGCGTGTTGGGAGGGTTCTTGTCCTTGGGAACCACCTGCACGTTGTTGGCGGCGTACCACTCCATGGCCTTTTTACCGTAATGGCAAGATGCCAAATCCGGCCAAAACAGTACGGAACAACCGTGTTTCTTCAGGAAAGGCAGCAGACGTTTATTCAAACACTCTTTCACGTAAATTTCTTGGTTGACAGTTCCGGAAGCTATGAAAATGCTGCTTTTCAAGCCACAGGTACAGATGGCTTGCCAAACCAGATATTTCTTTGCGAACTTTGACAGTTTCATGTGCTTGAAAACATCTGCTACCTTTCCCCTTCCTTTTGCCGTATAAAACTCCTGTCCCGGAAGCTGCTTGTAGTCGGCTTTGACGTAGGTTTCGTCGTCCATTACCACGCAGTCAAACTTCGTCAGCATCGTCGTGTACAGCCTCCGGGATCGCGCTTTGGCCGTTGTATTTTGTTTATCATCGCGATTTGGAGTCACTACCTTCTTGTAAGTCGATAGTCCGGCTCGTTTTTTGGCTCGATGCACGGTTGTAGACGATACACCCAGCTTATTTGCGGCATCTCGGAAAGAGAGGTTAGGGTTTCGCTTGAAACTACCGGCAACTCTCTTTGTCGTCTCAGCGGCTTCCGGTTTTCGATTTCCCCCCGATTCAGACTTCCTGGCTGTCGACAAACGTTCCCCAAACACTTTAATTACATTTGTAACGGTTGATTTGGCAACTTTTAGCGATTTTGCCAACTTTGCGTGCGAGTAGCTCGGATTTTCGCGATGCGCGAGCAAAATTTTGATACGCTGCTCTTCTTGCTTGGACGGCATTTTGACAACTGAAGAGTGAATTCCAAAATCAAAATAGGAGCAACATTCTACACACACACACCTTCAAAATGAGGGGTGTTCAGGTTTTTCGAATGCAAAATTGAAAGAAATACGTCAAGTTGATATTGACCAAATTTTGACCGTATCACCCTTTATCATTCTATCCCTCATTCTATTGCTCAAATTCGAAACAAATTCTTTAATCTTTAACCGCTCTTTCGTTCACTGTCAACCATCAATCTGTCAAACTCACAGATTTCCTTCTAATGTGATCACGGCCTGCAGAGTTTTCTCTGTCCTTACAGTGTAATCACGAAAGTCTTAAAAAGTACGTCACAGTCACAGGCAAAACTATTGTCTGTTGACTGTCCAATTTGACTGTGACAGGCACTTAAACTATAGGTTGTGTGATCACGTTGCCAGACAAATTTTCAACAGTCAAATATTGATAAGTCTGTGGCAAACAAACTGCGACAGATAAACTGCCTAAGCTGATGGTAGTTTTAGAATGGCGTGACGAGGCTCGGTAGCTTAGTTGCTTACTGAGCAGAAGGTCGGGAGTTAAATCTTAAATCAATTTTTCACTATGCCTTATTCTATCCCCACTATGTTTAAGTAATAACAGTCTGCTGCTTTTACTGATCCGCATCACCTACCACAGTGAATCCTGATCTTAAAATAATCCCACCTCCTTCCAGTGATTGCCGTGGAGATGCAGAGGTGCATTCGGTCTAGTAACAACGGACGTCAAACTAATCATCCTTCTCATCCCCAAATACCGTGAGGACGTGGCCAGCGTCAGTAATGATCTATAAATAGAACTAATCAGTGGATACCAATATACAATGGAGATGGAAATCTCATGCTTCATCTATGTGGTAACGGAGTAGCAACTACGACGTGAACGGTCTTTAAAAATCATTAGATCTACAACCACTGGAACATAGTCAATATGTATGAATATTAAAATATTTGTTGCGTGTTGTTCTAATCACTGATTATTATTATTGACTGCTGATATCGATCAGTATTAGGGTTATGCAAATTTATTTTATATTTAAGTTTTCACTTACCTTCCCAACCCACCCCCCCCCCCCCCCACCCACTCCCCTTTCGAAAAATAAAGATTTATATACAAAACCATATTTCGTTCTGTGTTTTACCATGAAACACGTCCCTAATAATATATATTTTTTTGTATCCACCCTAAGTCAGCCTAAAATTTGAGAACATGCTGACAAAATCTGGAAAGCACTGTACAGCCATACAATGAAACCACTGGAAGTGGACCCCGTTCTAATGAAGGAGGCTTATTGTATAGCGGAAGATAAAATGTGCGTGCAACTCTGGATGGGAGCATACCATCAACTACTGTCATTGGTCGAAAGGTACAGTAGCAGCATCTACCCTACCCGTGTCCCTCGAGATCGTCAAGTCGACGATGACAGGAGCACATACCGTGGTAGAGGTAACAATAGCTGCAATTTCCAAACCTACGACTGGATGCTTACCTTCAGATAACAACTTAAGTGTGGTAAAAATCGATAGAACTGTTTCAAACACATCGTCGATACTTGAGCGGGTCGGTGATCATCTCTTTTTACCAGCGGTGGCAGGGGTAATACCCCTAACCATCCCTCTCCAACGGGGGAGTTTGCTAAAGAGAGACGATTAAACCGATTTGTACCTTCTCAAAGTTGTCCTTGTTCGCTTTCTACTCTCTATATGCAATTTTCATACTGCCATACTCTAACGGAACTATCAATTCTATACCTTCATCTCATCAACGAAATGCTCCTCCACCTGAACCTTCCCTCAAAAATGTTTCCCTTTCAAACCTCGAGCCAACCATGAGTAATCGGTCCACCCCTACTAGACGTAGCGTTAAGTTATTCTTGTTAAACATCATACATTAATACATCGACTCCTTGAAGCTAACGCGATTGAGCCTTTGAATGGGAAAATAATTGAAGACAGGGGTATGTAACAATCAAAATGTGATACCGACGAATCAATCAAGGTGTATGTGGGTAGCAAACAAAGGGAATGTGTATCATTTTGTTTTATCAATATTTTTCATAATGCTCTTAAACGTCATTTCTTTACAACTAATAGCAGAAACAGATAATAAAAAAAACATTAACTTTTAAGTAGGATTTAATAATCTCATATGAACTCTGCTCTCCAATATGTTTCTAACTTCCCATCAAATGTTACATACGTACTTTTGACAAGTTATGCTTGGATTATTTGTGAAGAGATGAATGAACAACCGGTTGAAACCGGTGTGGTTCATATATACAATACAAGTACAGTTTATAATCTCTTACTTGTTTACATTTTTTAGTATTTCGAATGAAATTTAAAGAATATTTTGTAATTCATGCTTCGAAACCAGGATCTGGTAATGATGATTCAGAGCGAGCCTTAAACACATGATAAAATGTACGTGCTATTTTAAGCCTAGTAGGCAAAGTTAATCAACTTTTAATAGTGTCAGAATGTATTGACTAAAAATGTGTTCCATTTGGTGAATTTTCACTGAAATTTTACAGATTGAAAATATTCCAGCAGACTTATTACTGACCGATAAGGAATCAATTTTGACAGAAACGTTCTCGAAAATTGGCTGATTACAAGGGGTAGGTTACTAAGCACAGTGTGCCGAAAGTACATTAGACATAGCTTGGGCACATCCATCGGCACACCTTCGGCACAATTTTGTAGGCATTGGATTATTCATTAAATAAAATGGGAGCACTGCTGGACAACTGTCATTGAAGTTGTTTACAACATTATGTGCTGTTTGACTGTATTTTTCGGATACATCCTTTAATTGAATATACCAGAGGAACTCAGATCAGCAGTTCATTTCTCGGTTAACTTATAGATTTAAATCCGAAGCGTAGGTTCTAGCGCAGGCTCGAGAGTACGAGGCACCCTAATAAAAAAAACATAAACGAATGATAACCCAAATGATTGAACTATTCCACAAATGGTTTGGATGATACCCCGAACACGTCGTTTAGCAAATTTATCATAATATTTTTATTGGGGCAGTTAATCAGACCCCACAACTCACACAATACAAACTACAGAAGTCATAGTCATCATCCTCTATATTCGGTCTCGAACAATGTTCCTCACCGACTACAACTTTTTGCCGGCCGCTGATAGACCGTTGCGTTTCACATCACGAAATTCTTGGTATCTGGTCTACCTTTGGGGGCATTACAAAACCCTAATTCACACGACTTTTATTATCCTATGAACACAAGAAAATTTGCGAACACCAAACACTGCTTCATCCTCGAATATTACGAATCATTTTTTCATCTCATACGGCGGTTGCTTCTTCCTAGACATTGCATTCCTCCTTGGTTGCCGCTAGACCGATGTTATCCTTGCGATTGCAAACTGAAACATTCAAGTTGTCAGAAATACTGGGTTGCCACATTTACTATAATATATGTACGTATTTTACAAACAATCGCAGCTTGCTCTATGACCGGTATAATCGGCACAATTTTGGCACCCTGAGAAAAAAGTGAACCCAAGATTGGTGTGAGGAGTGACCTACCCCTTGGCTGATCAACAACAGAGGAATTTTCAAACATCTTAATTTATTTTCGAAGTGTCAAATTTAAGTGATAATTTACCAAATTGAACACAGCCTAAGGATGTGAACCATTTGCCGAGTTAAATTTAACTCGTGGTTAAAAGTGACATTTCGAAAGTTATTCTTGATGTTCGAAAATCCCTGTGCTGTCGATCGACCGGATAGCAGGGTTAGTGTCCGGATTTCGTGTTGAAATATAAAATGTATAAATTAGATAAACTTTCATCTACCAATTCCTCATTACGTTTCACTGCTTCCATGACAACGCACGTGTAAGCCTGATGCCAGCCTACTTACGCTCGAACGAAGCGTAAAATTTAATCGACTTATTTCCACAATGGAAGAAAATAGAACGCTTCCCACTCCATCCATCCATCCACCGGCCAGATCCGAGAGTTGATGAACACTTTTTCCAACTTGTAACTAAGTTGCTTCTTCATATACCGAGTTGGTCATTAAGCTTATTATTTACGAAAGAAGTGGAGCTATGAAATGGGGATTGGTTGAAAAGTTACACCCACATACATACGCACATCGCTTCAGTTAGTCAGTTGTTAATGGAAAACTGCTCAACGGAAACGGTATTTTGATGCTTCATAACGAAACGTCAAATAGAGGCCCATGGGAAATGGTCCGGGAATTTGAAACCAATGAGAACAATGGGAGCTTGGCAAAAGTAATCAGATTGATACCATGTGTCTGTAAGCAGATTTTGTGAATGAAATCATCATTTATTGTTCGATTGATGATGGAATGATAAAATCGATCCAAATTTAGCCCCCTTTGAAAATGGCTGAACAGAAATTCAACCTGTAACAGACTTTCATGTCCCTGAGTTTTCCATATTTATCTGCAACATTATGCTGAAGTGACATTTTCCTCACAGAAAGTAACTATGAGGAGAGCTCCCACTGGACAGAGTCAGCCACAGCCCAACAACATATCAACATTCATGATTTTTTTTTGCATTATGCGAATAAAGGGCGTCCACGATGAAATTGCCACACTATGAAATTGCTCTAACTTTTTAACCGTTGGGTAGAATTTAATGAAAATTTGGGTGGATTTAGTTCATAGTGCATTATTTACATCCTGCAAGTTTTAAAGTCCTGTGATCAAAACTCGCGGAAATGGAGTCGAAAGAACAGCTCGTGCGTGATAAAATCTTGCGCATTCATCACGAGAACAAGGATCTCTCGCATCGTTCCATCGCTAAAACGTTGGGAATCGCGAATTCCACGGTGTCGCGAGTGATTAAGCGGTTCGAGGAACGGTTGACCACCGATCGGAAGCCCAGAAGTGAAGGAAAAAGTATTCCGTACAACACCAAAAATCACAACCGCGTAGTTGGGGCCTTCAACCGAAATCCGAACGCCTCCGTTAGGGATGTGGCTAAGAAGCTGCACCTAAGCCGAAGTTTTGTCCAGAAGGCCAAAACTAAGGCTGGGCTTCGAACGTTCAAGGTACAAAAGGCCCCTAATCGCAACGAGAAGCAGAACAAGTCCGCAAAAACCCGTGCCAGGAAGTTGTACCTCAACATGCTGACGAAAGTTGAATGCTGCATCATGGACGACGAAACATATGTGAAGGCCGACTTCAAACAGATCCCCGGCAACCTGTTTTTCACGGCCAAGAATAAGTTCAGCGTTCCGGAGCATGTCCGCACTCAGAAGATGTCCAAATTTGCGAAGAAATTCCTGGTTTGGCAAGCCATCTGCACGTGCGGGAGGCGGAGTGCACCTTTCGTGACCCAGGACACGATGAACGGACAGGTGTACATAAAAGAGTGCCTCCAGAAGCGGCTGCTTCCTCTCCTGAAGGCCCACAACGTCCCAACAACCTTCTGGCCGGATTTGGCCTCATGCCACTACTCCAAGGACGTGCTGAAGTGGTATGCGGACAATAAGGTCAATTTCGTGCCGAAAATGTTCAACCCTCCCAACACTCCGGAGCTCCGCCCCATCGAGAAGTACTGGGCGATTATGAAGCAGCACCTTCTTAAACGACCTAAGGTAGTGAAGACAGTCGAGGAACTGAAGAAAGTATGGGTTTACATGCAAAAAACGGTTGATTCACAGGTTGTGCAGAATCTTATGGCCGGGGTTAAGGCCAAGGTGCGAGCATTTGCGTATGGACTGTAAATAAAATACGAGTAAAATGGTAAAATGAAGTTTAATAGTTATTTCTCAATCCCTGAAAATTTGATGGCAATCGGATGAAAACTCGAATTTTGCGAATCAATTTTGTGTGTGGCAATTTCATCGTGGACACCCTTTAGCACAGAGAAGTTGTTCGTTTCGTCGTAAAACCAGAGTCAAGCCCCCTGGGAAGCTGCAGCTCACTGTCCGAAAGCAGCCAGTAGGCGTGTGGCTGAGCTTCGTACAACAATATGTGAGCAATTACCGAATGGATATTTTTTTCAAGCTCACAACCCTTTTCTGCAGACTCGGTTATATATTTTTTTCTGTACTGGTGGTATTGTAAAGCATTTCACAGTATGCCAGTAACGCTGAGTCAAATATTGTATAGGGACATTGGGTGGAACAGTGGCTACGAATGATTTTTTTAATTAAAATAAATTTGTATTACTAGGATATTAAAAAAAAAACTGTTACCAACCACGGCTCGATCTGTCACAATGGTTTACATTTATGAGACATAGATGGTATCATTTATAAATATAATACTGAAATCAAAAAAGTTTAATTGTCTGTATTTCCCTATCATTCTCAAATTTTGACATACCGATTTAAAAGAAGACAAAAAACTAGTAACTGCACAGAAAACAACCAAGCTGTGCTCCTATTTTCCCCACATTCATCTGGGACGCTGTTTTCAAACAGAGTTGATGTGGTTTGGGTTGGGTCCCGGAACGATCCCAGCACAGCACCAGTGTGGCAAACGGCTTTTTCTATACCATCATCCTCCAACGATGCCTATACCGGCACACTCATTTGGTGTAGAAAATCGATATTGTAACCACTTTTCATGCTTTTGGTTCCCGTTTCCGAGCGCTACTTTTACACTTCTGCTGCCGGTGGTCGGACACGGTTGGCTTGTGATGGGAGTTGCCGCCCATATCGTGATTCACAACGGCTGTGGAGAATGGTTCGCAAAGGCCCACCGATCGTCTATCGGTCAATTTTCAAATGTGGACATAGGATTTATTCTCGCTGCTTGAACCCAGGATTGCTGGAATATGTTTTCGATTATTCTATGCCTACTATGTTTGACAATCCTTTCAGCCATTAATATACCAAATTCAGATGCATAACGCTTCAGTCCAGATATTTTCAACCCACATCGAAATAGGAACCCGCACCACGCTTTCTTCTGACGTTGACGTTCTCCAATCTCTAACATCCAATCACAGTGAATGACTTCTCTGGGATTGTTAGTTGAAGTGCAATGGAGACCTGGATTACCTATGCCCAGGAATTCTGACAAGGAACCATATCTAAAACCAACTCTGGTGGAAGAACCAAAGTGGGTGCACCTTCTTAACCGATCGAATAATCTAACAATGAACCAAGCTTCTCTTTTTCGGCTATAGTACTGGATTACAGGGGCCAGAAACCTGATCGGAGTAATTCGAGGTCGAGTTAACAACGACATGCATCACTGCAACCATTTGCTGTAACCGGCATTGGCTATTGGGGATTATTCGATCCACCAAAAGTATTCCGTTCGCATGTCCAAAGGCACAAGACTAGATGGATACACTGTTGGCACAACGAATTCACCCTCATCTGTTATCTAGATGATCCCCACGATTTGAGCTAGTTTATTGTTGGCTCCACACTGTAGGCTGTTTCAGACACTGACGTCACCGAAATGCCGTTCAACTACATACGACAATGCAAACCCAACAACTATTCCAACTGGTTGTTGTCCTAGGAAAAATGGTACAGTCCTCCCATAATGACAGTCGACCTTGCAGTGATTAAACTAGATGGCGGTTTCCGATTACAGAAAATGTAGCAAACGGTCAACACTTTGAGAGGCACACGGCAGCACGGCAGGGCTGTCATCAAACGATCCGACGGGTACACGGATAATGCGAATGAAGTAGTAGAAGAACTTGCTAAGCACTAATGGGAGAGATCGGCGACCTCTAGCTATCCTCCATTGTTGATTTTCTACCAGACAACAACGATGTATATAACTCGGACTACACCCTGAACGAGCTTCTGTGGGCACTCGATAAAGGACGTACAGTCAGGAATCCTTATTGCCGGATTCCTTATTGCCGGTATCCCTTATTGCCGGATCCTTATTGCCGGGCTATCCGCGAATAAAGATACCCACAGCTTATGGGATTTTCACTAATAGGGGCTGTGGTGGATTATCTCATTTGTTTCAATATATAGAGCTATACCCTAGAGGTAACTCTAAGACCAGAAGGTCCCGAAGAAACGAACTCAACTTTTTGGCTCAGCTCTGGTACTCTCTTCGGTCCCAAGCTAATCGATTTACCCCTCGAAACATAGGAAAAACCAATAACCCCTCATTTAATCTGTCAAACTTTCATAGGTAATCAAAACAAATATTACGTAGTACTAGAATTTCGACTAGAATAGGGTACGTTAATCGTTTGCTTGGGACCAATAGGCTAGTCAAGTAGTGAGCCAATTTAAAATCGTTAGTTTCGTATTGATTGTCATACTGTCTTCGAAAAAGTAGTTGTACTGGGATAGACCAACAAGCAAGTGTCATTGGATTCAGGTTTAATTGGTTACTTCGCCGCTAGAGGCGCTTCACTTTTATGTTACTTATGACGGGTGCTATAATATATGGATCATAGGTTCAACATAGAATATTTCGTGATCCTGGCCATATAGAAAGTTACTGTCCTCAGCAAAGTTGTTCAAGTGATGAAATCCTTTCGGATGCTGGCCATTAGAGTGATGCAAAATTTGAAATGTTCACTCCACAGTACTTAAACGATTCCAAATCGGATCCTGACTAACCTCTCAAAATTTGAACCCATTTGGTAAGAAACTGAGATGGCACAAACCATTTGAAGTTTGTATGGGAATTACTATGGTAAAACCAAGATTTTTGTTCATGTCTATCTAATAATTCACCATATCAGTCTGCTTCAAAAGCTTTCAATTGCACTTGTAGGAAATTTTCTCAGCTACAACTTTGCTCAAGACTACTTTTTGATTAAATGCAAGGATCGAAAGTTATCAATGGTTCAATGCGCTGATGACTTATGATCATGCTCAATCAACTGCTCAGCAGGCAACATTGGTGTTTCTGGGGCGTTGAATAGGAAACAAAAATCATGGCTACTATGTCACACTGCAAAATACAGTGTTGCCTACATGACAGCTGCTTGATCATGTCATAAGTTTACCAATCTCTTAAATAATTAATAACTTTTTCCTGTCTCGTTTTACATAGAAACGATCTGCAGCAAAGTTGTAGCTGAGAAATTTTTCTATAAGAATGGCTATCGAACTGTTTCGCAGCTCAATATGGAAAAAGACTAGAAGGCAATGAACAAAAAGTTTAGATTTCCCATAGTAATTTACATGTAAACTTCAAATGGCTTGTGCCAAGTCTGTTTCTAACCAAATGACTTGTAACTTTGGGAGGCTAATCAGGACCCGATTTGAAACCATTTAAGCACTGTGGAGCGAAAAAGTCAAAATTTGCATCAGTCTACTGGCCATATTAGTTCAGAACTCTCTCACTACGCAGTGCTAGTGTGCATATGAGCTTGCTATATAAGCTGTATCTCAAAATCCTGGCCATATAGAAGGATACTGTCTTCAGCAAAGTGGTTCAGGTGATCCTGAACAGGTCCGCTCTCTCTCTATCTCTCTTGAGTATTAGTTTTGTGACAGTCCGTTCGCGTCTCCCTTTCACGGTGATAAGCGAAACATCGTTCGATCCCAGTATGGGAAAACCGCCGCGTGGTGATGCGGTTGCAGCCCGTCAGGAAACCGCCAACGCTCAGTCGGCCTCGAAAATGCTGCTTGCCAACAACCGGTACGCCATTCTGGAAAATGGTGATGAACCGGAAATAAAGAAGAAGGAGAAACTACCACCCGTTTTTGTCAAAGGATTCCCGCCTGGACTTCGGGAAAACATCGAGTACTACATCGACAAAGGCTTCTTGAAGTGCACCATGCGCCTGTGCACTGAAGGCATCATGCTGATGGTACCAGCAAGAAAGGACTACAAGGCCGTTGAAGTGCTGCTGATGCAGAAAAAATGGGAGTATTTCTCTCACGACGTCGAGGAGGACAAGCCGCTCAAGGTGGTCGAACGTGGTCTGCCCGATATGAAAATCGCCGCACTGTCGGATGAGCTGAAGAAGAACGGCCTAAAGCCATCGCACGTCTTCAGGATGAATCTGCACGACGCCTCCCGCAAGTACCGTGACCAGCTGTATTTGGTCCACCTCGAGTGAAACACAACGTGTTTGAAGGACCTGCAATGTATTCGGGCGCTTTTTCACATCGTGGTTAAGTGGGAACGCTACCAACCTCGCCCCCGTAACGTCACCCAAACTGCTCAAACTGCCTCATGTTTGGGCATGGGACCAAAAATTACCACATGGCTCATCGCTGCAACGAATGTGGCAAACAACACGCACCCGAAGAATGCGAGAGCATGGAGAACGCCGATCCACAATGCGCCAACTGTGGTGCAGCACATCGAGCTACCACCAAGTCTTATCCGAAGCGTGTGGAATTCATGGAAATCCGCAAAAGGGCCTCCACGCAGAACCAGCCGGGTCGGAAAAAGGTACCGGCACGCAATGATCAGAATTTCCCCGCCATTAGCCAACGGCGTCCGATTCCGATTCTTCCGCCACTACCGCTCAACAAACGTTTGGCTGCTGCTGCTGCTGCATCGGTCCCGCCAACTGTTGAGTTGCCAAACCATCCGGCTAATCCGAGCCGTCAGTCCTATGCGGCAACGGTTTCGTCCCCTCCCCCGGGACTATCGTGGCGTCGAGATGATGCCCCACCATCGCATGAAAACGAAGAGGAACTCATTACCATCATGGCAGAAGCAATCATCGTCAAGCGCTCCTGCAGAACCAGAACCGAGCAGATTCTTGCTGCATCACGTTTCATCGACAATTATGGACCGTGAAACCATCAAGATCGCCAACTGGAACGCTTGCTCGCTCAAGAGCAAGATCTTCGAGTTCGTTGACTTTCTCAACCGGAGGTAAACGTCTACCTTCCTGACTTCCGGCTTCTAAGACTTGATTGAACCAGCTCCGGGGGAGGAGTTGCCATTGCTGTAAGGAGAAACATCTGCTGTCGGCTTCTGCCGAGCTTCCAGTTGAAAACCATCGAAGTTCCCACTCCTGTCGACCCTATCACCATCATTGCGACCTACTGCTCCAAGCAAGTCACCATCAGGGACGGGTCGGCAGCAGACCTGCGGAGGGACATCATCAAACTAACTCGACGGCGCAAAAAGTACATCATCGCTGGCGACCTGAACGCCAAACACCAGGCTTGGGGCAATAGTCGACGCAACCACAACGGCACCATCCTGAACGACGACCTGCAAGAGGCTCGCTACACCATATTAGCGCCAGACTCTGGCGTTCACTCCACCATTGACATCCTCATCAGCAACATGGGAGACAACATCTTCTCGCTACCTGTGACCCATCAGGAGCTGAGTTCGGACCACTATCCGGTGGTGGCCGAAGTAGGCTCATCCGTCAACCGAATCCAAGCTTCCTGACGCAACTACCATCATGTCAGCTGGGAGCAGTTCCAACACTTTGTCGACTCCACTGTATACTACGGTGTCCTACCGGAGACGCCCGAAGACGTTGACCGGTGTCTGCGTTCCATCGAGGAGGCGATATCCCGGGCCAGGGACCAACACGTGCCAGTATCCAGACAGGTGAGCAATACTCTGAACCTTGAAAGAATTACCAAAGATCTCATCAGACTCCGTAACTCCATCCGAAGGCAATATCAGCGTTCTGGTTTGCGTGTCTTGAAGACCCATTGCAATCGTCTTACAAAAACCATCCAAGCCAGGATGGTGGACCTCAGAAATCAAGATTTTGCTAACAAGATCCGCTCCCTCCCAGATTGTGCAAAGGCCTTCTGGAAACTAACGAAAATTCTTAAAAACAAGCGCAGGCCCATTCCACCACTGACCCCACTAGATCGTCCCGGTGACCCAGTGGTTCATCTGATAACTCCTGAAGAGAAGGCTGCCGCGATAGGTCAACACTTCGTCAGTTCCCATAATCTCGGACAAAACATCGTCAGCCCTCATGAATCTGAGGTTGCTGAAAATGCAACCAATCTTCATCCGATTCCTAACATTTTTTTCCAGAGGGATCCAAGATTACGGCTGACGAATTGTGGGCCTATATCAAATCATCTAAAAACATGAAGGTCCCAGGTTTCGACAACATCCTGAATCTGTAACTCAAACACTTGAGTTCAAGATTCTACAACCATCTGGCATATTGGCATATTACTCAGACTTGGCTACTTCCCCTCGTGTTGGAAGTCAGCTAAAGTCATACCCATCCGGAAACCTGGGAAGGATCCGTCCTCTCCTTCAAGTTATCGACCAATCAGCCTTCTCTCAGGGTTATCAAAACTGTTCGAAAGAGCAGCCTACCACCGGCTCCTAACATATGCCGAACATCTTACTCGAGGAACAGTTTAGTTTTCGGAAAGGTCGTTCGACCGTCCACCAGCTGACTCGAGTGACAAACATTCTCAGACGGAACAAGTCTGTTTCGAAAACATCTGCCATGGCGTTGTTGGACGTTGAAAAAGCGTTCGACAATGTCTGGCATGATGGCCTGGCGTTCAAATTGCAGCAGTACGGTCTTCCAATCTTCCTAGTGAAGATAATCAACAACTATATATCGGACAGGACGTTCCGAGTCTCTCTCTGAATAGCATCACATCGGATGCTTTCAACATCGGTGCCGGAGTTCCACAATGAAGCATCCTTGGCCCCATTCTATTCAACCTGTTCACCTCCGATATGCCGGCTCTCCCTGATGGTGGATCGTTATCTCTGTTCGCAGATGATACATCCATCGTCTACAAGGGTAGGGTCATCGGAGCTCTGACTTCCAAACTTCAGAGAGGCCTGGACAGCTGGAAGATCCGTATCAACGCGGCAAATACCTAGGTCATCATCTTTCCACACTCAAAATCTCCCAGACTTGTTCCGTCTGAAAATAATAAGATCTGCTTAAACTGCTCAGTGGTGGAATGGTCCAAAGAGGTCATGTACCTCGAGCTAACATTAGAAAGCAAGCTTCTTTTCAGGGAGCACGTTGACAAAACCAAAACCAAGTGCAACATCTTGATAAGATCGTTGTATGAACAGGAAGTCTACCCTACTTGCCGTCTATAAACAAATCATCCTTCCCGTAATAGAATACGGGATGCCAATCTGGAAGAGTTGCGCAAAAAGCCACCATCTTAAACTTCAAAGGATCCAGAACAAGATCCTGAGAATGATCCTCAACAGTCCACCGCGGACTAGAAACTCTGAGGTCCACCGCCTGGCTGGTCTTCAGACACTGGAGTTACGGAGAGCTGATTCCATCGCAAGGTTCAGAGATTGCTGTAGGCGATCCGCCCAACACATCGTCAGGAATCTAGCACGTTAGGTTAAGTTAGGTTAAGTAGTAAGAATAACAAATTCATACATTCAAACAACATACTTCACAAGAAGAAAATTGAAAAACATTACACAGTAAAACACAACATGTACAACACAAAATCAAAAAGTTCACCAAAGATGAAGAGCCCTTCTGGCTAACCTCGTGCCCTGTATTAGCAATTGTAAACCACATAACAAATCAAAAGTAAAGAAGAATTTTACTACTTCTACCTGCCCATATAGAACGTTGCTGTCTTCAGCAAAGTTGTAAAGTCCTTTCGGATGGTGGTCATATTATTCAAGAACTCTCTCACTACGCGGCGGTAGTGTGCACATGAACTTCCTTAATATGTTATGTCTGAAAAGCTTGTCCATATAAGATGTTGCTGTTCAATGTGAGGACACGAAACGAAAAGGGAAGACGTGTAGAGAGGCTGTACATCGATTTCGGACGCCATTTTAAAATCCAAGATGGCGGTCATCAATTCAAGAAAAACTGTCAAATACGCTACAATATGGGTATTTTCGGAAAGGAGATGACGTGTAGAGGCTGGAAATGGATGCCAGACGCAATTTTGGAATCCAAATGGCGGCCATCGGTTCAAGAAAAACTGTCAAATACCCTACAATATGGGTATTTTCGGAAAGGGGATGGCGTGTAGAGGCCGAAAACCGATGCCAGATGCCATTTAGAAATCCAAGATGGAGGCCATCAGTTCAAGAAAAACTGTCAAATACCCTGAAATATGGGTATTTCCGGAAAGGGGCCGACGTGTAGAGGCCGGAAATCGATGCCAGACGTCATTTTGGAATCCAATATGGCGGCCATAGGTTTCCATAAAAACTGTCAAATACCCTACAATATGGGTATTTCCGGAAAGGGGATGAGGCCAGAAAAGGATGCCAGATGTCATTTTGAAATCCAAGATGGAGGCCATCGGTTTAAGAAAAATTGTCAAATACCATACAACATGGATATTTCCGGAAAAGGAACGATGTGTAGTTCCAACGAACCTGAATGAAATATGGAGCTAATCACTTGAAGATACGATATGACGGAACAATGATACTAATTGTATAAAACATAAGTAAATGCTTCCAGAAATTAGTTAAGATAACATATTGAAAAATGTTTTCATTATTAGTCAAAAGGTTGAATGTTGTATTGAAATATTTTACATCGTGTTAAATTTAAATGTTTTCTCATTTCACATCCGTTGAACCATTCTGAACGGCCATTCCGTTGTGGTTAGATCACAGTATTGCTAATAACTTATTTATCTTTATCTTTTCCGGTTCCAACAAAGCAAAAGTGAAAGAAGAGCATCAAAATGGAGCACATGCGATACGAAAATGAAGTGATAATCATAAAGAAAATACAAGGAGATGGGCACTGTCTATTTTCCGCGCTGCTGTTACAGTTTTATAAGACATAACTAGGAATTCAAGATCATTATAGATAATAAACTTAAGTCGAAATGTCAAACATGAGAAGCTTTAGAGGCTTTAGATAAACACAATTCAGTCTACAAGGTTTCTTCATAAAAGCCATTTTAGAACCTTATGAGTATGTTAGGGATTTATTGCAATCAAAATAATCTTCGATTTTAAATCAATATTTCTTTGTATATAACTTTATATTAGTTAATTTTGCAATGAGAATATATTTAAAATGTAAAAATCATGAAAACAAAATCTCGGCTGAGCTTAATGATCGATCCGAAGAATATTTTTTTTTCTTAATGTCAAATAATTATTAAAATCGACGTTTACCGTTGGTGGAATTATGTTATTCGATGTTTTCACGCAAATTTCACATCAAATTTTATATGGCATCTTAAACAAGGCCACTTCATGAGAATTTTTTTAGAATTTAGGAAAATCGACACGATTTATAAACGATCAGTTTTTATTTTAATGATTTTGATAAGATTGGACGGTATGTATGAATCCTTTTCTATCTTGATTGAAGTTTTCAAGTGAATTTAGCAAGTGGCTATAATGATTATATAATGACTTGGATAATGGTTTAATTGTTGCCAAATAACTTTTATTGTAGCCTAAATACGGGTTTAAAATGATTCTCAATGCGTTTGTCAGTAGAAGTAAAATTTACGTTTATTTTCTGGGTTTTTATGTTTCAACATTTGATTTAACATTTCAATTGGTTAGCCTTTGGCTCTTCATCTTTGTTCTAGTTAATTGGTTATTCTAATATTTACGATGATTGCGTTTAGCGCTAATTTACAGGATACCCTTTGTGGGATTGTTTTGATTTGAATTTAAAAATTTGATAACCTACCTACTTGAGCACCTAACTACTTAAACTAGGTTGCCAAATCACGAATGATCTGGTGGTTTGATCGCAGACAGGCAACTCTGAACCTTTCCAGCGTGGAAGTCTTTCGCTCCTCGAGTGTTTGAAGACCGGCCAGGTGGTGAATCTCAGAATTACGAATTCGCGGTGGACTGTTAAGGATTATTCTGAGGATCTTGTTTTGGATCCTCTGAAGCTTTAAGTGGTGGCACTTAGCACAACTCTCCCAGATTGGCATACCATACTCAATAGCCGGCAGAATGATTTGCTTGTGGACAGCAAGCTTGTTTTTGAGGGACAGGGTGGACTTTCTGTTTATCAGAGGGTAGAGCGACCTGATCAAGATGTTACACTTGGTGGATGTCTTGTCCACATGGGATCGGAATAGCAATTTACTATTGAGGGTGAGACCAAGGTAGACTACTTCACTCGACCATTCAATGGGAGTGCTATCAAGATGGATCTTGAAGATGTCTCTTCGAAGGTCTGCGGCCGAGCCGTCCCTAATGTTGGTTTGCTTGGGGCAGTAGACCGCGATGATGGCGATTGGACCAAGCGATGAGGTCACCTCAACTTCGATCATTTTCAGCTGGAAGCTTGGTAGTAGCCGGCAGCTGATGCTCCGCCTCGCAGCGATGGCGACTCCCCCTCCCCCGGAGCTGGTGCGGTCAAGCCTTACGAGCCGAAAGTCGGGAAGGAAGACGTTCATCTCGGACTTCAAGTGAGTCTCGGTGATGACGGCTATGTCGATGTGCCATTCGTTGAGAAAGTCAACAAACTCAATGTTTTTGCTCTTCAAGGAGCAAGCATTCCAATTTACGATCTTGATGGCTTCACGGTCCATACTTAGTGACAAGGGACAGGGCAGCATGTAGCTGTTCAGATCGAGTCTTGCAGGTGCGCATGATGATGATGACCTCGGCCACGAGCGTCACAAGTTCCTCCGAGGTGAACGGAGAATCGTCGACAGGTTCACCTGAGACAGCACCAGCGTATGACAAACCAGGGGCGGTGGATGAACCTGGAATTGGCTGGGCCGCAGCAGCAGCGAGACGATGCTGAACTGACCGACTGTTGGGAACCATTTGGATACTCGCAGGATTGGCTTGTTGAGCGGAAGCGGGGCTAGGTTCGGAACATGTCGACGGGGCTGGAGAGCTGGGTACTAGACTTCCGTTAGTACAGGAGGCGAACGATGATTACGAAGGCGACCGAGCTGGTTGTTGATTGTGGCCTTCCGCGATTGGAGGCTTGGTGGTTTCCACCGCAGTTGACACACGTTGGCTCTATGTCATCAACTTGCTCACAGGATGCAGTTGAGTGAGTTCCAGCACACTTGCCGCAGTTTGTCTTCATATGGCAGTTTTTGGTGCCATGGCCATAGGAGAGGCAGTTCATACACTGCGTAACATCACGATGTTGGGGTTTGTAATGCTCCCAACTGCTGATAACCTGAAACAGGTCCCGGATTTTGGATCTCAGAGCCGCAAGACTGGTGGATCCCTTCGTGAAGTGCACCAGGAACAACTGGTCACGGAAGCTGGTATTGTTGATGGAACGCCGGTTCATCTGAAACACGGCCTCAGGTTGGAGCCCAAGCCGCTCCAGCTCGGACTTCACCGCAGCCGCATCGAACGACGGTAATCCACGCAAAACCGCCTTCAGTAGCTTGCTCGCTGGCAGATCATGCGTGAAGAAGTCCACGTTGTTTTCCTTCAGGAAACATCCTATTTGTTTGTACTCCTCCAGGCTGGAGCACATGATGTTTGTACCGATGCTGCAAAGTTTGAAGCGATGCAGCAGCTTGTGTTTTGCCAGTTCGGCATCTAGCTTGGCAACATCCTGCACCGGCGTGAAAAGCGGGGGAATTCGCTCTTTTCTTGTAATGGGAGTGGTGTCACCATCGCCATTTTCTTCCGGGAGTACTGCATACTGGTTGGCTTGCAGTACTCGTTTTCCGGCGTCATCCTGCGACGCGCTGGGCTTGATTTGCACCTTTTTTGAAGGGCCTGCTGCTGACCCATTGGCACGTTTACGCACCATTTATTTCGTGTTTGAAAGTTCAAATAAACTTGCCAGAACGCGAGAAGGTGGCGACACTTCCACGGCGCAACGCGACAGCACAAAACGAAAAAAAATCGAAACGAGATCTCGAGCGAAAGATACGGACTGAACAGCCTCCCTTAGCGCAGTTGGTAAAGGCGCAGCTACGAAGCAAGACCATACTAAAGGTGGCTGGATTCGAATCCCGGTCAGGTCTAGGAATTTTTCGGGTTGGTAAATTTCTCGACTTTCCTGGGCACACAATTATACTAATAAAAAAATGGTACAGGTATTGAAAGCTCTCAATTAATAACTGTGAAAGTGTTCTAGAACACTAAGTTGAGGGCACGCATGACACAGAAAAAAAAATAATTTTGATATCACGTCAAAGTGGATGCACTACAATCATGTCGAAAATATGGTGTAATATTACTTGCTAAAAAGGACAAAATTATCATTAATACAATGCATGAACTGACAATACGCTGCTTTTACTGCATTTGTTTATTTATGTCGTCATAAAAATTACATGAAATTTTCGACATGATTGTAGCATAGAGGTAACTCTAAGACTAGAAGGTTCCGAAATAACGTGCTCAACTTTTTGGCTCAGCTCTGGTACTCTCTTCGGTCCCAAGCTAATCGATTCACCCCTCGAAACATAGGAAAATCCACTAACCCCTCATTTTATCTGTCAAACTTTCATAGTTAATCAAAACAAACATTGTGTAGTAGTAGAATTTCGACTAGAATGGGATACGTTAATCGTTTGCTTGGGACCAATAGGCTAGTCAAGTAGTGAGCCAATTTAAAATTGTTAGTTTCGTATTGATTGTTGATTGTAGTGCATCCATTTTGATGTGATATCAAAATTATTTTTTTGTTGTGGAAGCTATTATGCCCATAAGCGTTAAGCTTGAAATGCGAAGAAGAAGGAGAAGGAGAAGAAGAAAAAGGAGAAAAGAATAAGAAGAAGAAGAAGAATAAGAAGAAGATCAACCTACTATTCACATTGTCCTCGAATCAGCAACCGAATTTCATGCAGCTCGTAAGCTACTGTGTGTATTATTTAGTTGAACTTAGCCGTTTGAAAAATTCAAGTAAATTTCTGCGAGATATAGCGCACATAAAATTAACGCTAGATCTGGCATAAATTTACACGATATTTCGTGTAAATTTAAGCGAAATATCACTTTAATTAGCAATATTGTACGCAAGATTGTAAACGATTTCGTTGTCTATGCCAACTGTAGCTCAAAATTAAACGAGAGGAGATTTCACGCGATAGTTAAAATTCAGAATGTGTTCCGTCTTTTTGATTTGATATCCTCAATGATTTAACTAGTGTACAGCAAATCATCAAAATGGAAACACTATCTAACAACCATGCAAATAAAGAGCCATTCAACGCAAAAAGAGCTACACTAGACAGCGCGTAGAACGAGATCGGTAGCTACTGACCGGCAGGTGGAAAATTTCCAACAGGATGTTGTAACCCAAGTGGAGCGAAAATCCCAGTGCCCACTCGAGCATCAAAAAGCACATCACCAACAACGACAATGACAGCGCTCCAGCCTCTTCCTCTACAACCGATTGTTCTGCCGTTCGTCAGTGGGAATGAGGGGAGAAATGGGGTCCGGATTAGCTTTAGTTACATGGAAATCGTTGAAGCATGTCCTTTTGTGCACCCGGTGGCGAATGAAACTACGGGAGCAAAAAAAAACTGAGTCTTGGCTGTAAATAGTGTCCAGGATGGCGATAAATTTAAGTTTTATTACGCTTCCGTTCCTTTTTCTTTATCCGCTCGGAAAGCGTCGCTCTTTGTGGAGGAGCAGCACCGCAGTGCATATGTAGGTTGGTTACGAACAAACGGCTGGAATCTGCTCCTGCTCCTGTACCAATGCATTCGGGGCGTGTGGGTGGGAATCTCCCTTTCTTCCCTATCTGGATGTTGGGCACCATTGTGTAAGTAAACCTTTGTACGCTCCAGCTGGCATTCGTTCCCAAGAGTCAAGATGATTTAGATTATTTTTATCGTATGAATACGAAATTGGATGAAATGGGATTGGAGTTCAATTTTCAATGGAATTTGGTGCTCAACTGTCTCCTCTCTCTCTCTTTCTCTCTTTCACTTACTGTTATCGGGCTGCACCGGCTGCAGGCAAGGACAGACGATATATTTTTCAAATAAAGCAGAAAAGAATCCAATCGGGATTCCGGCACCGTTTGTCATCTCCTGCTTGGAATTCAGTGAATTGCGTAAATGATGTGAAGAATGCAAGACTTGCTACCACCTACAGGTAAGAATTAAAATTTACTTTCCATTACTGAAACCGTTCAAGCGATCGTATTATCATTTTCATAGCGTTTCCAACAAGTAGGGTTAATGTCCCTGATATTGGGCCCATGCATGAATTTCGATGGAAAGTATTTCTAGGCAAGCAACGAAGAATGCATTTGTAATGTCCAGATGATGCATTTCCCTAGGAAAATTTTAAGAATAGGAGATTTTTGATTGGGCCAACATTAGAGCCATTTCCCCTATACACCCACATTGCAATGCATAGCATAGGTACGGTGCCACGGTTCCAGGAAAATGATCCCATTCCTTCAGTAATTTTCCACGCCTTGCCGTGTACTGCATACTAGTATTGCTCTGTGTGTCATCCCGGGTATGCAGTTATTGCATCGTTCAGGAGATGAAGAGAGAGAGAGAGAGAGGGAACGAACCTCATCCGAACGCTGCGCGCTCTGTGCAGTGTTAATTTCAATTTTAATTTAAAAATTTGCATTTTCACGACCAGCGTACAGTCCTTTGTACACTGCATGATGCGCCATTGCCGGAACGATGCGGTGATGGTTGTTCGTTTGATTACACGAACGAGATAGAACTGGAGGGAGCCTTATTCAATGGTGATACAGAGGACCATTTTCTTTGAACTTTCGCTGGAGTGGACGGTGTCACTCGGAATTGATTGAGTTTCAAATGCCAAACGTTAATGTTATTAAAGGAATAATGGAACATTGTAGATGTTGCCGGCTTTTTAAACAGGTTACATCAGTCGGATCAGTTGAGCGGTTCCATTTCAAATGATGATTTTGACGTAGGATTACATCTTTCGGCAAAATAGAGGGGGTTCAATTTCAAAAAACCAAAATTGACCGCGTTACGAAAAGTGGTCAGGTTTTGACCACATATAACTCTGTCAGTAGCGGATGGATTTTTATTCTAAACCAACCAATCGATTAGAAATTTAGCTAGAAATCTGCTAAATTGAACACTTTATTAATTTTCAATATTTCATTGCTGAAAATTACACAAATGTCCAACTATTGTAATAGTGATCAAAATTATCACCGATTGCCTGCAAACAGCGCATTCCCTAACACAGATATCAAAATCGAATTCGATCCTGTCTCCCTGAACGGTGCTTATTTAATCACCGTGTGTGGTGGTGTCCGGTCGGTCGTCAGTATTTTCTTCGTTGACTTTCTCTTTCGTTAATAACTTGAGCACATAACCGTTCCTTTTTGTGTTTGTTGTAGTAGATGCTAGAAGCTTTTATTTCTTTTATCGATCAGTGTGCTGAAAATACCTGAGAATGTCATTACATGCCCGTGAGGATACATAGAGAAAGTTGATGAAGAGAATCTGTCAACCTAGGACCTAATGCAAAATTCAGCTTGATTTGTCAACGTCATCAATCGAATGTCAGTTCCCATATGTTAAAATCTAACATCCCATATTTATAAGGCAACATTGGGGGTGCAATATCAGAATCCAAAGTCGGTCGTGGCATGAAAGTGGTCTGATTTTGATCCAGAGATGATGGATTTTAATTCTGAATAGGAATTTTTTCTACGAATCTGCTTAAATGAACACTTCGACAGTAAGCATGGATAAGGGCGTAATGAATCGAGATCGATGAGTTCTTGTTTCCTGGTTTATACCTTGTTGTTGCATGCATCCGGATACGTCGGCACTCTTCACGTTTGGTGCACGCCTTGTCCGTTGAAAAATGATTTCCACCGCAATTTGCACACTTGAAAACACAAGCTCCTTCGAGGATGCAGTGTTCAGTAAGATGCTCTTGGGAGCCAAAGCTACACTTTGCCTTCAAGTTGCAGTTCCGAGTGCCATAGCCAAAGTTTAAGCAGCGCTTGCACTGCGTAACACTCCGGTTGGGTGCTTTGTACGCCTCCCATTTGATTATGACATTGTTGATCGAGCGGATAGCTTGCAAAGCACCGAGTGTTGCACTGCCTTTGGCAAAATATACCAAATACAAGCAATCACGATACTCTTTGTCCTGATTTTGTCGGTTCATGGGAAAAACCGCCAGTGGATGTAGCTTGTAATTTTCTCGAAGCTCCGCTTGAATGTCCTTGGTTTCCATGACGGGTAGTTCTCTGACCACTGCCTTTAATGGTTTCTCGGCTGCCACGTCATGCGTGTAGAACTCTACGCCAGCCTTGCTCAGGTACATCTTGGATTTGTTGTATTAATTAAGGGTTGAGGTGCCGATTTTTATCCCCACCCTTTTGAGCTGGAACTCGGCGGTGACACCGATCGCTTGCATTGTCCGTATAAGCGTGTCCAACGGGACCGATTTAACTACCAGAGGGGGCAGCTCTTGCTTTGTTGCGTGAGGCTTTCCTGATGGTCCTTCGCCATGATGTTTGCTTGACTCGGTGTCAGGGTAGTTGCCTGCAGGTGTTGCTTGCGAGAATTGGTCGTCTTTCACATCTGCGAGGATCGCAAATCGGTTGTTGTTCTGACCTTGTTCTTCACTGTTAGCGGTATGAAAATCCACTGAACGATGAGACATGTTACTGTTCCGTTTGCCCTCCATCTCAATAGGGCTTTCCTTCGTGTCGTTGGGATTGAGGCTTTTGACGTAGGACTACGTCTGTGATTTCTATATGGAGGTACACTTTGTGAAAATCAAAAAAATGGAACATGTAAACAAATTATGAAAGATTTTGAACGTCAACAATTCAGCTGCCCCTGGACCAATTTAAATAATGTTACCACCAATCGATCTGAAATACTTCTACGCATCTGTTAAATAATAATTTTGGAAATTGCACGAAAGTGCAACTGTTGCTATGATGATTTTAAAATTATCTCCGATTGCCTGCGAAAAGTGATTTCCCTAACAGAGATTTCAAAGTTGAATTCCATCCGGTCTCACCAAACGGTGTTTATTCAATCACCGCGTGGTGAGTGGTGATGTTCTCCAGTACACAACGAAAGGCTCCCCGTAAGCAGCTAGCTTTCAAGGCTGGCCTCAACCGCTGATCGGATTCAGTTCCAATCACCGTGTGTGGTGGTGTCCGGTCGTTGGGATCAGCAGCAGCAGTGCTTTCGGCGCGTGGCGTTGAACAATGTTATCCAGTACACAACGAAAGCCTGCCTGCAAGCAGCGAGATGCAGCCCACATGAGCATCCACAAAAGGAGGAAGAAGCCACACCGCTATTGATCGGGATCAGTAGCTCTTCTTGAGACGTTGTGGGCGATCCATGTCAAGTGCGTCATACTAAAGAGCGTAAAAATAGAGAACCCCGCTCAAATTCCCATTTCTACACATAAAACAAGCTTCTGCTGCAATTAAAAAACAAGATTTATTATATAGACCACGTAGTCCTACGTCACCATTGCGTACAACCCCATAGGGCAGTCCCTTGTAGTTTTTTTTTTCTTTCTCTTTCCACCCATGTTTTTGTTGAAAACTTGGCTACACTTTCCGAATATTCCAATATGTGTTCGCTTACTAAATGTTTACACTGGAATCCCAATCAATTTCCGCTTTCTTTTATTATCGTTTGAAAAAAACCAAAAGTTTTGTGCATCAAAATCCGTTATTTTGCCATCAGAAAACGAGGCGTTTCCGTGATGGGAAAAGTGGTTTCCCTAACACAGTCGTTGAATATTGATTCCAAGCACTGAGCGGCATGCTAAAGGGGCCGATACCTATCTTTATGGCTTGGATTGCAATTTTTGCGCCCCTCCTATTAAGAGAATTAAGACAAAAAAAATCTTGTCGAATTCTCTTAATACAAGAGCTTAAAATTTGCATCAAAAGACATAAACGTTGGTACGGTAGAGCGCTACTTCGTCGTAATCGTCCATTTCCGTTTTATCGATCAGAAAAGTTCAATAATATCAATGATTTCACCGTGCAAAAATCAATAATAGGTTTGTTCCGATGAGTTAGTTCATTAGCTACAACATAAATACTGTTAGAGCGCAGTGTATGAATATTAACGCTCATTGTTCTCAAAACAAAAGAAGCACTCCTAGCAGATCCCCTTTTTCTACGTTTATCCGTAGAACGAAGAAAACCTAATGGCGTTTCAATGCGTTTGGACGGAATTGAAACTCGTAGGACGAATGTAGAATCAAGCAGTAGTATTAAATTTTAAACAATAACCCAACAATTTGTGACTCTTTATCAAATCCAACGTTGCGTACACTGAAGTAAAAAAAACGTAAGAATTCCATAAGAACCACTTATGAATTTTAGCCACATGTAATCGGTATGAATTTCATTGATTTGTCTTATGAAAAATAAATATTAACAAAAAAATAATAAAACGGAGCAATCTGGAACCGAACCATGGACGTTGAGATTACGGGTCCTGTGTCACTCGTCTGTCAACTCTTGGAAAAATGGAATAATTAATGGCATAGAAGAGCTACCTTATGTTACACGAAAATCATTCATAAGTCGTGCTTATGAAATTCAATGTGTCGTTCATAAGTCGAGCCTTATGAAATTCGTAAATATATTTGCCTCAGTGTATGGAAAGATGAATACAAGAGCAAATTTTCATTATGTCGTAAGTAACATTCGCACCAATCCGAGAAAAATAAAGTTTTGGTTTGATGACCGAAAAGTTATTCATATTTTCAAGTAAACTCGTATAATCTCATAGTGATAGCAATGTTTAACATATATAGCAGGGTTCTAATCATACAAATGCAATTCGCTAGCTTTCATGTTAAAAAATACTGGTTTTTAAGTCAAAAGCTATTATACGTCGTTTGGTGGCCCCTATTGTTACTTAAGTCAAAGTGTATTAACCAGGATATTCGGGAGAATTATCAATTACGTCTCCTTACGTGCAGCCCATTCATCATTTTAGGACCACCGAAATCATCTTAGCAACAAACAGTTCGATTTATTCACTTTAATAATGAGAAAGCGAAACGACGAACGTACACTTTTCACGGGTTTCTCAGCGCTGTTACTTAAGTCAAACGGCATCTCCATAGAAATCGGGTGACTTAAGTAACATGGAAAACTATTTTGATCGGAAGGTGATTACGTCAAAAAGCAATTTGACTGGTAAATAAATTTAAAAATGGGATGTGATCCTATATTCGGACAGAATATAGTGTAATAGCAGGAGCATCGATTGACACTGATAGCTCGACTTTGTTTACCTTTGTTACTTTCGACGTAATGAAAATTTGCTCTTGAATAAGTTTAGAAGTCATCTTTGACAGAAATATTCCTTTTTTTTTGTTTAAACTCGTTCAGAAAAGAGAGGTAAAGCGCGGGTTGTGCTTAGTAAGACGGAAATTAGACCAAAACCCTTACGGTCCGTTAGACTCAGAATCGAGGACAAATTTCCACTGCATTGTTCTAAACTGGCTTCCAAGCTTCCAACCCATCGGTCTTTTTCAGGACCACAAATGACTGATAAAAGAATTAACTAAAGAGTAAGTGCTGTATCCAAGACATACCGTCCAGGATTGGCTTGTACTACATGGACATCGACAGAGCACTTCACAAACAGAACTCTAAAATTGCAGAAATCAATTTAATAGGGGAAATGGATGTAATGTCGGCCTAAATGCCCCTAATTTGGACCCATACATAAATTCAGCAATCGACTAAATTTTCAATAGGCACCAAAAATATCCATTAGTACCGCCCCAATGACGCGGTCATCTAGATAAAATAGATAAATAGCAGATTTTTAGCGATGGGCCCAATCTAAGAGCCATTTTCCCTATATAAAAAATGATATGTTTTTATAAACCATTGAAGCTCAAAAAACGTGTCAACTACTGACATTGTGCTTAAGTTGGGCCAATATGGGGCTGGTAATAAACTACGTAGACAGTTTAGGGGGGGGGGGGGGTTGGCAGTTATCCACGGCCCATACAATTTAAAAAAAATTTGTATGAACAATTGTCTACGCAGGGGGGAGGGAGAGGTCAAGAAATAAAAAAAAAATGTCTACGTAGTTAATGAGCAGCCCCTAATACGCACAAAAATATGATTTTGTTGAAAGATATAGCATATTTAAAAATATTGAATATTAATATTTAATATAATAAATATTAAAACAAAAATTTACAACAAGCTTCGATTGCACAGTGATGTTATTTTCGAGATATTCTTAGCTTAAAATTTTCTAATCGTGTAATTTGGTCAATTTTCACCTTTTTGGAATATTATTCGTGAGTGTATAAACTTAAGAATATTGTTTGAAACAAAAAGCGCAATCAATTCCTTCGAACCTTGCAGTTTACAGTTTTTCAATCATACGCATGAGTAACGAGATAATAAATTATGGTTAAGAGGCCGTATGGGAAAAGTGAATTTTTATTTTTAGCCTTATACGGCTCACGGTGTGTTTTGTAGAACACCTTCAACATAAAAAATTCGGCAAGTCTGATGTGCACACATGTAAGAATAGGTTTTTATCTACCATTTGTGACCTCAATTGAAATAATCAGTCGGGGGGTGTAGAGCAACCTTTTTTGACGTAGGACTACGTCTGTGATTTCTATATGGAGGCACACTTTGTAAAAACCGAAAATGGAACATGTAACGAAATTGTGAAAGATTCCGAACGTTAATATATCAGCTACCCCTGGACCAATGCCAATAATTTTATCACCAATCGTACAGAAATATTGCTACGTATCTTCTGCAATGCTTTCGACTGTTGATTTTCAACAAAAAACCATTGAAAAAATGCTAAATGTTAACCGTCGAAATAACTAACAAATCCACCAATTACGTACATGCATATGCTGCTTCCCCAACACAGTCATCAGAGAGTCGTAAGTAGACAAAACAAGTCGCAGCGGCATTCGCCTCCGATCTTCGGGCGTGTGCAGATAGGGAGGACACACACGCCTCCAAACGACCACACAAAATGCTCTCCAGAGTTGTAATCTTGTAACCAAACTTGGAAGCAGGGGTGCAAGTTATTTTGATCGATTCTCTTCATCGACTTTCTGTTTCGTTAATAACTAGACGGCAAACAGATTCATTGATACGTTTGTTGTTTTGGATGATAGAATTTAATTCAATCGTCGTCATAGCAATGATAACTAGCATCGCACCGCTTTTGGTTCGCCTGATTGGCTGTTTGCCGAAAAAAATGTTAAGCGTCTTTCTGCTAAGGACTAAGATTTACCAACTTGTTGTGAGAAGGAGTTTAACGAGCTCCTCCCGCTTTATCTGGGTGGACACTGATATTTTGCGACCTTCCAACCTGTCGCAGACACCAGTTCAACCCCTGTCGATCAGCAGACGGACCGAGACTCTTGCGAGTGCCGAATCATTGAACCGCAGAATATGGGATTGTCCGGTACGATTTGCTGATCCAGCTGCCTACACGTCATCATCATCTTCGAAAGGCTTTAAGCGTACTATCAGCCCTTTTAATGCCACCCAGATATTCTAAATGAATTAAATTTGTGAGCATGCCCCAACTAAAATTCATTCTTTGCTCGACTGTCGAGCTGTTCAGTCCGTATTTTCGCTCGAGTTCTCGATTCGATTTTGTTTCGTTTTGTGCTGTCGCGTTGCGCCGTGGAAGTGTCGCCACCTTCTCGCGTTCTGGCAAGTTTAATTGAACTTGCAAACACGAAACAAATGGTGCGTAAACGTGCCAATGAGCCAGCAACGGGCCCTTCAAAGAAGGTGCTAATCAAGCCCAGCGCGTCGCAGGAGCACGAAAAACGAGTACTGCAAGCCAACCAGTATGCAGTACTCCCGGAAGAAAATGGCGATGGTGACGCTGTTCCCATTGCAAGACGAGAGCGGATTCCCCCGCTTTTCACGCCGGTGAAGGATGTTGCCAAGCTGGGTGCCGAACTGGCAAAACACAACCTGCTGCCTCGCTTCAAGCTTTGCAGCATCGGTACAAAAATCATGTGCTCCAGCTTGGAGGAGTACAAACAAATAGGAAGTTTCCTGAAGAACAACAACGTGGACTTCTTCACGCATGATCTGCCATCGAGCAAGCCACTGAAGGTGGTTTTGCGTGGATTACCGTCGTTCGAGGCTGCTGCGGTGAAGTCCGAGCTGGAGCGGCTTGGGCTCCAACCTGAGGCCGTGTTCCAGATGAACCGGCGTCCCAACCAAAACACCAGCTTCCGTGATCAATTGTTCCTGGTGCATTTCACGAAGGGATCCACCAGTCTTGCGGCTCTGAGATCCAAAATCCGGGACCTGTTTCAGGTCATCATCAGTTGGGAGCATTACAAACCCCAACATCGTGATGTAACGCAGTGTATGAACTGCCTCTCATATGGCCATGGCACCAAAAACTGCCACATGAAGACAAACTGCGGCAAGTGTGCTGGAACTCACTCAACTGCGTCCTGTGAGCAAGTCGATGACATCGAGCCAACGTGTGTCAACTGCGGTGGAAACCACCAAGCCTCCAATCGCGGATGTCCCAAGCGAGTGGAGTTCATTAATATCCGTCGGAAGGCCACAATCAACAACCAGCTCGGTCGCCTTCGTAATCATCGTTCGCCTCCTGTACTAACGGAAGTTCAGTACCCAGCTCTCCAGCCCCGTCGACATGTTCCGAACCTAGCCCCGCTTCCGCTCAACAACCAACAAGCCAATCCCACGAGTATCCAAATGGTTCCCAACAGTCGCACAGTTCAGCATCGTCTCGCTGTTGCTGCGGCCCAGCCAATTCCAGGTTCATCCACCGCCTCTGGTTTATCATACGCTGGTGCTGTCTCAGGTGAATCTGTCGACGATTCTCCGTTCACCTTGGAGGAACTTGTGACGCTCGTGGCCGAGGTCATCATCATCATGCGTACCTGCAAGACTCGATCTGAACAGCTTCATGCTGCCTTGTCACTCGTCACCAAGTATGGACCGTGAAGCTATAAAAATTGCAAATTGGAACGCTTGCTCACTGACGAACAAGCATAGAGAGCTACTCGATTTCCTCAACGCCAAGGAGGTCGACATTGCTATCATCACCGAGACGCATCTGAAGCCCGAACTGAACGTATTCCTTCCCGACTTCCGGCTCGTCAGACTTGATCGCACCTGCTCTGGAGGTGGAGGAGTGGCCATCGCTGCAAGACGGAACATCAGTTGCCGGCTGTTACCAAACTTCCAGCTGAAAACAATTGAAGCCATCGGAGTGGAGGTGAGCACATCACTTGGCCCAATCACCATCATCGCGGCCTACTGCCCCAAGCAAACCAACATCAGGGACGGGTCGTCAGTGGCCCTCCGCAAAGACATCATCAAACTCACCCGGAGGAGCGGGAACTTTATCATCGCTGGCGATCTGAACGCAAAACATCAAGCTTGGGGCAACGGTCGGAGCAATAGAAACGGCATCATCCTCAATGAAGACCTGCAAGAGGGCCACTATACCATCTTGGCCCCGAACTCTCCCACCCGGTTGAGTAGGTCTGGGGTCCATGCGACCATCGACATCTTCGTAAGCAACATGGGACACAACGTCTCGCAACCTGTGGCATTCCAGGAGCTGAGCTCGGACCACTACCCGGTGGTGGCCGAATTTGGATCCTCGGTAAACCGATTCGAAGCTTCCCGGCGCAACTACCATCGAGTCAACTGGGCGCAATATCAACACTGCGTCGACACAACCATCGACTACGATGTCCAACCGGGGACGTCCGAAGATGTTGACCGGTGTCTACAAACCATCAAGGAGGCGATTTCCCGGGCCAGGGAACAACACGTGCCAGTATCCAGACAGGTGAGCAATACTCTGAACCTTGAAAGAATTACCAAAGATCTCATCAGACTCCGTAACACCATTCGTAGGCAGTACCAGCGTACTGGCCTGCCTAACTTGAAGACCAATTGTAATCGATTAACAAAGATCATTCAGGCCAGGATGGTGGATCTCAGAAATAACGATTTTGCTAGTAAGATCCGCTCTCTCCCAGATTGTGCTAAGCCCTTCTGGAAACTTACAAAAATTCTTAAAAACAAGCCTAGGCCCATTCCCCCACTGACCCCACTAGATCGTCCCGGCGACCCAGTGGTTTATCTGATAACTCCTGAAGAGAAGGCTGCCGCGATAGGTCAACACTTCGTCAGCTCCCATAATCTCGGACAAAACATCGTCAGCCCTCATGAATCTGAGGTTGCTGAAAATGCAACCAATCTTCTTCAGATTCCTAACATTTTTCCAGAAGAATCCGAGATTACGGCTGACGAACTGTTGGCCTATATCAAATCATCTAAAAACATGAAGGCCCCAGGTTTCGACAACATCCTGAATCTGGAACTCAAACACTTGAGTTCCAGATTCTACAACCAGCTGGCACTGATTTTTAATCAGTGCCTCAGACTTGGCTACTTCCCCTCGTGTTGGAAGTCAGCTAAAGTCATACCCATCCGGAAACCTGGGAAGGATCCGTCCTCTCCTTCAAGTTATCGACCAATCAGCCTTCTCTCAGGGTTATCAAAACTGTTCGAAAGAGCACTGTACCACCGGCTCCTAACATCTGCCGATGAAAACAACTTGTTACTCGAGGAACAGTTTGGTTTTCGGAAAGGTCGTTCGACCGTCCACCAGCTGACTCGAGTAACAAACATTCTCAGACGGAACAAGTCTGTTTCGAAAACATCTGCCATGGCGTTGTTGGACGTTGAAAAAGCATTCGACAATGTCTGGCATGATGGCCTGGTGTTCAAATTGCAGCAGTACGGTCTTCCAATCTTCCTAGTGAAGATCATAATCAACTATCTATCAGACAGGACGTTCCGAGTCTCTCTGAATGGCATCTCATCGGATGCTTTCAACATCGGTGCCGGGGTTCCACAAGGAAGCATTCTTGGCCCCATCCTATTCAACCTGTTCACCTCCGATATGCCGGCTCTCCCTGATGGTGGATCGTTGTCTCTGTTCGCAGATGACACATCCATCGTCTACAAGGGTAGGGTCATCGGAGCTCTGACTGCCAAAATTCAGAGAGGCCTGGACGTTCTGTCTGAATATTTCAACAGCTGGAAGATCGGTATCAACTCGGCAAAGACCCAGGTCATTATCTTTCCACACTCTAAATCTCCTAGACTTGTTCCGTCGGAGAATAACAAGATCTGCCTGAACGGCACAGTGGTGGAATGGTCCAAAGAGGTCGTGTACCTCGGGCTTACACTAGACAGCAAGCTTCTTTTCAGGGAGCACGTTGACAAAACGAAAACCAAGTGCAACATCTTGATAAGATCGTTGTATCCACTTATCAACAGGAAGTCAACCCTGTCCCTGAAAAATAAGCTTGCTGTCTACAAACAAATCATCCTTCCTGTAATCGAGTACGGTATGCCAATCTGGGAGAGTTGCGCAAAATGCCATCACCTTAAACTCCAAAGGATCCAGAACAAGATCCTTAGAATGGTCCTAAACAGTCCCCCGCGGACTAGAAATTCTGAGATCCACTTCCTGGCTGGAATTCAAACATTAGAAGAACGGAGAGTATTCATCCTGGAAAGGTTCAGAGACACCTGTCTGAGATCAAATCATCAGATCATACGTGATCTAGCACGTTAGGCTAAGTTATACTCGTAGTTAGGTAGGTTATCACTTTTTTCAATTCAAATAAAACACATCCCCAAAGAGATATTCTGTAAACTAGTTGAAAAACGCAAATATTAAATTAGAATATCAAATTAAACAAAGATGAAGAGCCAAGTAGGCTAATCAATTAAAATGATAAATCAATGTACTACCATAATCATTAGAAATAAACATAATTTTACTACTACTACAACTAAAATTCATATCAAAAGGTTCTTTTCAGGGCAATCATAGTCATACTAAAGAGTATAAACAGAGAGAACCCCGCTCAAATTCCTATTCCTGCACAAAACACAAGCTCCTGTGCAGTTAAAAAATAATATTTATTACCTAATACCACGTAGTCCTACGACAACATTGCGTACAACCCAATAAGGCTGTCCCTTGTAGTTTTTTAAGTTTTTTTTTTAGGATTTAAACTATGATTTTACAATGGTACACAGCAAAAAATTAATGTTAAGATTATATCCAAGAGGATGCACTACAATCATGTCGAAAATCTCATGTAATTTTTATGGCCACGAAAACAAACAAATGCATTAAAGCAGCGTAATGTCAGTTCATGCACTATATTAATAATAATTTTGTTGTTTTTGTCAAGTAATATAACACCATATTTTCGACACGATTGAAGGCATCCACTTTGATGTGATATCATTTTTTTTTTTCTGTGTAGCTTTTGAATATCAAAGACATTGAAAGTAAGAGCCCACATCCCTTCTTTGGATTAAAAGAGAGACAACAGAGCGGTGGAAAACATGTAAAACAGAAAAGTAGGGAAACCGAGATAAGTAGAGAAGTCGGTGGATAGGTAGGCTTTTCGAATAAATCTTAATTAAAAGATTGTATTCATGTAACAATTTTACCCTAATGTTTATTTGCATTCAAATGTGTATTTAAATAACAAATATAGATGAATGATCTGCTGAGCGGATATGCTATGGTTTTTACAAATGAGCACTGTTGTATAAAATCACGGAACGAAGCACATGATCGTCGTAATGCTCTGACGTCTCTGGAACTTTCATCTTCTGCCATGTGAGTCCAAAATCAAAATGGACAGTTTCGCACGCCTGTTCGCCATAGAGCCCCAATCCTGATCCTACGAAGATGCAGAACTCTGGAACATGGAAGCGTAAGATATGGAACTTGGAGCTATTTGGTAGTCCTGCCTGAATGCAGCTCTCTGAAAATTCTTCAATTCTCTGAAAATACCCAGAAATTAAGTTTTCTTGACGGCAAGCTTTGAACACCTCAGCAAAACGGTCAAGTACCTACAAATAGTCGCTTAATTAAGTTAATGATAGGAGAGTTGAAGCAATATAACGTTTTTGCTGCACTTATAAGACTGAAAGAGCCGTAAAACCCTTTAATCCATTAATGATAATAAGAGAAGAGTTAAACTGATTTCTTACATTTTTGAAGGTTTTGAAGGTATGGAGATCCAGCCTGGGTTGCAGCGCTAGAAACGAAGCAGAACCAAAGGAAACTGAGCAGTACGTTCCGAATCATGGCCATGTGAGTCGTGAGTGCGTACAGAACCATCTCGTCGGAAGTGGTATGCGTTAACACCGAAATGATCCCTATCGGCATCATCCTGGCGGTATGGTATGGACACAAAGACTGATACAAGTTCTTTCGACCTGGGTGAACAGTAAACACGGAGAAGTCAACTTCCACCTAACGCAGCTCCTGTTTGGCCACAGCTGCTTCAGGAAATACCTGCATCGGTTCGGACACGCAGCGTCTCCCCTGTGTCCGGAGTGTGGCAACGTGGATGAAACGCCGGAGCATGTGGCCCTCGACTGTTCAAGGTTCGAGGCAGTGCGAAGGGAGAGGCCCGTCCTTAACGTGGAGAATGTCGTCGATGAAATATGTCGAAAGGAGGGCACATGGAATGCCGTCAGCATGGCAGTAGCTCAAATGCTGTTGGAATTGCAGCGTAACTGGAGAGAGGAGCAGCGATCTAGCAACGCCAGCTAATGCTGAGAGTATGAGAAAAGCAGCACAGAACAGCCACCCCCCGAAGTAGTCGCTTCACCGTGGTCCCTGGGGAATCCAGGCAGAGGAGAGAGTAAGGAATGGGTTTTAGTGGAGCTGCACTAGGCCATCTTCTCTACAGGCCAGGATTTTTTAAGCTTAGAAAAACGCACACACACATAATTATAAGGCAAATTCCAATTCAAAGGATAGTTTCTTGCAAGTCATGAGGAGAATTCCAAAAGACTTCTAAGGAGAATATCCAAGATCTTCTGAAAACATTTCATTTTTATAGAGCATTTCAACCGAATTTAGACAGAATACTTAAGAAGTATCGAGGTGAGTTCATAAGAAATCAACAGCAAGTTCTTATAGCAATTCAAAGCAAATTCTGCTCATGTGTGTGTGTGTGGGTTTTTTTTCTGAAATGAACATCCAGTTTCTCAAAACTTTGTCTATGGCGTCATTTCGATTAGATGAGCCGTTTTTGTGCTATATTTTATTTAAAATATCAATTTTGCCATTTTCTAAAACTCGGAGAGAGTCAAAATGGCTGAATTCCAGCACAAACTCGGTTCATTGGCCGTAGAGAACAATTATGCGAAATTTCATGGAATTCTGAGAGGTAAAATATAAAATTTGTTTATTTTTTCGCTGGAACTTCTCATCCGGGATTCATCTGTCTTCCAATATTTCCATAGATGTGGATTCCAACTCGTGTAATTTGCGCTGCAAGCTTTCAGGACAAACTTTTCTGCATTCATCCATTGAAGATGATTATATCAGGTTTATAATCATCAGCTTGTCTTAGAGATCTTCTGGGTTTGCCATGAAAATTTCAATTTATTTCAAAGGCCTCTAGTTGTTTGAGAGAAGTTTCAAAGATTAAATTGTGCAACGGTTTTCAGCTTCAAGATTAAGAAAGCTCTTCTCCATTTGAAAAAGATCGACTATACCTGGAACACAGAAGTCTCCACACATTATAGAGAAATTTGCTTCCACATTAAGATGTATTCATCCAATTGCATATGTATGTAATTAGTTCTTCCATTCAAGCATTGCCAAATCGAGCTAATACCCATCAACGCATTAAGCAAAGCCAAGCAAAACTTCTCCTGAAGTGCACAGAAGTCCAACAACGACTATGACAGATGAAACATTGCTTCGTATATTTAGTACAACGGGAATAGATCTTCACGTCGTCTGACGTTGAAGACAAACCACCAACCCAACCCATTCCGCAGTGCAATCTCGTCTTTTCTAATCCTCTTTACACAGGAGTGCAGAGTTTCTTCCCCGGATGCCAAACCAGGCATCTCGTGTTGTTATACCGGTGTGTACAGTTTTCCCTCCTGATGCCGACCGTTCACCTAATTCCCGCACTTGTACAAGTGTGAACCACTTTCCCAGTTGTAGTCCTGGTGCGAGCTGTGCTATAGTTGTAATAGTGGTAGTAGTAGAATCCTGAGTAGAACCTCACCACCCATTCCAACAAATGCTATCAACTCGAATGCGACAGGTCCTAGCTACAAGAAAAAAATAACATAAATACATCACCTCATATCTGGTTTAATACCCCGTCCGCACTTCCTCCCACTCCTCCCCGGTTCACAACCGCCCCGACGAGCAAGCACCATCAGAGTATACGTTGTTACCAGGGCAACCATCAGGGGATACTCAGCAGAAGAGAATTTGATGATGATGATGATCATGCTGATGACGATGATGACGGTTGTAGTCCCGTGCTTTTCCACCTCGCCTTACTCCAGCCCACGAAAGAAGCTAGGGAAGGTACTAATGCTGCTCCAACATCCGACAAGGACAGGGTCGCTACACCAGCAGAGCGTTCAACACGGTTTTGACCGGATTCTGATCCCGCCACCTTCCGCCGTTTGTGTTAGCTTGCTCGACGGTCGTGTCGTGACTATTGGCTAACGAAGCCAATTAAAGATTGGAGAGCAGTTTAGAGCACAGGTACTGCCCGACCGTGTGGCTCGAGGTTGATAAGTAGCCAAAGGCAATCATTCGTAGGATTGCACCTTTCGAGTGCTGTTAACGGCGATTGTTCGATCGGAAAAGTACGATACGGTAGACGATAGGTTATTTCATGGGAAATGCGTAATTATAAACATGGTTTAGCAGAAAGGGCCTCTGTTAACGTTGAAAGAATGGTGGGTGGGAATCAGTAGTGAATTCTTTGTCTTTTATCGTGATCGAAATTGAAATAGTTGTAACTTGACTATAACTAAAGCGTTTGCTCGGCATCTCGGGTTTTCAATCAGACAACTTAGAGGCTGTATGAAAATTCTGAGTATCCTAAAAAACATGAAATGGTATATAACAGGCCAAGTGGCGATCCACTTTATGATTGAAAATTTTCATAGTAAGAACAAACAAAACCTATTCAGAACGTAATTGATTTGATCTGTTATCAGCTTTAATCATATTTTATAAATGAATGTAAATTTAGATCAAATTGTAATTCTTCTCGGACGAATCCAGCGATTATCGAAAGCATGTCCCAAAGACGTTAAAGGACAATGGCTGACAATAGCTTAAATACAATCCACAGATCATCAAGGGCTAACCCGACAAATTTAGGCATCTTCAAACGCTGCTTTGAAGGGACTCAGGAACTAAACTACATGGATTCTCATAATGAAGTACAGTTATGACAACTAATAGCTTCTAAAATCTACATAGGATAGTACAGAGATTTCCCATGGAGTCGTCACAGGTATCTTCTTAAGAATTTCCGAAAATCTTTAAGGTAATTTTCGGATGAGTTTTAGAACAGTTCAAAAGGTCAAGAGCTTCAAGAGATCAACTACAAACATAAATTCAGAGGTTCTCACAGTACGATATAGGTATCCAGCATTTACGTATATCAAACTTATAAATTACTTCATCAGGATCATGTTAACCAACAGTATAAGTTTTAAGCACATTGTTACCGTTTGGGTACTTTGTCTTATAGAAAAAGCTCGAGCAGACCGATAGCAGTGCTATAAAGAGCGAGCACTTAACCCAACAAGACAGCAAGATTGAACTTATATTTGTTTAGAACTAATGATACTATTATTTATATTTAATAAATACTAAAGCACTAATGGCACATTCATATACATAAAATATATAGGAATTAGGGAACCGAATAACATGAACTCCAGTATGAACGGTGGAATTAAATACAGAAACACACCAACTGTTATACACCTACACTTAGCACACAGAAAACAAAACTCACCACCCGTATCATGGAGGCGAATGGAAATTAGGAATGTGACTAATGGATCAAGAAGAAAAGGGAAATTTTGGTGAAAGGGAAATGTATGGTCTGCTACCGGTCCTAAGAATACCACTAGTTCTTTTCCACGCCAACCTTTGAGTTAGTAAGTTCACCAAGTTGAAGAACAAAAGTTATAAATTCACATTGTTTGCTAAATAGTGAACAGTTGAATACTGGTGGAAAAACGAAACTGCCTAATCCTTCAGTACCGTAGAATAAGGACCCATTGAGTTTTACCACAAAGTCGGAGATTTTGGTATATAAAACTTAACTAGTGAGTAGGTGACCGTGTTTGAACTTGCTGAGCAGTGCCCTCTATTTGTCCGGAGCCGACGTTGAGAACTCCGTCTCTTAAGCTCGAGTTAGTCATCGCAAAAGAGGCTGGTGGATATCCCACCCCGTCTGGTCCTCGTGGCTTCAGACTAGAGACCTGGGGCATGTAGCTCACAATAGCAAAAAGTTGAACATGGAAAAAAATCCGGACACGAAAATCTTGTTGGGGTTTGAAAATACGTTTTAATCTTCATAGTTCAATGTACCAGCTATACATTAGTAGGTATTATGTTTATTGTTAGACCATTGCGTCAGTCTTCCTTCTCACCATATGCCATTGGTCGAACTATACATCGTACACGACCCTTCATTTTTGCACGAGCCCTGTTCCCACTTGTTTGGCTGCCAAATACCATTTTCGCTTGAAACCCTTAAGGTCAATTGCAGTTCCACCCTTTTTCTTCAGTATGTGCTTTTCAATTGACCAGTATTTCTCAATAAACCTTAGTTCCGGAGTATTATTTAGCCGGATTGATCTCGTTGGAAACCACTGAGACTCCATTTTCACTGTACCACTGTTTGGTAGCATTTGATTAGTGGCAGCTTGTCAAGTCTAGACAGACAATCCACCTCATGCTGCTCTAGAAAGGCAGTAGTCTCTTCCGTAGGTACACCTACTGGTAAATTTGCTGGTTCATGGTCCCAGAAGTAACGAAAGTTCCGTTTGAAAAGACCCACCACTTTCGCATGTGTTTTAGGATCCGCTGGTTTGGCCGGTCTGCCACTTCCGGGTTTCAGGGCGATGGTCAGAATTTCCCCGAACCGTTTCAAATCGTCACACACCGTGGATTTCGACAAATTTAAAAGTTTTGCTAGCTCTTGAGTGGATAGAACGGAATTTTCGTTCGAGTGTGTAGGATCGAATCGCTGAACTGGAACCAGTGAAGTCTTGATGTAAACAAACGAACTTATACTGACAACCGATGCCTACTGTGGTGTTACCGGCAAGCTCAGGGATTGGGTCGTGCAACTGCTTATAACTCTCATCCACGTAAGGTCGCTCACATCAAGTAGGAACACGTGAAATGAAGATACTCTTTCACAGGTATTGCCAGATTCAAAATGACAAATAAACCAACCAGGCTGTACCAAAGTGTGTGCTAAAAGCCAATACGAAGACTTTCCAAATCAATTCGGGAACGGCGAGGCTTAATGGCTCCTTTGTGAGCCCGGAAAGAAGTGGGACAAGTTGTTGTTGGGGGTCTGGTTGTATTACTGATGGTGGTGGGACGGGTAGTGGAGCGGATGGTGTTGTTTGCTGGCCGGTGTTCATTGCGGGTGGAAAATAGCGGAGTAACTTTTTAACTGCCTGCTGGCACTGCTGCAGGTCCGCCGGGATACCAATGGCGTTGCACTCTACAGGTTGCCGGTGATGATGTTCATTGGGCTGGGATGCAATCACCGAAATGCCAGCGACTATGATGAACTGGCAACTGGGTGGCGACGGCGGTGCGGTTGCCGTACTGCCAGCGACGATGGTGAACTCGGCAGAGGGATGGTGACGGCGGTGCTGTTGCCGTACTGCCCGTGACAATGGTGAACTCGGCAGCGGATTTGGGGATACCAACAATGAGTTGGAAATTCACGATGGCGGTCGGCAGTGGTGTTTAGTGCTTCGCACAAAGGAAATCGGCGTGGCTTACAAAATGGCGGTCGGTATTTGTGCTCCACACAAAGGATGCCGGCATGAACAATGCCGGGACTGTCAACCGTGATGACTGGTGGACGTTATCGGCGGTCTGCCGACGAGTATGACGCCACGTGCATTCGCCCGGTACTATGATGTTCCTTACGCCGTTTGCCACTCACGCCAATCGTCCACGTACTTCTGCTTATCCTGCCAAAGAATCCCAAAACAGAAAGAAAAAAGCCCCACTTCCTGGACCTGCACACCACAGATTAGACCCTTATTGTGACGTCACTCTCTTTCCTCTATTTTTGATTCATATAGTAGTAAAGAATTTACCTTTTTCCTTATGTTCTTCTACTTCTATTCGTAGGATTCTTGTCTCTCTCCTTTTTTAAATCTAGTTTCACAAAACTTTCAAAAAACATACAATAAATTAGATTAGACCACTGATCCTTTCTTCACCACTAATGGAACTAACAATTTACACAAAAAAAAACTAATCTTCTCCTACCAATAGAGCAATGAAAACATATTTGTTCCTTTGACCACCTGCTAGAGAAGGAGCACAATGGTCACACCACTTTCACCGAGGTTTATTTTCTCCGCATTAATTATTTGGACTCACGCACGCACTTCTACTCCTTTCAAGAGTTGAAACTGGATAGCCCTCTTCTTTTGAATTTTCAGTTCTCTAAAACTGCTTTTTGGCACAACAGAGCCGATGAAATGCCGAAGTTTGACATTTCGGCCTGGTTGGTTCATTCTTTTTACTAATGCGCCACCTGTGATTGAGCTAAACAACTAGGCGGGGAAGTATTTCGCCCGTTCGTTCAAACTACTTGACACCTGCAACACTCACATGGAGAATCGTGAGAGTGGAACAGGCTCTCTCACTTGCTAAGCCTACAAATGAGAGCCACTGTTCCAGGGTGTTAGTTTATTTATTTTGTTATTTTTTTTTTATTTTCTTCTTTAGACGGGACTGTTACAGGAAGGGAGGTTTTGGACTTGTGGAGGAGCCAACAAGTAAACATTGGAACCAACGGTTACAGTGGTTCTATACACTCTTATACCCCGTTCACATTACACCGTATATCACGTGATATACGCTGTCTTGCAATGAGCACTCATACATCTAGTTTTCACTGGAAATCCTATGTATAAGTGCTCATTGCAAGACAGCCTATATTACGTGATATAGGCTGTAATGTGAACGGGGTATTAGCTTTATGCAGAGAAATTTTGGAAAAATAAATCCCGGAAATTACCAGCGTTTTTGATGTGTCCGGATTTTTTTCGTGTTCAACCTTTACATGTACAGAAGTCCTCCTGTGAAACCAAACTTTTTGATCTTCTGAATATCTCGAACATTTATGCAATTCAAACATTAATGTATATTAGTAATCTATATGTTTTATTATTCTGTTTGAACCAACTTGAGTTATTAGAACACTATGCAGCTTATACAAGACTATATGCTCAAAAATCTCACACTAGCGAATCAATCTTCGAAAAATCTTCTTTCATTTCTCGCATCTGCTTGCATCGCGCATCATATTTTTGCAGGAAATCTTCAGAATCGTCATGAATCTAGTTTCTATTTACTCAGCGTGCGCGTGTGCAGCGTGTTGCTAAGGCATCCAATTTTAACTGACAAAGGGGCGCGCCTTTGGATGGTACTCTCACTTTTCGAAGGGTATAAATAGCGGGACCTTTCAATTAGAATCGATTCCTTGCGATGAAGGCAAATATGACAACTGTATCAAAACCGAATACTTCATCATTTCTTAATAGTAATGGAGTAATACGACATGCACTAAACTAAAGACACGGGATATACTACAGTATATCAAATTACTGGTCGCAGCGTGGTGTTATGTCCCGAACAGAGGAAAAAAATAGAATAGTTCTCGCTATTTTCTTGATATTCATGTGAACTGCCTTGAAATTACCAGAACTCACCGCAATTCATGTTGTTTCATTAAATAATCATTAAACTTATAACTGAAATTTTGACAACAACTGTAAATTTCCTGTAATCTGCCTGAAGCTAACGGAACTGCATGCAGTAAATAATGTGTGGAATGAATTGTTCTCAACTTTTATGTGAAACGGTAACAAGTGCGCAGCTTTATGATGCAATTCACTTCACAATCTTCCAAAATGCCATGATCAGTGTCACACTCAAACATTAATTTCCCTTGAATACAGCTCTGTCAAACCACCAAGTTTCTCAGCATCCACCCTTCCCTCTCTCTCTCTCTCTCTTTCTCTCTATCCACACCTCGACCGCCCACATTGAAGTGCACACATTTTGCTCTCGGTAGAACACCAACACATTTGCATTCAGTCGTACACGGTTTGCTCATTCAGATATTGATCTGTTCGCCTCACCCCACCATCCTCACATAGAGTAGGTCTATTCACTACCACCTTGCGCCATCGTCATCGTATCTCCTGCGAACCGAACACAGCTTCCAGCCCTGGAAAATCGTACACACACACACAAACACACACTCATTCGAATGACTCCCGTCCCTTCAGCTCTAACCAACCTGTGCCACTTGTTTCTTTCTTCACCCCTCGGTTTCTGCTGCTGCTGCTGCTGCTACTGCTTCTGCTTCTGCCACTCTTCAACAGTTTTCACAATTTCCATTTTTATCTGGTTATTGAAATGAAAAACTTGTACAATTTTCCCACCGACGACCGACCGACCGACCGACCGACCGTTTCGCATCCCTTTCACATTGGCATTCGTTTCGTTTGGTGCGGTGTGTGATGATGCGTTGCCCGATGATGCCAGAAGCCCAGAGGAAAATACTTTACCTCCCTCAGAGCGAGCGTGTTGGTGGGTCGATAGGCAGGCACACCGCACAGTTTGATGAGTTTCGGTGGCTGCGGTGGATGGCCTAGATGTAACCATAGCGCTAAAATTGAATCTGAAGCGTTTCAACCTTCGATGAACTCGCAGAATAATTTCTGTCGCGGTTTTCATTCTTGACAGGGCGTGGAGTTTAGGGGTGATCATTTTTCTTTTTTCGTATGTAACTGAACTAGAAACTACTTCTGAAGGCTGGGCAGGTTGGTTTGATTCGTGATTGTGATCATCCCTCGCCCTAATGTCAGTAGCTGAAAAAAACACAGCCTTGATGATTGTTTCATCTCGGCACCGTAAACCGCTTACCCGTGTCTTAATTACTTGCGTATGAACGGGTTTGTTCTGCTTATCAGACCTAGCCTTAATCCTGTATTTTGAGTCACTGCAAAAAAGCCAGCATCATTGAAGATGCATACACTGAAGTTGTTTGTAACGGTAACATTATGATGAACTCCAGGGCTTTAAAGGTCCACAATTTATTGGAATTTCATGAAATTTTTGGTGCTGAAGAAATTGGAACTGCCCTAAAAATCTCTGAACTTCAATAATATTGTCAAGGCATCCTGAAATTTTCAAAACTTTATCAAGCTCCCTCAAATTTCCTCACCCTTTCCTGAAATTAATTGATCAATTATTAAGCTCTCACAATTTTCCTGATGTGTTTGATACTTCCTTGAAGCTTATAGAACTTCCTGTAAAATCTTTAAACTTCTGCAAAGATCCCTAAATTGTCAATAAATTCTTGGAACTTCTCTTGTGTTCACAAATTTTTAGATTATTCATGGAACTTTCCTAAAGAGGAGCATTCATGCAATTCTCGGAATATTTCACGATTTCCACTTTCTTGAAAATAATGAAACAGCACAAAAATCATTAAACTTCTTTGTAGTTATCTGAACTGCCTTGAAGATCTCAGAACATTGCTAACGCTTTCGTAAATTCCCATAGAATCTTGGAGCTTCTGTAAAGCTCCTTCAATCTTTTAGAAGTCAATTGAACTGCCCTGAGGTTCACTGATCTTCCATGATGTCCTCGAAGCTACATTTAAGTTCTCCTGAAGTTATGCCAAAATTATTAGATTATTAAAGAACTGCCAAAATTATCCGGCCTTTGAGACGACTTCTCAACTGTATGGGATCCAGCCAGATGAGAACCTGGTTAGGCTGCAAAAATGTCTGGTTGGAAGTGCTTTAGAGAAGGTCTAAAGGCCTTACTTTGCCACCAGCAGTTCCAATTATTATAGAAATATTACGTGACGAGTGTGGTCACCCCGAACAGTTGGTCCATTGTAAGGAATACCCCCCACCCAAACAAACAAACTGAATACACATTTATGCGTTTTAAATTCTTTCAGCTCGCGGAGCGGAATAAATAAACTAAACACAGCAGAGTTTCTTCGAGTACTACTTTACATAAAAGCAGCTTTTTGGTTTATTCAGACGGTTTATATAGGTAGCTTTTAGTGTAGTTTACAATCTATCTTTGTTGCACACTTTCGTTCGTCTCACTGGCGGGTTCGAACTATTTCGCCGAATAGGATAGAACTCCTACAATTCTCTTCCCTTTAGTTAATGCTTAACATTAAAATTCAAAACTAAAATTCAACTCGGGAATGTTACTTCAAAAATAAACAAAATCATTATTCTTATTGATAATTCTGCTTATTTTCGAACGCCTGGTTATAGAAGGCGTTGGCGGCATCTTACGCTTGCTTGGTCTTGTTTTCGGATCCGAAACTTCATGTTGCTGATAAGGGAGATCATCTTCAAACAACCTCTGCGTAGAAATCGACGGCGAAGATCGGACGGGCGCATCAAAGATGTTAGAATCCGATGCAAATCCGTAAAAATCTTCATCACTGGGTTGAGCTGTTAACTGTTGTTTTGCTGCGGTTTGATCTTCAGGTGGTTTTGGCGAGTCTCGATCTATCAAAATCGTGGAAGCTGTCTGACGTAGAGAGTCTTCAGCCAAACGTAATTGTTGTCGGTGGGCTGAAAACAAGCGACCGCCGAGTGAAACCTTTTTTACCTTACGGAATACCGCTACTTCCGACCAAAATCTGGCTCGGATCGGGGATCAGCACCACGGTTCCACTCAAATGGTCACAGCAACCAACAACAGCAACCTAGCAGCAACCAGCAACAGACATCTGTAAATAGTCCGTCGTGCTTCTGTAAACGGTCGAATTCCTCCGCCAATTTTTCTTCTTGCCGTTCAGCGGCCAGCAGCACCGAAAATCGGTACAAAACTTTCAAATTCCGGTTCCAGATTCCTTCCGGATCAATCTTTCACAATATTACACTCCCTAAGCAAATAAACAGCCGGTAAAACAACACCACCGGACCTGCTTGGCAAAAACAAAGACAAAAGCCTAAATTAGCACTCTCTTAAAATCACTTTTTTTTTTCTTCATGAAAAACACTCCGCTTTGTTCCGACAAAATCTGCCGAACAACAAAAGATGGCCTTTTCAGCAGCAGCTCAAAAATGGTTTCACAAAGCGGCACAAACAAAACGCGTAGCTCGCTTTTCAGATTTCTTACCGCTTGGCTCTCAACTCCTCGGATTTCGCGTTCCACCAAAATCCGGCGGGATCAGCTGCCACTTCACTTTTCACTGTTAAAAAAAAAATCACCAAACGACCGAACTATCCTCGTACGCCACTTTAAATTCTTTCAGCTCGCGGAGCGGAATAAATAAACTAAACACAGCAGAGTTTCTTCGAGTACTACTTTACATAAAAGCAGCTGTTTGGCTTATTCAGACGGTTTATATAGGTAGCTTTTCGTGTAGTTTACAATCTACACTGGAGTCGCTTTTTACGCGGTTTTTTTTTACACGGTTTTTTTTTACGCGGTTTTTTTTACGCGGATTTCGGAATTTACGCGGTTTTTTTTACGCGGATTTTGGTTTTTTTTTACGCTGATTTCAGAATTTACGCGGTTTTTTTTTACGCGGATTCCGGAATTTACGCGGTTTTTTTTTTACGCGGTTTTTTTTTACGCGGGACGTATCACCCGCGTAAAAAGCGACTCCAGTGTATCTTTGTTGCACACTTTCGTTCATCTCACTGGGGGGTTCGAATTATTTCGCCGAATAGGATAGAACTCCTACATGCGTGAGCTCTGTAAGTCAGGTAATTAAGCGAACCCCACACACCCCATTGACAATAATATTGATGATGTGAATTCAGAAATATTGTCAATACCGATGTATTGATGTCATTATAGACTGTATTGACAATACAATTATTGTCAATAAAAGCTATCATTCAGGGTCCACTTTAGAAAGCCCAATGTTGCTATCAGAACTGATAGCCAAACTTCCATCGAACGAACCAGGATAATAAACTTTACAACTTTACAGAGCCAAGTTATCATTTTCGTTATACATTACTAATGCCTTAAATCTAAAATTAAATGATTTGAACCGATTACTCGCGGTCTCCTCAGGGCTAGTGGATGACAATTGTATGGATCAGGAGAGGCAGAAGGAGATTTGGAATATGATTTATGATTCAAAAATTTCACTATTTCTAAAACATGTATTATTCCTATCAACGTTATATCAACTCTGTAATTATACAATTTTTACAGAAACAAATAAACACACACATACATAATACAAACTAAACACAAGGTTAATCAAACTTACAATCTAAGGTTAATAGTCTTCAAGAAAACATACATGAGTTTCATAAACTCCAGATCGCGTCCAACCAAAATATCCCGAACTGGAACATTGGGTTGTCTACCTCGAGCCCGAAGGGAATCGTACATCTGACTCCACGATGCTCAGCACAAGACAAAATAATGTGATCTGCGGCCTGGTAACCTTGTCCACATTCACAGAGATTGCTGTCCCCCAGCCTAACACGGAACAAGTGAGCGCTTAGCGAATAGTGATTGGACATGAAGTCACGACCCACCTCCAACCCTTTGAACCAAGGATACTTCGACACCTTGGGGATAATCGAATATAGCCATCGTCTCAAACTCCCTTTACTCCATTTATTTTGCCAGCTGGCGAGTGACTGTTGACGATAAATGAAGAAAAATTCGTTGTAGGCGATTTTTCGATCGTAAATATCGCCTTCCATAGCGCCCACCTTTATAAGTGAGTCCGCTTTCTCATTGCCCGGAATCGAACAATGAGATGGGACCCATGCAAAGGTGATGACAAAAGATTTTAAAGATAAAGGACTTAGAAGCTCTCGTATTTTCATGATAAAATACGAGGAGTGCTTTACCAGCCTCATGGAGCGAATAGTCTCGACAGAACTGAGACTATCCGTAAAAATAAAATAATGATCTGGTGCAAGTGTGGCGATAGTTTCCAGAGTAAAATGTATTGCCGCCAGCTCAGCAACAAATACAGAACAAGAAGCTTGAAGCATTCGAGAGGCGCTATGAAATTCGTTATAAATACCAAATCCAGCGGATACCTCTATTTTAGTGATCCATCTGTGAAGAACGATCTTGCGGAATCAACTTGGACAAACTTTGCAGCGAAAATTGACGGGGAAATCATGGAACGATGATGCTCTAGGATTCCGCTAATCTCTTGCGTCATAGATAAATTAAAGTTAACTGAATTACCGAACTCGGAGAAGCTGGAACATCATTAAAATTCCCGAAATTTCCCTGATGGGGGGGGGGGGGAAACTCCCAACTTCTTTAAAGTTTCGTGGACTTTGTTCATAGAACATCTAGTAAGTTCCTGCAAACGAACGGACCTGAACAGTGTTCACTAGACTAATGCAAAATTTGACTTTTTCGCTCCACAGTGCGTAAATGGTTTCAAATCGGGTCCTGATTAGTCTCCCAAAGTTACAACTCATTTGGTTAGAAACAGACTTCGCGCAAGCCATTCGAAGTTTACATGTAAATTACTATGGGAAATCTCAACTTTTTGTTCATTGCCATCTACACTTTTTCCATATTGAGCTGCAAAACAGTTCGATAGCCATTCTTATAGAAAGCTATTTATCAACTTTGCTGAAGATTGTTTCTATGTAAAACGAGACAGCAAAATGTTATTAATTATTTAAGAGATTGGTAAACTTATGACATGATCAAGCAGCTGCTCTGTACGCAACACTGTATTTTGAAGTGTGACATAGTAGCCATGATTTGTGTGGCCTATTCAACGCCCCAGAAACACCAATGTTGCCTGCTGAGCAGTTGATTGAGCATCGATCCTTGCATTTAATAAAAAAAAGTGGTCTTGAGCAAAGTTGTAGCTGGGAAAATTTCCTACAAGTACAGTTGAAAGCTTTTGAAGCAGACTGATATGATGAATTATTAGATAGACATGAACAAAAATCTTGGTTTACCATAGTTATTCCCATACAAACTTCAAATGGTTTGTGCCATCTCAGTCTCTCATCAAATGGGTTCAAACTTTGAGAGGTTAGTCAGGATCCGATTTGGATCGTTTAAGTATTGTGGAGCGAAAATTTCAAAATTTGCATCACTCTAGTGTTCACTCGGCTGTCGACAGAAGCAGGCCAATCTCGATGTGTGTCCTCCTCATTGTTATTCATCAGCGAAACGAAAGAACTCGTTCAATGCGTCGTCGACTTTGGAAAGCAACCGTTTCGTGATGACGTTTTGCGTCCATTGCAGCAATGGAAGCGCTGTGTCTTCCGTTGGAGATACTGCCGTACAATGAAACCACTGCAAGTAGATCCCATTCTGATAGAGTAGGCTTATTGGATAGCGGAAGATAAAGTGTTTATTGTGTTGTACTTTTGGACTATACTTTTTACGATGTTTTGAATAGTGAACAAGAATCCTCGGCATTGTAAAGTTTATTCGATTGAGCCTTATCAAATAAATGAATATTCAAAAAACGGACCTGAAACTCTCAACAAAATGCTGAACTTTTCATGACGTGAAGTTCTCTGTTCTGAATATTTTCCTAAAGCTCATGGAACTGCACTGAAGCTCTCGGAACTTACCCCTAAAGATCTTTAAACATTGTTCTGGACTATCCTGTAGCTCTCGGAACTTTTTTGAAGTTTTTATACGCGCAAAAATGTGTATACGTGATGAGTGCAGAACATTATTCATAGCAGGCCAAGGGGTATTCAACTCTGCACACCTTAATCCGTGGACATCCCTATAAAGTCCTGTGGATATCCCATCGTAGCCAATATCAATTGAGACCAACGACTGCGAACGTGTATAAACTGACGTTCATTGTCTCCAGGTTTGTTTTTGATTTTCATGATCACGGGATCCAACCAGTTTGCACCATAGGTAGCTTTTGACCAACCGGGTGATCGAACCTGACGTTTGTTTTTTCCGTGGATTTTTTTTTATCTATAATCGGTTGATGATCTGGTCAAAACCAGGCCCAGGAGACAATTTCTAGTTCCTCAATCCCTATTATGACGCTGAGAAGCTGTTCCGAAGCCAAGTAGAACCTCCACGAGGCGTCCCATAATTATTTCCATCATTCGTTGAGTCGCAGCGTTGAACCTGACTATTGGCCACGAAAAGGCTTGCCAATGCCCATCAAAAATCGACTGCATACATCATTTGTTTATCTCAAATCGACGGAAGACATTCCGCGCAACTACCATAAACCGGAATAGTTCATGTTGATCTTCGTCAAGCTTCGTCTACAATTTAGACTTCTACATCAACACATGTTAGGCAGCATTCAGGTTCAATTGGCTTAGCTTGGTGAGTTCGTTCCATTTTTTAATTTTTATCTTTTCAAACCAGTAATATTGGGAGATCACATTTTTGTGGTGCGTTACTGGTATAAGATCTACCACCGAACCCTAGTCGTTATAACTTCAAACTAGGGAATCAGGATTTTCCAGTAATCAAAGGATTACATTTTAGTGCTTGTTACTTTTTATGACTTGATAATAGTGACAAGATTCGGGTAGTGACCACCGCCGTTATGCATTTATATATATTGTATATTTCAAATCAAAAATATTTTTATGTTCATAGAGTTTACATAATCCTTTTCCCTTTGTCCCCTTTGTCCTTCTCCTTTTCCTTTCCCTCTTCTCTTTTCAGAAAGCGAGTAATGGCGCTATAGCCATAAGCCATAAAAGGCTAGGACAAGAGTTAGTGCTTATGTCCCAGACGTCAGAAGAAAATGGAGCATCACTTAACCTTTCTAGCTTTGATGCTTCCAACAACCAACCAATCATATAACTACCAAAATCGGAACGTACGGTACGAGATGTCCACGTGTCATCCATTTATTGGATTCTGAAGTATCGTGTTCAAATCTTCGATTTAAACAGGCCCGCTGTTTTCTGAATCATCTTGCCCCTTAAATGCTGCACAGTAGGCCTGGTCGTTCTGATATGTGTGACGCATCTTTGATTTGAAACATATATCAAATAGACAAGAAAAATTATGGAGGTATATCCATCATTTTCCAGGATGCTTTCAAGAACTGGCTGTGTTGGTGTTAGATTAGATTAGATTAGATAGCTTTTGACCAACCGTCGGTCACAAGAGATTTGTAAGTGCTAGTATCTTTGTTTCGAGTATTTTTTAGATAATCGTGGTGTTTAGTTCCGTAAAAAAAAAAAAGTGTGTGCTGAGGCAGGAGCCCTGCCATTCGATTATCTGGTTTTGCACTCGCTCAATATTCTACAATGAGTGAAATTCCAAACCTTCTAAAAACCTCTTAATTACGGTAGCTAAAAATGTGTACCACACTCTTACTGGAAATCAACTCGCAACAGCCTTACCATTGAGCTTGAGCTTGAGCTTGAGCTTGAGCTTGATTGACCGCCCACGGTTGCTACTCTGTTACTGCCAGATCAGCTGTAATTACACAGAGAACCAATAGACGATGCTTGGGACTAGCAATCATCCTCAATGTGTAAAAACTGGTGATCTTAAATTAGGCAATACCAGCGCCGGCCGCGCCCGAACACAGGTCAAGAAAGGAATGGGAAGGATTGTGTTGACATGACACTCGCTTTGATGGAAGCCGAGAACACCTCTGCACTTCCACGAGGAATCACTGGGATGTTGGATAAGAGGGTTGGGTTTGCAGCAGGGTTCGTTTTGGTAAACGATAAGCTGAATTGATGTCTTAACGATCATATAACGCGAAGGAGCTTGGGATTAAACCCACGGTCTTCTGCTCAGTAAGCAAAAACGTTTGCCACTAGGCAGACGAGCACCTTTTTAATCACCGAGTTGCTGTTATTACCATGTAGTCATATCAACAAATAAAAGGATTGACGAATCTTGAATGTGGATGGGCCTGAGATTAGACTCATGATATTTTGCTCAGTAAGCAAAAACGGTTGCTCTAAGGCCACCGAGCCCCTCATATCACATAATACCGTTGCTCAAATTTGTGTATCCATTCAAACCCGGAACCAACGACAACAACGAGTTTCGCAAAATACACGATACACAAGCGATTTTACCATAAATCTCTTTGATATGTAAGGACCTGGGGCCGCGTTTTTCTGCTCAGTAAGCAGGCCACTGTAACCGACGATCTTTCAAATCCGAAAACTAAAAACTACGAAAAAGTACTTAGGCCTTCATTAAGTTCCACTTTCACGCGACGTTCAATGACAGGGTCCTATCCAGGATTACATCTGAAAAATCCAAATCTGGCCAACGCCCACCCTAAACCTAAACCTGTTCTAATCCACCTGAAATGACTAACGAATGAAAGACTTTGACTACCCAGCCATGCAATAGTCTCATTCCGTGCCTTATGGCAACTTAATGATTCTATTGCGCTCATCTTTTGGCACCACCCAGGGGAGACTTGGTCCTGTACCCAATGCTTAACTTATCTCCATTCCACTCAGCTACTCGCAATTTCTTGTGATATAGTGGGCGGAATATTATTATATGAGACAATTCAATGCAGACGTCTTTCCAAATTTGGCAGATCGACAGGTAATCGGTGAGTTACCACGATAGTTGCTATTCAACAACTCGACAACGTCCCATCGTCAACGCCTGCTATGAGAATTTCCCATTGCAGACGCCAACGAAATGACGTCATCGAGCTATCGATCAACTACCCTGGTTATCGCCTGGTACCTTATAGCACGATGCTAGGAGGCTAGATGCTAGAATCGATGAGCTACCTCTCCCCCTCAACTCGCAACAGCCTTACCATTGATGCGACTAAGTGATAGCAGATTGAATGACCCCATCCCCCGAATTGATTGGCGACTTAAGCACATACTTTCAACGGCTGATCCCTCATCGAAAATACAAGCAGAATTTAATTCACTTGTTGCGAGAAACTACGGATCCCACATTAAAATATATACAGATGGCTCAAAAGCCGGAAACAGAGTGGTTTTTGGCCTACATGGTCCAGATATAAGTATATCACTCCGACTACCCAACCGATGCTCTGTTTTCTCAGCAGAAACAGCCGCATTGAAGATAGCCCTAGAATCAATATCCCCGTTGAATACCACCGCAGTGATTTTCACCGATTCCGCTAGTGCTCTGAAATCTATTGAAAGTGGAAAATCGCGGCACCCTTGGATACAGTCTATAGATATGCATAATAACCCCAACGTAACATTCTGCTGGATTCCTGGGCACTAGGGAATCACCGGCAACGAAGAAGCCGATAGACTTGCAGCTTACGGTAGAACCAGTCAGCGACAAAGGACTAAAGTTCCCGGCGGCGATATTCGAAAACACATAGTGTCATCTATAAAATATGCCTGGAACATTACGTGGTCAAACGAAACCGAACTATTTTTGAGAAAAGTGAAAGGAAACATAGAGAAATGGAACGACAGGGAAAAGCGGAAAGAACAAAGGATCTTATCCCGATTGAGAGTCGGACATACCAAACTCACGCACGCTCATTACATAGGAAGTACCCGCAACCCACCTCGATGCGAAGTATGTCAGTGTCGCCTAACTGTGGAACATCTGCTCGTTTTCTGCCCAGTCTACGAAAACTGTCGGAAAACCGTCGACTTACCTGGATCCATACGAGAAATCCTATGCAATGATCCCAACGCTGAAGAAAAATTGTTGTTATTCCTGAGAGAAAGTTGACTAGTTGATAAAATATGACCACTTTGTGATTTATAATATTCGACCTCGAACTGAACGTAGTACCTTTTATATTTCCTATCCATTAGAGGCGAATGAATTTGTTAAAATTTAAAACCTCTTAAATAAAATAATAATAATAATAATAATAACAATAGTTCCGTTAAAGTGTAGAAAAATAATGGCAGGTAATGTTCGTGAGTGTTGTGCAGTTTTTTTCCGTTGTCAAACTCCCTAGTAGGCAGAGGTAGGACAGCTTACTGTAGAACGCAACAATCCACCCCACCGAAAATTGCAAAAACCCGCCACCAGATGGACAAACAACTGCCTGTTGGGAGGCCATGGGGGGTGGCGATAGAGATGGCCATTTTGAATGGAGGATATCGGGCACGAAAAACTGGCGATGAACGACGAATGGCCCGGGTCACTGGCCGACAGCCTAGAGCAGTGACCCAATGACTCATTCAACTTTTAAATTAATAAGCACTGATCGTAAGACCACCAGCAAAAACGGTTGATTAAGCAAGCAAGCTAGCTAAATTTACTTTGAATAGCGAACATTGGTGAAAACATAAAGTAATAGTGGAAACAGTGGAAAAGTGTGAGGAGAGAGTCAAGGACAGCAGGTAAACCGCAATAATTACCATTTTCCTAATGCCAAATGTATTTGACCATTAGGACCCCGCTGTATTTAGTACAGATCACCTGTATGCAGTGAAGTTCCGGTAGACGTACCGGAAGGTTACACCGTCACTGCCTGCCGGCTCGAGTTTGTCACCAACTCATAGGCCCAGGAAGTGTAACCTGGTGCTCGTCATCGCGCGCCAAAGAGGTACACGACGAGGAAGTGGAGAGGAAGCGGACGTCGACCGAGGACAAGCGGTCGACGATCGAAGACTTGTGGTGGAGGTGTTGCGAGGGACCCCGACAAAGAAAACAGATCAGATAGATTGTAAGAAAGTGGGAGAATAAGGGAGTAAAGAGGGAGAATAAAAGTTGTCAGGAAAGTGAAATAAATCTTTAATCTTGAGTAGTGAAGTGCTTGTGGAGTTTTTTCTGTGTGTCACGTACGATCATTCCCTGCCCCGCGTAATTGCAATCGGTAAGCGTGCCGACCCTGAGGCCATTGGAGTCAGGGAGTCTCGAAAGTGCTTCTGACTGAGGTGGCTGACACTTACAGGTTACCAGTTTCAACCTTCTCATCTGCCGTATCGACAAGACCCTCTCAACCGGCCATGGTGTGGATGAACTAGATTAAAGTCAATCCCGAATAGAAACTGTTCTAAATGAAATCACGAGCCACTGGGAATTTTGCTGTGAATCGGATGAGACGGACTGAGTTTTGCTAGATTTAAAGAGATTCACGGTTCAGAGAATACTTACAGATTTTGTCGGAGCGATCCTCGTACCGGTTTGTCGTTCTTAAACTCTCGATTGAATCGTTGTTTTACCAGTTTTATATATGACAACAAATTCTCTCACTAGCTTAACTTTTGAGTAAAACTGGTATTTAACCGAGTAGTCAACCTTAGCAACGATTGGCTAAACGTCAACACTCAACAGTGATGCCATTTTATTTTATATCGTCGGTGTCCTACTAGTCAAAGTGTGCCCTAACGTTCCAAACAGTGTGCCGTTACTGTGTTTTGGCACAGTGTTGATTACCCGGCGGAATATTTGTCAAACGTTTGTTTTTGATTTTCTAATACTTTAATTCCTCATGTTAAGGCGCTGATTGAATCAATGTTATGTTAGGTTTGATTGCAGCGCAATTTTTATATTTAAGCCCACAGTAATGGATAGGCCTCCAAAACTACAATTTTTTATTATAGAGAAACAGAGAGAAATAGTTTTGATTAAAAAAAAACAATCATTTTTCTGAGCTGACCATGAGTAACCACCATGACAGGCTTGATAACCTTTGTTACACAGGGCAATCTAATTAAGGCTCTTAACAAACATCATTGGTTTTACGAGCTGTATCAATTTTGCATGCAAACAATTTCCACCCCACTCCAAATCAGTGAACCGGAAATCTCGGTAATCAAAACAGATTTACTCCAGCTCTCATAGATGTTTTGTCTGAACATAAATCCTTATCCAACCACTTTCTAACGTGCGCCAATGGCACTTTCCTTTCGAGCATCCGCATCCACTTCCTGCGGGGCTCTCTTACCTTCCACACGTTTCACACTTCCACACGTTTCCCTACACGGGAACAAATCCAATCTTCGAATTGAGAAAAATGATTCATGATTCCGTGAACAAAGCGTGTTTCCATATTATGGAAATACACCATGAAGAATATGCATGATATCAAGGGCTATTTTTGCGTGACGCAACCAAAATTCCAGAAATCATGAATCATTCTAGTTGAAATCAATAATTTAGCGTTTAGCTTTTAACCCAAACAAAAAAATAAAAAAATTAAATAAAGTTCAAACCAAGAACCTCGGGATAGTTAAAAATATACTTTGACCACTAGACTTTCAGTACTTGTATAATACGGAAGGTAAAAGAGCTACCTATGTACATACTTACAAATGATTACCGACTTCGGTAATGTTTACCGAACTTTCAACAGCTGAACTGTTCGGTATAATCGGGCATTTTAATTCATTAGTTTAATGCTTCAAAACAAGGAAAACTTCAACACAATGGCAAGACTCGATAAATCAAACAAGCCTGACAGTGTAAAATTTAATGAAACAGCTTTTGAAATAAGGATCTAAGTTTTACAGAAGGTTTGCTAGGTACGTGTACAGCTTGTAGTGGTCCTGATTCCGCTGCATTATGAAATCATGATTTCATGGAATGATTTTTATTCATGAAAATAGAAACGGATTTGTTTCCGTGCATGCTCACTTTATTCTTGAACCGATTCCTCCCCCCAACATTTCTTGATGACATTCGGGCAGGATGCACAAAAAGGCGAAGCTGAATAATCAACCAAATAATCGAATCCTGCCTTCAGGCCAAAAGCCATCGGACCGCAATTTCCCAACTGAGACGAATGACCGGCTGGCGTCCAACCGAAGTCCTTGCTGCTGCGATCACCGACTCGAGAATGTTCGCTTTAGTGCTACTGGTTCCGATGGTGCTGTTCGAAACGGAATCGCCTTCCCGAGCAAAGTGTGAGATCAAATTGAAAACTAAATTTGATGTTATGATGTTGCTGGTTACCCGAACAGAGAATGAAAACAAAATGAAAACTAATTTTGATATTTTGATATAAGCGTTCGTGATAAAATATTTTGCCTACCGTGTGGTCGAGTTAATAGTAATCATAACAAAAATGAGATCTAAATGGTATATGAAGGATATCAAAAAGATATCAAATCATGTTTTCTAGATAACAAATCCATGTATGCGTTTTGATATCAGTAATTTCGTTGATAGTAAACAAAATAAGTAATCAATATGTTATTATAAATCTGGTAGGAAAACAAAAAACTAAATAAAAAACTAAATTAGTTATTATTTTGATATCATGATATCAAATTTAGTAATCTGAATGTTTTGAAATCTATTGGTTGATATCAAGATTCAAAATCAAAAAATTTTATCAATAAGTTTTCATTTATTCACAATAAAAACAAACCTATATTTCAATCAGTTATATCGATTCTATCTTATATCGATTAGTAAATTAAATTCGCAGGTAGATTAATATCAATAAATGTTGTAAAATATAACTGTACAAATCATAATTCAAGCTGAGCATTGCATTAGGTCCCAAGTAACATTGACAGATTCTATTTGTCGACTTTTTCTTTGTATCTTCACGGCCATTTAAAGACATTCCCAGGTATTTTCAGCACCCAGATCTGTAAAAGAAGCTTTTATCTAGCATCTAATACCCCGTTCGCATTACAGCGTATATCACGTGATATACGCTGTCTTGCAATGAGCACTCATACATCTAGTTTTCACTGGAAATCCTATGTATGAGTGCTCATTGCAAGACAGCCTATATTACGTGATATAGGCTGTAATGTGAACGGGGTCGTATAATACGACAAACACAACAAGAAACAGTGTTGTACTCAAGTTATTAACGAAAGAGAATTTCCACCAAGAGAATCGATCAATGTCACTTAGGACCTAATGCAATGTTCAGCTTGAATTGTCTTTGTGATGTTCATAAAGAAAATAGCAAGCATACTGATTGACTCGTAAGAAAAAAATATAACCATACTGAAATTAGTATAAGTATATAGTATATCAAAATAAGTTAGCAATATGATTTCAAAAACATAATTTCATATCATTTTGATATTTTTTTGATATCCGACTTTTCTCGGGTAATTCTTGCTCAGGTTGATGTCGATTTAACGGTTATAATGTCAAAATTGAGAGCATAAAATCATCCTGTGACATCAAATTGAAATCTGATTCTGCTATAAGTGAAGGCAAACTGAAAACTCAATTCGATGTACATTTTTCCTGTTGAAAAATAAAACGAGTATTTAATTTGATATTCTGCCATGGCAATAAAACCAAAACTGCAACAACATTTGCAGTTGTTGATTTTCTGTAAAAATACACTACTGGAAATAATGAAATCATAATCAAAAGCATATGAAGGTGCGTAGATCAAGATAAGACAGCAAGATGGAAACAACATTTGATATAATACTTCTCAATAGAAAACTGAAATAAAATTATGATTTCATTGTGTTGTTGACATCCAAATTTAATTCCGATTCGCCGTCATCAACATGACAGCAAATTGAAATCAAATTTTGATATCAACATCAAACTGAAATCATAATTAGATTTCAGTTTACGCGATTGACAAATTTGATAACAAATGTTGATTTCATTTTGCTTTTGATTTCAAAAATATGTTATTGGCATTCTGTTTTCATTACCTTAGCAGAACATCAAATTGAATACTCGTTTTGTCATCAACAGGATAAAAGGACTTTAAATTGAGTTTTCAGTTTCCTCTCACTGATAGCAGAATGAGTTATCAATGTGATATCGCAGGAAGATTGTGTTGCTCTCAATTCTGAACGTAGAAACAACCAAAACGACAGTCAGCCAAATTTAGTTTTCAATTTGATCTCCGATTTTACTCGGGCTTCCACCGTCGTCCCTATTGGAGCAATCGTTCGAAAGTATTGCATAGCATACTTCTTTTTCCCGCCCTTTTTTTTAGAAGCAGTAACAAATCTAGACTCGAAAGCAATAGCTATAGGATGGCCCGAGAGATGAGCTTGCAATTTCTAGCTTTTATATTGATTTTTATTTCCATTTTTATCCTGTCGCTTTCCGTTCGGATGGTGTTCATGGTTCTTTTATTTTCTAGCATTGTTTTGTATGGAAATTTGCATTTTGATACGGATCATCTTAGGACCGGCGGAATATGTTTATTGCCAGCATCATCTACATGAACGATGTTCTTCATATAACTTATGTATGCCTTCTTTTGAAGGCTTTTCATCATCGAAAACAATTCATAACTCCCGAAAAGAAGAGTCCGTGTTCTGGAAAGTCAACAAGAGACGGAAAGCGATCGAAATTGAATTGTGAATCAACTCTTTCGGCTGCCGGCATTCACACAGCATATCGGTACACACAGAGCAGCTCGTTATGGATCTCATGAATATCCTAATGCAGCTTTCAGAAATCCTATAAATGGAATGCAAATCCAGAGTATGACTGTCTCTCTCTCTCCCTTCCGCCGGCGTTTCACCACATATAGGTACCCACCTACTTCCGAAAGCATCAGTGTATTGAAATGCAGAAAAGCTTCCTCTGTTGGGTGGAAAGTCAAATTTGTACGTGCACGACTGCGGCTATTGTTAGGCAATTCCTGCAAATCTTGGTATTTGTTCGATTTATTCATGTGTCTCTGAGTGAAAAGTGAACTACTTAATGTTTCGTTTGCATGGGAACGAGATTCGGCAGAATATATGTTTCAAGTTAATACTTTATCGATTTTACCACGGTGAAAAAAAAATCACGTGACTTATTTGAAACGTGATTGTTTTGAAACCCATAGAATTTAACATTGAAATTACTGTCGTTCTATGCCCAATCATTACGTGTAAAGCGCAATATAACCAAATTATTGCTGAATTAAAATTCTAATGTTAAACCACAGGGATAATAATTTACAGGGTGATTCAGAATAACTGTCACTTTTAAAAATGGTCATAACGATTGAAAGCTTGTATGATTTTTTGATATCAGTATATTCCAGATTTACTGCATATATAACCTTCAACTTTAGCGACGCCGGAAGTGTAGTGGTAAGCGTGATTGCCGGTCACCCCAGAATGCCTGTGTTCAATTCCAGTCGGTGCCGCCGGGATGTTCTAAGGCATAACATCTCTGATCACGCCTTCCTTCGGAAGGGAAGTAAAGCCGTTGGTCCCCGGTTCATGAGTTGATGGGTCGATAGGTAGGGTCCAGGTGTGGGAGCTGCCTCCCTGGAGTCGGTAGCATTGGTGGTCAGCAATCTCTCCCTTTACCTTTAATAACCAACCACAATTGTCACGAAAATGAACCACAGCTGGCACGTACGTTTTAGTTCCAGCACTTTTGGAGTCCTGGCGATACGTCTAAGCTCTGATATTGAACGGATTTTCCACGCATGGTTCCTTTTTAGCTTTATAATGATGCGAAAAATTAATGTTTCATTCTGTCGAAGAAATTTCAGTTTCTAAAATATAACACACGAAATTATACAGATTTGTGACATGCTCCATTTTCACGTTCAAGGCTACTTGAAATCGGTGACAATAATAAAGTAATCTAATATAATCATTTGATGTTGGCATCTTTGCTATCGGATTTGGAGGTTTAACATTTCAACGAGATTTAGTCTTTTTCATTTGATCATACTGACTTTAAAACTTTTAAGGTGAACATTTTTTTTATTATTATTATTATAGTCACTTTTGGGTCATTCGTGACTTGTCCGGGGGTGAGATTTGAACTCGTGACTTTGGCTTGAGAGGTATGAATGCTAACCACTACGTTAAGGTGAACATCTAAGGAAGCCTTAGCTTGAAACTTGAAAAGCACAAATCGAGCTGAACATTACATTAGGTCCTAAGTAGCATTGATCGATTCTCTTCGTCGACTTTCTCTTTCGTTAATAACTTGAGCACATAACTTGTTGTGTTTGTTATATTAGATGCTAGATAACAGTGCTTTTATCGATATGTGTGCCGAAAATACCTGAGAATATATTTACATGGCCGTGGGAATACAAAGAGAAAGTTGACGAAGAGAATCTGTCAATGTTACTTAGGACCTAATGTAATGTTCAGCTTGAAATATCAGCAGCTTCCACAAAACATACAAATGTGAAATTACTTCTCCTTGTTTGCTGCGTTACTACAAACAGAGTCGTCAAAAGTGTATGTTTTGTGGCAGATGCTAAATCCAATTAGGAATTGTCATCCGACTTCTTCAGAATCGTTTTACAAATTTTCTCTATTTTTTTCTGACTGTCTTCAGGAGTTTCTATTGATTTCATTAAAAGATTCTTCAGGCATCTCTCAGAAGTTTTCTAACATTCTCCGGGGGATTCTTCCAACTTATCCTTATAGTTTATTTTCTATATTCTCCTAAAATAATCTTAAGGCCACTCCTGGAAATTTATTCTAGTTTTATTGGAAGGTTGACCACAACTTTATTTCATCTTTCCGCGTAAGTTTGTTTCAGTTTTGTTAGGATGTTTTCAACGACTTCCACTGGACGAGCCCTACATCTTTTTCTGGAAGTTAATTCCGGTTTTTCTTGACTTGATCTGGAAGTTCATTCTGAACGGCGTTGGCCAATTCTAACGATTTATCTTGTAAGTTCCTTCCAAGTTCACCCAGAGGTCCTGTTGACATGCCCCTGAAATGTCTGCCGACTTCTTCTGAAAGATTATGTAAACTTGAATCCTGATGAATGAGGGCGTCTTAGTGGAATACCTGTATTCCAGAGAAGGATTAGTAATTTCCATTTAATACCACTATCTTATTTGCTTATCCTTGACAGATACGCGTATTTCGTCTACAATGTGCAGACTTCTTCAGTCTACTCGGCTGAAGAAAACATCGTATTTTACCGAATATATATTAACCCAGGTACATTTTCACTTAGAAGCTAGGTAAACTCAAATTTAATTTCCTGTAGGAGCAGCTACTACGCTGCTTACTCGTTGATGTGTCCCAGGCAGTAACTTGAAAAGCCATGTGTGTCCATTTCCTTGATCTCTGTTGAGTAGAGTTAAATTCCGTTGTTTGTTGATCTCGAGACTTCCTGCAACATTCAATTTCCATGGTGTAGATACGGTTCGTAAAATAGTGAAATTCTCCGTTGATCTTCTCGGACGTTTATAGAATTTTGGCAGCCCCATCACGGCGGATAGGAGACCTTAGGTCAACCACCTACTGTCTCTGAAACCTTTACAATTGTTACAGAAACCAACAGAGAAAGACATCGAACTGATATAATGGCAACGACTTTTAGCGCAAAACAACGGACACGAATTGGATCATGGAATGTATTGACTTTAGCCCAGCAGGGTAAACTGGCACAACTCGCCAACGAGGCGCGACGCATAAAGCTAGAAATCCTGGGACTGAGTGAAGTTCGTTGGCCAAACTTTGGAGAACACAAACTGCCGTCGGGACAGCTACTACTTTACTCTGGTATTCGAGGTGAAAACGCTCCCCGCCATCGTGGAGTTGGTCTCCTACTTAGCATCCAGGCAAGTGCTGCGCTCATCAAGTGGGAGCCTGTTAATGAGAGGATAATCGTTGCCAGATTTAGAGCACGGGTTCGTAACCTTACCATAATCCAATGTTATGCGCCAACCGATGCCGCCAAGCTACAGGACAAGGAGAATTTTTACAGTCAACTGAATGCCGTCGTGGATAAGTTTCCAAAGGGTGACATCAAGATCTACACTGGCGACTTCAATGCGAAGATCGGCTCCGACAACACGGACTATGAGCGTGTCATGGGACGCCATGGTCTCGGCGAAATGAGCAGAATTTTGTGGCAATAACGACATGGTGATCGGGCCCCATCGGCCAGTGCACAAAGTCACGTGGGTTTCCCGTGATGGACAAACCGAAAATCAGATCGACCACATCTGCATCAGCCGAAAATGGAGACGGAGCCTTCTTGATGTCCGGAATAAACGCAGCGCCGACATCGCGTCTGACCATCACCTTCTAATCGGTGAAATCCGCCTACGCATGGCGCGGATCCAGCGACGGGAGGAGAGACTCGGACGGCGGTTCAACACACGCCGACTTGAAGATCCAGCGGTAAAAAGGTCTTTTGTTGAAGAACTTGAGACTCGAGCTGCGGACGTTCCAGAAGGTGGCAGCGTAGAAGAACAATGGACGGCCATCAAGAATGCCTTTATAGAAACAAGCGAGAACAACTTGGGTGAGCTGCGCACCCAGAGGAAAGAGTGGATCACAGATGAAACCTGGCGGAAGATTGAGGAGCGTAGTGAAGCAAAAGCCGCGATAGAGCGGGCGAGAACCAGAGGAGCCAAGAACGAATCCCGTCAACGGTACTCGGCTCTAGAGAAGGAAGTCAAGCGCTCTTGCAGACGGGACAAGCGAGTGTGGGTGAACTCCCAGGCCGACGAAGGGGAGAAAGCCGCAAACACTGGCGATATACGCCTCTTCTACGATATCTCACGACGCCTGAGTGGAGCAAGGATAAACCCGAGGATGCCAGTGAAGGACACGACTGGACAATTGCTTACCGACCCCACTGACCAGCTGAAACGCTGGTTTGAGCACTTCGAACAACTTCTTCAAGTTTCGACGGCCAACCAGCCATCAACATCTCGGCATGATCCGCCTAGGGTGCGGCGCATCACTCGCGTCAATTCCGAGGCCCCATCACAAGAGATTGAAGCAGCTATCCGAAGCATGAAATCCAACAAGGTTCCAGGGGTCGATCGCATATCAGCAGAGATGCTCAAAGCTGACACCATGCTATCCGCACAAATGTTGCATCAACTATTCTGTAATATCTGGGACACTGCGACTTTTCCGGCCGACTGGATGCAGAGCATCTTAGTGAAGGTCCCAAAGAAGGGGGATCTGACTGTGTGCGACAATTGGCGAGGCATTATGTTACTGTGTATTGTTCTCAAAGTTCTGTGCAAAGTTATCCTGAATCGGATACAGGAGAAGATCGACGCGACTCTCCGACGGCAATAGGCAGGATTCCGTGCCGGAAGATCTTGTGTGGACCATATTGACATGAGTCCCTTTATTTGGTATTCATTGACTACGAAAAAGCTTTTGACCGTCTCAATCACGAGAATCTGTGGGTCGCCCTGAGACGCAAGGGAGTCCCGGATGAAATCGTCAACCTCATCGAAGCGCAGTATAAGGCTTTCACGTGCAGAGTTCTGCATAACGGAGCCTTGTCCGACCCTATCCGGGTAGTCGCTGGTGTGAGACAAGGATGTATTCTATCACCGCTACTGTTTCTCATCGTAATGGACGAGATCATGGTAGGTGCAATTGACCGTGTACCGAACTGCTTTGGCAGCCTATTACCATGGAGCATCTCAACGACTTCGATTTGACTGATGATGTTGCTCTACTAGCACAACGGCGCTCTGATATGCAGAGTAAGCTCAATGACCTAGCCGAACGCTCCTCTGCGGTGGGTCTCACCATCAACGTCAACAAGACCAAATCGTTGGATATCAACACGGGCAACCCTTCCAACTTTACGGTAGCGGGGCAAGCAGTGGAGAAGGTCGAAAGTTTCCAATATCTTGGCAGCCAAATAGCGTCAGACGGCGGGACCAAGAGCGACATAGGTGCACGAATCAAGAAGGCTAGGGCTGCCTTTGCGAGTTTACGAAACGTATAGAGATCCAACCAGTTAAGTCAACGCACCAAAATCCGAATTTTCAACTCAAACGTGAAATCTGTGTTGTTATACGACAGCGAGACGTGGTGTGTATCAGCGGAGAACACTCAAAAGCTGCAGGTCTTCATCAACCGATACCTGCGGTATATAATTCGTGCCTGGTGGCCTCACAACTGGATCTCGAATGCCGAGCTCCATCGTTGATGTCATCAGAAGCCGATAGCAACAGAAATTCGAGAGCGAAAGTGGAGGTGGGTCGGCCAAACACTTCGACGGGGCGGAAACGAAATCTGCAAGCAAGCGCTGGATTGGAATCCGGCAGGACATCGCAGCAGCGGCAGACCCAGGGGCTCATGGCGGCGGAGCCTCAATAAGGAAATTAAGCAAGTCGATAGGAATCTGACCTGGGCCCAGGTCAAGGCAAATGGAGCAGCCGCCCAGGATGGAAGTCTTTCACGTTGGCCCTTTGCACCGCTGGTGGTGCACTGGACCCTTAAGTAAGTAAGTAAGTTTATAGAATTTTAGGACAGTTCCATTTATTTCAGGACAATACCAAAATCTGCAAGAAAAATAATGAGCACTTCAGGGTAGTTTCGAAAACATCAGGCAAAATTAAATAACCCCAAGTTAAATTCACATCAAGGTAATTACCTTACAGAAAACCTCGAGAAACGAGGAGAATTTCGGAAAACTTCAACAAATCCCCAAGATTATTATTTTCTTTATGAGAGAGAGACGCTCAGCCCTAGGTTGGTTCACCTTTGCAGTTCCGAGATCTTTATATGAAATTTTTGAGTTATTTTATTATTTTCAGAGATGTTCCAAGTACTTAAAAAGAGATCAGAGAACTCCAGGACTAAATCGTCGGACATAAAGCGCTACGCTTTATTGCATTTTGATCCACCGTTCACTGAAAAACCAATACCAGAAAAAAATATGTTTAAGTTTTACGACGAGCTAATCTACCATTCAAATACAGTAAATATATGAACGGTCCCAGATGACTGCCTTGAGGTACACCAGAAGAAACAGCGAACGGTTGAGAATTACATGAGAATTCAAAACTAAGATCGTTGGAGGTCTTATTGAGTGTCCAGAACCACAATGCTCTCTGCCGAACATGCTCCAGATTCCCCAGAGGATGGGCAAAAAATTCCTCACGCACATAAGGGTTAAGCGAGTTCTTCTGAAAATTTTTAAGATCTAATTGATGTCTCAGATTGAAATTATATTGATCTTGAACTTGAAAAAAAAAATCTTAACTTAACGAGTTCTCAGACACAAACTTGTCTGGTAGCTGGCTCCGCTGAAACTTCACTTACTCAAGCGCTGCATTGGGGATTATTTAAAAACATTTAAAAAATAGGTGGCCTACACACTAAAAAAATCTGAATTTTACTGGTGATGTAAACATCCACGCATGCAAACTTCCTTTTCACGTAAACTAGCAGCTTGCAAGAAATGTTGCAAACAAAGGTAGAAAGTTGCATACAGTATACACAGCAAAAAAATAATTTTGATATCACATCAAAGTGGATGCACTACAATCATGTCGAAAATTTCATGTAATTTTTATGACCACATAAATAAACAAATGCAGTAAAAGCAGCGTAATGTCAGTTCATGCATTGTATTAATGATAATTTTGTCCTTTTTAGCAAGTAATATTACACCATATTTTCGACATGATTGTAGTGCATCCACTTTGACGTGATATCAAAATTATTTTTTTGCTGTGTATGGAATATTGCATGACATGTCTTATAAATTTAAACGATTTATAATGTAAATTTGTATGATTTATGACGCTCCATTTATGTGCATCATAGTAACGGAAATTTACACTATTTTTTTTAGCTGTGTAGGATTGCATCAGATAAGCGAATCCTTGTATGTCATTGTTACCCTGTAGCAAATTTATAAATTCCATCACATATTTTACCAAGCACCCTCTAACTTGTCAATAAATGTTCTAAAATGGAAGCATCACTGCCTCACGAGCTGAATAGCAATAAATGTCTACACGGTCATCAACAAGCCACCAGGATGCCGTTGTTGGCAGAGCGTGAAAATATCGATACATTTAGTTTCCCCTCGCGTGCCATGCTACATATTTGCTCGTCCCACCACCACACACCGCATGGAACCAGTCCCGAATAAAAGCACTCGGAGTGAGCTGCTATTATTTATGCAGCCTCCTTCCGCCAATATTAACCACCGAGTTCCGACCTGGTATGAACGATCCATCAGAGGCTTATCCATTCCATTCCGGAAAGTCTAGTGTATATTTTATTGATTTATAATCATGGGATGTGTAGAGGCATGCATATAAATGAGTAATGTGATCTCATCTATAAATACTCACGTACAGCAAGTGAGACAGAGAGAGAGAGAGAGAGAGAAGGAGGCTCGGGCACATGTTGATTACCACCAGGCGTCGTTCCCCACCTTCATCCCGGCCGTTAGCATTCTGGTTGGATCCATGGAAAGAGGGAGGTGCACCTGGGGGAAGGGTATCGGAAAACCACATCAGAATGTGCCAGATGCAACGTGAATTTGTGGCCGGGTAGAAATATGTGGCTAAATTGCTGATGCTGGCATAAGTGTACTTAAGGCCTGAGAGGGGGGGGGGGGGGGGTCAGTGGGTTGGAGGATGAGAGATAGATGTGCCAAGACTACCAACTGGAATGGGGTTGAGGACTTGCTCTGCTGGTATTCGGTATGTTGGGTGTGGTGTCGAGGAACTTGGTGGTACCAAAACGGAGATTGTCTTAATGAATGTCTCCCTTGGGAGTGAGAGCTGGAAATCATACAGACAGGGTTCTTAAAGGTGTGAAATGGTAATTAAACAGTTTTTCAGGATGATTTTGAATACAAATTAATGCAAACATTGAATTAGGGCACATTAGGATAAATCAACACGGAGAATAGATCTGAGCTGACAGAATTGGCAGTCAGTTCACCACTCAAGATATGTTTTATCAAAGATATACACAAAGTTTATCCAGCGAAATCATCCGGGTGCAAATTTTGTAAAGTTTTATTTAGAGAATACAGGCATTAATATTTCCAGTTTAAGATAGCAGCCGATACTCGCTTATCAGTCCCATAAGATTTGTCATAACTTTTGAGTTAACCTCCTGAATAGGGCGGCACAATATCAGCTTCAATCGACAAAATCGATGCGACGAAGTGACTCCTAGCTTTATTTTTCTGTTGAAATCGAACAGCTTTGCAGCATTCTATCAACTCAGTCAGCGCCTGCAAACTGGGTTCGATTCCCGGTGCGGTCTAGGAATTTTTCGGGTTTAAAAATAGCTTGACTTCCCTGGGCACAGCGTATGACTGTACTTGTCACACAATCACACTAATGCAAAAAATGTATAGGCATCGAAAGCTCTCAATTAACAACTGTGGCAGTGCATCTTGAACACTAAGTTGAGAGCCCATAATAAGCTTATATGCGATAAGCAATAAGCTTGAAATGTTGAAAAGAAGAAGAAGAAGTCGTTACCGGTAATTCAGTTCGTTGTCTGTATTCATCTCTGCACACCTTAATCTGTACCGAAAGCTGTGCCAAACGCTATTCCGACCGTGCCGAAGTGTGCCAACTAAGGTGTTAATATCCCATGAGTTTAGAACAACCCTGAAGTTATAATGACATCTGTGATTGTGTTTAAATTTTCATTTTCGAAGCGGGAGGTGAAAGAGAAACTGAAAGTTATCAAACCCATGCGGTGCCAACTAAACCGTTTGGTCAATAATATAGTGTTGGTGGTGCTAGTGGGTCAGATTGCAAATACTTATATTCATATATTTAAAGCGCAATTCAGATATGTTTCGTATCTGCAGTTCGACTGTAGGCAGCACTCTGTGGTTGTAGTTGGTTCATCTGCGAGGATCTTGCTAAACAGCAAATTCTGCACCGAGTCAAATTTTCTAAATTAAACAAGGCCCTACAGTGGACCGATAGGATGAACAAGTTGAACTGGTGAGGTGATAAACGTCATGTCGTGTGAGGTGACTCTCCGTGCAAATAAAATGGAGAGTCACCTCACACGAGGTGACTATTGTCACTTCACTAGTGACAGAGTCACACGATTCACAGAATGGCAAGCAATAATATCTAAGGAAAAACTCAGGAGAAATCAAGAAAAATTCTATACCGGAAGATCCTCGGCAAATCCGATATGCAACTCTGGTCGAAAACCCCTTTGATAAGCTTTTTGACTTTATTGTTTATTCGGTGCTGGTTCATTAAGCCGAAGTTCTTTAGGCTGATGTAAATTTATAAGTCCTGATGAATGTGGGCGTGGGGCCTCCTTTAGCTCAGTCGGTAAAGGCGCAGCTACAAAGCAAGACCATGCTGGAGGTGGCTGGGCTCAATTCCCGGTCCGGTCTAGGAATTTTTCGGGTTGGAAAATTTCTCGACTTCCCTGGGCATAGAAGTATGATTGGACTTGCCACACAATTATACCAATGCAAAATGGTACAGGCATCGAAAGCTCTCAATTAATAACTGTGGAAGTGCATCTAGAACACTAAGTTGTGAGCACGCAATAAGCTAATAAGCCATAAACAATAAGCTTAAAAAGCGAAGAAGAAGAAGAAGAATGTGGGCGTCTTAGCGGAATACCTATATAAAGAGAGAGCGAGAGAAGGATTAGTAATTTCCATTTAATTCCATTACGTTATTTGCTTATCCTTGACAGATACGCGTATTTCGTCTACAATGTACAGACTTCTTCAGTGACTTGTACTAATACTCGACTCGAGTCATAATCTTAGTGTACAGACTTTTTTTTTTTTTTTTTTTTTTTTATACAGGGGGGAATCTGCTCACAGACACCTGAGAAGGAACTCAGGGTGTGGGAATGGGAGAATTTCACTCCCGACCCACTAAACCTTACCCTGTGCGCTTGGCCCTTGGCCTCCCCGGAACCGCCCGAAGGCATTACTTCGTGGGAGGAGCCGCTGTAGCGCTATGGCGCCTCTCTAGCAATACTCTAACGATCTGGTCGGGCAGTAGGTAACTGCTGCTCGGCTCGCCACTGTCGTTGTAATACCGAAACTATGTGGGTGACCGCAGTCACCACTGCGCTCCAGTTCTCGGTGGTACCACACATCCTATGAACGATGTTGTCCGGACTGGTATCCGCTCCACATATCGCTAGCATAGCGCTCGATACTGGCTCGAAACGTGGACAGGCAAACACGACGTGTTCGGCGGTTTCCTCGACACCAGCACATGTGGGGCAGGTGGGAGTACTTGCATGTCCGAACCTATACAGGTAGTGTACAGCCTATCGTGATTTCAGAATCAATACACTAATTCTGCTTATAAATACCCAGTTGAGCAGTTCCAGGCCATAAGAATGAATCGAATTTTGCACTTATTGTGAAACACATCCATTTCATGTGTGAATCTTATGCTTTGAACCATGCCTCAGCACTATTGGTCAGAATTGTGACACACTTGGAGTATATGTGCCTCACATGGCGATATCAATAGCTTTGCACATCATAGTTCAATGTTCTACAATATTCTACTTTATCGACTTCTACTTTACTGACTCCAAAATTGAATCGAAAAATATACAAACAAAGGGCAGAGCATATACATGCCTTTTTTTAATGGGTCTTATTTAGGAATTGATCCTGGACTGTTGGGGTGTGTTGCTGCAGTTGTCTTCGTTCGATCTCACTGGGCTACTTTGCACAACAAGCAATTCACATAGCATTGAAATGGAAAACACTTCAAATCCTTCTGTTTTAAACAGTAGTCTGATTCAATGTGCAATACACTTGAATTGATAGGTGGAGACAAACCAGCTCCAGGCTGAAGGCCTCCCTAATAAAGATAAATTAATTAATTAATTGAATTGATAGAGAAATATTATCAACATTTCAAAGTTTTTTTTTTTTCATTCGGTTTGTTTTCCGTCGATCTTGTTTTCCGTGCTGAGCACCAATGCTACCGACGCCAGGAAGGCAGCTCCCACACCTGGCCCCTACCTATCGACCCATCAAATCATGAACCGGGGACCAACGGCTTTACTTCCCTTCCGAAGCAAGGCGTGATCAGAGATGTTATGCCTCAGAGCATCCCGGCGGCGCCGACTGGGATTGAACCCAGGCCTGCTGGGGTGAGAGGTAATCACACTTACCACTACACCACCGGCGCCACTTATTTCAAACACTAGAAATCAACGTGTAGAACACATTGAACCATGGTGAAATACATGTAAAATAAATGTGATTGTTCATATGAAAAATCAAGTGTTTAAACACTTCGATCAGACGTGTGAACTTTTTTGAGTGTACTTACAGACACTTTTTCCGGAAGTTCAACAACCGTTGAAAACCAAAACCGACTTCTTTAAAATTTCTTCTGCAGTCGGTACAGAGGAGTTTGATCCCTACAGATGGTGGAGAATAACTTCTGGTTCTGAACAAAACCACAAGCCGTAGGGGTTTTTGCTGTGAATCGGATTAGAGGGACTGAGTTTTGTTCGTTTAAATGGATTCATAGGGCAGAAAATACTTACCGTTTTTTTTAATGTAACATGTCACGATTCTCGAACTTATTGGACTTAACGATGGAGTAAACAAAGCATTCATCCTTAGCAACGATTGACAGAACGTCAACGCTTGATAGTGATGCCAATTTGTTTACTTTTTTAGGTGGGACGACGTCTTTCATTACTGGACGAAATCGAAAATGAGGATTGTATCGAAAATGGAGGAAGTTTTCAAACGCAAATTTCTCAAAGCAATTTATGGGAAAGATGTCGTGCAATATGTCATTCGACGGAGCATTTATTCAGCATTTTTTTCGTGTATAGTACACATAGTGAAATCTACACGATCTTGTCAAGGATTTCTTCACCACGGATGACGTCGGTACGCAGCCAGCAATGAATCTGCTATCCTAGGAAGATAAGCGTGCACAACAGATCCTAGAGGAAACAACGGTTCGAGTCGGCACCCATTATGAAACCGGTCTTCTGTGGAAGTATGACCACATAGAGCTTCCTTACAGCTACAACATGGCTCTTCGTCGACTTGAATGCTTGGAGAGGAGGATGGATCGAAGTCCAGAACTCAAGAATGCCTTGCAGAAACAACTAAAGGATTACCAACTCAAGGGCTACGCACACCGTGCGACCGAGCAGGAGCTAGCTACTACTGATCCAAGAAGAGTATGGTATTTACCTTTAGGAGCGGTGCTGAATCCATGGAAGCCGGGAAAGGTCTGCATGATTTGGGACGCTAAAGCTGCTGTAAACGGGATTTCTCTCAACTCAGTACTATTGAAAGGTCCAGATCAACTGACGTCGCTTCCTGGCGTTCTGGTTCGCTTCCGACAGTTCAGTGTGGGCGTTTCAGCAGATTTAAAAGAGATGTTCCACCAGCTATACATGCGATTCCTATTTCGCAGTGATCCTTCCAGAGCTGCAGACATCTATCTCCGGCGTCAACTCAGTACGTTAAAAACAAAAACGCTGATGATTTCAAAGAGCTGTACCCCCGAGCCGCTGAAGGGATAGTACAGAACCACTATGTTGATGATTCTCTTGAGAGTTACGAAAGCATTGAGGAGGCCATCAAAGTATCCCGAGAAATGCGCTATATTCACGAGCAAGGTGGCTTCGAGTTGAGAAATTGGCTGTCGAACAGTAGCGAAGTGTTGAGCCGGCTAGCAGAACCACAGTCCAAAGAAGGCAAGCAGCTCGCAACAGAAAAGTCAAACGACTATGAACGTGTTCTCGGACTTCTATGGTTGACACAGGAGGACGCCTTCAGTTTTTCAACCCAAATGAGTCAGGAAATCTGTGATTTGATTCAGAACGGCGAACGTCCAACAAAAAGGCAAATGTTGAAATGCCTGATGTCCCTTTTCGACCCTCTGGGACTGCTATGCCACTTCACAGTACATGGAAAGATCCTGTTGCAAGACGTGCGGAGAGCAGGAATTCAGTGGAACGAGAAAGTGAGCGAGGACTTGCACAGAAGGTGGAACAACTGGACGAGCCTGTTCGAGGAGGTTAAAAAGCTTCAAATTTCACGCTTCTACTTCCCACGAGCAACTGCCGCACGCTACAGGGATCTACAACTTCATGTATTCGTTGACGCGAGTGAATCAGCGTACTGCGCAGCTGCCTACTTTCGTACGTTGAACTCCGAAGGAATCCCTGAGTGTGTGTTGGTCACAGCGAAGGTGAAGGTGGCTCCTCTGAAGACGCAGTCGGTTCCACGACTGAAACTGCAGGCCGCAGTTTTAGGAGCACGTCTAATGCAGTTCGTGGAAGAAAGCCACACACTATCCATCACGAAGAAGGTGCTTTGGAGTGATTCTGCTACGGTCCTTTCCTGGATAAGAGCTGACCATCGTAGATACAAACAGTTTGTTGCGTGCCGAATAGGCGAGTTGCTGACTGTCACCGATGTGGAAAACTGGCGTTGGGTTCCTAGCTAGCAAAATCCGGCAGATATTGCGACGAAGTGGGGAAAAGGTCCCGATTTGGCAGCAAACAGCGTTTGGTTCAAGGGTCCTGCATTCCTGCAGCTTGCAGAAACAGAATGGCCGAAGCAGCGAACGCTGTCATCACCCACAGAAGAAGAACTGCGTTCTTGCAACGCTCACAAAGAGGTAAAAATACCTGAACGTCAGGTAGATCTGGAACGTTTTTCCCAACTGAACAGGGCCACTCGCGCAGTTGCTTGCGTCCTACGGTTCATCGGAAATCTAAAGCGGAAAACCACAGGCAACCAACGATCCGTAGGCCCGTTGACGTCTGAAGAGCTGCAGAAGGCGGAGAAACTTCTAATTCGTAAGACCCAGTGGCAGAGCTTTCCTGACGAGATGGTGGTGTTAACACGCAACAGGTTGAAACCGGACGAAGAGCAGATACCCGTGGCAAAATCCAGCAACATCTATCCGTTGTGTCCAATCTTGGATGACGACGGTATTCTACGCATGGATGACCGGATAGGAGCAGCACCGAACGTTGGAAAGGAGGCGAAATTCCCGGCGATTCTCCCTAGGAGCCATGTGTTCACACGTCTGGTGGTCGATAGTTATCACCATAGATATCTGCATGGTAACGCAGAGACAGTCGTGAACGAGCTACGCCAACGATACCACATTCCAAGGCTTAGGACAACACTGAACAAAATCATAAAGATGTGTCAATGGTGTAGGATTTACAAGGCTTCACCCAAGATTCCCCGTATGGCTCCGCTTCCGCTTGCAAGGATGGCATCATTCGTACGCCCATTTTTGTACGTCGGCGTAGACTTCTTTGAGCCATTGACTGTGAAAGTAGGCAGGAGTAAAGCAAAACGATGGGTAGCCTTGTTTACATGTTTAACGGTACGCGCAGTATATGTTGAAGTCGCTTACAGCCTCACCACTGACTCCTGTGTGAAGTGCATGCGGCGATTCATATGCCGTCGAGGTTCTCCGGCCGAAATATATTCGGACAACGGCACCAATTTTCAAGGCACCGAAAGACTACTAAATGAGCAGATCGAGCAAGTGGGTACCAACACGAAGTGGATCTTCAACCCTCCAGGAACACCCCACATGGGCGGAGCGTGGGAGTGGATGGTGCGCTCCATCAAAGCTGCAGTGGACGCAGCATACAATAACAACCGCAAGCTAGATGACGAGGCGCTTGAGACATTCATGGTGGAAGCTGAAGCGGTCGTGAACATTCGTCCACTCACGTATCTACCGCTTACATCGAAGGAATACGAATCCCTTACGCCAAATCATTTTCTTCTGGGCAACTCAAGTGGTGTGCGGCAACCGGCTGTTCCGGCAACAACTCCAGCTGACGCTCTACGAACCTCTTGGGGCCAGATACAACAACAGCTCGACGTGTTCTGGAGAAGATGGACCCGGGAGTATCTCCCAACTTTGACTAAACATCCGAAGTGGTGCGGCGAGGTGCAGCCGATAGCTGAAGGAGAACTGGTCTTGATAGTTGGCGATGGGAGAAGGAATGAGTGGATAAGAGGTCGTATAGTCCAAACAATCAAGGGGGTGGACGGAAGAATAAGGCAGGCTAGGGGGCTAGTGCGTAGGCCGGTGGCTAGATTGGCGGTCCTAGAGGTTGATGAGATGAGTAAAACTGGACCTGGTGGCCAGTGTTACGGGGGAGAGAATGTTGGCACAGGGAACACTGCTTGTGACGGTACAGTAGCGGCTCGGGCGAACTGTCAGCTAAACTGTCACGTTGACAGAGCTGAAGGAGAGATGGAAGGTAGACCGTGAAGATCTGCTGTGTCATCTATCTAATTGTAATAGAATTTCATAGTGAAGGTACGGACAGAAGGAGAAGAAAAAGTGAAATTTATTTGGATAAAGCTAAATTAAATTGTCTCTTACAGCTAGTTAAATTATCTTACCGCTATATACTTAAACCTAGTTGTTCTATCTTTGTGAGTCTTGCTATTTCATGCAAATTGTAAGTTCTAAATCTAAATTGCTTAAACTTAACCTAACTTATGCTAAATCAAGCAGGAATAGCGTGAAAATAATTGTCTGTGTTTTGGATTGTCCTTTAAACTACACATGCAAACCGATTTTTGTAAGTAAAACTAAACCTAATGAACTACTCCAAAACTAACTTTATTTATAATAAGCTTACAGCTAAAGCTACATTACAACACAAATACGTCGTTGTGATTTGCTCGAAGAAATCGTACCGTGGGACATATCCGACCGACAAACATTGGGAACAGGGACCTTGAAATCGATATATAGGTGGTGCGTAGGGACTTGATATTCACGACACTTTTGGAGGATCTGCCGCAACGTAAAGATTTGTTCCGTTGTCGATCGCCCGTCCACAAAACCGGCTTAATAACCCAAGTAACCAACAAGCCCGCTAATTCGCCTTTTTTTGCAATATAAGGCTGATACACGGCTAACATCCCAAGTAGCATTTATTGTTTTATTGCACTCTATTAGTGGTTATTGAGATCAATTTTATAAAACCGTCAATAAAATTAATAGCTCCAGCACAACCTTTTGATAACCGCTATAAGATCGTCTTACAGCTTAGTGGACCACTCTTGATAAGGTTTATAAAGCATGTTTGAGAATCATAAAAAAGCTGTCTTAAAACCTTTTGTCATAAAGCCTCATACTCTACAAAAGGTTCTCATAGCCTCTTTAAGAGCAATATTGTATCCAAGCAGCTTTATTACGCTTTGGTGAAAATCAGTTATAAATCCAATTTAATTTTTATTCCATCAAAGCAACCGCCATAAATTAGCTTGTTGTTATTCTGTTCTGCTGAAACATTTTTTTTCCAGATGGAAATCTTTAGCGGTAAAAATAGGTTTGAGTGTTGGTGTCAAGATCACCATGCAATCAATTTTGTTTCATGGCGACATTAGCGACATTCTTAAAGAAAATATATGACTTTTTAGAAGTTCCAAAACATATGTGCTTGAAATGTTATCGTGTATATTGGGATAATATGAGCGTTAAATAAATGCGCCTCCAAAATAATTCAAGTTAACAAAAAAGATTGTTTCAGAAATCAAATGAACTTGATGGAATCACCTTAATTTTACAGAAAATAGATCTCAATACATAAATTCATACCAATGCACACTGGAAATCATTTCGGATCTCTTATTTAGCCATTATTTTATTGAAATTTCTTGGATTTTATTCCAAGGCTAATGGCATTTTCATTATGACAATATGGCGACAGAGGACAGCAGGCAAGAAAAACACCAAGCGCCAAGTTGTAACAATAAACCGCCTATTTACATTTCTGACAAGTTGCAACTGAATGCTTATAATTGTTTTAAAATAACTGTTTCATGGCCAACTAGTTTTATTGCGCTTACTTATAAAGCAACAAAAGGATTTATTGTTGGGTTTTATAAGGACAATTCATAATACTTTTTTTTATACTTCAAAGCAATCATAAAACCTTTCATAAGTGAAAATAGCATAAGCATCAGTTGGTTTTTTCATTAGCTTTATAGGGGTTGTGTAGATAGCTATAAGAATGTTTCATGACTTGCATTGTATATGACCGTCATAAAGCAGTAGATAATGGTTGCAGCTGCAATAAAACCTTTATAAATTTTGAATATAGCCAAGCAGCTCTAGATGTGTTACTTGGGATAGGACATGCTAAGGATTATATTAGCCACATATTAGCTTTTTATTGCAAAAATGTGAATTAGCGGGCTTGTTGGTTACTTGTGAACTTCCCACAAATCTGCTTGCTAGCGGCTTGGATATACGGCGAAAGATGATCTGGGAAAGCACTTTGTAGGCCGTATTAAGAATAGTGATTGCTCGATAGTTTTCACATTCTAGCTTGTCGCCTTTTTTATATACTGGGCATATTACTCCCTCCTTCCACTCCTCCGGCAGCTGTTCTGTATCCCAGATCCTGAATATCAGTCGGTGCAGACAAGTGACCAACTTATTCGAGCCCATTTTAATAAGTTCCACTCCGATACCATCTTTACCAGCTGCTTTGTTGTTCTTAAGCTGTCGGATAGCATCCTTAACATCACCTATCGTGGGAGCTGGCATGTCCCCCTCATCCGCTGTACCGACGAAGACATTCCTCCTGCTGCCTTGGTCCTCTGCCTCTGCGCCATTCAGATGTTCATCGTAATGCTGCTTCCACCTTTCAATCACCTCACGTTCGTCCGTCAAGACCCTTCCATATCCTGACACATTTCGGCTCGCGGCACAAAGCAATTGCGGGATGCGCTGAGTTTCTCGTAGAACTTGCGCGTTTCATGACAACGATACCGCCGCTGCATTTCTTCGCACTCCAGCTCTTCCAGGCGGCGCTTCTTATCCCGGAAAAGATAATTTTACTGTCTTCGCTTCTGTTTGTATCGCTTCAAATTTTGACGGGTTCCTTGGTGTAACATCCTCGCCCGCGCTGCGTTCTTCTCGTCCAAAACCGTCTGACACTCCTTGTCGAACCAATCGTTCCGTCGATTCCGCTCCACAAACACAGTGGCACCTTCAGGAGCGCCGGTAATGGCTACTTTTACGTTGTTCCAGCAGTCCTCAAGAGGGGCTTCGGTGAGCTCTTCTTCATCCGGCAACGCTCTTCTTCATCTCCGAACCATTAGAAGGTAGTGGTCCGAATCGATGTTTGCGCCGCAATAGGTCCTGACGTCGATAATGTCCGAGACGTGCCTTCCGTCGATCAAACTGTGGTCGATTAAGTACTACGTATGGCCATGTTCTTAGAGGCGGCAAAATCGATGAGTCTGAGGCCGTTGGCGTTCGTTAGCTGGTGAGCGCTGAACTTTCCAATAACCAGTCTGAATTACTCCTCCTGGCCGACCTGAACGTTAAGATCTTCGATAACGATTTTGACGTCATGACTTGGACAGCTGTCGTATCCAACTACGCGTAAAAAGCGTCTTTGCCGTCATCTTCACTTGCTAAGTGAGGGCTGTGCACGTTGATTATGCTGACATTGAAGAAACGGCCTTTGATCCTCACATTCTGCTATCGATTGGCCACCACCCAATTACGCGATTCTGCATTTCGCCCATCACGATGAAAGCTGTACCCAGCTCATGTGTATTGCCGCAGCTCTGGTAGATGGTATAACCATCCCTATACGTATGTACCGACGATCCCTTCCAGCAAACCTCCTGCAGCGTTACAATGTCGAACTTGCGGACCCTCAATAAATCGGAATGAATGCAGGTACTTCCCAAGAAATTGAGAGACTTGCAGTTCCATGTTCCGAGTTTGCAATCGTTAGTCCGTTTTCGTCGCCTGGGTCTATGCCGATTGTTCCGGTGGTCTCTTATTCCTGTGATGGGGATGGCATTTTAACAGTAGCTTCCGGGGATAAGCATTTCTTATTCAGACGCAGTTCGAGCCGCGCCCCCATGTTGAAAAACACTCGGTGAGTAGAATTATTCCACTGTAGTTGCTCTAAGATTCGTCATAAATGTTTCCAAAACATCAAGATCCAGGAAGGTAGAATATATACTCGGAAAACATTCATCAAAAAGTCCTCCTCTCCAGGAATGGGCAAACCTCACGCGTGGGAAACTTCAGTTAAGTCAGCAATTTTCGCTCAATCCTAATGAGTTTCTGGAGTAAATGACACGTCCGCCAGTGCACCGACACTAACAATCCCGTCACACACACACAGCTCACCGTCCTCCTGCCACGTCGAGTCGAAAGCTGCAAACTTTCTATTTTGCTACATCAGCTTGATGATAGACGAAATTAATGTTATTTTTGCCGCCCACCCGGCGACCTCAGGCTTTCGATGTTTCACAAGTCTCGACTGTGGAATGTTGCTACATACTTAGAGGCACCGAGAGGTATCGTCGTCGCTCGTCCGTCAGAACCTGGTTTGCCGTTTTCTGCAAGTCTTTGCAAAAATAACTCTCGGTACGGTTCAGAGCTGCCGGCGAAACTTTCCCCGGGGATGACGGTATATTTTATGTATGTTTGAAAAATTATTCCACTCTGATGGATCATGTCGATACGCCACCTGCACTGAGCATAGTCCAGGGTGACTTTACGGTGTTCGAAAATATAAAAACTGAAACTCCACTACCGTGAATTCTAAGGTTCATTTCAGATCGAAAGAAACCAAATTTTGTCAATCAAACATCAATTTCCCAACCCCCCCGAAGTCATCCCTGTCCATTCGGTCAGGATGGGAAGAGCATCATAGTTGAAAATTATGTATACGCGAGATTACCGAGTCTGGCCGCAGCGCAGCAGGGCTTCCATTTTTGGAAGGAAAGCTATGTGTGTATCATCAACAGTGCCCCACGAACGTCATTATTCATTGACAGCATCATCGAAGCACTTCGGATGGGGGTGTGTGTGTGTGTGTGTGTGTGTACGGAAAATTGATGAAGCTGAATTTGAAATTTAGGTCATACCGGGGAAGTTTGACCGAGAAGCTCACGTATTCCGAACATGACTGCAAGTATGGATAGCGAATTCATAAACTGGAAAGTTGTTGAAACGGCTGATGAGGTAGCTACTAAGCTGTAATCGAAATAGAATTTTGTTTTGATTCCAAACTTTGGGAGCACGTAGCTTGTAAACTTCTAGCTGAAATCCGAACAATTTGAATTGACGGGATTGGAGCCACTTTCCAACGCATTAATTAAAATTAGGGTAGAATTTTGATGGCAAACTTTTGTATTATTTTTATTTTTAAACTCAACCAAAACCAGCAGCATCACATTATCACACACCATCAAACGATCGAACGCGTTGAGTCGATTTAAATTGATTCCAAAAGAAAAACGATTCTATTTCACCATCTTGAATCGGAAGAATAACGCGCCTGACAGAACACCATTCTTTGTGAGGAAATAATTCACCGAAGAGTCCCCCTCGATGCCAAATCTTTTCACTCGCTCGTTCACAGACCGAAGGACGACGACGACGACGACATAGGTATGTATAGTCGGAAAATGAGTTCTGTCAATAGAAACGACCGAAATAATATTTCTGCCTTCTTGGAATGAATTAAATTGCTTCAATTTTTGTGCCAGCAGCATGCTCCCGTGGAAAAAAAAGAAAGGTTCGAAACGACTGCCAGACAGACATAGCCAAGCCTAGGATGCCAGCTGGTGCTGGCGGACGGAATCGTGGAAAAAAATTACATCCAGAAGCGGGAAAAACCCGACTACCTACATTCTGCCGTATTCTGCTTCTGCTCCAACAACCAAACCGTCATCCTACCGACGCAGGGTTTCCGACGGAACGAAAACGATGGTTAAATAATTCTTCTCTTCCGAACAAAGGCCAACAATGGTTTTGTCGCATCTTGCAGCTATGGCATTTTATTAGATTTTCACCAAATTTTGGACCGGATTCAAACAGTTGGTAACGACTTACTCTCCTCGGCAGACGGTAGAATGATACTTCCTGGCGGTTGGGGATTTCTATTGATTCTCGCGGGAGATACAATTTTTATAAAACATATTTTTTTTTATTATTGCGACTGTTAATATTTTGCTCGAGGAAGCTGATCACAGAAAAAGTTAATCATCTCCATTTTTAACAGAAGCTTTTCAAAAAAGATCTATTCAACTAGAAGCAATTATGGTAGTTAAAGCATCGATGCTGGGTCATTAGGCCGAATTTCGGAAAATTATTTGTTAACACTTGCGACGAACATTTTCTGGTATTAAAATAAGAATAACCTGCCAATAATATAATGTCAATTAGGGCTCTTCCATATTGGACTCAAAACGGCCATAATGTTTCCGTATCATGGAGTCCGCATCGTGCTCTCTGCCGTGCGGATCTATTCGCTTTTTGCTGAAGGAAGTGTTACTGCTACTAAAAGCTACAACAAATTCAAACAGCACTTTTCAGTGCTCAACCTGTAAAATATCTACCTTCTATGACTCTTATTCTTCTTCGATCCATGCTTGGACCTTATCGTAAGTAATCCTGCTTGACCATCGACTTGGAAAATTGCTCCTCGATCCTTCGGATTCTTATAGTAATCTGCTTGGAAGTCGATTTGGAGAAACTTGGTTCTGCCGCCATTGCGCCTAAGCGCCAAAGAAAATAGCAATCGCTTGATCCCCCTTGTGATAAAATTGAATTGAGCAATACGTTTGATTTGCTCACAGATGATGAGAATGGCCCATAAATAAGCAAAATTCAATTAAACATTCCTGGTTTAATGCCAAAAAGGAAAAGGTTCTCTTCACTGTTGTAACCACTTCCAATTCCCATGCTCTTTGCAAGGAATTTTTAAACTTCGTTCAATTTAAGTTTTCACTTCAAATTGGCCGTCGGGGTGAATGTCGTGTATTGGCTGATACCTTTTGCGGATTCAAACGTCTTCTCAAGCACCTTACTGAGAAGCAACACACATTTTTCACTTACTACATCAAAACTGAATGCAGCACGGGCGAGAATGCTGCAACACCGGACGAGATTGACTGTGGAGCGATACAGACAAGCGCGGAACAGGCAAAACTCGGTTTTTCGAAGGAAGAAGCGTCAGTAAGAAAACCGATATCGTGAGGCCATGGCAAATCTGTACCGCGCAAACAACACACGGAAGTTATACGAGAAGCTAAATAGTTCGCGTCAAGGCTACGTGCCGCCAGGCTTGCTGAAACTCCTCAAACTCACTGGAACTTTTAAAACACTCTTTTCCGGCGAGTTTAGCCAGCCCTCATCTCGAGTGAGTGGCGGCAGGAATATGGAAGAATTAAACAAAAGATCCTCTAGAGAGAGAGAGAGAGGGAGAGTGAACTTCTGCGAGAGGATATTTTTTTTTTATTTATTTATTTCGTCAAGCAAAGTAGTCTAAATTCAATGGTTACAATGTTTTACTTATATATTATGCATTATTTCTATAATGTTTTAGTTTGGTTTTGATTTATTCTTTTGACATAGTAATGCTAATGACTTCACAGTGTAGATTATACTGTCGCATCATTCGATTGAAGGGACCATTTTTTGCGTAATTTGTTCTGTGTGGTTTTTCTGAGAATAATTTTCGTGTTCTTAGATGCCGACAGGGTGTGTAGAAGTTTAATTGTGAAAGTATTTCTGATGATTCTATGCGATGTGAAATAATGTCATTGATGAAGAAAAGCATTGAAAATTCGCGGTGTTCTTTGAGTGTTTGTAAGTTGATGGGCATACAGCGTGCTTCATATGATGGAAGAGGAAATGCGGTCCAATTCAATTTGCGAAGGGCATATAAAAAGAATTGTTTTTGGACGGATTCTATGCGTTCCTCGTGTATGGCAATGTACGGATTCCATACCAGGCTACAGTATTCCAGAATAGGTCTTACGTATGTAATATATAATAATTTGATAGTGTATGGGTCTTGAAAATTATAGCTGAACCTCTTAATGAAGCCCAACATACTATTTGCTTTCGTTATGATTGCACACTTAAAAATAACTATTTTTACACGAGACGTAGTCCATCTTTGACGTAAATTATGGAACGTAAACAAACATGTCATGTAAAATTAAGTGTTCCTAAACCGAAGCATACGCAACTCGACGAAAAGTACGCTTGATTGAATTGATTTTCTCGTTTCTTTCAACTGATTCTTATGTCATTTGGGCCGCTTGCATGTGTCGGTCTCTGGGCACAGAAATTTACATGACTTTTTGGTAGTGTGTGTATTATAATGTTCTACAAAAGTGAGTTTGGAGTCTAGGATCACACCTAGGTCCCTTACAATTTTACATTTTTCTACTTTTTGGTTGCCTAAAAAAATTTCAAAAAGAGGTGTTTCTACTTGTCTGCTAAATACAATTGCGTTGCATTTTTTTTACATTGAGTTGGAGTAGACTTTTACTACACCAAGTGTTGAATAAGTTGATTTCATTCTGGAATTCTTCTGTGTCGCTAGAATTACTTTTTTCCATGAAGAGCTTCATGTCGTCTCCATATTGAACTTTTATTTTTTTAAGTATGTAGGAAATGTCGTTTACGTACAAAATAAAAAGAATTGGGCCTAAATGAGAGCCCTGGGGCACCCCAGAGGTGACCGAAATAGGTTCTGAAAGTTTATTCTGAAAACGAACTATTTGTTTGCGTTGCGTTAAGTTTGATTGGAGCCAATTCAGAATGTTAGATTCCATTCCTATTTTTTTGCAATTTAAAGAGTCATAATGGCATGTCGATTCGGACAAATGCTTTACTGAAGTCAGTATAAGGAGCTTCCACGTGCTAGCCATTGTCCATTGCGTTAAGAATGAAGGTTACAAATTCAAGAAGATTAGAGTTAGCTGAACGACCTTTAAAAAAGCCGTGCTGTTTGTTTGTAATTTGATTTTTTACTTGCTGAAAAATTTTGTCGTTTACTATTGATTCAAAAAGTTTTGGGTTGCAAGAGATAATGTCAATTCCACGATAATTACGGATCTCAGATTTCTTGCCTGATTTGAAAATAGGCACCAAATGAGACGATTTCCAAATTTCAGGGAATTTCCCATTTTTCAGAGACATATTGAAAAGGTGTTCTAAAGGAAGGGTAAGTTGTTCTGAAAGATTCTTCAAGAATATAGGTGCAATTCCGTCAGGTCCTGGTCCTTTAGATGAGTCCAAATTTTTAAGTGCATTGAGGACTTCATGTTGACATATTTGATTGACAGATATGTTGTTAGAGACTTCGGGAATGAATGCAAAGAAGTCGCGGTCGCGGTCTTCTTCAGAAAATGTGGTGTATACTTCCTGAAAGAAATTTGCAAAGAGATTGCAGATTTCAGAAGGATTTTCACCTACATTTCCATCAAAATGCATTCGTGTCGGAAAATTGTTACTTTTCAATTTCTTTTTACATAATTGAAAAAGTTCTTAAGATATGATTTGACTTCATTTTCGACTTTACGATTATATTCTTCATGTGCAGTGTTAATGGCTGTGTTGAGTTGTTTGCATATGTTATGTTAGTGTTGTAAATTTGTGCTAGTGCTTTCCTTTTTAAATAATCTGTGTGCTTCCTGCTTTTTGAGGTGCGCTTTTCGAGACTTCGGATGACTTTTTTGTTCGACGCAAGAAGTTCAGAGAAGTTCACCCAGCGTGAGAGTAACGTTTGCATTTAAAAAAATGGACGAAAATTGTCGATTTTAAATGGGTGTACCTTCACCCTCACTGACGAAACTACCCATTTAGTATCAATCATAGTAACCCATGAGTCAGCAAACAAAATTTGACAGCTCTATCAGTCGAACTCTAACCGTGATGGCAAAAACAGTGAAGCAACTCCGTTCAGAAGTGTGCGCGTTCAAAGAACGACACCCCACCGCGTCGAAAAGGGACATCGTGTGGCACTTTGTGGACACCGGATACGCCCGTTCCGGCCTCTACAACATCTTGGCACTATTAGACAACAATCAGAGCATCGAAAGAAAGCCCGGTTCCGGACGGCCGACGACCCTGAGCGACAAGAAGCTCCAAAGGATGTTGAAGAGGAAGACCGAGGGAAAAGTGGCTACATCGCTGCGTGCCCTTGGCCGGGAGGTCGGTGCAACCCGAGATGTTTTTAAGACAGATGGGCAGGAACTCACGGTTCCCCAGTGTTGGTGAGTTTTTTGCTGTTAATGTTCACGAAAAATTCCCTATTTTGCCATACGGAAATTCAAAACAAAATATTTTATCTGCGGATTTGGACAGTTTTTGACCTGTTTCATACGACCGGAAGGTGTATGCTGGTCACAAATGCCGTGCCAAACTGATTTCCTACGCAATTAATAAATCTTTGATGTGAATTTCGCTAATAAACAAGAGGAGCATTTCTTATAGCCAACTTGCCATAACAAAATGGGCATGGTTCATTTTAGTAAACAAACTAACACTTCTTCCGACTGTGTCACCTCTCTTACTCGCCTAGGGTGCAACCGGCCAAACAGTGAAAAAGTACCTGGTGAACATGAACATACATGTCAGAAAGCGGAAGTCACGTCCACTGGTTTCGGAGCTGCAGGCAATGACGCAGCGGCAGCGGCTGAATGAGATGGTCAACTCGATTTTCCCGGCGAATCGCGACGTGGCGGTGGTGATGAACGACGACACCTATCTCACCCTGGATAGCAACGACTGGCAGGGCACTTCGTATTTTACTTCCCCCACGAAGGAAGTGTGAGCTCCGAGGTAAGGTTCATTTCACACTCCAAGTTCCCCAAGAAGGTGCTGCTGTGGCTGACAATGAGCGAGAAGGGGATGTCAAAGCCGCTTTTCTTTCGCTCCGGACTGGCCGTGAATGGGGAAATTTATAGTACGAAATGCCTGCCGGAAGTTGCATCGTTCATCAAGAAATACCATAAGGGCGAAGACGCGCTGTTCTGGCCGGATCTGGCGTCGGCCCACTACTCAAAGCGATCGTTGGAAGAGATGGAGCGGCTGAATATCGATGTGGTACCCAAGTCGGCGAACCCGCCCAACGTCCCCCAGCTGCGTCCCATCGAGAATTTCTTGGCCAACGTAACAAGCGTAAGATCTACTCCAACAATTTTGTCGCGAAAACTGAGGAGGAATTGATAAATAAAACGCAGAAAGAACTCACGCATGTTTTCATCCGCCATGGCGAATGTTCCGGTTAACTGCCGGAAGGGCGTAGAATTTTTTTTTTGCAAGTTAGCTTAAATAACCTTCCATGGGAAATTTATCAAAAGAAATCATGCAAACGTTAAGAGCGTGTGATAGAAAACATGAACATGAATGGCAGCAAACCTCACTCTCATTTTATGACCCTTCACTCACAAGCTCTGAAGCTCAGTGGAATGATTTGACAGTAGGCTTTCTACTCCTTAGAAAATTGCTACGCTCGGCTCATTTCAAACTCTCGAGCCTGAGTGCCGCAAGCCGATATGTGCAAGGACTTGGACGGTAACCTTCTCACGAACGAGTGTGAGGTGATTGAGAGGTGGAAGCAGTACTATGACGAGCACCTCAACGGTGAAGCAGCAGAAAACGAAGGTGGCACGGCAACAGACCTTGGAGCACGCGCAGAAGACGACAGACTACCGGCCCCTGATCTTCAAGAAGTTGAGGAGGAGATCGGTCGACTGAAGAACAACAAAGCAACTCGACAGTGAGCATGCATAAGGGCCTATACGCGATGATCGATTCTCTTCGTCGATTTTCTCTTTTGTTAATAACTCGCCAGATTTAACGTTTCTCGGTGCGTTTGCTGTTGCTTTTGATAGCCAATACAACCTTTTACTACTCTGCATTGAACACATTCTAGAAAATTGTTTCGCTTAGTTGTAGCAATGCAAAGAGAAAATCGATGAAGAGAATCGATCATCGCGTCTTCGCCCTTATGCATGCTCACTGTCGAACTGGTGTAAATCAACTACCAAGTGCACCAAGGCACTGGGTAATTGCCAAGATTTGGGAGGAGGAGACCAATCCACAAAAAGGGCGACAAGTTGGATTGCTGCAACTACCGCGCGATCACAATGCCGCCGCCTGTCACCATTTACAAGAGAGTTCGTGGGGCAATACCAGACGGGATTCATGGGAGCAGTTTCTGCAGAAATACCGCGAATACAACGTTCCCACACATCATTTGTTCATCGATTTCAAATCCGCATACGACACAATCGATCGAGATCAACTATGGCAGATTATGCACGAGTACGGATTTCGAATAAACTGACCCGATTGGTCAAGGCGACGATGGATCGAGTGATGTGCGTTGTTCGAGTATCGGGGACACTCTCGAGTCCCTTTGAATCTCGAAGAGGATTACGGCAAGGTGATGGACTTTCGTGTCTACTAACGGGTGTTCAATAAAAAATGAGAATTTTTTCAGTCATATGGTTAGTAATAAATAAAAAATTTCAACGAATTCAGTATTTTTTATTAAAAACATAATGTTTATTCTTCAAAAAAAACGTCAATGAATATTGGAAAGGGGCCCTGGTCAGCCGTATGATGCAACTTAGTCGCGATGCTCTCACAAGAGCGCTGGACGGCACTGAAATCATTCTCATTTTTTATTGAACACCCGTTATATATCATCGCGTTAGAAGGTGTGATCAGAACAGCAGGGATTGACATGAGTGGCACTATCTTCAGGAAGTCCATCCAGTTTCTTGGCTTCGCCGATGACATCATGGCACGGAACTTTGAGACGATGGCTAAAACGTACATCAGACTGAAGGCTGAAGCTAGGTGGATAGGACTTGCCATCAACGCATCAAAGACAAAATACATAAAAGGAAGAGGTTCTAGGGAAGACAATGTTAGCCTCCCACCCCGAGTTCAGATTGACGGTGACGAAATCGAGGTGGTCGATGAGTTCGTGTATTTGAGCTCACTGGTGACCGCCGAAAATGATACCAGCAGAGAAATTCAAAGACGCATTATGGCAGGGAATCGTGTCTACTTGGACTCCGGAGGACGCTCCGATCGCCGCACGAAGTTAACTGTCTACAAGACGCTTATTAGACCGTCCACACCTAAACTATGCTCGTGGAGGACCAACGCGCCCCTGGTGTTTTCGAACGGAAGGTGTTGCACACCATCTACGGTGGAATGCAGATGGATGACGGAACATGGAGGATGCGAATGAACCACGAATTGCACCAGCTGCTGGAAGAACCATCCATCGTCAACATTACAAAAATTGAGCGACTACGGTGGGCTGGACACGTCGTAAGAATGCCGCACGACGACCCAGTGAAAATGGTTCTAGAAAACGACCCAATAGAAACAAGAAGAAGAGGCAGCGGGCAAGGTGAATCGACCAAGTAGAAGGTGACCTACGGACCCCCTTCGCAGACTACGAGGCTGGCAAAGTGTGGCCATGGATCGAGTAGAGTGGAGACGACTTATTTGAACAGCAGAGGACAACAAGGCCTTAGCCTGCTTCAATCGCAAATTATATAAAGTATGGAGAAATATTTTCACATCCAGAAGCTACAAAGGCGATGATTAGTGTTTATAATAAAAAAAGCAATCGATGCTTTTACTCGAGGTCTCGACGGAAATGTTGGCAAGTTTTTAAAGAACCATGAGCCTGATTCTTTGGCAAGTGCTTATGCATATTGTATAACTTACTAAAATATGGAATGTCGTAATTTTATGACTAAACCAAAAACTATTGACCCGACAGCAACAACAAGAAACTTTTTATCATCTAAATTACCACCACCATTTATTCCTAGAATTCCATTAAGTCCACCTCCACCTGTTGCTAAACCACCAATGATGTATAAAAATAATTTTTCAAATATGTCACAACCTCCAAATCATAATCAATATTTTGGACATTCATCAAGTATTCCACCACATGTAATTGGAAACATTCCCAATAATCCTTTTATACACCAACAGCAACAAATTCCAAGCCCATCAACAATACAAAGACAAAGATTACCGAAACCAGGGCCAGTGGAAGTGGATCACTCCATTCGTTCTAAACAAATGAATTATGTGAATAGACCAAAACAATATAATAAACAGACAGCCCAAGTAACAATTTAGGTTTAATGAGAGTTCTGAAGACCATGATGTAGACTTCTAGAATGCTTTAAACCCATAATAAAACCTTAAATGTTACTTGGGAGATGATCAAATTGACATAAACCAATATTTGGAACAAGTTCCATATCTTTCAGAAGAAAGTTACGAAGAGAGAACGCCATTTGAAAAATATAATTACAATATGGGAAATCAAGAATCTGATATTGGAAGAAAATGCAGAGTTGAATTTTTTAGGTTAAACTCCTCTTTACCATATTTTTTATATCATGGTAAACAAGAGGAACCATTAAGAATTTTAGTTGATACTGGATCTAATAAAAAATATATTCATCCAAAATATGCAGAGATTTCTGATATTCAGCCTTTCCAGTTTCGAAGTCCACATGTATGTTAGTATTCTTCTTGGTTTTTTTAATTCATCTTATATATATAGGTTATTTGATTGCATTCGTTACGCTTTATTCATGGCTCGTATTAATATTAGTATTTGATTATTTGAAACTAAAGGGTGATACGGTCAAAATTTGGTCAATATCAACTTGACGTATTTCTTCCAATTTTGCATTTAAAAAACCTGAACACCCCTCATTTTGAAGGTGTGTGTGTATAGAATGTTGCTCCTATTTTGATTTTGGAATTCACTCTTCAGTTGTCAAAATGCCGTCCAAGCAAGAAGAGCAGCGTATCAAAATTTTGCTGGCGCATCGCGAAAATCCGAGCTACTCGCACGCAAAGTTGGCAAAATCGCTAAAAGTTGCCAAATCAACCGTTACAAATGTAATTAAAGTGTTTGGGGAACGTTTGTTGACAGCCAGGAAGTCTGGATCGGGGGGAAATCGAAAACCGGAAGCCGCTGAGACGACAAAGAGAGTTGCCGGTAGTTTCAAGCGAAACCCTAACCTCTCTCTCCGAGATGCCGCAAATAAGCTGGGTGTATCGTCTACAACCGTGCATCGAGCCAAAAAACGAGCCGGACTATCGACTTACAAGAAGGTAGTGACTCCAAATCGCGATGATAAACAAAATACGACGGCCAAAGCGCGATCCCGGAGGCTGTACACGACGATGCTGACGAAGTTTGACTGCGTGGTAATGGACGACGAAACCTACGTCAAAGCCGACTACAAGCAGCTTCCGGGACAGGAGTTTTATACGGCAAAAGGAAGGGGAAAGGTAGCAGATGTTTTCAAGCACATGAAACTGTCAAAGTTCGCAAAGAAATATCTGGTTTGGCAAGCCATCTGTACCTGTGGCTTGAAAAGCAGCATTTTCATAGCTTCCGGGACTGTCAACCAAGAAATTTACGTGAAAGAGTGTTTGAATAAACGTCTGCTGCCTTTCCTGAAGAAACACGGTTGTTCCGTACTGTTTTGGCCGGATTTGGCATCTTGCCATTACGGTAAAAAGGCCATGGAGTGGTACGCCGCCAACAACGTGCAGGTGGTTCCCAAGGACAAGAACCCTCCCAACACGCCAGAGCTCCGCCCAATTGAGAAATACTGGGCTATTGTCAAGCGGAACCTAAAGAAGACCAAAAAAACTGCTAAGGGCGAGCAGCAGTTCAAGGCAAACTGGCTTTCTGCGGCGAAGAAGGTGGACAAGGTGGCTGTACAAAATCTGATGGCAGGGGTCAAGCGTAAGGCCCGGCAATTCGGATTTGGAAAAGCGGAAGCCTAACTGAATATTTTTCCTGAATTTTATACTAATTGAACTTGAAAAAGAAATTTAATTTGATTTTTTAAATAAACGATTTCACCGATTTACACGCGTTTTCCCTTGACCAAATTTTGACCGTATCACCCTTTAGAATAAAAATATCGTGATGAATTAATGAGACAAAATAATGAAATGCTTTGTAAATTAGTGTTAATAGCTATGTGTCCATTTCCATCATAGGATTTGGTATTTCCTCGAGTTAGAGTTAATTCGATGGCTATGCGTGACAATCAAGGGGTCGCCAAATTATATAAAATAACTATTTGTAGGGCGCCCATGGCTATACAAAAAAAATGGTGAAAGGACACTTAACACAAACTGAACTAAAACCTAAATAAATATCCTTACAAATAGTCAACCAGCAATAAAAAATAAAACACATTTGTGAACCTTTGCATGTGGGACAACATAAAATAACAAAAAGAAAATAAAACGATGAAACAAACACACGAATATAAAGTACGTGTTCTTAGTTTGTTCCATCGTTCAATTATGTAAATAACAAAGAAGACGGCAAAACTCCGCAACTAAAATTTACTAACGCCTGGACGGTTCGCATCTTTACCTCATCATTGCCAAATTCGAGAGGATATGGATAATCGCTTATCCGCCTCTTCGGGCGAAAAGCGATTTCGCCGCATCGACATCGAGATAAAAGAAAGAGGAGGAAGGAAAAAGGCAGACTAGGCAGTGGATTTTGGATGCCCGACCAGTGAAGACGTCAAAAAGTTAGCACAGTTAGCAAAAAGATCGAGTATTTTTGTCTCCGAGTACGGAAAATTAAAGACGAACGGCGAGTGTACTCCGCCACGTTTATAAACTCCGTGAAGAACACGATCAGCGAGTTTCTCCTGTTTCCGATCGAGTCATCCGAACTAGCTGTGTTACAAGGCAAGCAGTTGCCACGTTTTACCACTAGCGCTACGTTTTACCGGTAAAAGCCAGCTGCTTCAGGTTTTCGGACGAACGGACAAGTTTGGAGTATCCTGGTGGATCCGGGTCCGACAGTGCGGCTACCCCAATTATTCTGGAACATTGCACCCGTTCCCAGCCACGTTAGTGAAGTTTCGAGCATCCGGCAGAACAAAACCGAAGCATCCTCGTTTCGTAAGTAGTGTGCACACGTAGCTACGACACGCCTCCGGCTCCGCCGGCCAAGATCAAGTGTCTTAAGGAATTTTGAGGACGGATAACCACATCCACGCCGCGTTAGAACAGTACGATAACACGACGAAGACTCTTCCATCATCCTGGTCTTTGGCGTACGAGACGTGCTAGCCATTGGCCGACGAGACCATCTTGCTATCGTTGTGCCACACGCGTTCGGTTTGGTGAGACGAACGTTTCTGAGGCAGAAGTACAGTGAGGTCCGGAGGGTTCGCCCCCGTTTATTGTTACTGATGCCGATGAGTTTCCCATGCGTCTGCGGGCTATGGTAGAGCTGCAGCCAACATCCGAGGATCCTGCGATCGCTTTTCTTGGACAGCACCCAACATCGAACAGCTCTACTCTTCCTTCCAAGCCCCTGCAGGGCAACAGGTATGACACAGAATCCTCCTTCCTATCTCTTCGCATGTAATCAAGGGCCCCAATGCTGCAGATCGGCCGCACCGATACCATCTCCTTTGTGTGATATGTCCCTCAATAAAATTTTAAGACAATGACACCCATTTTGTACATTATTCCTTTTGTATTACACGAGCCCAGGCATGTCGACTTAGGAAACTGTATTGTTCACTTCGCTTTAGTGTTGGGTTGTGAGTCCTCCGAATAAGTGGATGAGCCGCCCTAGAGACAGGTAAGAGTACTGGTGAGCTAGCCGTTTCTTACAAACGGTTTTCACAAATATTTTTTTTCAAACCATACTCAAATAATAATGTAAATTTTTTTTTTCACTCTGCGAGAGTTTGGTGCTGTTATTGATATTCAAAATGCAAATTTAATTATTAATGCTACTCATGAAATTCAATTGTTGTCTTTGAAGTAAATAAAATTATACGAGATAATCAGTTATTACCATTTCAGAAAAAGAAGCTTAACATTCTTTTAAAAGAATTTCAGGACCTATTTCCGTCACAGGATGTTAAGTTATCCTTTACATCACGAATTAAAGCAGAAATAAGAACAGTTGATGAAAATCCTATCCTTACCCCCAAAGCTTAAAACTAGAAGTCAATAAGCAAATATCAAAATTATCAGAAGATGGAATTAAAAGACCTTCAAAATCCCCTTATAATTCACCAATATGGATCGTTCCTAAGAAAATAGACGCCTCCAAAGAAAAAACAAGTATCGCATGGTAATTGATTTCAGAAAACTCAATATTAAAACCATTAGTGATAAATACCAAATTCCCGATACATCAAATTTAGGACAAAACAAATATTATACTACTATTGATTTACCTTCAGGCTTTTATAAAATCCCTATGTCAGAAAAAAACATAGAGAAGACCGCTTGTTTAATCAATAATGGCAAGTACGAGTTTTTTCGTATGCCATTTGGTTTGAAAAATGCGCCAAGCATCGTTTTCTGATGACAAAATTACGCATTCAATAGATAATAAAAAAAAACCAAAAATTGATTGGAGGCATTTCTTGCTACAATTTTAAAATCACGAGACATTCGCGATCAATCATATAAACTCGAGATTTGTTTGCTCCTAGAGAAAACCTTACTTTAGTTTGAAGTGTTTCTGGATAATTGACAAGGTCACGTGGTATTCGGTCATTACAAAAAAATGTATGTACCACTTCAATACTGTTACGCATTTAACCGCAAACGTTTGGATGCTGAGTTCATTATCATTACTTTTTAACAACAATAATTTATAATGGTCCTGAGAAGGACCGTTTTGTCGTGATGGTTGATTAATGCTGAGCTTTTAGGGTGTTCAACACAGATAAGGCTGGCGAGCTGTATGTTGTTTGGAACGAGGGTGACATGCTTGGCATAGATGGCCCACAACGACTTACGAAGAGCTACTGAATCCGATCAGTAGCGTAGTGGCTTCTTCCTCCTCCTTCGGTCGATGAACACTCATGCTTCTGGGCAGCGTTGTATACGTTGTATACTGAAGAACAATGTTCAACGCCACGCGTTGAAATCACTGCTGCTGCTCCTGACGTTTTTGGCAGGCAATCGATGATAATTTTGTTCACCATTTCAACAGGTGTACATTTGTGTAATTTTCAATAGTGACCTATTGAAAACTGATAAAGTGTCCATATTAGCAGATTGGTAGAAAAATTTCCAAGCGATAGGCTTGTTTAGAGTTAAAATCCATCCGCTATTGACAGAGTTATAAGTGGTCAATCACTTTTCATTCGATTTTGGTTTTTTTGAAATTGCATCACTAATTTGTTGCCGAAAGACGTAGTCCTACGTCAAAAAATCTCTATCACCTAAAACGACAATATGATGATGATGATGGTCCCACCTCTTACTCCTACAAAGGTTTGAGCTGGACGATTTATCTTTAAGATAATTGAATATGACGTTTTAACCAGGTTGGCAAACAAAATCGAACTGGTTTCAGTTACAGATATAAATTCCCTCTAGAGTTTACAGTTGCTTCACAGCGATATAAATGTGGAAAAGCTCAGGCGTCCACCTCTTAGTTCGTCTTTTTGTCCACCTAAAATATTCATAAGTATTACAAGCAATCAAGAGTTAATGAACAATCAACAAAGCATCCTATTACACTAGCAACCCCGCAATCTGATGCTATCATAATTTTCAGCAATGTCAGGAATGCTCACGAACCCCTAACATTTGCCAGAAAACTTACTACTAACTCAAGGTATCTTTCAAATAAGCTTCAAAATTGCATTTTTTTTTTTTATCAAATGTTAAATTCAGTCCTCTATATCCGTAATACGCGTGCGAGGCTCAAACCTTTGTTGACTACTTTTGTTTTTAATTAATCTACTATTAAATCAAATATTAAAAAACCATCATCACCCTCGTAGCGAACAGAAATAGTTTTTGCAGTGTTACAATAATTATTAAAAAGTCGTTATGACACCTATCCATATAAAATAATCCGTTAGAGATAACTTCGTCAAGATACATAATTTGTCAATTCATAAAAATATCACTGGATAACTGATCAAAAGACAGTTTTAACGTGTGAAATGCAGTGTCCTTTAAATTCTGTAAGTGTTGCTAAACGTTTGATATGTCTAGGCATCAAATTGAAAACATTTATTCCTTTATAATATAATGAATTTTGTGAAGCACAAGTCAAGAAATGTGGTGTTCTTATTTCAACCGCGTTTCTAGTATTATATCTATGAAAGCTACTTCCTCTTTCAATTCGATCACACAAATATCGAGGCAGCAAACCACCATAGTCAAATATACAATTCTTTGCTTCACCGAAAACCATTGTAAGGCGTCTAACATCAAAGTTGAGGAAGTGAATCTATTACATCTCAATACCATTCTTCAAAACCAGAACAGTGCAGCGAAAATGAAGATCTACTACTTCTTTGTGTGCAGAAGTCGTACCTTTGAGAAAGGTAACCAAGAGATAGCGAACGTTTGTTCCACTATAGAAAAATGAAAGAAGTACAACAGTCAAAAGGGCATAACTGGATGAAGGAAGGAAAATTCAACTTTCAAACCCCCACACCCCAAACCGACCGAGGCCGTGCTCCATCTTGAGAAGCTCTTGGTCTTGGTCGTCATCGTCGTCGTCGTCGTAGTCATAGCCATATCGTCTGTTTGAGCAAAGAATAAACTTAAATTGCTTTTTCTTCACTTTTTTTTTAGAGCGCTAGAACGACGAGGGAAGCTCAGCGCGAGCTGAGCTTGGCAACTCGACGAAGAAAAAGGTTCACATTTCCTTTCTTGTTTCTTATTTCGTTTGGAAAACCCAAATGAAAAGAATGTTGCTCCCTGTGCCTCGCCAACCAACGCCCGCCTCATCTTGGCAACCGTCTTTTGGGGAGGGTGATTTCGATTGTGTGAGTGTTTGCCTGCACGTGTGTTGTATTCTTCGGAAGGTAAGCAAGGCGGCCGGTTTTTCATCCTTCATCCTCTGACTGCTGTACACTAGGGTGCATCATTTTGAAAAAAAAAAATTGTTAATATTTTATAGGCCACCCTCGGATTTGATTTACAACCCCAAAATATGAGTCTGTGCAGAAAATGGTAATGATTGATGAAGGTTTATAGGTCACGCAAATGGATTTACTTCAGCGAATTACTATGGGATATTATTGAATTTCACATACATCGCTCTAACTTCTAGTTGTCCAAACGTTTAAAATATATAATATGACGTTGTGATGAAATTGGTGTTGTTGCCTGGCACTTATTTAACTATCAATGGTACACTATTTTGTCATAGTTTCACATCTTTATCTTTCTTGAATCGCTCCCAAACTTATCGTAACAACAACAGGCTGGTTGGTCATTGTCATAGCAACAAAAACAGCATTTGGAATACTAGAACCAAAGTTAGGGGGATATAAGTGAAATTTATAATGTTTCCATATAAATGCCCATACAAGTTTCAAAATATTTGCGCGACCTCCAAGCCTTCATCAATCCTTACCATATTTTGCACGAAATCATATTTTAAGGTTAGGAATCAAACTGGAAGGTGCCCAATAAGAAATCAAACATTTTTGATCAAAATGAAGCACCCTATTTTACACATGTGCTTTTGGAAGAAGACTATTTGTGCTTTCCACCATTCAGCCACCCCCAGCACGATGAGCCCCCGTCACCACACCTGCCATCACGGGTCAGGCTACACTGTACCAAAACATGATCCTCTGTTCGAATGACACCTCAGACCATCGAAATCGCTTCTTCGAATGATAGCTGTACCCGGATGACGGTGAGATGATCGAATACAGGATGAACATTGATACCAAAAGTGAACGGATCTCAGTTGAAATACGTAATGCTATCTGTAGAATGAATGCGTTGCTTCAGCCCCATAACGCAAATCATCCAAAACGATGATGTAGGGAAAATGGATGTAATGTCGGCCTAAATGCCACTAATTTGGGCCCATACAAAACTTTAGCAATCGACTAAATTTTCAATAGCAACCAAAAATATCCATTAGTACCGTCCCAATGACGTGTTCATCTAGATAAAATTGATACATAGCAGATTTTTAGCGATGGGTACAATCTTAGATCCATAGGCCTACATTAGAGCCATTTCCCCTATATAATTCTTTCGAACGTCATTTGCTGATCTGAGCTGACAAACGAGGCGCAAAAATAGTCAGCGCTATCAGAAATGATACCAACATTGGTCAAGCGTAGGAACCAAAGAATGACTATTTCGAGGTGGAGGAAGTTTCACCAACAAACGATTTTTGTATCTGTGGCTGGTCATGGCTATTCAATATGGAAATGTAAACAATCGAATTATAAATCTAATCTACAGCATTTGCAAGTCATCCTACTCTAAAATTGTCATCCTCTGTGCGCTTTTCAAATAAATATCATCCTTTATTTTCGATGACAGCCCTATGGATGCTCGTCAGCTGATGACGAGTTCAACCATAAGGCAATCATCCGAAATTCGCAGGCGCATTGTTAAGCGCTAGAGCAATGCAATAATCATTCGAAGTATTGCGGATGCTTTCGTTCAGTGTATGATTGTTCAGGTAGGTAGCTGCAGAGCTACATTAGAACATACAAACGGACGGAACACAAAGAAGCCTTCAACGATTTCGAGCAAATAAAGGCAAATGTTGAACGAGTTAGAGCATTTGAAAGTGCCTTTTGAGATGAAACGTTTCATTCCCGGTCATGAATGGGCGAGAGGAAACATTATCCCCTGAATAATTGCAAAATGGAGCTAGTAATGAATGCCACACACCTGGTGGGAGGTTTGTTAGTTTGTTTGAATTGTTACCGGGAAAAATTATCCAGCGATGAGGATTGTTTGCCTAAATGTTGAATATTTCATTTAATTGCTTATTTTCAGTACTGCAAATTCTCAATTGAAAGACCGCCGGAAAAAAAAACAAGATTAAAAATAAAAAATTAATTTAAAAAAGTAGACCCGCCACCAACTAGGATTCCATCAGATAAACACCCAACAAAGACCCGAAATGAACCTGACATTCGGCCGACATCAAGTTAAGTTTTACTCGACATTGTTCCGTCATCGAATCGACATGTCTATTTGGAACCATAACGGGGCCTCAGATAGTCTAGTTAGTAAAGTCACGGTATTACCAAGGCGGAGGCGGCGAATTCAATTCCCGGTCAGGTCGAGGAAATCGTTCGGGTTGGAAATTTTCACGACTTCCATGTGCATAAATTATCGCTGTGTTTTCCTCACAAGGTGTAATGGATTGGTTGGCATGGAAAGCTCTCAATTAATAACTGTGGAAGTGCTTCTAGAACACTAGGGCAGGTGAAACCTAGTTCAAACAACGTCAAGGAATTCAGGAGCATATTCTGGTTTTTTTCAACTACCATACATCAATTATCAGATAATTTGACACTAAGTACTGGTAGTAGAAACTAAGTTATCAAATACAGAGAAGTTTAGGTTTTATCACGGATTATAAAATTTTTTGAAACGTGATTTTTTTGAAACCCAACGAATTTAAATCTGAAAACACTACTTCCATAGAGGTAACTCTAAGACCACTGGGTCCCGAAGAAAATCATTATTATTTTTGGCTCACTCAGTACCAGAACAACGGTCCCAAGCAGTCCCAAGCTATTTCACTCACCCCTGCATTCTTCTTCTTCTTCGCATTTCAAGCTTATTGCTTTTCGCATATTAGCTTATTGCGTGCTGTCAACTTAGTGTTCTAGATGCACTTCCACAGTTATTAATTGAGAGCTTCCGATGTCAGTACCAATGCATGAATTTGTATATTGTGTGACAAGTACAATGATACACTATGCCCAGGGAAGTCGAGAAAATTTCCAACCCGAAAGATTCCCTCGACCGGACCGGGAATGGAACCCGCCGCCTCCGGCTTGGTAATACCGTGCCTTTACCGACTAGGCTATCTGAGGCCCCTGCATGTTCTGCATGAATCCACACACCCCTGATGTTATCTGTCAAACTTTCATAGCGAATCAAAACAAACATAGTGTAGTAATAGAATTTCAACTAGAATAGGGTACGTTAATCGTTTGCTTGGGACCAATAGGCTACTAAAGTGGTGAGCCAATTTAAAATCGTTAGTTTCGTATTGATTGTTGCTACTTCCCTATGTTCTGTGTAGAATAATATCATAGACAAACAGACGTAACACTTCATTGAGTATCTTCGTTCACGCATTTAACGGTTGATTTGAATATTATCAGTTCGGCGAACTACTCGCCGCAGCGCTGCTATCGGATCACTTTAACGTTTCTATACATTCTATAGAACATTCATGCAATATTGTTGGCGAGTTAGCGAGCAAGCTTGTTTTCCGCGAGAAGCCCGAGAGATATCGTTACTAAGGTCCTATGTTTTGACATACTATGTTTTCAAGTAAAACTATTTCAAAGAGTTACGTCTGTTTGTCTGTGATAATATGGTTAAATAAGATGCATGATGCATTTAGATTGCTCTCCAAGGGACACTAATGATTTACTTTACACTTGATATAATAGCCACAGATCTCATTCATAAATAACGTTTCATATACGTCAAGTTCTGACCACTATCCCGATGGGTCCCATGAGTATGTGATCCTATGCACTCAATATTATTGTTAATTCGACTTTCATGTGATATGATGTGATGGGTTTTGACTCAAGTCAAATTATAATCACTAACAGAGGAATTAGAGAGCCATTTATTTATTTATCTATTTTATTTATTTATTTATTCATCTGACTTCTTGTGGTCAAAGCCAATTTAACTGGCGGAGAAACCCCATATATTTTTACAATACAGTACAAACATTAAAAAACAAGCACATCCGTGAACATGACATGATGGCTTCAAATATCAACTGTAGTCAAAACATAAAAACTTATAATTCAATCAGCTCTATTGTACATCCATCATCCGAAGCAATCCTCGTCGGCAGTGGTGAGTTGAGAAAAAAAAAGTTGAAGTCGAAGAGGATGTAGACTTTGTTGAACCTAGCCAACATGAAGCGGACAGGATCATGAACGCCGTACAAGGAGTTCCGGGGCTCAAGCAGCAAAAATGATTTGATGGCGAAGCAATCGTTCACGAAACGTAACGTTTAAGTTGAGCTAAAGGTTGATTAAAAGTAAATTGGTACGCCCCTCGCGTGCCACTAGCACGCCTCTAGTGTTGAGACTCAAAAATCTATGACAGTTGTTTGATTACATCGCTGTAGAGAACAGCTGGTGCAAGTTTGATCAAAGTAGTCGATCGCGTTCAGAAATAACGTCAAATGTAACTCGGAAGAAGAAAAAATATTGTGCGCAAAATCCTGGAAAATCCGGAGTGGTTCTGTTCCAAGCTCACTAAAGTGCTGAAGATGCCGAAAACAACAGTTTGTCGAGTACTCAAATCCTATAAGCAAACCCTGAGTGTGGAAAGGAATCAGCGGACCTACGAAAAAAACTGGTACCAGGGATCGTCAGCTGCGCAGGAAGGTGTTGAGGTACGTTAAAGCTAACCTCGGTCTTTCGATCCAGAAGATACAACGCCAACATTCCAACGGTGCGGAACATCTTTGCCAGGGAGGGATACAAGTCGTACAAATCCAGTAAACATCCGAACCGGCACATGAAGCAGAATTCCGTGGCTAAAAAGCGTGCAAGGCTCTTGTACGAACGAGTCTTGACGAAACACAAGGGCTGCACTTTGATCGATGACGAAACATACGTCAAACTCTATTTTCAGCAGCTTCCCGGTCAAAACTTTTACATCGCGACTAGACGTGGGGATGTGCCGGGAAGATTCAAGTTCGTGTTTGCGAACAAGTTCTCAAAGAAGGCCATGATTTGGCAAGCGATTTGCAGTTGTGGCCTGAAAACGGAACCATCCGTCACATCCTCGACGATGACATCCAAAGTTTACATCGAAGAATGCCTGCGTGTATTGCCGTTCATCCGCAAGCATAGGGGCAAAGTCATATTTTGGCCCGATTTGGTCAGCTGCCACTACACCAAGGTAGTTGTTCTGGAGTGGTATGCTGCCAACAAGATCGATTTTGTCCCCAAGCTAATGAATCCTCCGAATTGCCCAGAATTTCGACCATTCGAAAAATACTGGGCAATTTTAAAGCAGTGACTTCGATTGAGCGGCGGGGCAGTCATGGACATCCAGCAAATGCGGGCAAAATGGAAGAAATACGCTGATTCCGTGTCAGTTTCCACTGTGCGGGCGCTGATGGGCCCCATCAAGAGGATGGTTCGAGATTTTGTTCAAACTGGAAAAATGTTACCATCTAATGCTGTGACTTTGAAGTTCTAATAAAAGTACTGTAAAGCAACCATTAAGGGGCTTTTTAAACTTATTGAATCACGAATTACAGGTCTTTTTGTGCGTACCAATTTACTTTTAGTCAGCCTTTAGTATCTCCGGTGTATCAGTTTCTCCTGTGAGAAAGTTAGAAACAAACACCGCTTGGGCAACATTTTGTCTCTGCTCAAGCGACTGCAGTCCCAATAATCTGCATCAATCTCCAGAAATGTAATTCTTGCAGGAGTCGAAAAGTACATCATTTATTATGATTTCGAAAACCTTTGAACAAGCACACAACGAAGTTATTCCTCTGTAATTCTCGATGTTCTGTCGATCCCCTTTTGACATATGGGGATACACTTAGTGAAAACCGAAAATGGAACATGTAACAAAATTATGAATGATTTTGAGCGTTAATAACTCAGCTGCCCCTGGACCAATTTTAATAATTTTATTACCAGTCGATCAGAAATATTTCTACAAATCTGTTAAAATTAAGACAACAATTTTTTAAAATGCCAATATCGAAAATTGCACGAATGTGCAACTATCGCTTTGATAATTAAAATTATCACCGATTGCCTGCGAAAAGCGATTTCCCTAACAGAGATTTCATAGTTGAATTCCATCCGGTCTCACCAAACGGTGTTCCCGAGCAAAGTCGGTGAACAAAATGAAAGCAAATCGATATTAAGTTTGCAGTTCCTATCATAATGAAACCACATTTTGGTTTCAATTGAAGCGACATAAGTCTGATATCATATTGTGCTATCATTATGCAGTCAATACTTTTTAAATGAAAGCAACTTGAAGTTCTGCTGTCAACGTCTTGTTTAAAATTAAATTTAAGTTCATCTGTTGTTGAACTAATGGTTATTGTTTATTTGTTTTGTTCTACACATTTTAGGTCATTCGTGACTTGACCGGGGTGAGATTTGACTCTTTCAGCCTTTCAGTCTCGTGAGAAGCATGGATGCTAACCATTTACCAGACCCGTATTCAGTTAAACATTATGAATGCAAAATGAGTAATCAAATTGATTTCATTAAAAGCAGGATTAGTTTTCCGTTTGCTTCAACAGTGTAAAATTTTACTCTCATTTTTGCTGTGATAACCGTTAAGTCAACCAAAATTAGATAAACTGGAGTATTCAAAATAAGTTACATCATAACAGCAAATTTTGATTTCAATTTGGTCTCCAGTTTTGCTCGGGTTAATTCAATCACCGCGTGGTTGGTGGTACTGTTCTCCAGTACACAACGGAAGGCTTTTTTTTATATCTTTACTAGCTGAGTGTGCCCGGTCTTGCTCGGAATTCAATATTAGCTTGAGTTGATGCGCCACTTAAAAAAAAGCATGCTATATTGTACGTAGCCCCCCCCCTCCCTCTTATCTAAGAGGCTACTCCCGATGACCTCTCCACATGCCAAATTTGGTTCCATTTGCTGGATTAGTTCTCGAGTTATGCAGAAATTTCTGTTTCATTTGCATGGTCTTGCTCGTGTAGAGCACATAAAGGATCTCGGCGTTACCTTGGACTACAGACTCACTTTCAGAATCCACTACAATGACATCATCTCCAGAGCTAATCGACAATTGGGCTTTATTTTCAAAATTGCCGACGAGTTCCGTGACCCGCTTTGCCTCAGGTCACTCTACTGTTCGCTTGTGCGATCCTTATTGGACTCAAGTTTAGTTGTTTGGTGTCCTTTCCATGCTAGCTGGATCATTAGAATTGAATCCGTTGAACGCAAGTTTGTGGGATATGCTCTTCGTTTCCTCGACTGGCATGAACCAACAAACTTGCCACCGTACGAGGAGCGTTGCCGTCTCCTGGGAATCGAACCATTAGAGGTGAGACGGACTGAGTGAGACTCAAGCTATGTTCGCTGGAAAGCTGCTTACGGGTGACATTGACTGTCCAACGCTGCTGGTTCAGCTAAATATATATGCCGCTGAGAGGCCTTTTCGTCAACGCGACTTTCTGTTTTTGGAACCACGGCACCGAAATTATACACAACACGAGCTAATTCGAGCAATCAGCCGGAAATTCAACAACTTCTTTTATATGTTCGACTTCAATGTATCAGCTGACGTGTTTTGTCATCGGTTACTTGGCCTTTTCCGTACCATTAACCGTAACTATTTAGTTTAAGTTTTATTTATTTAGACAATAATTGTCAGTTGAATTTTTCAATATACAAATAAACAAATAATCAAATTTCCAAAAATGTCGTGGATATCTGCGTAGATTTTCCTAAGTTCGTTTGCAGTAGCGTTTGTACAGATAACGGTTATACGTGCGATAATTGTTACTAGCACGTGCAAAATGTTGCTTGGCAAAAGGACAACTAGACTGGCAGTAGGCTTTGGATCTTAGACGTTTGAGTCGTCGTAAAAGTGTATTTCCCAAGATGGCCTGCGCAGTGGAACAAAATCAACCAAGTAACTCTTCAACACACTGGTGAAGTACTCTGCAGCAATGTTAATATCTTCAGCGGATTCAAGGATGTGGCAGTTAGTGTGGCGAAGCGCTTCAAGTAATCCTTCAAAATCAGCGCGGTGAACGTCAAGTCCAGGTTCGTCCGGGAAACTCTCAAATTCAGTAGGCTGTGAGAGACTAATAGTTACTTTGAAAGCGGGATGTTCGGCTTCATGAATAGAGAGCGGTTCTAAAGCTTCTTCAATCTGGCATCAAGAGAGCGTTGCTTCATTCACCACAGCGAAATCCAAGATTTGCATGTTCTGATTAGTAATATAGTTAACTTGAGACAGACCATGCAGATTGAAGCCATCGAGTAACGAGGCGCAAGCAACAGAGTTGTGAGACTGCACTACAGAAGGGCGATCGTTGCTTGGTGTGTTCCGGACAAGTTCCGATTGATTGTAATCACCAAGCAGAATAGCATGTTCGGTATTCCCAAGGTGTAAATGTATCGCTTCTATAGACTCCCTATAGTAATTCACGTTGAGTATACCATTATTGCGATCTAGTGAAAGGAAAATTACACCAATACTGACTGAACAGTGATGCAGTTTCAACTTAACCCAAAGCTGAAGAACATGGTCGGATATTTCCAATGTGGTCACTGTTACTAATCATAACTACCATGTTTTATTTAATGTAATTCGATGTGACGTATGAAGAGTTTTGGCATTTTTTTTTATAATCCTTTTATTTGTCAAGGCTCAAATACATTAGCTTTGCGGAGCCGAATAATTTTTACATTAATATCATTTCTTACAACTAATGTTAGTAGAACGGGGGCCGATTACTCGCGGCTTACTCGAGATTAGGGGTTACATTTATTGATCATTTGGAGGGAGGACAAGGGAAAGCATTTTGAACTAATTTAAAACTTAAACGTAAAGGATGACTAAAAAACAAAACATTAAACACATACATCAACAGCTTTAAGAAAGTCGTAAATAAGCTTCATAAAGACGATATCACGGCAAGCCAAGACGTCTCTAATTGGCTTAAAGGGTTGTTTTCCTCGGACCCTAAGGAAATCACACAGAACGGAACTCGCCTCATGATGCAAGGAGCAGGACCAAACAACATGCTCGATGTCGTGATAACCGTTTCCACAGGTACAAAAGTTGCTGTCGACAAGCGTAATACGGAAGAGGTGGGCGTTTAATGAACAGTGATTGGACATGAGCCTGGACATTACACGAATAAAATCACGACTCATATCCAACCCTTTGAACCAGGGTTTGATCGACACCTGTTGCACAATAGAATGTAGCCATCTTCCCAGATCACCATCATTCCACTTTTGTTGCCAGTTGGCGAGGACTTGCTGACGAGAAATCGTGAAAAATTCGTGGTAGGCAATTTGTCGCTCGTAAATATCACCTTCAATAGCGCCCACCTTGGCCAGCGAGTCCACTTTCTCATTGCCCGGGATAGATCAATGAGAAGGGACCCATACCAAAGTGATGATGTGCGAGCTGTTTGATAAAGCACTCAATGACGATCGTATTTCCTGGAGGAAATACGCCGAGTGCTTGATCGGCCTCATTGAACGCATAGCCTCCAGGGAGCTTAGCTCCTATAGTAAAAATAAAATAATGGTCAGGTTAAAGTGAGGCAATACGCTCTAACGTGTACGATATAGCTGCTAGTTCAGCAACGTATACCGAACACGGCTTTTGAAGCTTGTATGAGACGCTATGAAGATCATGGAATACTCCAAAACCAGTGGACGCATTTATCACCGACCCATCTGTGAAAAATCTCTTCTCGGTGGGGACGTGGCGGTATTTGTTCGTAAAAATACGGTGAACGGTGAGGCTCTGGAATTCCTTGAACCTTCTGCCTCATTGTGAGATCGAATCTCACGGAAGAACAACTGAAATGATGGAAGACAGCGCGATTGGGGTTGAACGAGGAGGGGCCGATGTCCAGAGTTATGTACTCGTAGTACAAGCTCATGAATCGTGTTTGAGGATTCCGCTCCAGCAGCTTCTCAAAGTTTTCGATCACCAGCGGGTTCATGACTTCACAGCGGATGAGGAACCGGAACGATAAATCCGCAAAACGATTTGTTAAGGGGAGGACGCCTGCAAGAACTTCAAGGCTACCTACCAACCTAGCGCGATTCAAAAGCAACGATATTGAATCTTTTGGAGCTTCAATATGTGCGTCCCCGCCGCCGATTGAAAGCAAAAGCTACCGTACTCCAAAATCGAGAGAATGGTGGTCTTGTAGAGTCTTATCAGATCTTCCGGATGGGCTCCCCATGAAGTGCCGGTAATGGAACGAAGGAAATTGATTCGCTGTTGGCATCTCTGCCTCAGATACGCTATGTGTTTTCCCCAAGTGCACTTGGAATCGAACCAGACACCTAAATACTTAAACGACAAGCTGTGAGTGATTGTTCTACCCATAAGTTGAAGCTGAAACTGTGCTGGATAAAGCGTCCTAGAAAAAACAACCATCTCTGTTTTCTCCGGAGAGAATGCGATACCCAGATTCATTGCCCAAGTAGACAAATTATCCAAGGTATCTTGCAATGGTCCTTGCAGGTCCGGTGCTGTTGGTCCAACCATGGAAACCACTCCGTCATCTGCAAGCTGCCTTAGCGTGCAATTTTCGGCCATACATTCATCAATGTCTTTGACATAGAAATTGTACAGGAGGGGACTTAAACATGAGCCTTGTGGAAGACCCATGTAGCTGATTCGTGCAATTTCCGAGTTGCCATGAGAGAAGCTCATTCGTTTCTCGGACAACAAATTAAACAGGAAATTGTTGATAATCGGAGAAAGCCCACTCGCATGGAGTTTGTCCGAAAGGCTGCCGATGCAAACAGAATCAAACGCCCCTTTAATGTCCAAGAAAACTGAACCCATCTCCTCTTTTTCAGCATAGGCAGTTTTGGCAATGTCAGGTTTTGGTTTACTCTGGAACATACCCAAATGTGATCAATGTGGGCCTGGGAGCTCAATATGACCGCCAATGATTCTATTCTTGAATTCACTTCTCCGCAACATGTCTGGATATGGTCGTGATGGTCATCTTATATTAATACCGTTGAACATGTTCTATAATTCTCCAGTGATTTGATGTGTCACATGATGCGTTTTGGCCAAAATCAGAAACTGGCCATTTTCCCCGGGATACCCGGGATGTCCAGATGTGGCCAATGTGGTCCTGTGCATATTAACATAGAACTTGATTTTGAATTGAGCAATTCCACGCCAAATGTCGAATCGATCCAACACGACCTTCTCCGATTTGCGTTAAACTTTGCATAATTGTTCGTTATAGAACTAATGAATCTTATTTGAAAATGTCAAGATATTTTTGTATTAAGCTTATGTTCATACGAATGTTTTTGAGTGTGCGAATTTTTTTTTTTTTTCGTGTGCATTATATTGGAATGCCAATGCTCAATCATAAAAAGCACGTCCTGATGAGTGCCTACTTACTCAATGCTGCCTGATGTATTCAACACCATTCAAGCCTCACGGGATCATATCGCCTTTCCGCTCACGTACTTCTGCAGCCCTGAAATTAGATTTGTAATCTGCTAATAGACGGTCCCATAAGGAATCATATTACCAACCCCAACCATGGATGGATGGAAACCACCACAACACGAGTACATAGAAGTCCTGCTTCGGGCGGTCGTCAGAGCTTCCACCGTTTCCTAGAAGTAGAAGTAGAAATCATTACAACCATCTCACTCACTGACGACGGGACAAGCTGCCATCGTCGTCGTCGTTCTCATCTCAGGACGCATACATTTAATTTGATTATCCAACTTTTATTCATTAGTGTCATTCTTCATTCAGTCGGATCGCATTTTGACCACAAAAGAAAAGAAATTGCTTCTTCGAAGTTTGGATTCTGGCCTTCCATTTTCTTGCTAAGAGGATTTGGCGGATGATGGACAGAACAGCCACAGGGAGCGTAATGGAGGGAAAATGTTTAAAGAAGTTGAACTCTCGCTTGCACTAGCCTGAGGGGACATACAAAGTTAGACCAGCACGAGGATAGTTTGGTTCGACCGAAGGAATTCTCTTTTATGGAGTAAAATGTGAAAAATCAATACTAATTTCAGATTCTAGTCCACATTCGTGTCATAGCTTCGGAATTTTATATGGTGCGATGGAACTTTGTGGATCCAAGTAAAGAATCATCACAGGCATTTTTTTTTTCTTATGTTGGTCCCTACGCTCGAAGATCTAGTCGAGAAGCATGTTAAGATTTTGCACTCCTACCCAAATTAGATTAGCAAGGTCAGAAGCATTTGAACCTTTTCTCTGTCTCACCTCTGGGGAAAATCATCAAATCGAGGGCCACACAGCAACCCGATGACAACGAGACGGGAAAATGGCAACCATAGCTGGAAATAACCTGAGGCAACCGACAAACATATAGCTTCGGATGAACCATTATGAACGTTGTTGCTTCCCTCATAACTCATTTCGGCTCAATTTTTAACCCTATTAAGATAACAAGCTATTTCACTCTCATAATTTTATTCATATCCCTATTTTTATTATCTTTCTCTCTACGCGACAGCTATGGAAAAACCCGAAAAACAAGCACCCATCTCGAATGGATATTTGTAATTAAACCTTTCGCATGACCTGCAGCTATTTTCGATCCCTTTTTGCGTTTGTTTGTGGAGATCAGAGCGGAGCCGAATCCAAAATCGGGTGAAAATCCCATTCGTAGTTTCAAGCCAAACCGAAAACGCATAAAAGGGTGAAATTGGAAAAGCTGAAAAGCTACCACAGCAACAACCCCCCGATGGGATCCCGGTGATGGCGGGGCATCAGAAATCTACAAAAACCAATCTCATTTGCGTTCCGGGAAAATGGAATAAAGATTACAAAAACAACCCCCATTTGCCCTCGTGGTGGGTTCGAACGGTTCGCATGTGAATTTCCTGATAACGACTCCTCCGGAAGGGATGTGTGCAAACGATTCACACACGATCGGCACCCCACTGCCAAATGGTCCTCCATCGATGACATCAATTAAAAACGCATCATAAATGTATATTTCTGTAAATGCATGGTTATCTTATTTTCATGCTCTGTACAACGTAAGAAACGATTTTCCAGGTTTATGTCTATTCGAATTTCTATATATGACGATTTAGTAGGTAGGTCACCAGCCGTGACGGGCCATTAAGAATAAAGAGCCACCCACATTAGATCCGTTTGCGTTGCGTTGACGTAAATTTGACAGTTAGATAATAGATTTAGCAGTCACTTCGCCGCAACGCGTCCGATCCGGATCTAATGTGCGTGGGTCTTAAGTATTACTGGCATTCGTCCGGTTACGTATGTTAGACTATACAGACCTTAAGTAAAACAGATGTGCCAGTCTTGCCGTGCGGATCTATTTGCTTTTTGCTGTAGAAAGTGTTACTGGTACCTAAAGCTACAACAAATTTAAACAGCACTTTTCCGTTCTCAACCTGTCAAATTTCTACCTTTTTTACCCTTATTACTCTTCGATTCTTGTTTGGACCCTACCCGAGGTAATACGGCTTGGATATCGATTTGGAAAAGCAGATTCTTAATCTGATTGGAAGTCAATTTTGTTCTACCCCCATAACGCGTAAGCACCAAAGAAAATGGCAATCGCTTGATCCCAGTTTCGATTCAATTCAATTGAGCAATCAATTTGATATGCTTACGGATGATGAGAATGTTCCATCATCCAAGCAAAATTCCATTACACATTCCCGGCTTAGTGCCAAAAAGGTAAAGGTTCCCCCTATTATTGTAACCAATTCTGATTCCCATACTTTTTAACTTCGTTCAATTTAAGTTTTCACTTCAAATTGGCCGTCGGGGTGAATGCCGTGTATTGGCTGAAACCTTTTACGGATTCAATCGTCTTCTTAAGTACCTTACTGAGCAGCAACACACATTTATTACTTACGACACCAAAACTGAACGTCAGTTCATGGTTGTCTTGAAATCTCTGCCCAGTGGTGAATCCCTGGATCAGATCAAAGATTAATTGACTAAATTACTTGGAGTTGAGCTTGTCCAAGTAATCAACATGAAAATGAAAGCCCGTCCTGGCGATTCACGCAACGGGATTTCCAATGATTTTTATTTAATTCACTTCAAGTCTAGTGAACTAAACAACCTTAAGGCCTTAGACAAAACTAGCCTTTTTGAAACCTAGTAGTAGTCACATAGTCACTATGAACGTAGTCCCAATTTCTTGGTCAAATAAAAAAAATCTTGGATTAGTACTTGACCAAACAGTAGCTGGAGCACCTAGGTTAAAAAAGATGGTGTTCAAAATGACTTGCTGGTGGATCGGTCAGCAAGATCGACTTGACTAAATGGAGCGATCAGCGGTCTCCTGGTGTCTACCCTCGTTGACAAGAATCACCAGAGTCCAGGCAATGCCTGAGTGCTCTGCTGAGAGGCATTCTCTTTTGCTTTTAGAGCCATCTTGGCCCAAGGTATGCGATCTTTGGCGTTTTTGGCCAGAGTGAAACGGTGTCCTTTAGTTTTAGGATCAGTAGCCACTAAAAATCACTAACCCGACTCGTGTACTTCCTAACCGGCATAGTCGGTTGGTTCACAGAATGGCGCTGTACCGAATGGTACCACAAAAATGTTCTGATTGAAAAGATATGATTATCCGCGGTTCTACCACTTCCTTCACGTTCCTTTAAGGACGCTTAGGTTTATGGGCTGTTTATACTTATGCTAGTTCACTAGCACGACCAGCTCAACCAACTAGCACGAATTTCAGTTGATCCTGATGGGTTCAGTTGATTCATATTGATGGAGCCCATCAGCGCCGGCAAGCTGGACAAATCGGTCCAAAAGATGACTTTGCCCCTATGCTTGCGGATGAACGGCAATAGACGCTTTTTCAGGCATTCTTTGATGTAAAAATGGGATGTCATCGTCGAGAATGTGACGAATGGTTCCGTCTTCAGGCCACAACTGCAAATCGCTTGCCAAATCATGACCTTCTTCGTGAACATGTCGGCAAACACGACATTGCATCTTCCCGGCACATCCCACGTCCAGTCGCGATGTAAAACGTTTGACCGGGAAGCAGCTTAAAATGAAGCTTGACGTATGTTTCGTCATCGATCAAAGTGCAGCCCTTGTGTTTCGTCAAAACACGTTCGTACAAGAGCCTTGTAAGCTTTTTGGCCACGGAATTCTGCTTCATGTGCCGGTTCGGATGCTTACTGGCTTTGTACGGCTTTTATCCTTCCCTGGTGAGGATGTTCCGCACCGTTTGAAAATTGGCGTTGTACCTTCTAGCCAGATCTTGGATCGAAAGACCTTGGTTGGCTTTAAAGCACCTCAACACCTTGCTGCGCAGCTGCCAATCCCTGGTTCCCGTTTTTTCGTCGGTCCGTTGATTCCTTTCCACTCTCAGGGTTACCTTGTAGGTTTTGAGCACTCAACAAACTGTTGTTTTCGACATCTTCAACACTTTAGGCAGCTTGGAACCGGACCACTCCGGAATTTCCAGGTGTTTGTGCACAATATTTTTTCTTCTTTCGAGTTCCATCTGACGTTATTTCTGAATGCGATCGACTACCTTGATCAAATTTGCACCACCCAAGTAACAATTCAAGCTGGACAGTAAGAACAGAAGCTGATTATTGGTTGATTTAAGGTGTGCAAAGCTGATTAACAGCACGCTGAATATATAGTTGATTAGTAGTGCGTGAAGCTAATTGTATCCCCATAATTCATCCTCAATAAGTTAGCTGATCTAAAGATTGAACAAGCCTTATTTAAGCTTAATACTACTCCACAAATCAGCAATGCACTATAAATATTTTGGTATCCTGATTTGTTAAACGTAATCAGTGTCACTCGTTGCATTTCCAGGCATTTTAGTTCTTCTAAATTCACTGCCTACCTTTCTAATCCCAAGCAGCGGCAGCAGTAGAGACAAGGTAGAGGAGCTTTTTAGGAATAGCTCCAGGTAGAAGTGCGCTGTGACGACGTCGAAAGCATTTGTATTTCTTTGTTTTGACTGCCATATTGCACTGAATTTTCAGACAGAATTCCAAAAATATAACTCAATTAAGGCAGTAAAATAGATTCCACATGACATGCAAGCTTTTGACTGATTAAAATCACCAGATTTAGATGCTTAAAAGCTGAACAAAAGTTAACGTGGTCCATGTACAACAATTATTCAAACTAAGGCTAAATTAAAATCGATTGAACAACACGTGTTAAGCATCAAATTGTTGCCTGGGAAGTGCGCGATTTATTTCAATCGTCATGTGGAATCTATTTAAGTGCCATAATTGAGTTATATTTTTGGAATTCTGTCTGAACATTCAGTGCAATATAGCGGTCAAAACACAGAAATACAAATGTTAATGCTTCCGACGTCGTCGCAGCGCACTTCTACCTGGAGCTATTCCTAAAAAGCTCCTCTACCTTGTCTCTACTGCTGCCGCTGCTTGGGATTAGAAAGGTAGGCAGTGAATTTAGAAGAACTAAAATGCCTGGAAATGCAACGAGTGACACTGATTACGTTTAACAAATCAGGATACCAAAATATTTGTAGTGCATTGCTGATTTGTGGAGTAGTATTAAGCTTAAATAAGGCTTGTTCAATCTTTAGATCAGCTAACTTATTGAGGATGAATTATGGGGATACAATTAGCTTCACGCACTACTAATCAACTATATATTCAGCGTGCTGTTAATCAGCTTTGCACACCTTAAATCAACCAATAATCAGCTTTTGTTCTTACTGTTCAGCTTGAATTGTTACTTGGGTTGTGTCCACATTGTGTTAACTACACTTGAAAATGAGATGAATGTTTTACTGTCACCAGTTGTTGTTTACAATTCTGCATTGCTGTATAATACCCTTCCGGTTGCTGTTATTCAACTTAAATTTGACGTATTTCAAGTTAATGATCATACCTTTTGCCACACATATGCTTAAGTGGTCCAGTAGGTATGATTGATACCTGTGAATCAGCGACTTTCGGTTCGAATCCTGAAATGCAAAGGTAATTTTTATACTTATAATAACAATATAAATATGTAAATCCAATTAGTTAGTCAGCACCTTGTTTCAGTCCCATAAAAAATATATAAGATATGAAGCGGTCTTCATTTTTTTTTTTCTAAATAAAACTAGAAGGCTGAACAAGTGTTGGAAAAGACTTTTATTTAATGTCTTAAAAAACTTATACATTATATAACTGTTAAGCTTTTGACTGATTAAAATCACCAGATGCTTAAAAGCTGAACAAAGGTTAACGTGGTCCATGTACAACAATTATTCAAACTAAGGCTAAATTAAAATCGATTGAACAACACTTGTTAAGCATCAAATTGTTACCTGGGCAGTTGTTCTCTATTGATGAATTTAAGTGACGGTCGACCAGCAGATGGAAATGATGTGAAAATGATAATGACGTTTTGCTACCTATCAAATCGTATGGAATATTTTTTAGTACATCATCAGTTTTGTAATTGCAAGTCTGAAAAATAGGTGTCGCATGGCAAGTTTTACCTTTGCTTAAATTCATCAATAGAAGTGTAAACAAATCACTGTCAAAGATTTTCGATTCCCAACACTAGAGGCGTGCTAGATGCGCGGCAGGGGTGTACCAACTTACTTTTAGTCAGCCTTTTTTGTCACGCTTTGCATGATCCTGGAGCAGGTCAACGAATTCCCGTAGTCCCTCTTTCAAGTATTCATTGACTACGATAAACCTTTCGACCGGCTTAATCACGAAAATTTGTGGGACACCCTGAGACGCAAAGGAGTCCCGGATAAAATCGTCCACCTCACATGTAAAGTCCTGCATAACGGAGCCTTGTTTGACCCTACCCACTACTTTTCCTCAGCGACGAGATCATGGTAGGTGCAATTGACCGTGTACCGAACTGTGGGCTGCTTTGGCAGACTATCACTTTGGAGCACCTCAACGACTTCGATTTGGCTGATGATGACGACCTAGCCGAAAGCTCCTCTGCGGTGGATCTCACCATCAATGCCATCAAGACCAAATTGTTGGATGTCAACATGGACTACCCTTCCAACTTTACCGTAGCGGGGCAAGCAGTGGAGAATGTCAAAAAATTTCAATATCTTGGCAGCCAGATAGCGTCAGATGGTCAAGAGCGACATAGGTGCACGAATCAGAAGGCTAGCGAAATCTAACAGATAAATCAACGTACCAACATTTGAATCTTTAATTCAAACGTGAAATCTGTATTGTTATACGCCAGCGAAACATGGTGTGTATCAGCGGAGAACACTCAAAAGCTGCAGGTCTTCATCAAACGATGCCTGCGGTTTATAATTCGTGCCTGGTGGCCTCACAACTGGATCTCGAATGCTGAGCTCCATTATCGATGTAATCAGAAACCGATATGAACAGAAATTCGAGAACGTAAGAGGAGGTGGGTCAGTAACATACTACGAAGGGGCAGAAACGAATTCTGCATGCAAGCGCTGGATCGGAACCCGGCAGAACATCGCAGCAGAGGCAGACCGAGGGGCTCAAGGCGACGAAGCCTCAATAAGGAAATAAAGGAAGTCGACACTGACACAATCTGACGTGGGTCCAGGTCAAGGCAAAAGCGAACAGCCGCCCAGGATGTAAATCTTTCATGTTGGCCCTATGCACCACTAGGGGTGTGCATGAAACATAAGTAAAATAAGTTTTGAATATTCAACCAATACGTATACATTTTTCACAGCAGCTTTGAATAAGGAGACTCAATTAAAATCATTGAATTGGTTCGGTTTCTTTTGATCTTTTGTTCAGTTTAATTTTAAATTGGAAAAATATTCAAATGCATATCATAAAAAGGGGATCAAGTCGCCCATAATTCATAAAAACTACGTTTCCTGGAAATCTTCGGAAAAAATCCTTATTTTAATGCACTTATCATGTCACAGTATCGAGAGAATTTGAAAAAAATATGTGAAAAGTCCCTGAGTTCAGTATATTTAACAAAATCGCATGTCATCAAAAGGGGATCAAGTCTTCCTCAATTTAAAAAAAAAAAACCCGTTTTCGGATATCTTTCAGTAAAAAGTTCTTTTGATAATTTGTATAGGGGAAATGGCTCTAATGTTGGCCAACGGACCTAAGATTGGGCCCATCGCAACAAATCTGCTATTTATCAATTTTATCTAGATGAACGCTTCATTGGGACAGTACTAATGGATATTTTTGGTCGCTATTGAAAATTTAGTCGATTGCTGAATTTATGTACGGTCTCAAATTAGGGGCATTTAGGCCAACATTAGATCCATTTCCCCCACCACTTTGGAGGCTTAAGATGATTCATAAAGATACCTAAGATATTTTCCAGCGAAAACCGCAACAAGTTTTGTTTTTTTCCGCTGAGCTATATCCAAAATTAAAACAGGGTATGACGTATGTCCATTCTCCCTATCAGAGAAAATAGAGTAATTGTTGAATACAGAATATTACGGCTAAATAACCCCTACTGCTTAACTAATATTATGCACTTGAAAAATACTTCTTTAAGACCTATTAGCCGAAATTGAACAGCTTCATGTATGAACAAGTTTTGAATAAACTCAGGATTGAATAGTTCATAGCAATAGTAAATCACCCTGGCTAATCTCCGGATGACTCGAACCTTTTATGGACCCCCTTCATCAATAGGATGGAACTTCTCATCACCTCACTCACAAATAAGGGTCGCCATAAAATATCATCAAATACTTCACTTTGCTCAAAACCATGTCTTCGTCTTATTCTCCGTCATCATGTGATCCACATCCGGCCATGATTAAATTCTGCGGCTTCCACGGTCGTAAAGCAGAAAATGGAACCCATAAAACTCACCTCTCCCGATGTCGTACTACATTGTAAAGCCCCGTAAAATATACGACACAATTACTTCATTTGCAACTTTTCGTCAATTTATCTAATCCGGGAACAACTTGGTGTGGTCTAAGTGGATGCCATGGCATTATGGACGAAACTTTGTCCATTTCTGTAATGCCAGTAGTCCATTCCGGAAAGAAGGTGGGAACCTACTCGAGTCGCATGGCTTATTATTGGCAAGGCCAACAGCAGAGCAGTAATCCGCTCTTCGGAGGCTTCAAGCTTTGCACTTTTATCCGCTTCAAAGGGAACAACGCTGGACAACGTTTCCTCTACACACTCTTTGCCAACTGTGCGCGTAAGGATTCCGATAATCTGCTTAAAGCTTACCGAGGAAGACCAAACCGCACAGTCGTAAATAAATAGCTGTGTGGGAGTTGATTTATTCTCCGGCAGAACAATGGAGCAGTGAGGAAAAACTTTTCCTCTAATTCGTGTTTTGCTCGGGTATAAAGTTTGGTAATGATTTTTCTTCGGATGCTACAAAGCGAAAAATGTGGGCTGTAATTTATTACGCAATGGGCAATGGGAGTTTGTTAGGCAGTTCACCACGTGTGTAGGGTGCAACGAGAAAAGGGGTGGTGAATCGATGGAACTGTAAGAATACTTACAGCATTGTTAAACAAGGAAAAGCTTCGGTTGGGTGGTACAATGCTGCAAAAGATATCGAAAATGTGCGAGTTGAAAAAATATCGACGAAAATGCTTGAGCGAAGACGTAAACCATCGGACAGCTTAACCTTCAAATAGGTGGGACAGTAAATGGTGCGGCTAGGGACGCTCCGATATTTTCGATTTATCGCGATATCGATATTTTTCTTTTGATATCCACATTGGATTATGTTTAGATATTTTTGTTTCACTATATCGCCAATCTCGATAGTTTAATTTCGACATTACAAAATATCGAATAGGGCTTAGATCTCATTTTGGGCCCACTAAGCCTTGCCTCTATTTTTCGAGTGGATTTTTTTTTCTTCCCAAAATGGAATGTTTTCACTGCAGATCAGTGCTGATAAAAATCCTTTCTTCTACACTCAATTTAGCTGAAAATGAAGAAAACCTTAACAGATAGACCAACTACCTGCATGAATTTGAATTTTGATATAAACAAATTCCCTTGATCTAGGCAACCTCTGAGTATCAAAAATAACATTTGTTTTCCTTCATTCGTGGCTGGATTCTCATTATCGCCTCTGTTGTTGTAAATATTGATATTCGTCTTCATCTTGGTCGGGATGATATTGAGGATCAAATGCGAAATTATTATTGTCATTTTAAACAAATATAGCGCTGAAGAACGTGGTTTTTAGACATAAGTTGATGGCAAATTATTGCCTCAAGCTGAACTGATGATAATATCGATGATTTAGGCAGTGTGGTCGACAATATTCAAAATAATAATTTTGCCCAAAATGTCGTTGATTATTTTGCTTTTGAGGATCACTTCTGATTTTGACAATTTTGGGTTTGATAATCGAGCACTGGTGAATATCAACAAACGCGTATTCGTTGATGTATAATAAGCTCATTTGTTCATTTCGCTCGTTTCGTAACTACGAAGATGTTCAAAACAAACGCAATTCATCGACACTGGGTTGAAGCGATACTCCTTGCATGTGATGGTAAATGATAAAAACAGACACTGCTGCAGATGACTTCTAAATGTATTTACCATTCCGTACGTATCGTAACATTTGATAAAGAGTAACTTATTGTTGAGATATTGTTGAAAACCTAACACTGCTTCTTAACCCCAAACTCGGCCTACGGATTCTAAATAAGACCAAATGCATTGAAACGCCATTCAAACGCCATCTCATTGAATTCGTTCGTTGGCTTTTGAACTAAAATATCGTACCAAACGCATAATTGACTTGTTATCTCTGAAACAATGGATATATTTGATGTTTTCTGCTCGATAGGCTCAAAATGGGTGATTAGGCCGAAGTAGTGCTCTACCCTACATAATAAATATTGACTACACAAGTAATCAACAATCTCGCTAATAACCCGTTTTGCGGTACTATTTGACATCTGATTTTTATATTTGTTTATTTGTTTATTTGTATATTGAAAAAATCAACTGACAATTATTGTGTAAATGAATAAAACTTAAACTAAATAGTTACGGTCAACGGTACGGAAAAGGCCAAGTAACCGATGACAAAACACGTCAGCTGATACATTGAAGTCGAACATATAAAAGAAGTTGTTGAATTGCCGACTGATTGCTCGAATTTGCTCGTGTTGTGTTTTATTTCGGCGCCGTGGTTCCAAAAACAGAAAGTCGCGTTGACGAAGAGGCTTCTCAAGGGCATACATATTTAGTTGAGTGAACTATGTTGGACAGTCAATGTCACCCGTAAGCAGCTTTCCAGCGAACATAGCTTGAGCGATCGTCCGTCTCACCTCTAATGGTTCGATTCCCAGGAGACGGCAACGCTCCTCGTACGGAGGCAAGTTCGTTGGTTCACGCCAGTTGAGGAAACGAAGAGCATATCTTACAAACTTGCGTTGAACTGATTCAATTCTAGTGATCCAGCTAGCATGAAAAGGGCACCAAACCACTAAACTTAACTCCAATAAGGATCGCACAAGCGAACAGTAGAGTGACCTGAGGCATAGCGGGTCACGGAACTCGTCAGCAATTTTGAAAATAAATCCCAATTGTCGATTAGCTCTGGAGATGATGTCATTGTAATGGATTCTGAAAGTGAGTCTGCAGTCCAAGGTAATGCCGAGATCCTTTATGTGCTCTACACGAGCAAGACAGCGTCCGTAGAGCCATATAAGCCATTTATCAGCCTTCAATTACAAAAAAAAAGAGAAATAGTTGGCTTGTTGGGTAGACATACACATCAGCGTTGCCAGATACACCGATTTATCGGTATTTGTACCGATTTTCGAACTTGATCCCGATATGCAGATTATAGATAAGGTTGCTCAAAATACCAAGTTGTGAGATTTTATACCGATTTCTAACATTTTTTTTAATTATCAAAAATCTATTGAGAGAGGCTTTCATCATTTTGAACAAAAAATAATTCATCTAAAAATGTCTAATGCTTGATTACACTTGTTTTCATTTCCTCGCCTTTTTTGGCTTCCCAGGAATCGAGAAACAGCTGATGGCACATCCCGATAATTTCATGAGAATATGGAAATACTTTTATATATTATGTCTAATATAATCTAGTTTAACACCAACACAGTCAGTTCATGAAAGCATCCTGGAAAATGATAGATATACCATCATTATTTTTCTTGTCTATTTGGTATATGTTGCACCTCAGAGAGACGGCCAGGCCTACTGTGCAGCATTTAAGGGGCAAGATGACTAAGAAACATCGGGCCTGTTTAAATAATAGATTTAACCATGATGCTTCAGCATCCAATAAATGTATGAAACGTGAACATCTCGGACCCTTGGTCGGACCGTACGCTCCATTGTATTGCTATTTATAAATGATTAGCCGTTGGGAGCATCTAGTCTAAAAAGGTTAAGTGATCCCGTAAAACGGGGTATCTTTGATAATGCGGGTAACTTTGATATAAAGAACAAATTAACTCGCTGTGCTTTTTTCCAAATAAGAAACATTGGTTCCATATTGTACCTTAGGATATTTCCGTTGATAACGTATATAGTTTGTATATAGTATGTGTTACATATTTTACAAAAATATTAAAAAAACCATTTTTGTGTTTTCGCCTTTTTGAAAAAGCACTCAAACCATCACTTATGAAATGTATTTCGATACAGCCATCACAAATTCAATGTTGTATTCTTATAGCTTATGCAGTTTTCTGGTTATATACTCATTCAAAGTTTCATATTTAAAGAACTAAATTGTTTTAGTTTCACTCATTTGTTTCTACATTCATCGCGCTTTAGATTACTAACTTTAGATTACTGGAGTCAGTAAAATTTTACTGGGTTTTTGAATTGCGGATCGCCCAGTAATCATCACAGAAATAATTTGTATTACCGAACTGTCCGTAAAGTCAATCTGTCAAAAATAACTGTTCATTCAGTAATTGGTTCTAGTTGCGTATACTGGAAAACCCAGTATTTTCTTTTTGTTTATTTCGCTGCAATTTAACTGAGAAAACAGTTATTTGGTTCATTATTATACCGTGTTACCCAGTTATATTAAAAGTAGTGAATGTGCAGTAATAAAAGCATGAATCCTGGTGCAATTCACCGTTTATAATATGCCTATTAATATGACGACTTAATCCCTTGACGTACCCCGGAATAGCGCGTCGATAGTGAAAGCAAACAATACAAACATCCATTTTGTTAATTAAAATTTGTTGGAGATCAAGGAACTGCAAAAAGAGTAAATAATTAGTGTTGGTACCAACGAAATAGGTCTTCAATTTCGCTGTCGAGCTTTCCCAGTTCCGTCATGATATAATTCATGATATTATTCAAATTTTAACAAAACTGCGCGATTCAACACTTGCTCCCGGATTTTACTGAAGCTAAAATGGCGGCGGGAATAAAATAAACAGGTTTGAGTTTACAATTCGTGGTCGGTAAAACAAGGTTGCTATTTTGCTGACCAGTCGGTAAAAAAATAAAGACTACTTTGTGCACAGTAATTATTTTTACTGACTTTTCGTGAAATCACGAAAATTTGGAAATTAACGACTTTCTCAGTAAATAAATGTTCTGTGTACAGTATTTTGCATCGAACGATACCGAAGTTCAGTTTGTGTTTTGCAGAACGTCGGTTATTCACCTGATTTAAACTGAATTTTCAGTAAATCTTTCGTTTTACCGTGTAAGCCCAGTACAAAAAATACCGAACAACTAAATGCTGGATTAGTGTGCGAGCATTATCAAAGTAACCCCAAAACAAAATACTGAAGTTCGGTCGCAAAACTAAAAAAAATAGTGCAAATGCTTTAATTTTGGTTCAACATATTACTAACGAATAAGCTCAGTACTTGTTTTACAAATACAAAATTTGAAACATTCATTGCTGTAAAAAATATTTAGAATATACTTTAAAATACTATCAATGTTACCCCGTTTTACGGAACGCCATTTGCCTCTAGTGGTCGGAACATGAGCACTAACTCTTGTCCTAGCCCTATATGGCTTATGGTTATAGCGCCATTACTCGCTTTCTGAAAAGAGGAGAATGGAATAAAAGGACGTTGGAGAAGGGAAAAGGAGGAAGGAACCCTCTCTTGTATGAAAACTGAGAAAAAGTGGGTCTCTAATCAATTTAAAAAAAGTTCATGAAATGGAAAAGTTCACGAAAACTCACAAACACTCGCAAACTTTTCGTTTTGTGAACTTTATAAAAACTCGCAATTTTTTTTTCAACGCTGAACATGAAGAGATGATGCCTAGATTTCAAGTGAAAGAAATCGAACGAAAATACATTATTCGTTTTAGTACATACAAACGTAACGTGGGTAGATCACTTTTTCGTGGTAGGTTACAGGATGTAAGATCTACCACCGATTCCTTGTCCTTACTACTTCAAACTAGGGGAACAGAATTTTTCAGTAATCAAAGGAACTCATCGTAGTCCTTGTTACTTTTCATGCCTTGTTAATAGTGATAAGTCCTCGAGTTGCTCAGATTGAGGATGATCTTGAAACAAGAAAATAATGAGTTAGTTAGTCTCTATCTATGTGATTCCTAATCTTCTATTCGTTGTTCCCTAGTTTGAAGTGGTTAATACTAGGGTTCTGATGCATGGTCATTATCGGTGTCCTACCTTAATTTTGTTGCTAAGGAATCCAATTTTGACTGACAAAGGGGCGCGCCTTTGGAGGGTGTTTCAACACTCCGAAGGGTTTAAATAGCGGGACCTTTCAATTAGAGTCGGATCCTTGCGATAAATGCAAGAGTGGCAACTGTAAAAAAATCGAATACTTCATCATTTCTCAATAGTGATGGAGTAATACGACATGCACTAAACTAAGGACACGGGATATACTTCAATAGGTCAAATTACTGGTCGCAGTGATGTTAGGTCCCGAACAGAGGAAAAAAATAAAAGGTTGTGACACGACCATCCCAACAAACATTGAACGCAGAATAATTGCTTATTCAAGCAAAAATATGCTTCTTCAGCTAAAACATGGCTTATTCAGCTCTTAATCAGTTCAAATGGTTTGTTGGGATAGTATGACGTAGAACTACGCAAAATTGATGTACACACTAATCCAGCATTTAGTTGTTCGGTATTTTTTTGTACTGGGCTTACACGGTAAAACGAAAGATATATGTCATACATTTTTGACTATTATACTTTATCTTAAATTTTTCAAGTATTTTAATGTTTCGGTTATGGTTCAAAACTCGCGACAATTCAACATAATTAGACCACCGTTCATCTTACGCATGAGATAATGTGGTTAAATTTAATTTTTTCCATGCGTAGACAATTGTCCATACATTTTGTTTCAATTTGTATGGGCCGTGGATAATTGCCAACCCCCCCTCCAAACTGTCTATGTAGTATGAACAGTCAAAGTTGCACAGGGCCCAAGTTGTTGTTGCTGGTTGTCAAGGTGATCACGCCGTGCTCCCCAATCGCATTGGCCTTCTCTTCGTTGGTGATAAGCCGTTCGTCATTGACTCTAAGTGGTGGAATGGGCTTGGGTGAGACTTCAGCACCTTGGCAACCTTCCAGAATGGTCTGGAACGATCGTCCAGGTTCTGAACGAGCCGCCCGAAATTTTCGTTCTCGTTCTGGAAGCGATCTGCCGATTCAGATCGACCATTTCGTATTTACGCTGCAGATCCCCAGTCCGCTGAAACTGGCGTCTACGAACATTTCTGAGCCGAATCAAGAGTTTGGTGTGGGAATCAATTGCTTGGAACTTACCCCTCACAGGAACTCGTCGAACGCACTCTTCGTCAGGCACGGATATGACTTGATGGAGACCCTCCAGGGCCCGGTCGATGTCCTCCACTGTGTCGAGCGGTGGGTTGTCGTCGATGTGGCGGTCGACCACGCGCCGAAACTGGACCCAGTTGACTCGATGGTAGTCCATCCGCAGGCACGGTGCAGGGCCCACGTTGCAGCCCAGTTCGGTCAGCACCGGTTGGTGGTCCGAACTCAGGTCGTTGACGGCAACCGGCTTGGCTAATCCGGTGTTTGCCCAGAACAGGTCCAGCGTCGATGGGTTGCCCGCCGGTGATGTGAAGGTTGGTTCATCCGGAAACCAGACGGAATAGAGACCATGCTGGGAATGGTCGAATAGCAGGCGGCCGTTCTGGTTATGCTGGTAGTTCCGCCAGGCCTCGTGCCGGGCGTTCAGTTCCCCTCCGATTACGAAGCGGGCATTGGTGCGGGTTATGATGGCAAGGTCGTTCTTGAACTGATGTGCTGTACCATTGCTAATGGTACATTGCCGTTGGCAGTAGGCGGCGATGAACCGGATGTTTCCGGTCGATGTTTCCACCTCTACGCCGACGGCCTCGATGATGGAAGTGCGGTAGTGGGGTAGGGTGCAGTACTTGATGCCTTTCTTGATGATGACCGCGACACCGCCCCCCCTGGAGCTGGTGCGATCAAACCGGACAATGCTGTGGTCGGGCAGCCAGAAGCTGTCACCGGTCTTGAGGTGGGTTTCTGTGAGAAGGCCCACGTCGATGTCGTGCTTGCGGAGGAAGTTTGCAAGCTCAATGTTTTTCGCCCCTACGGAGCGAGCGTTCCAGTTGGCGATCTTTATGGCTTCACGGTCCATAATTAGCGACGAAGGAGATGATAGCTTGGAGCTGTTGTGTTCTTGTAGCGCAGGTGCGCTTGATGATGATGGCCTGGGCCAACAGTGTGCAACCAAGTGGTACTCGATTATGACGACTGGGTTTGGAAAAAACGTTTATTTCATAAAAAAACAGTGATAAAATTATTATTTGTACATTTTTCAACAGTTTTTTATTCAAAATCGATAAAATATTTATTTTAGCAGATTCTTAATGTAATATCGTATCGATTGGCGTATTTGGATTTTAATTTCATCTTTAAATGACAAAGTTACAAGTGTTCACAACCAAACACTATTTCAACATACATATTTTTTGATTTGCACCCCAGTATAGTCGACAAAGACGTAGTTCTACGGAAAGATCTCTAATCTCTCTAATTTAATAATGTTGTACTCCTACTTTCCTGCTGTACTACTGTTGATACAAAGACCATTTCAAGATTTTTCCGAAATATTTTCAAACAAGGTTAAAATCCAGAAACCAGAAACAAAGCACTCTCTGCCGAATGAACCAATGGGCAAATCTGTGCTGGAACTTCCCACTCATGCGCACTCGATATTTCTCAACAAATCTTACCACGAAAGCGGCTCATCGAAATGATGTCTAAGACAAAATTGCATAAAACTGATAAAAGGTACCGAAACAGATGTAATAAATAAACAGGAATGAACTAACCAAATGAACGATGGTTTGCCCGTGTAACAAGACATGATACATCTCCTAATTCAAGCTCAACATTTCTCATCATTACATCGGATCTTCAATTAAATGGTTGCACAATCCGCCTCAGAATCATCGGGCCAGTCTACCATTCGCCTAATAACAGCTCTGACGCAAAATATTCTGCTTAGAAAAAAACGCATTGGGATGAATTTTACCCGATCACTTGCTCTTGCTTTGCGTTAAAGTTCTATTCTAGAACTGTGTTTCAAGCGATGAAAAATTCAATTCTGAAATACTTTCATCTCTCATATGACCAATGTACATGTTTTTAACCTTCTTAAGTTAACTTAATCTTCCCTTGGAAGTTTCTTCCAACAAACTTGATCAACCAGAAGCCTAGTAAACAAAGATCTCTGATCACCTGATGGTCTTTCGCATATTTTCCGACCCACCTTGCATCATGAGAGAATATCCGAGAGATGTGATTTGAATAAATGAACAGTTTGAGATCTTCAGTACAATAGAGCCTGATCAACCTGAAGTCTTGAAAAATATCCAGTCGACGTTATGGATCTTCTTTAAACACATAAAGGACATTGGAATAATTTCTCAGATGTCGTGTTTCATATGAGAGAAGCGATTTGGATTATGAAATACTTGGATATCTGATACATGATCACCTGATCCATAATATATGAAAAAAATATCTTGAGGTTTTCAAGGTGATCTCTTATCACATGATGTTATTTCGAATAAATAAGAATATCTCCAGATGTGATTTGAATTGTTGGGCAGTTTAAGATCTTCAGAATGATAATTGATCAAGCTGGAGTCTAAAACAAATATCATAAGGATATTTTGGATACCCATGATACCCAGGAGCAGAGTTGGTAACGGTCAGTTTGGTCAGTGACGTTTGACGAAAACCAAACATAAATTGTCGTGGTACAAAAACCAACAAAGAGAGGCCGACGGTAATCCCTTTGAACAAATCCAATCGCATCGTTTAAGCTGATTCCTTGTAGAGTCCACAAATGGCCGCCACGTAGGCTATAAATGCGCTTGCACCTCGAATTTTCAATTATACAAACCTCGGAAATTAGAGCCTCATTTCACCTGAAATTGCTACTGCATGTATGTTGCAGCGCAGCAAACGTGGAGTAACAGTTTCATTGTAGTACGTTTTGTGGAAGCTGATATTTCTGCACTTAAAGTTTCGAAGTGGTAGCAAGAATAAGGATCTCACAGCGAAACCCCTTAACTTCACTTCTCTTTTTTCTATCATGCATGCTACTTACCACACTATGAGCAACAATCAATTCGAAACAAACGATTTTAAATTGGCTCACTACTTGACTAGCCTATTGGTCCCACGCAAATCGATTAACGTACCCCATTCTAGACGAAATTGCAGTACTACACTATGTTTGTTTTGATTCGCTATGCAAGTTTGACAGATAAAATGAGGGGCTCGTGGATTTTCCTATGTTTCGAGGGGTGCATCGATTAGCTTAGGACCGAAGAGAGTACCAGAGCTGACCCAAAAGTTGAGCACGTTTCTTCGGGACCTTCTGGTCTTAGAGTTATCTCTATGTATTTAGGCTTTATACAGCAATGAAACATAGTCATAATAACTAATATATTTCTCAATCATCAGTGTGGATATATTCTGGAGAAATCCACATGTGAATGTTCGGCGTTGATTACAAACGGAATGACAACGTTAACCACCGTCAGCAGAATGGCTCCCATCGTGGTGAATGCCTTCAGTTTAATCCATCGGTAATGGTCGTTAACCTGAAACACATGTAACTCATATTAAAAACGTCTCCCAGCCGGAATAACTGACATATCTCAACTCACCGCAATGGTCACCACAATAATGGCAATCAAAAGCTGCATCATCAGCGACAGAGTGACCAGAGTCATGCTGACGATAAAATCCTGCGACTCTCGAAAGCTTATCAGCAACCGCAGCTGGTTGCTGGTAGCAGCCAGGAACGACACATTCAGAGCAATCTCGATCACACTTCGGTAGAGATCGTAGTTGCTGTAGCTGAACCTCCAGCTGTACTCCGATGCACTTCCGTAGACTGACCCATTGGTGGCCGGGATCCCCGGCGAAGGTGGATCCGATGTGGGTGGGGTTGGCGATTTCGAATTTTTCTTCCCGCCGTTGGTTTCGGTGATCATGATGGACTGGCTTACCATCTTCTTGCAAATATGCGTGCTGAAGACGAACTTCTTCACAAGCTGTTTATGGGTAGACTGATGGGTACTGAACCATATTGTTATGATGTTATAGCATTGAATTGCCCGCTCTCATACGGAAGTGGGTGGAATGTGATCAATGAAGATGAACCGATTCGATGCTATGGAATTGTTTTATTCGTTCTCAAGCTAAGCGTTTACAATGAATGACAAGTTTCTGAGCAAGTGTTAAGTTGGTGCTACTACTGGTGATCCATCTGTGACCACCAGTGATGCAACCAGAATATTTATGACAGTTACAATGGTTACACCTATCGAAGTGGCAATTTTCAATCGTTCCATCTGTTTAGTACGTTTCGATTTCGGTTGACTCTGAAAGCGCAATCCGCATGGATGATTAGTTCTTTTGTTTGGCTACTGCAGTACCTACCTTAATTATAATAACACCACAAGCGACCAGCACCTGCAGCACCAGCGATACAATAACCAACGTGATGCACGCAATGTACGTCTTCGAGCGGTTGTTGTAGGTTATCAGCAGTCGCAGCTGGTTGGCGTTGGCCGTCAGGAGCGATATGTCCATAGCACTCGCAGCGATGCCTTTGTGGATATCGTACGTTTGAGTTTGCTGACCGCGACTTCGCCGGCCGCCGTCGATTTCCGTTTCGCTGTGGCTGTGGGGCACCATCAGTAGACTCGTGGCTTCGGCTCCGGACGCACGGCTGCTGGTTTGTTTCGGAGGTTCGACCCGCGATGCGCTGATGGAGTTCATTTCGAGAAAATCTTCCTGTTCTTTGGCCATTTTGGTTTCTTGAGTGTTGGAATGAAAGTTGATTAAATATGACTCCTATGCTTGGGGGGAGTTTACCTTCGAAAAGCAATTATGTTGCGTGTTAAAATGTTTTTTTTTAATATATATAAAAAAGTTGTGTCAACGAGTTTGGGTCACATTTTTTTGGGTCACCCAGATTCTGGAGTTGTGGTTTCGGTGGAAATAAGCTATCTTTGAACTCAGAAAACTTTCGGGATGTTGTATTACTTTTATTCAATCTACCTTCCTTATATGTAATCGTTTATGTATGTTTTCAACATTTCATATAGGGGAAATGGCTGTAATGTTGGCCTTTGGATCTAATATTGGGCCCATCGCTAAAAATCTGCTATTTAACAATTTTATCTAGATGAAAGCGTCATTGGGACGATACTAAGGGATATTTTTGGTCGCTATTGAAAATTTAGTCGATTGCTGAATTTATGTATTGGCCCAAATTAGGAGCATTTCCCTTTAAATATTTTCGAAATTAACCTAAAGATGCTCCTTATACCATAGAATTAACTCTAAGACCAGAAGGTCCCGAAGAAAGGTGTTCAACTTTTTGGCTTGACTCTGGTACTATCTTCGGTCCCAAGCTAATCGATGCACCCCTCGAAACATAGGAAAATCCACGAACCCCTCATTTTATCTGTCAAACTTTCATAGCGAATCAAAACAAACATAGTGTAGTACTAGAATTTCGACTATTACGGGGTACGTTAATCGATTTGCTTGGGACCAATACGCTAGTCAAGTACCCAAGTAACCAACAAGCCCGCTAATTCGCCTTTTTAACAATATAAGGCTGATACACGGCTAAAATAGGGCATGCTAAACTTTATATTAGCCGCATATAAGCCTTATATTGCAATATATTAAATCATGAAGACGTAGTTACCCAAGTATCCATCAAGCCCGCTAATGCAAAAAGTGCAATATAAGCCTAATATAAAAACTGAAAGCCGTATTTCAACCTTATACAAGTAGGTAAAGTAGGTATCAGGCAAGTAGGTAGTATCAACAATCAATACGAAACTAACGATTTCAAATTGGCTCACTACTTGACTAGCCTATTGGTCCCAAGCAAAGCGACCAACGTACCCCATTCTAGTATAAATTCCAGTACTACACTATGTTTGTTTCGATTCGCTATGAAAGTTTGACAGACAAAATGAGGGGTTCGTGGATCAGTCCGCATCGTGCTCTCTTGCCGTGCGGATCTATTTGCTTTTTGCTGAAAGAAGTGTTACTACTACCTAAAGCTACAACAAATTTAAACAGCACTTTTCAGTGCTCAACCTGTAAAAATGTTCTACCTTGTTCAACTCTTATTCCTCTTCGATCCTTGTTTGGACCCTACCCGAGGTAATCCTTCTTGGATATCGATTTGGAAAATTCCTCTTCGATCCTTCAGATTCTTATAGTAATCTGCTTGGAAGTCGATTTGGATAAAAATTTACTGCCGCCAGAAAAAGAAAGGGGCAAACTCTTGATCCCCCTTCTGATGAAATTAATTTGAGTAATCAATTTGATTTGCTCACAGATGATGAGAATGAACCATCATCCAAGAAAAATTCTAAATAGTAAACTTTCCCGGCTTAATGCCAAGAAGGAAAAGATTCCCCCTATTGTGATAACCACTTCCGATTTCCATGCTCTTCGCATGGAACTTTTGGATTTCGTGAAAGTTAAATTTTCACTACAAATTGGACGTCGGGGTGAATGCCGAATATTGGCTGAAACCTTGGACGGATTTAAATGTCTTCTCAAGTATCTTACTGAGAAGCAGCACAAATTTTTTACTTACGACATCAAAACTGAACGTGTGTTCAAGGTTGTCATGAAAGAACTGCCCAGTGCACAGTGGTCCAGAATGCAGATTTAGGTGGAGTGATATGTTTTGAGCCTGAAATTGAAACTTTAGACTAAAAGTCTCTCGTACAAAGTTGTTCCTTGTAGTTAGGCCCTCATTTTTTGACAATGAATTCTAGGGTGGCTCTTATTATCATTAAAATCAAAAATCTAACTTTTTTGTTTAAATAAATTAAGGTATACATTCTTGGACAAAGTTATAGCTGAGCTAATTTCAAGCAACTTTGTTCAAAACAACTTTTTTGTATCTCTTAAATTGACCGATTTAGAGCTATTTTCTTGAGTTGAGTTAGGGTGGCGCTAAAAAAACAGTTATTTTGCTATAGTTTTCTTATTTCAAATTTCTCAGCAAAGGTGCTTTGAAATGACTTTTAGATCTTTAAAAGGCGCAAATTTTTGCTCCAGAAAGCTTGTCAATACCTTTCGCCGATCAAGAGTTATTGACGTTTTTGTACTAAAAATATGCATTTTCAAATGGTAATATCTCTGGTTGGGGCAAAAAAAAAGTTTTTATACGGCATTTGAAAGGGCGTATGGCGCCATCTGAAGATCTAAAAGTCATTTCAAGACACCTTTGCTGAGAAATTTGAAATAAGAAAACTAGATCAAAATAACTGTTTTTTTTAGCGCCACCCTAACTCAATTCAAGAAAATAGCTCTAAATCGGTCAATTTAAGAGATACAAAAAAGTTGTTTTGAACAAAGTTGCTTGAAATTAGCTCAGCTATAACTTTGCCAAAGAAAGTATACCCTAATTTATTCAAACAAAAAATTTAGATTTTTTATTTTAATGATAATAAGAACCACCCTAGAATTCATTGTTATAAAAATGAGGGTCTAACTATAAGGAACAACTTTGTAGAAGAGACTTTTAGCTAAAGTTTCAATTTCAGGCTCAAAACATATCATTCCACCTAAATCTGTATTCTGGACCACTGTGTAGTGGTGAATCCCTGGATCAGATCAAAGATGAACTGGCAAAATTACTTGGAGTTGTGCCACTCCAAGTAATCAAAATGAAAATGAAATCCCGTCCTGGCGATTGGCGCAACGGGATTTCTAATGATTTTTATTTAGTTCACTTCAAGTCTAGTGAACTTAACAACCTTAAGGCCTTAGAAAAAGCTAGCCTTATGTTCCATGTCCGAGTGAAGTGGGAACACTTCAGGAAGACTGGAGGAAATTTCCAAAACCTCACTCAGTGCCGTAAGTGCCAGGGATGGGGTCACGGAACTAAAAATTGCTACATGCCAGCTAAATGCATGAATTGTGGTGATTCCTCTCACGCAAAGGACGACTGTCCTGTGAAGGAAGATCCTAAGAAATTTAAATGTTCAAATTGTGGTGAAAACCACAAATCCAATTTTTGGGAATGCGACTAAGCGACAGGTAGGAAACGCTCCACGTTTCCGACCAGGTACAAATTACTCTGCTGTTAACAACGGTCAGCGAGGAACAAATTCTACATTCGTACCCGTAGGTACAAATCCCAAGTAACATTGTAAGTTTTATCGAGGTTTTGAAGTATGCTACAAGTCTAAATCATGGTCTACAGAACCCTCATAAAACCAAAATTGTTACTTGGGATATAACCCCTGCTTCAAATTTTTCATCTATACCTACTCCCCTCGCTGCTAACAATGTTCAGTGAGTTAATGGAGCTACATATGCCAGTGATGCCACATATACAGATTTATCTGTAATCATACAGATTTTTTTCAATATTTTGATACAGATATCTATATATACAGATAACAGATTTTTGAAAAATATACAGATTTTTCCGATATTTCAAATAAAGGAATATATTTTTATTTTTTATATATTTATTAATTCTGATAAATAATCGTTTCTTCCTTTTAGGCAGCTTGAATTCAATCTGAGCATCAAACCCGAATCGTATTTTTCACTAAATAAATTATTATTGTTTTAGTTTCAAAGAACTTGGAATCTTTTGAATGGACTTCTGATGTTCAGATGTTTTTATTTCTCGTTGGAAGGAATATTAGTTTCCCTTTCTATTTGTTTAATTAACCATGTCACATGGTGACAGATACAAAGGTTAATTAAATATATGTTTGACAACTCGGTAAACAAGCCATTTTATAAAACCTACATAGTGGTTGGTTGCAGTTTGTGAGTCGAAGAATCAACTGGATATTTTTATGAATATTGCATGTAATTCGACTAAACTTCCTGTAAAAGTTCTGTGTTATCTCTAATATCCAGATAAAGGTTTGCATAATCTGAGACGTAAATAAATCAAATTCTAGGGAATTGTGATAGTTACTTCATAAAGCAAATTTTAAATCGGAAACAGATTTGTCTCTTACAACTGGTACTTAATGTTTTGTATTTTCAGACAGTAGAAGAGATACGAAACACTACACAAAATCAAGATTGTAGAATTTCAATTTTTTTAAAATAGACTATTTCTTTAGAAAGCTAACTTTAGTATTTTTTCATGATTCTGAACATTAAACAAACTCCTTCTGAACTATGAATTTGCTCAATGGAGATTTACGTAAATCCGCACTGAGACCATAATATAGAAGTTATACAAATTTTTTTACAGATTTTTGTCAGCCAGATACGCGTCTTTTTAGAAACATATGGGAAGTCGGGAAGTGGACCACCCAAGTAATCACCAAGCCCTCTAATAGCCCGATAATCGCCCTTTCTGCAATATAAGGTTAATATAGGGCTTCCATACTTTAAATCAGCCTTATATAGCAAAAAAAAACAATTAGTTGGCTTGTTGGTTGCTTGCGAATATTGTTAATTTATAATATTTGGTACTGCTCAAGTAACCAGCAAGCCGTTAATCGCTCGATAACGGCCCTTTTTGAAATATAAGGCTGATATACAGCTTTCAATTTTCATATTAGCCTTATATCAGTCATTATATTGCACTTTTTGCATTAGCGGGCGTGATGTTACTTGGGTGGCTTCATCCACTGAACGCCACTCGCCAGCCCGCTAGATCTTTTAATTAATCAATAATGAACTGTCAATGGAATTTAATCATACATATGACGGATAACCTCAATCCAGCGAAAGATGACTGTTAGCGTGATAAAAAAAACGATTTAATCGGTCTCAATTATATCAGAACTCTAGCATCTAGCCTATTAACACGCAACAATAGTTGTTTTTCTTCAGCTGGTAGTTAGCGATCGCCAATACAAATGCCGCACTACCAATTGACTGACAAGCACGACTCAAACCTTCACTCACTTTTCTGATGTTTATGCGCTATCAAATAGGTTCCGGATCTTCTGTTTCACTCACAACACCGTGCTCGGCACATCACAAAACTCAGCGATTCCCTATTAGTTCCACATGGCTGCAAATTGGAATGCAGATTCACAATCTTCGATTCACGGGACAACAATATTCAGCACCGCGCGACGAGTGAGTGACGTGCATGCACTTTCGCTGACCCGACGCCACGAGACTACTGATGTTCTAGCCTGTGTCACATAATTAGCTGAATGTAGAGCAAACTTTTCAATGCTGAAACCTTCTTTTTCTTCCTTTTTATCAATACCACTTGTTTTTTTGTGCGGTTTCGCACTTGATAACGTTTATATGCGTTTCTCAGCTGTTCGTTCTATATGCTGGAGTGTGCTTTTTAACTTCCGAACGTAACTTCGCCTGTGACGAACCGCCGTCGATAGACTGAAAACACTGTGCGCATAGCAGCTTGCTAAAAGAGATGCATTCGATTGATTCTTACTGGCTGCTGCAAACGATCGTTGATGATGCTGCTTAGTATGTGTATTTAGTAGTAAGTATGGCGACGGACGCATTTTGCACAATCTGAAATGTACTGAGTAATGAGTATGAAGATTTGATGTACAGTGTGTGAGAGCGACTGTGCTGCAATGAATCACTCGGAATTTAACTGGGATGTACCGACTAAGTTTAATTAATATGCATAATTTGATGAGAGCATCTTGAAATGTGCATCTTAATGCTAATCTAATCTAATCTAATCTAATCTAACACCAACACAGCCAGTTCTTGAAAGCATCCTGGAAAATAATGGATATACCTCCATAATTTTTCTTGTCTATTTGAGATATGTTTCACATCGAAGATGCGTCACACATATCAAAACGGCCAGGCCTACTGTGCAGCATTTTAAGGGCAAGATGATTCAGAAAACATCGGGCCTGTTTAAATCGAAGATTTAAACACGATGCTTCAGAATCCAATAAAAGGATGAAACATGGACATCTCGTACCGTACGTTCCGATTTTGGTAATTATATGATTGGTTGGTCGTTGGAAGCATCAAAGCTAGAAAGGTTAAGTGATGCTCCATTTTCTTCTGACGGTTGGGACATGAGCACTAACTCTTGTCCTAGCCTTTTATGGCTTATGGCTATAGCGCCATTACTCGCTTTCTGAAAAGAGAAGAGGGAAAGGAAAAGGAGAAGGACAAAGGGAAAAGGATTATGTAAACTCTATGAACACAATCAATATTTTAATTTGCAATATACAATATAGATTTGCATATCAGCGGTGGTCACTACCCGAGTCTTGTCACTATTATCAAGTCATAAAATCCTTTCATTACTGAAAAAATCCTGATCTTATATCAGTAACGCACCACAAAAAGGTGATTTCCAAGGGGTGGTCACTCTACACACTTGTTTTGCGCCAACTTTTTTCTCAGTGTACCTCACTGTGCCGCAGCTGTACCGGCAGTGCTAAGAAGTCATTGAACTGACTTTTGATTGCTTGTGAATAATGCCTTGTTTGGCAACCCGGTATTTTAACAGCTCTTGTTTTTGTTTTGTTTTTCAATGTTTTCAAAAACGACATGGACTCCAGTTGGGACTACACACTGGATTCAGCCATCTCCAAGGATGCCTGCAACGGACGAGCTTCGTTGCTACACGATCCTTCCATCTTCGGCGGAAGGCCGACCCCGCACAACGAACGTAAATCATTAGTCAACCAACTCTTCTGGGAGCCGGTGGAGGAAACGGACTTGCACCGGAAACCAACACCGACCGGAACACACGTCGGACTGATGAAGGACGCACCGCTGACCCGAAACGGACGAGCCAATTATCCAAGCAGAACTACTTGTCTGAGTCCACCAACCCGTACACCCTGCCGGACAATTCTATCAGCTTCAAGGTCTTCCAAAACAATCGCTTCCCAGGCCAGCAAAAATCGTATTCTCCACTTCTTCAATACCCCACCCGTATGCCGCCCGAGGATCTGCTGCTGACTGCATTCACCACCAAGGACTGCCACCCGTCGCAAGTGCGAATGTTCCTGCTGAAATTGGAAAGTTCCTCCTCCGGATTGGTCGAGTTCCCGAGCGTAGCAATGGCAGTGAACGCCATCATGAAGTGCAACCACAGCGCGATCGATCACAAATCCACAAAACTCCCGTTCATTATGAAGCTGTTAGTTGGAAGTGCAAAAAGGCAGGAGTAAAAATAATTTGTTGAACTAGGTATTTGAGATTTTGCCAAGACGGTCCTTCACCATTATATGTTGAACGTTTAAAAATGATTGGTGTAGCAGCCACCGCCATGGATGTATTCGAGCAGTTCGAAGCCGTGGGAGCTGTATCGCTAGTTCGTGTAGCCAATGCCCGGAAACCTCGGTCAGGTCAAGATACCGCTGTTAGCTGTTCTTCGTCTGGGAGGAAATGTGGATGCGACTGCCGTGGGTGTAACGATTTTGAGAATCCTTACGAGATTCACGATTGTTTTGAAAATAATTTGACTAGGAGTGGCAACATCATTAACATTTTGACACATGCACACTGCGCAGGCGCAGAAAAATTTCAGTGTTGTCAGTAACTTTAAAGATCATAAAAATTGTAACCATGGGTGCCAAAGAACGCCAATGACTGCACCCGAGTATGCCCAAGTTTGATTTTGGCACACTGTTTCGAGTGACCAACCCCTTGGTGATTTCCCAACGTTACTGGGTTGAAAAGATAAAAATTTACTAAATTCAACGAACTCACCAAGTTTAGCCAATTGAACTGAAGGCTGGCTGACATGTGTTGATCTAGAAGTCCAAATTGTAGACGAAGCTTGACGAAGGTCAATATGAACTAGTCCGGTTTATGGTAGTTGCGCGGAATGTCTTCCGTCGATTTGAGATAAACAAATATTCGGATGTATGTACACAGCAAAAAAATAATTTTGATATCACGTCAAAGTGGATGCACTACAATCATGTCGAAAATATGGTGTAATATTACTTGCTAAAAAGGACAAAATTATCATTAATACAATGCATGAACTGACATTACGCTGCTTTTACTGCATTTGTTTATTTATGTGGTCATAAAAATTACATGAAATTTTCGACATGATTGTAGTGCATCCACTTTGATGTGATATCAAAATTATTTTTTTGCTGTGTAGTCGATTTTTTATGTGCATTGGCAAGCCTTTTCGTGGCCAATAGTCAGGTTCAACGCTGCGACTCAACGAATGATGGAACTAATGATGGGACGAAACGAATGATGGGACGCCTCGTGGAGGTTCTACTTGTCTTCGGAACAGCTTCTCAGTGGCAAATAATAGGGACTGAAGAACTAGAAATTGTCTCCTGGGCCTGGGTTTGACCAGATCAGCAACAGATTATAGATAAAAAAAACTCCACGGAAAAAAACAAACGTCAGGTTTGTTACCGTTTTGGTTCCTGTACCCTATTGATTCTCTTCGAGCGAGAAAAATCAGAAGATAGCGAGAGCGAGGAATAGGGTATATGTGTGTTCATTGTGAATTCAATCTGTATGTCAGTTTCTTGTATGCAAGAATTGTCTTGTTTTGAATGTAAATATAATTAAATATGTAAGGCAAATGAAAGACCACTCCCAAGCCAACGATCCAATTAAATATTGTAACCCAGTCACACCAACAACACATAACACAGAACACATAACGGTAAGGAGTAAGGATGAAGGTGGGCGTTGGAAACAAGAGAAGGATATGGACAAGGGGTGGTGAAAAAGTGGGAGGGAGGTGGAAATGGGCTTAGGTCAAGGGGGAAGCTACTGGGTCAAACTGAAGAGAAGGTGCTCTTTCACGTTAGCCATTGCGCGAGATAGATCGATCTGCCAAGTTAAGTTTCTTAAAAGTTTTGAAGAGAAGTGAAAAATATAGAGTCGCCAACAAATACCGGCGAAACTACCGAATACAGAGTCAGGACCCATTAATTACGGGCTAAATCACGAGGGCGTCCGTTAACACGCCAACACCCGTGTAGCAAGCGTCCATCGGTTATATACCGACGACCACTGGGAGACCACCGTCGATCACCCGATCGAGTCCCAGTGCAACATCCGTCGTGCCACACGGTGACAACCGTCGAGTACTGGCATCCACCGTGAGCAGTCCGTTCATCCGCCGCCGAAAAACCCCACCCGCTGCAGAATCCCGTCATCGCTGGCCAGCACTACACACACATACACACTACAGACACTGAAATCGTAAGTAATAAAAGAGTAAAAGTGATAAAAAGGTGTTTTGTTCTTCTGATCAGTGCCGACAAGCCAGGAGCCGACCTTGAAGCTCTAGGGTTTCAAGCTCGAGCTAGCCAATAAAAGAGGCAAGTGTAGCCCACCCCAGAAAATCTCCGTGGCTAGACCAGAGGTTAGGAGAATCCCTTTAAACTAGCCCAAATGGCTAGCCATTAACAGGTTCGATCACACGCACAGCCTACTCTCTTGAAATGTGCATATTAATGCTGTGGGAAGAAAGTGAATAAAGATACCTACAGGTACTTATTGTGCTCAGTATTCTATAGCGATTGGCTCAAAATAGGACGATGGGCCTATGTGACAACCCGCAATACAGCATCATATATTTGGTATTATCGCATCGAATATGACATAAATCATCGATGTTGAAAAACTCGTGTAAGTTTACATAGACCTGAAGTACCAAAAATTGGTGTACTAGCGAGTAATGGTAACTATTAATATTTGATCAATATCGGTGTTTATGTTGATGATTGTTTCGAACAACCTGTTGTTATCTCTATAATAATGAAATCATCATCCCAACCTGTTGTTATAGTTGGTATCGACGGTGTTGTTGATGCGTGTAGCACCACGTGCGAAGTTACCACCCTTCACCATTGCCGTTGGCAACACAGCACCCATCGTTATTTATTTATTTATCGATCCAGTTCAAATTTTTCACCCTCCCGTCGGTGCGGTCCATCGGAATTTGTCTTATCATAATAAATTCTTCAACACCTTCTGACCGAAATGACCTACCGCAGTCACATCGTGGGACCATCGCGTGCATTCGATCACATCTACGATCCGTTGTACGTCGCCTCCGATCAGAAGGATGTCTGTCGGGCGAACAACGCAGCCCTCAGTCGATCGGCTCCGATCGGGATCTTTCCGGTGTATCAAACCATGTTCAGTGAACTGCCCCGGATGACCCGTAATCACTACGTGATGCATCGGAATCCTCTTCCGTATTACCCCGATATGCAGGTAAATTCCGAGGTGAAGGTGCCGTTCGTTCCGGATGTATCGAGGATTCTCGGTACGGAACGTTCCAAGTTCTTCTGTCATCCGACGGCCGGCGAGACGGGTACGTTGCTCAAGCTAAACGAGAGTATGGAGGAGTTTTGCCACTGTGATCAATCGGCAGAACCACGGTTCAAGGATGCTGCGTCCCAGACCATGTATCGAGAGTCTTCCGCTCAAACGCAACCTTGGATGCCGACGGCAGTGCTGAAAGATGCAGACTTGGGTACGGCTGAGATCGTTTATGTAGCGGAAATGCTGCAACATACGCGCTATCCGGGAATTAACGAGGTGGAAATCATCGAGCGTGCAAGGAAGAAGCGAAACTGGGAGTACTCGGTGGGAAGCTGCGATTCAGCGGATGAGTGGGCGCAGCAGAAGCTGGTTCTACAGATTTTCGAGTGGGAGGAATGGGTGGCACGCGAGCGTCAGATCGATCGGTATCAAATGTTGCGACTCCAGCTGGTAGCGAAGATTATGGAAAAACGTGAGAGGGACACGAAGCAAGCCACCGAGAGTAAGATGGAGAATACCAAGAACAGGATCAACGAACAGAGGAACAAAGCGATGGAGAAACTGAAGATCAACTATGAGCGGAACATGCGAAAATTGGAGAAGAAACGGAATGATTCAAAGGCGAACAAATTCCGTTCGCCGCATGTCCCGAAACCGGAGGAAACTACCGTGGCGGCTACACAAAAGAAGGGATTCTGTAAAAAATCCTACAACTATGACCCGAATCTGATTGAAGTTGGGTTAGTAGCTATTTTATTTTTTGATGGGGTGTTCTTAATACACAAATCGACTTTCAATTCCAGATTAACAAAGTTGGAGAAGAAGATCACCATAACGCACAAGATGAAGGATGTTAACAATCAACGTCCAGAACTGTGGAAACCTAAGGAAGTCTGCCGGGAGTTCCAAAAAGGATTTTGGTCCGACCATTTCCTACGAAAGCTTTACGATTCCCTCAAAGTAAGTCGAACAGTTTCCAACGGAAATCCCCGATTAACATTCCCCTCTTGCAGCATTTTCGGCACAAGAAAGATACGAAACCGGAGATGCCAAAGTGCCTGATTGTGGTATCGTCCCCTACCGAGAGCATCGTCGATTCCCCACCCAGAGTCAGTGAAGAACGGGAAGATGATATTCTCTACCAGCAAGCCGTCCTACTTCAAAAATTGATCAATGGCCGTGCCACACAGGAAATGATCCACAAAGACTACGCCGCAGACCGGGACCTCGTCGAAGATCTCATTTCCACTCATCGTCTCCCGGTGGTAGAAGAATTCTTCCCTATTGATCCTATCAAAACGGGAAGCGTTCGCGAAAAGTATCTGCACATTCTGCGCAACGAACAGCTGCTAGACGAATTCGTGGAGAACTGCACTCATGCTCAAATGACTTCCCTCATGACAACTCTGGAGCGGGAACTGTCTAGACTGCAGAACGAGCGAAACACCCATGCGTTCTACCTGTTGACCGAGCAGGAGCGCTACTTCCGTGAGGCACGTGAAACTCGCCACATTTCGGAGATGAAATTTCAGGATAACGAAGAGTTGTCAATCTACCTGGAGAATGCTCTTCTGGAGAAAGTTGAAGGAGATAGCCTGGACGATACACGCGGGCAAATTCAAGAACTGATTAAGAAATTCGACACGGAAGCTGACAAACGTATAAACTCAATCGACGAACCAGCTCAGAACCATGGAACCATCGCTTCCTGCCTGATGGACGAACTGCTGATGCCGGATGTCTACCGTAGAGTTGCTAGGGAGAACATCAAGATGAAGCAGAAGCCGCTCCTATCGGAAGCCCACGAAGCGATTTTCCAACAAGTCGATCTCAAACCGTTGGATTCCGTTCCAGAAGAAGTGATGGAAACATTGCGGAAAGAATCGGCAGCAGCTGAGATCGTAGCTTTGGAAGAAGCCCCGGATTTGGACACACGTAGTGAAGGTCAAATAATTATTGGGGACATTTTGAGCAACGTTATTGACTGTGCCCTGTCGGAGAACGAAGTGGACGATATTCCGGAGGATGTTGGAACCAACTTTTTTGGCTTGAAGTCGGGAGCGGGAGATGAAGGTGCTGGTGAGGAAGAAGAAGCTGAGAAGATGGCCAGCATGCTGATTGAAGATATGATTACACATGTATGCGAAGCACCGGAGGAGTAATTTCTATGCTTGGACAATAATATATTGCACTGTCGTTTAAAATCTTCTGAGTGAAAGTGTTTTTATTCCGATGAACTGACCCAGAAAGGTTATCGCCAGAAACATAACATAATCTGAGGAAGGCTGAGACGGCTGTAGCTTGCAAGTACACTCAATTCTTTTTCTGTGCGATTTTTTTTTTTTCGTCCGCATTTTTGATCATGTGATCTCAGACTGCAACCAAATTTTATTCAGCTTGTTTAAAACAATCAGAAAAAAGTCATAGAAAAATATGGTGGTGTTGGCATTTCTGTATTCGTGGTTATCGCGTAAAATCAGAATTGAGTGTGTTTGTTTTTATTTGGTATAATTATCTCGCTGAAATAAATACAATAAACTTAAAATCGTTGATTACCGGGGTTATTAAAGGTTAAGGTTTATTTGGCAAAAATATAGCATTTTCAGTGCATTGCCACAGTTCAAAATCAAAACATTGATAGACATTAATTCAATGAATTACAATTACAGATTATGTGTACATGCACTTTTTTTTCGTATCTTTATTAAGGAGACTTTCAGCCCTGGGCTGGTTCGTCTCCGCCATGCACTTTTGGCCCTGGCAGAAAAAAAGTGCTCATTAGTGTTATGTCGTTTTTGTTTTTGCGGTGTAGCTACACCGGTGCTACACTGCCGTACACCGAAATAATCTATGGTGTAGATATAGGATGCACCTTTGTTTACAAACAAATGATGTTGAGCTGTCAAAGACTCGCGCTTATAAGCTATTTTACGCGACGTCTTGATGACAATTCCTGGCGGGCCACTCGAACGCGCTCAAAGCATTGTTATTGTTTACGTCTGATGTTTTTGTTTTGATTTTGGTCGTGGTATGTCAACAAATCGGCCCGCTGGTAAACGTCAAAATAGGTAAACAGAAAAAAAACAGCTGACTTGAAACGTCTTATTCCTGCTTAGACTACACTAAAAAAATATTGAAATCTAAATAGTATAAAAGTTACGCTAAATCGCAACTCTCCGTACCGACGCAAAGGTCGGTATAAAGAGAGAGAATGCAAACTAAGGGATGGTCCATTAATTATGTCACGCAAATTTGGCCCATTTTCAAACCCCCCCCCCACCCCCTTTGTCACATTTTTTGTATGAACCTTAATTTTTTTTTTGTATGGCTCGTCACAGTTTTCAAAACCCCCCTCCCCCCTAAATGTGCACTCAAAATAATCTACACGTTGAAGCTACGTGAAAAATCACGTAAGTTCTCACTTTTTCCTCTCCTCTCAGTTTTACGTGGCTCACATAGAATGTACGTGATGTCCCTTGAATTTCACAGGGAGTTCTTATTTAACACACCTACATAATCAATGAAATGTACGTGATTTTCACATAACATAGACTCATGTGCGTTTCACGTAAAGCCAATGAGATGTCCACATGTAAACAAAAGAGTGGTACGTACACTCAGAGCGGTGCAAATCATGGCGGCATAATAATGGGCTTTTGTTCGGTATTTTTTTAAAGAAAGTGGCAAGATGTATGATGATGATGGTCCCACCTCTTACCCTTACAAAGGTTTGAGCTGGACGATTTATCTTTAAGATAATTGAATATGACATTTTAACCAGGTTGGCAAACAAAATCGAACTGGTTTCAGTTACAGATATAAATTCCCTCTAGAGTTTACAGTTGCTTCACAGCGATATAAATGTGGAAAAGCTCAGGCGTCCGCCTCTTAGTTCGCCTTTTTGTCCACCTAAAATATGGATGGTACTTGATCGTCCTTTCGACACTAGAATAACAAATTTACACGAAGAGGCAGGCATTGCCAAAATAGATTTCAGAATTAACGATACTATCATAGAGGTAACTGTAAGACTAGTAGGTCCCGAAGAAACGTGCTCAACTTTTTGGCTCAGCTCTCGTACTATCTTCGGTCCCAAGCTAATCGATTCACCCCTCGAAACATAGGAAAATCCACTAACCCCTCATTTTGTCTGTCAAACTTTCATAGCGTATCAAAAAAAACATTGTGTAGTACTAAAATTTTGACTAGAATGGGGTTCGTTAATCGATTTGCCTGGGACCAATATGCTAGTCAAGTAATGAGCCAATTTAAAATCGATATTTTCGTATTGATTTTTGGTACTATTACGCACACTTTTGTGCATCTGGAGAACTCTGTTATGTTATGGTTGAGGATATGGTTGCCAGGAACAATATTTTTCGGTTGAAATTTTGACAGGTCGGTCAACACGATGAAACACCCAGAAACACCTTCGGAAACTTAAAAACACATGAAATACAATAAGCACAGACACAAAATAGCAGAGTGACTTACCCCCTGATGCAAACCAAAATAATAATTAAAATAAAATAATTGTATTGGTTTGATATAATAGGGTTCCAGTGGATTCCGGTTGAGATTTCGGATGCTTCCAACTAAGGGTCCAGTGGATTTTTCTGACGTTGTCGACCGAGGAGTTTCCAGCCGATTCTGGTTGAGATTTCTAATGCTGCCAATCAAAATTCCAGTGGATTTTGACGGAGATTGCTCACGGTCTCGTCGGAAGAGGTTCCTCACGATTTTGGTGGATATTTCAGTTGCTGCCATCGCATGTTCCAGTGAATTTCGACGGATTTTTCTTAAGTTTTCGACGGAGGAGGCTTGCACAACGATTTTGTTGAAGATTTTAGATGAAGTCAACGACAGTTCCTTTGGATTTTGATGGAGTTTTATCAATCTCTCGGTGGAGGAGGTTCCGAACGATTTCGGTGGAGATTTTAGATGCTGACTTGGAAAGTTTTAGTGTATTTTGACGGAGTTTGCCGACGTTTTCGACGGAGAAAGTTCCCTTTTTTAATAGGATATAATAGATATGGATTCAAACTATAAATTGTTACAGTCTACCTTTTTAATTTGGTTGGTTATAACGAGGGGGGCGACACATTTAAATCTCAATTTTAGATGCTCAAAAAATCTCACACTAGCGAATCAATCTTCGATAAATCTTCTTGCATTTCTCACATCTACTTGCATCGCGCATCATCTTTCTACAGGAAATCTTTAGAATCGTCATCAATCTTCTTTCTATCTTCTCAGCGTGCGAGCAACTAGCCACAGCACAACACAATCTTTCCTGCAGCGTAGATAGAGTCGTCCCCCTCAGATTATAACATAAATTCTAAAATGACAAATTTGATGTTTAAAAAAGCATAGTTGAAAAAACCTGAAATATCTTTTTGTTTTAGTCAAGAATTATTGAAGTTTTTAACAAAAAGTTTGTTCAATTCATACTTGAAACTTGTTTGTCGCTATAGTAAACTGAAAAATTTGTCGGCTTAAACTGAAATAAGATTGTATTTACTTGCTTTCCGCGTGTACGACAACATTCTTACGAGACCTGAAAATATTATATGCATTCATAAAGTTCTGATCGTTTTTCATGTTATCGCTTATGCTTTTTTTTGGATTATAGTCACTTTGACGCTCTTGGGTCATTAGTGACTTGTCTGGGGGTGAGGTTTTAACTCGTGACTTTGGCATGAGAAGTATGGATTCTAACCACTACGCCGGGGTCGCCCCCCGCTTATGCTATTTCTTATAATTTGAACTTCTACAATATCTTTATTTTAAATATCTTAATCTCAACACAATTATGGAGCATAAACAGAAATGGGACGAACCATTTTTGCAAACCAAGACTCTTTGTCGTTAATTTCAGGAGAATCAATAGTTTCCTTTGCTTCTGTGGTTCGACAGTGCGAATACTATTCGAGTTTTTGAGAGTATATTGTACTGCCGATCGCTCACCACAAAGGAACCACAAACAGGGGTACCATTTCATCGCATTCCCGTTACATTGGCTAGGATATTCGAGGCCACGGTACTGAAGCCAGCTTCCAACATAGATTCCATAGTGCTGCCAGTGGTCATGGTTATTGGCATCGCAGTCGTACTACTGGCAGCAACGTTCGGAAGAGTTTCCATCCTCATAAAAGTACCACCACCGCCGGAAATGACCGTTGCGGGTGTTTCCGCCACCACCAGCGACGCCACTAGGATATTAATCATCGTAATAACCGCCACTCCAACCGAGGTTATGATCTTCAGCTTCTGACGGGTTGTTTCCAAAAGATTTTGTTTCATCAACTGTTTGTTGGGAGAATGTGGATCATCAAATTTAAATTAAGGCGAAAATTTGCCCTTTGGATACTCACCGAAACAATAATCATGGTGACGGCAACCAACATTTGCAGAACCAGCGACATGATGATGAACGTTATGCAAGCCATGTAGGTTTGCGAGCCTTGGTTGTAGGTTATCAGAAGCCTTAGTTGGTTGGCATTCGCTGTCAACAGGGAAATGTCCATGGCCGATTCGGCTATGCTCTTTGAAATGTCATACTGATTATTGGATTCGGAATTGGCTCTACGATGAGCCAGTCCATCCAGCCTGTTATCATAGTCCCGGGAAGATCTCGGTGGGATCGGTGGCAGAATCGATGCAGCCCTTCGCATACTTTCCGTCGTCAGCCGTTGCAGCGGGACCATCGTAGTCGTCGTATACTCTAAATTCCGGGGATCAATATATCCACTGGAAGTGGTTGGAGAATTGCTCACCGTATCGCTGCTGGCTAGATTCAGGTCACTCTTGCTTCGGGAGTACACTGGCGTAGCCGACGGTAGCGTAAGGTTGTTCTCATAGTTCCCATTGGTGGACACCCGGGACGTGGAACGCTGGTACACATTGGGAAGGTCGTTGGGATTATCTTCGGTCACACGATAGCTCATGCTATCGTTCAGAAATGGAATCGCACCAACACTGAAACCTAGAAGAAACAACTTGTTCTTAGAACACATCCAGAATATCCAACAGGTCTGCACTAGTCGGCCGTACTTCTGAGATACTGCGGTCCAATTCGTCTAGACATGAAGAAGACGGCGCATTTGCCTTTGGGATGGGATTCTTTGTGATGAGCTTTAGACAACGGACGGACGTCGTAGAAACTTCAGATGAATGGAATGCGATACGGTGTGGAATGGACTAAACCAGATGCATCGGATTTACGGATTAATATAATCAAGTTGATACCGAACCATCCCAGGATGGAGGAATTAATTGATTTATCGGAATGAACAATCAAGACGATAATATTGCTTGTACCTACATGAAACGTTTATCGCTTGCCATCATTCAACCGGAAGCGAATGATGCACGTGCAGGTACAAGAAGAGATTCAGAAGCCCGACCCGGAAGGAACCGAGTGAGTGCTAGTGATGGTAGATGAGATCAATGATGCATCACATATCCCGTCGTCTGGTTGATGTACGTAATTTGTGAGCATCTCTTCGAATTTCTAATACTCAAACAAGTCTAAACACTTGAGGCGACCGCACGCAAATCGACCTCGCACCTACACCTATCACAGTCATGGACAATGCTGGACAACACTAGCTAACCAAGCACCATCTAACGAAGTATGTATACGACAAATTCCAACCGACAAGCAATGTAATGCAAGACCTGCATTTACTACTACTCCGCATTTTAACGTGCACAGATCACCATTTAGTTCATGCTCCGTCTTGTAGCCATTGTAACACTTGAATGCGCACAGAACAAGAACGTTTTCGCGCTTCTCATAAACCTCCTAGCATTGACCGCCATGATGCGCGCCAGCGACTTAAGCAAATTAAATTAGTATAATAACTAGCCCATCGGATCGTATCGCACTTTTCGCTGAACCGTCGTTCAGTCTAACTCGAAATCCCAACCACAATCGTCGTGCAGTAACAAAAAAAATGGACACCGTCGATTCCTGTGAACCACCAAAATACTCGGACAGACAGGGTGGAAAACGAGTAGAACAGTCCGGAAACGGGGCGGTGCACATTTTCACCGGAAATGAAAAGCAGCGGAAGGTGTTGACCAATCCGGTGATTTGGGATCGAAACGCAGACCGAGTTCGGCCGCACTTGGACAATGAGTGGGCCAACTTCGAAAGGACCCCCAACAGGCAGGCGGAGGAAAACTTCAACCGAATGCGGAGAACTTTGGACCGGAATAATAACAACGACAATGACAGTGACAATGAGTCCAGATTCGACATGTATCGAAATGTGGTGGAAAATGCTCTGAATGTGGCCTTTTTGGCAGCAAATTCCAACCAGCTTCGGTTGTTAACCGAATTTCAGGAACAGTCGGACGTGTATCAGGTGTGCGTAGGGATGCTGATTATGTCGTTGATTCTGCAGATTCTGGTCGGCGTTTCCATGGTGACCATATCGGTTAGTGGGGGGATGTTATTTTAAAGGGTTCTAATAAAAGTGATACATTACATTCAAATTACAGATTAACGCTGACCAGCGCTGGAAAAAATTGAAGGTGATTGCCTCGATTGGAGTTGCCGTGATTGCTATCGTGAATATCGTGGTGCTGTCGTTAGTGAATGCAATATTATTTAAATGAGTGATACAAATTAACAGATCTCTAAGGTATTTAGTTAATTGCCGTTTAATCAAGTAACTTAGATAAATGTTCAAAGCTTTGCTTAAATTAATTTTTAATTTTATAGGGAAAACTGGCCTATTATGGATCCTATACACTCAGCGAAACAAAAATAGCACCATCATGTTTTTTTTTCCAATTATTTCAGATCAATAATTAACCATCATCTAAATTACTTCTCATAATATGCTCTGAAATTAGTTAAGGATCAAACCAGGGTAAAATTATTCTGGTTTGGTCCCAAAACATTTAAATTACAGCATTAGAAAACGAATAAAAGAGCGCGACACCACCTTAGCTTTTAATCAAAGTAAGATTTAATATCTCAAAATACAACTTGAAGGAAGTTGAAGGAGTACTTAATAATGTATGTACAAGCCATTGTTTCGGATACTTCAATTAGTCACGTTTCATGGACAAAATCCGATTTCTAGGATATCCTGCTAAATCTTCTCCCAGCATTCTCGAACTCGATGTTTGAGCATGTTTACGTTATCGAATTGTTTACTATTTTCGCAAACACGACAAGTAAGTATAGACCAATGGGATCTGGAGAACAAGCTGGCCACTCCAGAACCTCTGTTTCTATCAAAAAACCACCCCTTAGTAAGTTTTACCACAAACGAAGTGACAGACGGAGCGGCTCGAAAACTTTGGTGACTAACCTGCTATTGCAATTTTTCAGTGTACCACATGGCAACACCACTACTACTGGATTGTACCACATGGAAACACTACTACTAGATTGAACTAGCATTTTAACCAAATGTACTAGAATGTTTTGGTTCTATCTCTTTCACTCTACTCAAAACTGAAATGCATAAAAAAATTACAAAATGATACGCACTCTTTGCACACTGTCAAAGAATCATTGTACACAAAATCAACTTTGTTCAAATCAAAACAAAAAAACTAACCCAACTGGTGGAAGATGGCACAAGCTTCCAAGAAAATTCTATTACAGTGAACCACATTATTTAAATGGATTTCTTTGTCAGTTAGTCGTCTGTCACTTCGTTTGTGGTTTTACTGTGTAGATTACAGCATTATCTTGTTGGTAAACTAAATCAGGTCCCACCAAAGACTCACTAATCTCCAGCATTTCTATATATTCTTCGGACTTCTTTTTTGTTGAAATCCACGTTAATGGAAGCTTTTCTCGAAAGGAAAATGTTCCTTAAACCATCAGTGTTGCACCCCCAAAGTTCCTGCTCATTTAACATTCGGTAATTTGCGCAAATTGTGCCAGTACTACCAACAATCAATACGAAACTATCGATTTTAAATTGGCTCACTACTTGACTAGCCTATTGGTCCCAAGCAAACGATTAACGTACCCCATTCTAGTTGAAATTCTAGTACTGCACTATGTTTGTTTTGATTCGCTATGAAAGTTTGACAGATAAAATGAGGGGTTATTGGATTTTCCTATGTTTCAAGGGGTGAATCGATTAGCTTGGGACCGAAGAGAGTACCAGAGCTGAGCCAAAAAGTTGAGCTCGTTTCTTCGGGACCTTCTGGTCTTAGAGTTACCTCTATGGTACTACCATAGAGGTAACTCTAAGACCACTGGGTCCCGAAGAAAATCATTATTATTTTTGGCTCACTCAGTACCAGAACAACGGTCCCAAGCAGTCCCAAGCTATTTCACTCACCCCTGCATGTTCTGCATGAATCCACACACCCCTGATGTTGTCTGTCAAACTTTCATAGCGAATCAAAACAAACATAGTGTAGTAATAGAATTTCAACTAGAATAGGGTACGTTAATCGTTTGCTTGGGACCAATAGGCTACTAAAGTGGTGAGCCAATTTAAAATCGTTAGTTTCGTATTGATTGTTGGTACAAAGTTCGCCATGTTTCACGCACAGTCTGACGTTTGCTTATGGATTTTATCATAGGAGTAAAGAGCTACAGAGTCGCCGTCAACGCCAATTGAGTTGGGTTTTCCTAGTAATTTTAGTTGCTTGTCAATTTGTTGCACATGACGTGTGTTCTCCGGAAGCTCCAACTCCGCAGTTCCTTCTGGTTCATTGCAAATCTACAAATTCTCCGTTTATCGTCCAGTGTAATCTTACTTTTCCTCCCACGTTTCTCAATGCGGTCACAGTTATCACCATTTTTTCAAGAAGTTTCCGACAGCTGTATGTGATCGCAAAAGTTTCCGAATGATTTCTCTTTTAGAGAGCCTTTCCCTCGAACGTAAGATGTTTCGATCGACCCACGGCTGCTAAACTTATCCGGAAAACATCCGATTTCACTACAATTTGAGCAAAACTTAGACCTTTGCTCGATATGTTATTAATCAAAACATAGGGGAAATGGATGTAATGTCGGCCTAAATGCCCCTAATTTGGGCCCATGAATAAATTCAGCAATCGACTAAATTTCCAATAGCGACCAAAAATATCCATGACTACCGTCTCAATGACGCGTTCATCTACATAAAATGGATAAATAGCAGATTTTTAGCTATGGATCCAATCTTAGATCCATAGCCCAACATTAGAGCAATTTCCCCTAATTGTCAAATGAGAGGCGGGGTGCTTTTAAAACAGGGTGGTGCAATGTATGTTTCGCAACGTTTTTATTAATTTTTCGGCTTAAATGTTAATGCTCCGCAAAATTACCAGTATAACCAATTCTAAAGATGGTAGGTACAATGCTGACACGCTGAGAGGGAAAATTAGTATTAAAGACAGAGAAATTGAAAATAAAAATTGTTTCGTTGATTTTATAGTAGAAGCTGTTTTAGCCATTTACGCTAAATTTATGAGGAGTCATAATTTATTTATGTCACGCTAAATTGAAGAAAAAATAACCCACCTCCAAGCATTTCGTCACGTTTTTCCTATACCTAATGCATTGCTTGTCAGAAAATCATGCAACCATACAATCCATCCATTAATTTTTGGCCCTTCAGCGATTTAATGATGACAATCAGAGGTTATTAAGCTAGATCAAGTTCAACCGTGAGAAGAGCCCACAGCTATCGGACTAGTTTCCGTGCTAGAATGAGTGGTAGACCACTATCATCACCATCTTCATCTGTTTGTCAATCCATAGTTATCAAAAGAGAAAGTCGACGAAGAGCATCGATCAAACCCTAATAGACGGATGCCATGCACTAACGATATCATAGATGGTACGACCACAACACATTAAGTTGGAATGATATCCCGAATTGGTGGTTAGGAGCTTCCCATACACACTTAAAATTTTTCGCCGAGATTCCAACAGCCGAGTATTTCTGCAATTTATTTTGCTGAGATTCAGTAAAACAATTGCCGAGACTCAGCTAACAAATAACATTTTGCTGAGATATAAGCTAACAAACAGATATTTGCAGAGATATCAGCAAAAGTAAATGCCGAGGTAATCGGCTGTTGGAGATTTTACCGAGCTAGATTAAGTGTGTAGTTATGCGGGAAGCCAGTTGCACCAACAATCAATACGAAACTAACGATTTAAAATTGGCTCATTACTTGACTAGCCTATTGGTCCCAAGTAAATCGATTAGCGTATCCCATTCCAGTACTACACTATGTTTGTTTTGATTCGATATGAAAGTTTGACAGATAAAATGAGGGGTTCGTAGATTTTCATATGTTTCGAGGGGTGCATCGATTAGCTTGGGACCGAAGATAGTACCAGAGCTAAGCCAAAAAGTTGAGCTCGGGACCTTCTGGTCTTAGAGTTACCTCTATGGTTGCATCCCTTTCCTTCTAATCACCTAAATTTTCATAGCTTTCCAATGATTGGTCATAATTCAAAACCGGTAAGAGACACCCCTTTGAAATGTTCAGCAGTGACGATACGAAGATTTGAAGCATGAAAAAATTATAAGAAAAATTGTCTTTAATCTGACAATGTATTTTACTGGTGCTCCTTGCGATTTTCTTCCATCGTGAAATTGTTTGTGGAAAACCAGTTTTCAAATTATGTTTGGTATGCATTGCTGAGATAATTTCCTTACCATTTTACTCAGTTTGAAATATGAGTTTAACCCCTAATAAACAAATACCACAAACGAACTGTATCCCGGATGGATAAACTATCCCACAAATGGTTTGGCTGATACCCCGAACACGTCGTTAATCTCTCTTTTATGGTTATTATTTTTATTAGGAACATGATTCCAGTTATGTATTTTGCTAATCAGCTCATTTTTATTAATCGAGCTTGGATGTCGTCGTATTTCTCTAACAATGCCATCGTTGGAAACATTGTCAATCATGGAATAATTGAGTAATTCCAAAGTAATTCCTAAAATTATTCAAGTAATCGTAGTAATTTCGGTAATCGAGAGTAATGAAAGTAATTCGACAGTGAGCATGCATAAGGGCGTATACGCGATGATCGATTCTCTTCATCGATTTTCTCTTTGCATTGCTACAGCAAGCAAAACAATTTTCCAAAATTTGATCAATGCAGAGTTGTAACAGAATGTATTGGCTATCAAAAGCAACAGCAAACGGACCAAGAATCGTTGATTCTAGTGAGTTATTAACAAAAAAGAAAATCGACGAAGAGAATCGATCATCGCGTTTACGCCATTATACATGCTCACTGTCGAATTTCATAGTAATAAAGTAATTTTAATTAACTGATAAGTAATCAGAGTAATTTTTGCTGGTAATCTGACTAGCACTGATCGGCAGTTAACGCTGGTCGAAACCCCTCGACAATCTGTTTTCAAATCACGGAGGGACAAAATGCAAATACTGATTTCATATCACGGAAGCGTACATTTAGGCTTTATCTTTGCCTTTTCTCTATTTAAGTTAAACGCCTGATGGTTATGCTTTCCACACTACAATTCGGGAAGCGCATTATAAATGCAAGTATACATCGTCGGTATGAGAAAATGGAAGAGTTGCCAGTCTTCTTGATTTGTTGTCCTTGGTTGAATGAATGCGATGTCAATTACAGTCAGGAATCCTTATTGCCGGGGTAACGGGGGCGTGAATAAGGAACCGCGAATAAGGATACCCACAGCTTATGGGATTTTCACTAATGGGGGCTGTAGTGGATTATCTCATTTGTTTCAATACATAAAGCTATACTGTCTTCGACAAAGTTGCTGTACTGGGTTAGACCAACAAGCCTGTGCCATTGGATTCAGGTTAAATTGGGAACTACGCCGCTAGAGGCGCTTCACTTTTATGTTACTTATGACGGGCGCTATAATATATGGATCATGTTTCCAACATAGAATATTTCGTGATCCTGACCATATAGAAAGTTACTGTCTTCAGCAAAGTTGTTCAGGTGATCAAGTCCTTTCGGATGGTGGCCATATTAGTTCAGAACTCTCTCACTACGCAGCGCTAGTGTGCATGTGCAATTCCTATATAAACTGTATCTCGAGAGCCTGGCCATATAGAAAGTTGCTGTTTTCAGCAAAGTTGTGCAGGTGATCAAGTCCTTTTGGATGATGTTCATATTAGTTCAGTACACGCTCACTACGCGGCGCTAGTGTGCAAGTAAATTTCCTATATAAGCTGTATCTCGAGAACCTGGCCATATAGAAGGTTACTGTCTTGAGAAAAGTTGTTCACGTCACTAAGTCCTTTCGGATGATGGTCATATTATTTCAGAAGCCTCACACTACGTGGCGCTAGTGTGCACATGAACTTCCTTTATATGTTATGACTCCAAAACTTATCCATATAAGATGTTGCTGTGCAATGTGAGAACAGGAACCGGAAATCAATGTCAGATGGCATTTTGGAATCCAAGATGGCGGCCATCGGTTCAAGAAAAACTGTCAAATACCGTACAATATGGATATTTTTGGAATGGGGATGACGTGTAGAGGCCGGAAATCGATGCCAGACGTCAATTTGGAATCCAAGATGGCGGCCATCGGGTCAAGAAAAACTGTCAAATACCCTATAATACGGGTATTTTCGGATAGGAGATGACATGTAGAGACCGGAAATCGATGTCAGATGCCATTTTGTAATCCAAGATGGCGGCCATCGGGTCAAGAAAAACTGTCAAATACTCTACAATATGAGTATTTCCGGAAAGGGAACGACGTGTAGAGGCCGAAAATCGATGCCAGATGCCATTTTGAAATTCAAGATTACGGCCATTGGTTCAATAAAAACTGTCAAATACCCTACAATATGAGTATTTCCGGACGTGTAGAGGCCGGAAACCGATACCAGGCGCCGTTTTAAAAACCAAGATGGCGGCCATCGGTTTTAAGAAAAACTGTCAAATATCCTACAATGTGGGAATTTCCGAAAAGGGACGACGTGTAAAGGTCAGATATACATTCCAGAAGCTATTTTGGGATCCAATATGGCGGCAACATGTTTTCCATAAATAAGGCTTACCAAGCATATTGCGTATAATTTATTGTGTATAGCGTATCATTGAGCAAGATCGCAACATAACGTGGGAAATTCCGCAAAACAATAAAATGCTTTGCTACAGATTTATTCCACATTTTATTTTCTCTTTCGATAACAAAGAACCAACCAGCGCTGTCATGTTTTATGCATTCTAGTCACTTTCGTTCTTCCACACCGTGAGATGGGTCTCGACTTCCCTTAGCAAATCTTGCATTTTTGCACTCCGTTCAACATTGCTGTCCAATGTGTAGAAACTTTCGACCTCGGATAGTTGATTTAGTTTTAACTCGATTTCTGCCGCACCAGGTGGTGGATGAAAATATCAACCATATTCACTGTAGAGTGGTCCAGGAATAAATCTGTAGTTTACGATAGAAAAAAACAAAACAATTAAAAGCGTTTTATTGTTTTGAGGAATTTTCCACGTTATGTTGCGATCTTGCTCAGTGATACGCTATACACAATAAATTATACGCAATATTCTTGGTAAGCCTTATATATGGAAAACATGTTTTTCTAACTAGTTCGTTTATTTGGAAGGCTCAATCACGTTAGCTTTACGGAGCCGATAGTTCATTGTTCTTTGTTTGTAACAACATTCACTTAATTCTATGTCTAGTAGGAGTTGGGCCGAATACTCGCGGCTTACTCGAGGTAAGAGAGGTACATTGTCGAAGGATAGGATCAGGGGAGGAGCTTGGGGGTAAGGTTTCGATGTCTCATCAGAGCGTTGTCACCAGTATGAACGGTAGTGCGGTTCTAGTTTCGTCTGGAGTTCGATCGGCTATGGTGACAATGGAAAACATGTTGCCGCCATATTGGATTCCAAAATAGCGTCTGGAATCTATATCTGGCCTCTACACTTCGTCCATTTTCGGAAATTCCCACATTGTAGTGTATTTGACAGTTTTTCTTAAACTGATGGCCGCCATCTTGGATTTCAAAATGGCATCTGGCATCGATTTCCGGCCTCTACACGTCGTTTCCTTTCCGGAAATACTCATATTGTAGAGTATTTGACAGTTTTTCTTGACCCGATGGCCATCTTGGATCCCAAAATGTCGTCTGGCATCTATTTCCGGCCTCTACACGTCGTCTCCTTCCAAAAATATCCATATTGTAGGGTATTTGACAGTTTTTCTTGAACCTATCGTCGCCATCTTGGATTACAAAATGGCATCTGACATCGATTTCCGGTCTCTACACGTCATCTCCTATCCGAAAATACCCATGTTGTTGGGTATTTGACAGTTTTTCTTGAAACGATGGCAACCATCTTGGATTCCAAAATGGCGTCTGACATCGATTTTCGGCCTCGACACGTCGTTTCCTATCTGGAAATACCCATATGGTAGCGTATTTGACAGTTTTTCTTGACACGATGGTCGCCATCTTGGATTCCAAAATGGCGTCTGGCATCGATTTCTGGCATCTACACGTCGTTCCCTCTCTGGAAATACCCGTATTATAGGGTATTTGACAGTTTTTCTTGACCCGATGGCCGCCATCTTGGATTCCAAAATGACGTCTGGCATCGATTTCCGGCCTCTACACGTCGTCCCCTTTCCAAAAATATCTATATTGTAGGGTATTTGACAGTTTTTCTTGAACCGATGGCCGCCATCTTGGATTCCAAAATGGCATCTGACATCAATTTCCGGCCTCTACACGTCATCTCTTTTCCGGTTCCTGTTCTAACATTGCACAGCAACATCTTATATGGAAAAGTTTGGAGACATTACATATTAAGGAAGTTCATGTGTACACTAGCGCCGCGTAGTGTGAGAGTTCTGAAATAATATGACGATCATCCGAAAGGACTTAGTCACCTGAACAACTTTGCTGAAAACAGCAACTTTCTATATGGCCAGGCTCTCGAGATACAGTTTATATAGGAATTGCACATGCACACTAGCGCTGCGTAGTGAGAGAGTTCTGAACTAATATGGCCACCATCCGAAAGGACTTGATCACCTAAACAACTTTGCTGAATACAGTAACTTTCTATATGGTCAGGATCACGAAATATTCTATGTTGGAAATATGATCCATATATTATAGCGCCCGTCATAAGTCCCCCCTATTCTGCGAGTCACGTGACTCTCTGTCACCGGTGAGGTGACAATAGTCACCTCGTGTGAGGTGACTCTCCATTTGATTTGCACGGAGAGTCACCTCACACGAGGTGACAATTGTCACCTCACCGGTGAGAGAGAGTCACGTGACTCGCAGAATAAGGGGGAGTAACATAAAAGTGAAGCGCCTCTAGCGGCGTAGTTCCCAATTTAACCTGAATCCAATGGCACAGGCTTGTTGGTCTAACCCAGTACAGCAACTTTGTCGAAGACAGTATAGCTTTATGTATTGAAACAAATGAGATAATCCACTACAGCCCCCATTAGTGAAAATCCCATAAGCTGTGGGTATGCTTATTCGCGGATAGCCCGGCAATAAGGATCCGGCAATAAGAGATACCGGCAATAAGGAATCCGGCAATAAGGATTCCTGACTGTACTCAAGGTCTGACCCAACTAGCAACAAGTCCAATAAGGTTCCGTGGTTGTCGAGAAATTTGAACACTCAATAGGCCGAGTTCTACAAAATCATGAAGTTTGATATGTTGAACGACGGGTTTATAGATCTTGTTGAGAATTGGCCACTTACCCGGGGGCACCAGAACTTTTCTATAGTTCAATTACATCATTTGAGTGAGAAATTGAATTTTGAAATCTATGCAAATTTAGACGATAGCAACACAAAGGTTAAATGCTTCGTCCCGTTTCTTCTCGTCCACTTGGGAACATGATCGCTTTATCGAGGGCCAGTTTGTCCGGTATCAGCTTGTTCAACTGGAGAGCTCCTGGCCTTTGCTTTGTGAGTAAAGGGCTTTGGAACGGTTTGTTTACAAATGTTGATGAGCCCTTATCTATTGTTGATCCAGATTGTAAAGTGGTTAGTTGGAGAAAACAGAGCATAAAATCAAAGCATGCTTTCGGAAATTCTGAAACCGTCAGTTGCTCTGTTTGAAAACAACTTGTTTGGACCTCAAAATGTCAGCAGAGCACCAGCCCGAAACAGTTTCAGTTGCCGATCCTCGACTCTGCAGAAAAAATCACAAATATTTAGCCAAACTCAGCATCGATTCCGGTCTGCTCGCCACCACGCTGATCCAGCTTCGTTTAGTACTGCGAGCGGACAAGGAAACGTATCCGCTATTGGTTTACCTGCTTCTGGGATTCATTTCACTTTCCTTCATCCTCCAGATGGTCATCATGATGATGTACATTTTCGTTCATGTGAGATTTTTTTTTTCATTTGCTTGATCTTTGAACATTGTGCTGATGTGCCTTTCAGTATTTTAGAAACCGCGCCGAATATCCCAAAATCAAGTTCGTTATTACGGAGATGATCTTCGTGGTAACGATTCTGAACACCGTCACAGTAGTGCTACTGGAAGCCCTCCTTGAACCAAAATAGGAAAACCAGGAATTCTTCAAAGCTTTTTCAAAAGAAGATTGAATTCCTCGCTCAAAGAGAACCATCATTATTTCAACGGAGCGGGCAACTAGCGTACAGAATTAGAATATTTTTTTGGAATTAATGAAAAGCAACTTACGACGAACAAACGGCTCAATTCACTGCCCTAACATTCTCGTCTTCCGTTTTGACCTTCTCGCCGCATTCGAACCGTTGAAAATCGACTACCTCCACGTGGTTAGCTTCCAGCACTTCTGCCACCGTGTAGCTCGGATCGGCCAGGTACTCCTGATAGATCAAGCAGGTTTCATCGTCCTTGTCCTTGGCCGGTTCGTCTCGGATTTTGTCTCCAATTCGGGCCGGTTTCATTCCCACCACGTGCTGGCAGATCTTCTTCGCCACTTCTCCATTGGAGTCCGGATTGGTGTTTTTAAATGCAAGGATGCTGCCATATTTGCCATATTGTGGAATATCCGATGGGACGTCTCCGCTCGGTGATGGATGGACGTATGCTGGAAAAAACGCAAGAAATTAATTTTAATTTACACTCCTTGAGCATCTTTGTTGAAACTCACCAGTCAAATTGATGCTCTCCGGGACTTTGTAGCAGATGGCTCTGTTAAGGGAAGCATTCTCGCCAACGGTTCCAATCATCAGCGCCAGGTGGTCTCCGAGCGATTTTCCATCATCCAGCTTGATCTGCTTCAGTGCTTCACTGTTCAAACCCACTTTGGTCAGATTGGTATCGCCTTCCACCTGATCCATGTATCGCACGCATGCTGCCGAAGCGGTCTGGACAAACTTCTGGAAACTCTGATTCCTGGCAACGAAGTCCGTTTCACAGTTGACTTCCACCATGGCACCGATGTTGTTCCTCACCAGAATACCAACCAAACCCTGACTAGTGTTGCGACCCTCGAGCTTCGTTGCTTTGGACCATCCCAAAGCTTGAGCCTGCTCCTTCAGCCACTGTTCTGCCTTGGCCAGATCGTTATTGTGCATCTCGAGGGCTTTCTTGCAGTTGGCGAATGTGTAACCGGTCTTCTTTCGTAGTGCGGCCAGGGCACTCTTTTCCGCAGTGGCGTACAGTCGGATACCGGTTCCATGGCCAACGAAGCGTGTGAGGCGACTGAAAAGCATGCTGAGAAATGCAAAAAAAAAGTTATGCCACACACTTGTAATTTATCAGAGCTACTAGTTTAACGCATAATTTGAAGAAAAAAAAATGCTCAATTAGTTCTCAACCTTAAATCTTTAATCATCGTTATAAAATATGAGTTACAATAGTAGATTCTAAAATCAACGTGACAAATATAATAAACTAATATGCCATTAATACGCAGTTCTATTTCTTAATAGTCATTACTCATATCCAAATAAATAAGATCGAATACGGTCCTTGACGCTGCATCCAAACTTGGAATGATCTTCGGAATCACGCGGCCAAGATCAACAAAACCATCGACTTCCTTCCCCCCTTGTTCATTCCCCATCTCAATCCTCGTCTCCTATCAACTCGTCGAAGATCTCGGCAAACTCCTGCGCATAAGCCAACCGCTCATTCCTGGTCCACGAGCCGGTATTGGGACGGAACTGCATGACCTGCGTCAACAATTTTTCGAATCCCATCAACTCTTCCTCGATCCTCAGCTCGTCCACGGCCGGCGGTTGCTCCACACTGCTGCCACCATCCCCATCACCGCCACCTCCTTCAGCGGTGCCGCCTTTCCTGCTCATATTTACATTGGACCAAATGAAATTATGCATCGCTTGCACCAGCTCGTCCACCCCGGCCGCTTCCCCTTCCTCCGTTTCTCCACTCGGTTCCAGCTCAATCACGTCCAGCACATTGCAAAACTTCTTCGCCTCCTTGTAGGTTATCCCCTTCTCGCACTCCTCCAGCAGCTCCGAGCACAGCAATATCCCGAACTCTATGTCCGCATTCGTCACGAACCCGGCGTACTCCGGTAGTCGCTTCAAAAAATCCCGATCCTTCGCATCGAAGTAAATCAAAATTCCTTCCATCTGTTTCAGAATTGCCTCCGGCACCTCACTCAACCCGTCCGCACTTTTCCACGGACAGAAGACCACATCCGTTTCGTAGTACTTGGTTCGGATGTGATATCGGTACCCGGTCCGGCCGTCTGCCAGCTGCTGTTGGCATTCGTCGGTCGGAATCTTTCGCACTTTCGCTATCAACGACTCCGGTTCGACTGTCGAATCGGCCGACAGGACCAGCACAATCGGATTGGTGCTGTCGTCCATTTCTATTGCGTCGCCGCCAGGTGGCAAATCTGAAACAGGCGGACCGGAATTAGTTCGTGTGTGACCCGGAGAGGAGTAACTACTGTTGTTGATGCTGTTGCTGTTCGTGTTTCCCGTTTTGTGCCGGAGTTACATCATAGGATTGCGGTGAGCAAACTTTGCACGACTATTCGCAAAGGAAACGAACGAAAAACTTCCTGCGAAAGAGGAGCAGATACTTACGCTGTGCTTTGTGGTTGTTTCCTGCTTTTTCAGTGGCAATTTGCTGGGGAAAATTCAATTTTCCGGATGGAAATTTATCAACACCTCACACACTTTTTATTTTTCGGAAGGTTAGACAGAGACCTGTCACTGGTAAAACTTGCAGAATCCTACTCGCTTCCACTTTATCGACAGTTCTCTACACGAGATGTAAGACGGCATGCCAGCAGGTTAATACACGGAAAACAAAATCACACGGTGCAAAAATTTAACCCTTTCCTTCCCGAAAAAAAAATACAGTGGTTATGGACGAGTGCACCGATGGATTTGAGTTCCCTCACTCGAGAAAAAGTGACACAAGCTGCAGGCAATGATTACTAATCTTGAACACTAAAGAACCACCCACATTAGATGCGTTTGCGTTGCGTTGACGTAAATTTGACAGTTAGACAATAGATTTAGCTGTCACTTTGCCGCAACGCGTCCGATCCGGATCTAATGTGCGTGGGCCTTAAATGTTCATGAATAAAGAATAATGAACATTTAGTCACAGACAAACAGACATAACACTCGCAAGTTGTTCATCGAACAAGCATTTAACGGTCAATTTAAAAGTATCGTAGTTGGTAGTACCGCCACCTGTGGCGCGCATAGTCAATTCCCTTGCGTTTGACGTTTACACACTACCACCATCTGTTCAGCGTACTACCCACCACAGTGTACTCAACAGATGGCGGTAATGTTTTTGCGACGATGTTTTACAGTGAGAAATATTCAATGTGTTATGTCTGTTTGTCTGTGAATTAGTGTTCATGATTAGTTAACATTGCCCGCTGCTTGTGTCACTTTTTCTCGAGTGAGTGAACTCAAATTCATCGGTGCACTCGTCCATTGCGGATTTCATACCTCTCATACCATAAGAGAGTACCAGCAACAATCAATACGAAACTAACGATTTTAAATTGGCTCATCACTTTAGTAGCCTATTGGTCCCAAGCAAACGATTGACGTACCCTATTCTAGTTGAAATTCTATTACTATACTATGTTTGTTTTGATTCGCTATGAAAGTTTGACAGATAACATCAGGGGTGTGTGGATTCATGCAGAACATGCAGGGGTGAGTGAAATAGCTTGGGACTGCTTGGGACCGTTGTTCTGGTACTGAGTGAGCCAAAAATAATAATGATTTTCTTCGGGACCCAGTGGTCTTAGAGTTACCTCTATGGTACCAGAGCTGAGCCAAAAAGTTGAGCACGTTATTTCGGGACCCTCTAGTCTTAGAGTTATCTCTATAGTAATATCATAGAGGTAACTCTAAGACCAGAAGGTCCCGAAGAAACGAGCTCAACTTTTTGGCTCAGCTCTGGTACTATCTGCGGTCCCAAGCTAATCCCGCACCCCTCGAAACATAGGAAAATCCACAAACCCCTCATTTTATCTTCAAACTTTCATAGCGAATCAAAACAAACATAGTGTAGGACTAGAATTTTGACTAGAATGGGGTACGTTAATCGATTTGCTTGGGACCAATAGGCTAGTCAAGTAGTGAGCCAATTTAAAACCGTTAGTTTCGTACTGATTGTTGATATTACTGTGCATTTATTTTTTGCACAGGAGTCTAATTTGGTACAAAATGCGCAATAATTTTTGCAACAGATTTCGCTAGTAATAGCAGCTAGTAAAAAGTTCTGGTGATTTATTGCGTGCGCGAAAAAAAATGTTGATTTTAATGAAATAAGGACCGTTTTCTGAAAAAAAAAAAATATTTAATACAACTGCTGGGTCAACTTTTTACATAACACCCCGAAGGGGAAGACATTGTAATCTCGACTTAAAGAAGAGTTCGACAGTGGGCATGCATAATGGCGTAAACGCGATGATCGGTTATCTTCGTCGATTTTCTCTTTTGTTAATATTGCCATTTCAGGGAAAATAATTCGTCGCAACTGACAGACATAACATGCTATTAAAGCTGATAATCTGACTCCAAATGCTAATTTTTCTCTGAATTGGCTATAATTCACTAGAATTAAGGTTTCTCTGTGCGTTTGTTGTTGCTTTTGATAGCCAATACAACCTGTTACAACTATGCATTGAACAAATTCTAGAAAATTGTTTCGCTTAGCTGTAGCTATGCAAAGAGAAAATCGATCATCGCGTATACGCCCTAATGCATGCTCACTGTCGCGGCGAGTCGCCAGCTGCGCGCCCACAGACCGCCCTGTGGAGTGGGCGGACTTGGGCGGAGCGCCCCCGCGTCACTATTTAGTCTCTCTTTGCGCGCCCCCACGGCGCCGGCGCGCATATTTGCCACATTTAAGGGCGTGAGGCGAAAACGATACCTGTCAAAAAACTGATCGTTTCAGCCATTTTGTCCGCCATTTGTCCTACCCCATCCACCCCAGCGCGGTCCTTTGCTTCTCACCACCATTTTTTTTTCAATGGGTTTTAATTTACTAAAAATAAAAACAGTTGAAGCATAAACATGACTTCATCAAAAAACTATATATATCATAATCTTATAACTAACATTATTGCTTTTTTTTATTAAATATATGGTAACCTAACAAAAATATCTTACAAGCTAAGTCAATCCCATCATGTGACAGATCAAGTAACATTAGAATTCAAAGACTAGTTCAATGGAACTCAAATCTAGTTCCAAGAACCAAAGTGGCCACATCCGGACATATTCCGGGTGTCCCGACGGAAGAAGCCAACATCTGATTAGGATCAAACCCATCATGCAACATATCAAATTACATGATAATTCAAAGACTAGTTCAATGGAACTCCAATTTAGTTCCTACAACTACTTTGGCCTCATCCGCCTATATCCGATGACATTTTATTCTCATGTGAATTTATGCTTTGTTTATGTTTACATTCAGCACCATGAACACCAGATCACTCACACACTCTAGATTTCAAGCTGTCAGTTTCACTGAGAAACATCGATATTTCGACAGTGAGCATTCATAAGGGCGTATACGCGATGATCGATTCTCTTCATCGAATTTCTCTTTGCATTGCTACAGCTAAGCGAAACAATTTTCTAGAATTTGTTCAATGCAGAGTTGTAACAGGTTGTATTAGCTATCAAAAGCAATAGCAAACGTACCGAGAAACGTTAAATCTAGCGAGTTATTAACAAAAGAGAAAATCGATGAAGAGAATCGATCATCGCGTATAGGCCCTTATGCATGCTCACTGTCGATTTGCTGGTGTGCGTTTGGAACACAGCCGTTGTGCGAGAGATTCCGTAAGAAAATTGGCTTCGGATGCACAGTCTAACAAAGCTCGGGCGAGAATGTAGCTGCCGTCAGAGTGCATGACTTTCACGTAGGCAGTAAGCATGAATACAGACGACATGCATGCTTTCGATACAAGAGACTGGCCAGAAGCGACGGTTTGACAGTTCGTCACTTGTGAGGAGCTATGAGTGGAGCTTGACGGTATGGACTGCGGAACCGGCGACGGACTGAACGAAATTGAACGATTTACAAGCTCATTAGACGACGACGGGGCTGGTCCCGTAACCCGAGGGACCACGTGACAATGATCGGCAATGCACGAAACCGACGACGGCGATTCGACGACCGTAACCGATTGTGAGGAGTGCTGACATTGGCCGACCTGAGCTGCTACAGTCTATAGTCGCTATATTCATAGTCTGGCGGATAGAATTTCGGTCTATCAAAAAGCGGAACCAATTCAATATATTGTAGACCAACAATTGAAAAGGTACTATCAACTTTTATAAACAAAACGTTGATTATTATTTCCTCGCCAATGGAAGGTAAATTACCAGCATCATTGGATAGAGGAAACTTTCCACAACCAAAAGATAGTGTTAGTTTGTGTAGGCGAGCCTTGAGTCACGAGAAAACGGGTTACGAAATTTGGTTCGCCAAAGCTGATGTGCACTTTTCTGTTGTTGGTCGTGATTTGCTCGATTGGTTCCGCTATATGACAGCTCAATTGGTTCCCGAGATTCTATCCGCCAGACTATATAGCGACTATACTACAGTCTTGTTGTGACTGTCTGTACTTGGGGCAGCTTGAGCATTCTAGATTGGGAGAGCGCAATAGATTGGAGTATGTGAGAGCGCTTTTGAATGAAAGCAACCAATTCATTATATCAAGAGCAAATTTTCATTACGTCGAATGTAACAAAGGTAAACAAAGTCGAGCTATCAGTGTCAATCGATGCTCCTGCTATTACACTATATACTGTCCGAATATAGGATCACATCCCATTTTAAAATTTATGTACCAGTCAAATTGCTTTTTGACGTAATCACCTTCCGATCAAAATAGTTTTCGATGTTACTTAAGTCACCCGATTTCTATGGAGATGCCGTTTGCCTTAAGTAACAGCGCTGAGAAACCCGTGAAAAGTGTACGTTCGTCGTTTCGCTTTCTCATTATTAAAGCGAATAAATCGAACTGTTTGTTGCTAAGATGATTTCGGTAGTCCTAAAATGATGAATGGGCTGCACGTAAGGAGACGTAATTGATAATTCTCCAGAATATCCTGGTAAATACACTTTGACTTAAGTAACAATAGGGGCCACCAAACGACGTATAATAACTTTTGACTCAAAAACCAGTATTTTTTAGCATGAAAGCTAGCGATTTGCATTTGTATGATTAAAACCCGGCTAAATATGTTAAACATTGCAATCACTATGAGATTATATGTGTTTAATTGGAAATAGGAATAACTTTTCGGTTATCAAAACAAAACTTTATTTTTCTCGGATCGGTGCGAATGTTACTTACGACATAATGAAAATTTGCTCTTGATATGTTGGCCGCATATCATCGTCGAGTTGGTTTTCTCACTCCTTGTGCGTAACTGGATCGAGCTTGCTGCTTAACAACTCAACAAGGAAGGAATTCCAGTGATCTCTGGATTTCTCCAATTTATTCAGCACGCAAATGTGCTTATCGAATTCGTCTGCCAGATTTGACAGCGCCGACGATGATTCGTTACGCACCGAAGAAGCGAACAGCAAAGCCGAAAAGTGTTGCTTTATTAGCAGATTCCTGTTGTCAAAACGTTTCTTCAGCAAATCCCACGCGATTACGTAGTTGGCCGCTGAGACTGCTAAAGACTGAACAAGTAGCAAGACATCTCCTTTTAGTACAGTTTTCAAATACTGGAATTTCTGTACTGTCAAAATTTGCGAATTAGTGTGGATGGTAATGGTGAAAAGATCGTGAAAATTCATCCACTCATCATAGTTTCCACTGAACTCAGGAATCTTAAGTTCTGGAAGGCGAACAGAAGGAACGTGTGCAGGTGGAGCACCAGAACTAGCTGGTTGTCTTTCAACCCTTTCATTGGCGATCGCAAGTTTCCCAGCTAGAGAGCCTTTTAATTCAAAATACTGGTTTTCAAAACCAACTCTTTCGTAGGCGAGATCCTCTTACAGTTAGTGTCGAAAAGCACAGTGAATGATATATTTATACATTCCATACCATTACCGAGCGTGGAGAGATAAATTGCAAACATTGAATGCTAAATAACCCAATAAACATTATAAGCAGAATAACAGCTTAATATGCGGAGTTGGTTGGAAATTCTATCTAACATGAAGCTTTAGTGTGATGATTTATTAGCTAGAGAATGGTCTTAGAAGATAGTTCCGTTGAAAATTGATTAGAAGTTGAAAATGAGCGAAGGGCCATTAATGCGACAGTACAAAGTCAAACGCACACTTCTTTGCCTAACCCGTACGATGTACGCGGAGATTTGAAGTATATCTTCAAATCTCCAGGCAAAAAAAGTGTGCGCTCGCCTTGGCTCATATACTCTGTTTGCGACTGTGGAATAGTTCTAGCAACGTTTCATCACTACCAAAGCCCCACGCTACCGAAAGCATTTCCAGTCGATGGTGTGTTATAATGCAATTCTTCATTACCAAATTATTGTGTTGCTCCTCTCGCCATGACCAACTTGGTCATCTCAGAGAGAAAGCAGTAGGGTGGTTGTTGCTTGCTGTATCATCATCAGCAGTGTTGACGGCTACTCCCGCCTTGAGTTGTTACATTCAAGGTGTTTTTATGTTACTTCATACGCGAAGTTTGGGATTTTCAGAGTTGGTTAGAAATGCTATCTAACATCTAGCTTTAGTGTGATGATTTATTAGCTAGATAATGGTCTTAGAAGAGGGTAGGTAGATAGTTCCGCTAGAGTATTCTAGCTAAAATATGCTTCTTCTACTAAAAAATTGCTTATTCAGCCTTTAATCAGCACAAGTTGTTTGTTGGGATGAGTTTGTTCAGGCCAAAATATGCTTATCCAGCTAAAAAAAGGCTCAATCAGCTCTTGGTCAAATTGTTTGTTGAGTAATATCTCATTTAAAATTACGGTTATGAAATGTTACCCATGGCTCAGCTTGAATGTCTGCGGTAGGTCATTAACTTAACGCAAATTTGGCTTAGTATAAAAAAAAGTTGAATAAAACAGCCTCAATAATCAAATTTCAAAAATATAAAGTTGTTAAAATATATGAACTATGAAGTAAATATTTAAAAGAATATTAAAAGGAAATTTAGAAATCAAAGAATATATCAATATTTTTGATTGATACATGTGTACGATTTGTATGGAAATCATGCAGTTTTGATCTTTGTTGTTTTCAAGATACACTTTAAAGAGTAATGTTAATTAATTAGATGTAAACAGGTCGATTACCTTTGGCTCCAAATAGAACCCTACTATCGTCTACTAACAAATCAAATACATAAAATACACAAACAATGGTGCACAAAAACGTTGGTAACACATTTCTGCCCCAGCCACTAGTTTTTCATTTTTTATTTGAGCTCACATCATGATCCCATTTTTCGCAAATACAAATAAAAGAATAAATTTCAAACGATTTCCAGATTGTTCACTACTTCCTACCGATCAGGCGTACCGCTATACCGTTTTAAAGGTTGTCACCGCTGCATCATCGTAGTAGTACTCTTCATCTATTTTATCCGTATCTAAAATCATCGAGGAACATCCGATTAAGCCATCAGCTTTTTGATACAATTTTAAACTTAGTAAACTCACTTCCGAAGAAAAAGGAGGATATCAGCTCGCAAATAGTAGGAAGGTAGTCACACATTTTCAGACGCACAGAGCCTCGCAACAAATCTAGCCTAGATCGAACGCTCTCGAAGCTCTCGACAATGGTCCGCTACTGCGCCTATCCCAGCCGATGCGATCCAGTTTTAATGGAACTGACCGTCTGGACTGGATTTTTCACTGACCATCGGTGATGCGCAACGGATTAATTGAGAGCGATTAAAACTGAAATTATGGCAATGGCATTTTTTTTCGGTCATGTTTTCAAAATGAGTAAGCTGCAGCAAGCAATGGGTGAATCGGTTGACTACAGTGATTAGCTAGTGTAAATTAAAATCTCATCAAGGATATATGGGGACTGTGAAGTTGTTCTTGTGTTCACGAAAGTTGACGAAAGTTGAAAAAGGCAATCAAAGATAAACACAACTCGAAACTATTGGGGTAAATGTCAAGTCCGCGGTCAAAATTTGAAATTTTCAGAGGGAGAGATGGGCGGATAAAACAAAATACAATTCGGCAGCAGGGTTTCACAATTATCTTGCAACCCTTGCTAGAAGCTAGCATTTACATGACTTTTCTTTTCGATTCGATGTACGTGCAAAATAATAATTGAATGCATCGCATATTACACATTTCTTGGTGCCATTAATTAACCGAGAAAAATAAATTAATCAATAGAGTTAAAATATAAATAATGTTAGATGCTAAAAACTAGTTGAATTAGGAAGCACACGAAAACGGGTGATTGAATTTCGATTTGATTACAATTCTCTCAAATATGATCTAGTAAGAATTATAAATCCTCGGAAAACACTCAAAAGCGAACGTTCGGTTGACACACATTTTGACAGTTCATTTGGCTCAAAACATTATCTTCGCTCATCCCTCACTCATAACCCACATGATAGAACTAATCGTTTGGACGATCCCTCGAACACGTCGTTAAGCAAAATAACCCTAACAATTTTATTAGGGTTCCTCTGAGCATTTCTAGTTAAACCAGAATAAAGACAGTGTGAAGAGAAACATCCTAAAAATGTTCAGAACTGATTTGCTTGGACATGCGTGCATTAAGTTGCAAACAAGTGCCAATACAGCCACTTGTTGATATTCATCCAAATCTACCTGCGGATATTTATACAAAATCAACAAATTGAATCACCCCACATATCAACAGGTTTGACCTAAAGAAAACCTTCTTAGGAACAATTTCAAAATATCAACATGTGGAAAATGATCTAGACCTAGTAGACACCTGATGAATGAAACACCTGAGGATATTTACCGCGACCATGATGTGGGTCAAAGTACCGGTCCACGTGTTTGCTACAGAAAACAGCTGAATTTACGAAAATCAACACATGGTCGACACACCTGTTGCCCATACGAGATGCATGATCCTAGCAACCTTCGACGATCGAAATTGTCATAGTTTCAAAATATTTACCCCGAATCGATCGGTCGGTCCGGGTTGATGTAAGGTAATTTTTTCGCATTCTAGTCAACGGAAGAGTACGGATAAGGTGCGTTTTAATTCTTTGTGGAGTTACGATTTGGGAAAAATTGTGTGAATGGAAGAATTTGTATGTTTAAAAGTGATACAGCAGTGGCAATTGTGAATAAAAACGGAAAGTATTCGTGGGTAAGATGTGAGATAAGGCATACAGTTATATTTCTGGCAGTTTATGCTAAAAGCATTGCAAGTTTCAGTAGACTTAAGTAGTATTGTAGCTTAACAATCTCGCATAATTTTTGTTTATATGTAAATCGACAAGGTAGATACGGTAATGTACATATTCAAATCATTAGTATTTTTACCAATTTTGAAGATTTTTCAGTTATAACCACAATTGGGACAATTAGGGTTAAATGAATTAACCACAATATTGGCATCCCAGACTTATGAAGTAAATTACACATACTGAGTATTTTGAGACGCTTAACCGGTAAAAGGTTGGCTTTGCCAAATTTTAACAAAACTCCTGCATTTTTTATTTATTATATATTAAATTATTGCGCATTTTGCACCACTCACCATGTGCAAAAAATAATAGCACAGTAATATTTTCACACAAGCAAAAAACTACTACAACTGCTACTTATTTGAAAGCAGTAATAGCTTTAGAGCAGTACTAGCAAGCTACACTTATGAAATCAAGCTCTAGAAAACATTTAGAATCTCAATATTTCAAAGTTTTACACATAAGAATGGAAGACTATGTATGTAGCAGCCGCTTTACATATTTATTGGGATCTATATCCGCTAAAACTGTCAACAAACGTACATTTTCCCAATGCATCATAAGTTGAAACAGTAGCTGGTGTTGTTAGTTTCTGTGAGTGAGCTAGCAGTTGCCACAAATCGTCGATTGAAGTGATTGTTTACAAAATCAGATACGTCGATTTGAATAGTTACGCTTGAGTTGTCAAATGCATTTAAAGAGCATTTGACACTGTCTGACATTTTGATGAAGAATTTAAAAAAATATAGTGTCTTATAACCGAAATTCGTTACAGTTAGCGGACATTCTGTTGAAAATCGTTCACGTTGCGAATGTTGTGAGTGTATTTGGTAATATCTTAGTACTGATTAAACTTGACCATTAGTGCTTGCGATTCACTTTTCCAGTCATTGATTTAACCCGAATGTCCCCTGATTTTCACCATCGGAACATTTTGTTTACCAAAGCCATACAAATTTCGTTGTAGCAACCGACTCTAGGAAACATTCCTTCACTCAACACCACCTAACCGCCAGCCAAAGCACATTATTATGGTTACAAATAAATAATAAACAAACAAACTTCATGACTATATCGTAGCAACGTTCCATCAAGCATTTAAGCACCCTCAGCTAGACTTATCAGAATTGTTTAGGTTCTCCGGGTGAACATTGGCAATGACATTGAACTTCTATGTGGATATGTATGTGTACTATAGTAAGTCTTCACAGACGATGAAACCGAAGACGAGAGCTCTGGGCAACGCGTCTGTTGATTTTCATTTACCTAGATGGATTGCGCATTTGGTACTTTTTCATTACTTTTAAATATGGAATGCTTACGTTAAATCTAATTGAATTTTAGTTACGCATCAAAAAGTAGATAGTTTAGTGTTAATAATCTATCTATCAAAATTCAAAATTTCCGCACCGCAAAGCCACACTGCACCTTCAGTGAAATTACGGAACGGAAGTTTTGCATTTCGATATATGGAGATTAATACCATTAAACCAAATATATTACATTAACAATATGATCCACTCTTTCGCTTAGCTGGCGAACCGAATTTTTATCGATGAAAGCACCTCTGTGGCAAAAAAAACTACACTGATAAAATTTCAAAGATTGTTTTTATGTGTCCCACACACGAATTTTTGCAATGTGATCAACAAACAATATTTATGTGTCGGACACATACTTAATATGTGTACACATAAAAGCCATGTGTAACCACAAATACTATTCATTTGACTCATAAATTTCATTATGTGCTTCTATGTGGATTCTGTTTATGTGTGGTCGCATGAAAATCATGTGGAATTTTACATGGAAATTCGCCAATAAAAATTTGTGGAATTCTATAAGTGTACCAATGTATTTGTTTATCATAACGAGGGGTAAACCAAAGGAAAATTTGTTTAATATTTCAAATGAATGTATTTCAGCATTTTATTTTATTTAATGACAACAGTGACATGTCAGACAAATTTTAAAGTAATAAACACAATGTAATTAATGAAAATAATGTAACTCTTACTTTTGTAATAAGTGCTATATTCGCACCCCTCGATTGTAATTGAATGATTGTTGCTGACCTTTTTCAACGCTAGATGGTGCGTGAAGCAATATTTTGCGGGTCGCCATTGCAATATTTGGAAAAGGCATGAATGGATCATATCGTTAATATGATATATTTGCGTTAACGTTGCACACTAGCTTCACTGCTCCCGAATATACGGCCGTAATTGATTCCCCATATTTCGCTACGGCTATCTCGACTGGATTCTGAAGTGGCTTCAAGCTATCGAACAGGGATTCATCATTCACTAAGTGATCGGAACATCCGGAATCGATAAACCAATCCACTCTCTTCATATCCCGTTCCTTTTCGACACGCACACCGACGAAGCAAACGCCTTTTTGCTCCGCTACATGTGCTTTGGCTTTCTTCTCAATGTTAACTTTTTCACTGTCCTTTTTCTTACATGGGAATTCGGCCAGCTTATGGCCTTCCTTTTTACAACCGAAGCACTTAAACACTTTCTTCTTCTGTTGTTTCGATCCCGGTGGATACTCGCGGGAACAGTTTCGACGGCTAGCCCTTTCTGCTTCGTCTCTTCGTCCAGTAAGCGTCATTTTACGAACTCCATGTTCAGCTTTTCCTCCGGCATCGTCTCGATGGCTGTGACAACTGCCGAATACGCTTGACAAAGCGTCACAAACAGATGGCAATTGACGTCACATTCGTCCATGTCCGCTCCTGTTAGTCGGTACTCGCGCATGAGATGATCGAATCGCAGGAAATGATCCCGCAGTGAACACCCTTGATAGAATTCAGTAATTGCCGTTTCACGTACATCCTGCTGGCAATACTTTTCCGCTCGAAATCGAAGCGATTTGCATCTCCGGTCTTTCTTCACACGCTTTTCCCGTTTGGCCGCCTTCTGCTGCCTGACTTCTGCGGAATCGGTTGCCTCCACCTTGAGTGCCTGCACGTTGTCAACCTCCGTCTCGATGCATTCCAGCAATTCGTGCTCCTCCAACAGCAGTTGCACACGGAACTTCCATGCATTGAAGTTGGATCCGTCAAACAGCACCAGGTGGTAGCGCTCCCCACGTAGGTCCTCCTCAATCACAACACTTTGCGATTCCCGTAAAACTTTCGGAACACGACCGGGCCCACAACCTAAAGTAAGCACTTAAATAAGCCAAACTATAAGCATAGAGGTAACTCTAAGACTAGTAGGTCCCGAAGAAACGTGCTCAACTTTTTAGCTCATCTTCGCTCCCAAGCTAATCGATGCAACCCTCGAAACATAGCAAAATCCACGAACCCCTCATTTTATCTGTCATAGTGAATCAAAACAAACATTGTGTAGTACCATTGGACAGTTCATGAAGATTTGCCGCACTCTTCTCTCACCCGTAAGCTTTGACAGTTTTGGGTGGTTTGTTTTGGCTCCCATTCGTTGCTATCTCTTTTACTCAGAAGCAAAATGATAGGGAGCAAAAAGTGAGGTTAGGGACCGTGCACTGATCTATAGAGGTAACTCTAAGACCACTGGGTCCCGAAGAAAATCATTATTATTTTTGGCTCACTCAGTACCAGAACAACGGTCCCAAGCAGTCCCAAGCTATTTCACTCACCCCTGCATGTTCTGCATGAATCCACACACCCCTGATGTTATCTGTCAAACTTTCATAGCGAATCAAAACAAACATAGTGTAGTAATAGAATTTCAACTAGAATGGGGTACGCCATAGAAGTACTTGGGACCAATAGGCTACTCAAGCAGTGAATCAATTTAAAATCGTTAGTTTCCACCCCCTGGTAGTACTATAGTTTCGACTAGAATGGGGTACGTTAATCGATTTGCTTGGCACCAATAGGCTAGTCAAGTAGTGAGCCAATTTAAAATCATTAGTTTCCACCGGTTGCTATAAGCGTCGTCTTCGTTCCGAAAATACCCATATTGTAGTGTATTTGAAAATTCTGAACCCGATGGCCGCCATCTATGATTCAAAAATGGCGTCAGACATCGATTTTTGACATATCATATCATAATATCAAACATCATCAAACATCAAGTTTAACATCTAAGTCACAAAGTCATCTAAGACCTTAATAAACCTTAACCAGATGTCTAGAAAAGTGAGTTTAACTCGACGATACAGCCATAGAGGTAACTCTAAGACCACTGGGTCCCGAAGAAAATCATTATTATTTTTGGCTCACTCAGTACCAGAACAACGGTCCCAAGCAGTCCCAAGCTATTTCACTCACCCCTGCATGTTCTGCATGAATCCACACACCCCCGATGTTATCTGTCAAACTTTCATAGCGAATCAAAACAAACATAGTGTAGTAATAGAATTTCAACTAGAATAGGGTACGTTAATCGTTTGCTTGGGACCAATAGGCTACTAAAGTGGTGAGCCAATTTAAAATCGTTAGTTTCGTATTGATTGTTGATACAGCCATAGAGGTAACTCTAAGACAAGTAGGTCCCGAAGAAACGTGCTCAACTTTTTGGCTCACCTCTGGTACTATCTTCGGTTCCAAGCTTGTCGAATCACCCCTCGAAACATAGGTAAACCAATAACCCCTAATTTTATCTGTCAATCTTTCATAGCGAATCAAAACAAACATAGTGTAGTAATAGAATTTCAACTAGAATAGGGTACGTTAATCGTTTGCTTGGGACCAATAGGCTACTAAAGTGGTGAGCCAATTTAAAATCGTTAGTTTCGTATTGATTGTTGTTATAACTCTGTAGTCTGGACTAACCAACAATCAATACGAAACTAACGATTTTAAATTGGCTCACTACTTGACTAGCCTATTGGTCCCAAGCAAACGATTAACGTATCCCATTCTAGTCGAAATTCTTGTACTACGCAATGTTTGTTTTGATTTGCTATGAAAGTTTGACAGATAAAATAAGGGGTTATTGGTTTTTCCTATGTTTCAAGGGGTGAATCGATTAGCTTGGGACCGAAGATAGTACCAGAGCTGAGCCAAAAAGTTGAGCACGTTATCGGGACCTTCTAGCATAGAGGTAACTCTAAGACTAGTAGGTCCCGAAGAAACGTGCTGAACTTTTTGGCTCAGCTCTGGTACTATCTTTGGTCCCAAGTTAATCGATTCACCCCTCGAAACATAGGAAAATCCACTAGCCCCTCATTTTATCTGTCAAGCTTTCATAGCGAATCAAAACAAACATTGTGTAGTACTAGAATTTCGACTAGAATGGGGCACGTTAATCGATTTGCTTGGGACCAATAGGCTGGTCAAGTAGTGAGCCAATTTAAAATCGATAGTTTCGTATTGATTGTTGCTTCTAGTCTTAGAGTTACCTCTATGCTATAACCCTGCTTTCCGAGCATGGATATTTCTGACAGACAAGAAGTTAAATTTTGACAACCGTGGCTCGAAAACCGGTCGATCGACAGCACGGGGATTTTCGAACATAGAAAATAGCTTTCGAAATGTCACTTTTAACCACGAATTAAATTTAACTCGGCAAATGGTTCACAGCCCAAGTATTCTCCCGCCATTCTTTTTGAATTCTCCTCCAAATCTATAAATTCAGAATTATCTCGAAATAGCCCTAAAAACTTCCAACCGTTAAATTAAATTAAATGCGAATTCTATTTGTATTCTTTTAAGAAATCCTTTGGAACTAACCTCAACATTTGATTTTTCATTTTAATACCCTCATCTTAGAATATCCATACAATTCCACTTTAAGAGGAATTCTGCTCACAATGCCCGTGGAGTTTTCTTAAGAATTATCTTGGAATATCTGCCATAATTCCCCTGGAATGTTCTTCATAATTCACTTTGAATTGTCCCAGAACTCGATTGGATCTCTTCTCAGAATTCTCTTTTAATTCTCCTAAGAATGCACCTGGAATTGATCACATAATTAGAGAAGTTTAAAATGACGTTTCCTACCACTCGAATTTAGTCGTGGAACAATATTGTGATATTTTTTCTTCTAGAAACTCGAGAAAATAGGATCTGCATCAAATATCTGGAGTTAAACTGCTGCATTTTCTTAAGATCGCTGGTAGAAGGTTGTCCCAAAACTAGTCGACAATATGGTTGATTCTTTTCATAATCCTCATAATAGGGCTCCCTTAGCTCAGCCGGTAAAGGCACAACTACAAAGCAAGACCATGTTGTGGAGGGTGGCTGGGTTCGATTCCCGGTTCGGTCTAGGAATTTTCCAGGTTGGAAAATTTCTCGACTTCCCTGGGCATAGAGTATGATTGTACTTGCCACACAATTATACTAATGCAAAAATGGTACAGGCATCGAAAGCTTTCAATTAATAACTGTGGAAGTGCATCTAGAACACTAAGTTGAGCGCACGCAATAAACTAATATGCCATACGCAATAAGCTTGAAATTCGCGGAAGAAGAAGGAGGGCTATTAAGACTACTTTTTATCGCATGGGCAAACTTCGGTCAGAATGAACGCCGTCAGTCTTGAAATGGGTCACTGGGGCACATTTCGTCTCCTGGATTCAGCAATTCAGATTTGCTGGGAATGCTTCGTAATGTATCACCGAACCGATTGACCAATCACTACACTTTATTCAATACCTTGAACCAAAATAGCGATGAGTCGTTCGCCGCAGCATCGCCGGGTGCATCACCTAAACCCGGTGCGAACGAAGTTGCTCGCAGACATACGGTCAGTCAACCGAAATGCTCCCCTATCGTCTGGACCATCCGGGATTATGTCCATGATCAATCGGAAAGCCAACCCGGAGTACAACCGGAAGCGAATATGGCAAGAGTTGAACATGCCAACCGAGTGCGATTTCCTCGGACCGAATGTGTTCACCCTACCGGAGAGGCTGTTGAAACATAGCTCGAAGCTGCGCCCGTCGCCGTTGTCCAAGCCGAGGACGGAAAGGGGCTCACAGAAAAAGAGTAACTCACTACGCATTCTTTGTGTTCCATTTTCTAATTTCTTTGTTTCAATCCTGGCAGAAATAAGATCGTACACTGCGCTGCGAAAAGATCGCGAAGAGTTCCGAAAGCGACTAATCAAGCTAATCGTACGGAAGGATCACGAAAAAGACGACGAAGCGAACACGTTTCCGAACGTGGAGGAGCGGGAACTGCTGCGGTACTACCACTACATTAGACATGGTATTGATACAGTGCACGTGGCACCGATCGACAAGCGCGTTCTTCAACGGTGCGATCTCTCAGCTGTCCCCATGTCGAATTCTCCTAAAAATAATAACCTCACCTATTTACAGCATTTTGAAACTCATTCCAAAGCATCTGGTCAAGTACAAAGATGCCCTGCGTGGTATATTCGACGAGATCAAAGATGATTACTCCTTTGCCGTCAAGAAGGCAGTGGTTGACTTTGTCCTCGGAGATGCCATGACCAAGTTCATGAAGAAAGAAGACATCACAGCATCGCGATTGGAGATTAAGGATTTGAAGTTAAAGTGGAAGCACCGGTACGACGAGAACCGGGTCAAGATCAAGAGAAATCTATTCTCGATCAATGCCTGCTCGGAGCAGGTCTTGGAACTTTGGGACAGTACGTTCAAAAACTTGCTGCTGGTGGATGTTAAGCAGCTGATCGAAAAGGGTCAAGCTTATGACCTTACGGAGTTTACGGTAATCTACCGAAGGTCCTATGTTATTCATGTTATTAAGTTCTTATATGTTCTTCCCATGACAGTCTACAGTAAACCAACAAATCGAGGAAGCAAAGATTACGTTGAACGAGAAATGGTACGGAGCAATCAAAGGCATTTTTAACAAAGGTGTCAAGAAGAAGCTGATCCCAGATGAGACAACCAAACCGAAGATGCTGAAGAAATTCTTCAACTCGTTAGCTACACTCATGACTCGCCAGTTGCAGAACTTGTGCGTCAATAGCGTTATGATTTACACAAACTATATCTGTGATGTCGGGGTATGGCCAGCAGTTGAGGGTTTTCGTAGATGCTTAAGATCTAATGTTGTTCTATGTTTCAGAAAACAAATCAAGGTTTTCGATTAACAATTCTATTAGAGAACCAGGATACGCTTTCGTTCATTCCAAGTTTCGCAAGATTTCAAATCGAAATCATCAAGGTTATCGACAACATCGTTAAAGCTGTCAAGAGTTTCAAACGCATTGAGAGACAGCTGAGACCGAATTTTCCTTGCCCAGATCCCATGCTGAAGGTATATTTCACTTACAAACAGGCTGCTTACATTCCATCATAACGAACATCCATTTCAGCCTGAGATATCTGGTGACGTAATATCCGAGTGCAAGCTGCGAATCTATGATGTTCTAGAGGAGCAACGAATCGGCCCGGAACTTCGGATGCAAGACTTTGACCAGTACATGACATTGATGAATGGTACCGACATAGACGAAATCGAACACTTCATGGAGAAGCGTCCGAATTTTGAACAGTACTGCACGTACATCCAGCACTACAAGCAAATGGAAAATAACGTGGCTAAGGAAATCTACGGCGTAATATCGATGGGTTTCTACGAGTTTCATCGGGAGGGACTAATCGATACGCTGGAAGGTCTGGCTAAGTTTATGCAGCAGGAGCTGATCTCGAAGATGACAGCTGATCAGCAGAGTGCTGCCTTCCAACTAGCAAACGATTACGAAGTGATCGCTACGAAGGTACTGACCATTCCGAAAGACACCGCCGAATTAATGTCGTTGAAAGCCTATGCTATCAAGATGGAAGAAACAACCATTCCGGAGATGGAAGAGAGGCTGAAAACCAATCTAAGCCATCTGTTGTATTTAACGGACTACACCATCTTCACTCCGTTAGAGATAAAACAGAATAACAATACATTCCAGTGGTACATGAAGATGTCAACGATCTTCCAGGACCATAAGAACATAATCGCAGAAAAGGTGGTAGAATACCAAGATTCCTTGCGACGGAGAATCGAAAATTTCCGCCGAGACTTGGAGATCTACTGGGGTCAGGTAAAGGAGTATGACTCCTGGGGAGAAATTAAGAACCTTCAAAAGTATAAAAGGAAGGCTACTGCTCTCGACAATAAACTGGTCACCGCGATGGAGAAGATCGACTTGATCAACGAGGAAGAAATTGCCTACGGATGGGAACTGTCTCAGTATCCACTTCGCAAGCAGTGTCATGACAAACTGACTCCGTACAAGAAGTTGTACGATGCGGGACAGGAATTCATGGATAAGCATGAATTGTGGATGCACTCCCAGGTCGGTTTGCATGACCCTGAACAGGTGGATGAGACAGTCAGTACGCTGTATCGGACGGTTTACAAGCTTGAAAAGCAGTTTGCCGATTCGTATCAGACACAGAGATTGGCGCACGATGTAATTCGATCTACGAGAAGATTCTAGTAATGCCGTTTTCTAATTTAAGCACTTCATTGCAGATTAAGATTCGCATCGATCAGTTCAAAACGCATCTACCAATAGTTCAAACCCTAGGTAATCCCGGTATGAAGGAGCGTCACTGGGAACAGGTCTCGGAAATTATTGGATTTCCCATCAGAATTGCTCCGGATCTCACGCTGGAGAAAGTCATCGACTACGGCTTGGATGACTATATCCAAAGGTTCGAGACCATTTCCGAGAGCGCAACCAAGGAGAACAACTTGGAGAAGGCAATGATCAAAATGGTCAACGAGTGGAGCGATATGGCATTCGTCGTGATGCCGTACAGAGATACGGGAACGTACATCCTGTCGGCGATTGACGACATTCAGGTATTACTCGACGATCACATCATCAAAACGCAAACGATGAAGAGTTCTTTGTACATTAAACCTTTTGAAGCGGATATTTTGTAAGTATTCTTGTGCTAAGGCTTTGATGCGGTGAGTCAAATATTAACAGTTCTATTATCTGGAAAGGGCATGGGAAAAGAAACTAACGCTATTGCAGGATATCCTAGACGATTGGCTTAAGGTACAGGCGACGTGGATGTATCTGGAGCCGATATTCTCCAGCCCGGACATCCAATCGCAAATGCCTGAAGAGGGTCGTCGCTTCAGTGCGGTGGATAAGATCTGGAAGGATCTGATGAAGAACGTGTTCGCCGACACGAAAGTCCTAGCGGTCCTTGAAATAGACAAAATGTCGGAGAAATTGAAGAAGTCGTACAGCCTTCTGGAGATCATTCAGAAGGGTCTCAACGAGTATCTGGAGAAGAAACGTCTCTACTTCCCACGGTTCTTCTTCCTCTCCAACGACGAACTGCTGGAGATCCTGTCGGAAACGAAGAATCCTACCCGTGTGCAACCACATCTGAAGAAGTGCTTCGAAGGAATCGCCACGCTGCACTTCACTGAATCGCTTGATATTACCATGATGCGATCGAGTGAAGGCGAAGAGGTTCATCTGGTCGACGAGGTGTCGACCAGCAAGGCCAAGGGACAGGTGGAGAAATGGCTTCTGGATCTGGAAACATCGATGAAGAAGAGCGTTCACATCAAGATTGACGAATCCTACGAATCCTACACTAAGACAGTGCGCCATGAATGGGTCTTAATGTGGCCAGGACAATGCGTACAAAGTATTTCGTGTGCCTTCTGGACGCTAGAGGTCACTCTGTGTTTTGACAGTGCCGATCCGTTAGAAGCCCTTGAAGAATACAAGGAAACCTGCAAGACTCAAATATCACACATCGTAGATTTGGTGAGAGGAAAGCTAGCCCTCCAGAACCGAATTACATTGGGAGCATTGATCGTGCTAGATGTACATGCTCGAGATGTTCTGACGGAACTCATTGAAAAACAAACCACCAAATCGGACGATTTCAATTGGCTAGCTCAGTTTAGATACTACATGGAAGAGAAGAACCTATCAACCAGGATGATCAATTCAACCCTTATGTATGGCTACGAATACCTGGGTAACACTTCACGATTGGTGATCACTCCCTTGACTGATCGGTGTTTCCGAACCTTATTCGGTGCGCTGCATCTACACCTGGGTGGAGCTCCCGAAGGGCCCGCAGGAACTGGAAAAACCGAAACCACGAAAGATTTGGCAAAAGCAGTCGCCAAGCAGTGCGTCGTGTTCAATTGTTCCGATGGGTTGGACTATATCGCATTGGGCAAGTTCTTCAAAGGACTGGCATCCTGCGGTGCGTGGTCCTGCTTCGACGAGTTCAATCGTATCGATCTGGAAGTGCTGTCTGTCGTAGCTCAACAGATCCTGACCATACAGCGAGGCATCAATTCAGGCTCACCGACGCTGGTGTTTGAAGGAACCACTTTGACTTTGGATCCGACATGTGCCGTTTTCATTACCATGAATCCTGGCTATGCGGGACGGTCAGATCTTCCCGATAACCTTAAAGCATTGTTCCGCTCCGTGGCCATGATGGTACCGGACTATGCACTGATCTCCGAGATTGAACTTTACTCGTACGGTTTTCTGAATGCAAAACCACTGGCCATCAAAATCGTTGCAACGTACCGTCTGTGTTCTGAACAGTTGAGTTCTCAACCGCACTATGACTACGGAATGCGGGCGGTCAAGTCGGTACTGAAGGCGGCTGGTGCGTTGAAACTGAGGTATCCCGATGAACTAGAGGATATTCTGGTGCTGAGATCGATCAAGGATGTCAACTTGGCCAAATTTTTGAACCAGGACGTTCCATTGTTCCAGGGAATAATATCGGATTTGTTCCCTGGAGTGGTTCTGCCGGAACCGGACTATGTGGTGTTCAACACAGCCGTACAAAAGGCTTGCGAGCACAACAACATGCAGTGTACTCCGTTCTTCCTCGAAAAAGTGCAGCAACTGTACGAAATGATTATCGTGCGGCATGGTTTGATGCTGGTTGGACCTCCCTTTGGGGGAAAGACTACAGCTTACCGGATGCTAGCCGAAGCCCTGGGCTATATTGAGGAACAGGGTGAAATGGGTGAACACAAAGCTCAATACACTGTAATTAATCCGAAGGCGATCACGATGGGGCAGCTGTACGGTCAATTTGATCCCGTTTCACATGAATGGAGCGATGGAATATTGGCGGTCAGTTACCGACAGTTCGCCGTCAGTACGACTCCCGATAGAAAGTGGTTGATATTTGATGGGCCAGTAGATGCAATTTGGATCGAGAATATGAACACCGTACTGGACGACAACAAGAAGCTGTGCCTGATGTCCGGAGAGATTATCCAGCTAGCACCGACGACGAATTTGATATTTGAAGTAATGGACCTAGATGCCGCCTCACCGGCTACCGTATCACGATGTGGAATGATCTACCTGGAACCAAGCACACTAGGATGGGAACCTCTTCTGGAATCATGGAAAAACACTCTGCCACCATCGCTTCACTCGGTCAACAAACAAGTAATAACGCAGATGTTCATACGATTTTGTCCCATTCTCCTGTGGTTCGTTCGCAAGGGTGGGGTTAGAGAGATGATGCCAACTTCCGACTCGAACCTGGTGAAGTCGGTGATGAATCTTTTTGACTGTTTCATGGATGACTATCGAAACGAGACCTACATGAAAGCGGTGTCCGAAGTGGACGTACGAGCGCAGCTAGAAGGTGTGTTCTTCTTTTCCTGCATTTGGGCTGTCGGAGGACCGCTAGAGACGGAGAGTCGAGCGAAATTCAGCGAACTGTTCCGTGCATTGACGGAAAAGGTGTTTCCACCGGAGATTAATGACAAGTTCAAAATTCCAACAAGCCTTCAGGTACCGAACCTGACAAAACCATTCATTTTCCAAATCCCGAAAGGCGGTACCGTATTCGACTACCACTTTACAAAGGAAGGCAAAGGTAAATGGCGTCCTTGGGCCGAAGAGATTGGACAGACCATAAATATCCAGCGTGATATGCCTGTAAATCAGATAATAGTTCCAACTGTGGAAACCATTAGAATTACAGCTCTGCTTGAGCTGCTCATTCAGCATGGAAAGTATCTGCTGCTGGTAGGCCCTACTGGAACGGGTAAAAGCGTCTACACGATTGACTTTTTGCTGAAACGAAACGATACCAACTTATACAAACCATTGCTGATCAACTTCTCGGCACAGACTTCGGCCAATCAAGTTCAGGACATTATAATGTCAAAGCTGGACAAGCGACGCAAAGGTGTCTACGGTCCTCCCCTGGGGAAGAAATGCGTCGTGTTCATCGATGACGTTTCTATGCCCCTCAAGGAGACTTATGGGGCACAGCCGCCGATTGAGATTGTTCGGATGTTCCTCGATCATTCGATATGGTACGATCGGAAAGAAGTTGTTCCAATGAAGCTAGTCGATCTACAGCTGATGTGCGCTATGGGACCGCCCAGTACAGGAAATACAGTAACACCAAGATTCTCAAGACATTTCAATACGATCGCTCTGGATGAGTTTGATGATGCAACGCTGACGGGGATTTTCAGCAAGATCGTTCTTTGGCATTTGGATACGCGAGGATTTTCAAAAGAATTCGATCCTTGTATTGACGAAATTGTACTGTCAACGTTGCAGATTTACAGAGAGGCACGGAGGAAGCTGCTGCCAACACCGGCCAAATGTCACTACCTTTTCAACCTGAGAGACTTCTCCCGAGTGATTCAGGTTTGTACAGATTCATCGGTATATCGTATGGAATCATTTGATTGATTTCTTTTTTTTCAGGGAGTTCTGTTATCGGTCCCAGAGGGTACGGAGAGTCTCAACTCAATACGAAGAATGTGGGCTCATGAGATCATTCGCGTGTACGGCGATAGGCTGGTCGATGATACCGATCGTGAATGGTTGTTCAACGAGCTATGCACGGTCATCGACAAGTACATGCATGAAGATCCAAAGGATCTTTTCGATAGATTTGTCGAGGGCGGTCAGCTAAAGGAATCCAATCTTCGGGGATTGATGTTCTGTGACTTTACGAATCCAAAGGCCGATACCAAGCTGTACCTGGAGGTGCAAGACATGGAAGATCTTGGCTTTGTGGTGGAGTCATATATTGTTGAGTACAACAACATGTCCAAGAAACCGATGACACTGGTGTTGTTCCGGTTTGCCATCGAACATTTGTCGAGAATTTGTAGAATCATCAAACAACCACGAAGCCATGCGCTGCTGGTGGGAGTTGGAGGTTCTGGTAGGCAATCGTTGGCCAGAATTGCTTCCCACATTTGTTCATACGAGTTGTACCAGGTAAGATTAGTTGTTTCAATTTCAATGTTTATTCCAGTTTCACGACATTTATTTGAGCAAAGGTGGAAATATCACGGCAATACGGAATGACAGAATGGCGCGAAGATATGAAGAACCTTCTGAAGAAGGTTGTATCATCGGATCAACACATTTGTTTCCTCTTTACGGATACTCAAATCAAGGAAGAATCTTTTCTGGAAGATATCAATAATTTGCTTAACTCGGGTGAAATTCCCAATCTTTTCACGAACGAAGAAAAGTCAGAAATCATAGAAAAAATGAGACAGCTAGATCGACAAAAAGAGAAGTCACAGCAAACTGACGGAAGTCCTGTCGCACTGTTCAATCTGTTTGTAACGGTACGTTATGGAAGATTTGGAACAGTGGACAGATGTGTAGAACCCTCTTCCAATTACAGATTGTTCGCGATCAGCTGCACATCGTGCTGTCGATGTCTCCCATTGGAGATTATTTCCGTAATCGCGTGAGAAAGTTTCCATCGATTGTTAACTGCTGTACCATTGATTGGTTCCAACCATGGCCAAAAGATGCCTTGGTGGCCGTTGCCACCAAATTCCTGTCTACCGTCGAGATGCCAGATAAAGAGCGCAACGTATGCATTGACATGTGCATGGAGTTCCACACGTCTACCCAGGAGCTATCCGATGAATTTATGCTACGGTTGAGTCGACATAACTACGTGACCCCTACCTCCTATCTAGAGCTAATCCATACCTTCAAGACGTTGCTGGATAAAAAGAGAACGTAATTTTTCGTTTCGTTTTTGTATCGATTTGTCCAGTTCCGTACAATGTTCTGTGATTGTCTTGTTCTAGGGACGTCCTAACCGGCAAGAATCGTTACTTGACAGGGCTTAAACAGCTGGAGATTGCAGCCCAACAGGTCGGGGTGATGCAAGAACAGCTGGAGGCTGTACAGCCGCAGCTGAAGATTGCTGCCGAGACAGTGGCCCACCAGATGGCCAAGGTCCAAGCAGACAGTGAGGTTGCGGCCGTACAGAAGGAACTGGTCAAGAAGGACGAAGCTGTCGCGCAGGAAAAGGCAGCCGCTGCCAATGAGATCAAAGAGGATTGTGACGCGAAATTGGCAGATGCGATGCCAATCTTGAACACGGCTCTTGAGGCGCTGAACACGTTAACACCGGCTGACATAACGATCGTGAAAACGATGAAAAGTCCACCGATCGGAGTGAAGATCGTGATGGAGGCGGTGTGTATCCTGAAGGACTTGAAGCCGGATCGTGTTCAGGCCCCGTCTGGAGTGGGTATGGTGGAGGATTACTGGGGTCCAGCGAAGAAGCTTCTGGGTGATATGAAGTTTATGGATGGGCTGTTGAACTACGAAAGGGACGACATTCCTCCGAGGGTGATTCAGAAGCTGGAGGAGCGTATTCTGAACAATGAAAACTTCGATCCCGACAAGGTTAAGACGGCCTCCATGGCTTGTGAAGGTTTATGCAAGTGGGTGATTGCGATCGCTAAATACGATAAGGTTGCGAAGGAAATTGCTCCGAAGAAGTTGGCACTGAAGGAAGCTGATGAAAAGAGCAAAGAAGCCATGAATGAACTGAACCAGAAGTTGGAACAGTTGGCGATTGTGGAGGAAAACTTGGTCGAACTACAGAGAAAGCTAGACGAACAGATCCAACAGCATTCCAAGCTGCAAGCAAACGTGGAACTGTGCATGAAGAAGTTGGAACGGGCAACGGAAATCATAACCGGCCTAGGAGGTGAAAAGGATCGCTGGGAACTAGCTGCGACTAACCTGGCACGGGTTTACGATAACTTGACGGGTGATGTGCTAATCGCATCAGGAGTTGTTGCCTATCTTGGTCCATTTACCATCCAGTTCCGAGCCCAGCAGATTAAGCGTTGGATAGTTAGTTGCCTTGACAAGGGTATTGTGTGTTCGCAAGATTTCCAACTAGCAAATGTTTTGGGAAATCCGGTGGATATTCGAGCTTGGAACATCTTTGGGCTGCCAAGCGATGCGTTCTCTGTGGAGAGTGCCATCATCATTCAGTAAGTTGGAGGATATGTGTGCCGTACAGTTCCTACTGATTTTTTTTTTTAAATATTTACAGCAATGCTCGTCGTTGGCCGTTGATGATCGATCCCCAAGGTCAGGCCAATAAGTGGGTCCGTAATATGGAAAAAGCCAACCGGATTTGTATAATTCGGTTCAATCAGCCCGATTATACGAGGGTGCTGGAAAACGCTATCCAATTTGGGCTACCTGTGCTGTTGGAGAACGTCGGAGAAGAGATTGAACCTCTGCTGGAGCCCATATTGCTCAAGCAGGTCTTCCGGCAAGGTGGAACAATGTGTATCAAGTTGGGAGATTCCATAATTGAATATAATGACTCGTTCAAGTTAGCTACGAATTGATGGTTTGAAGTTGCTGCGATTAAAATTCTTAATTTGCTTTCAGATTCTATATAACGACGAAGTTGCGTAACCCCCATTACCTACCCGAGATCGCCGTCAAGGTCACTTTGTTGAACTTTATGATCACCAAAACGGGATTGCAAGATCAGGTAAGAGCTACTCGATGAACATAATGCCATATATTATTCACTGCCCGCACCATTTAAGCTTCTGTCGATAACGGTTGCCCGAGAACGACCCGATCTGGAAACAGAAAAGAACGCCCTGATTGTACAAGGCGCCGAAAATAAGCGCCAACTGCAGGAGATAGAAGACAAAATCCTGCAAGTGCTCAGCTCCGAAGGCAATATTCTCGAGGATGAAACGGCTGTGTCGGTCCTAAGTTCTTCAAAGACGCTAGCCAACGAAATCAACGAAAAACAGATCATTGCCGAAACGACTGAACGTCAGATCGATATCGCCCGGTTGCAGTATACGTCGATCGCCGCTCACTCGACGATCCTGTTCTTCACAATTGCAGACCTGGCGAACATCGATCCGATGTATCAGTACAGTCTGAATTGGTTCGTCAATTTGTTCACGGCAGCGATCGATAACACCGAAAAGGTAGACGAAGTCCCGGCCCGGTTAGAGGATCTTAGGACCTACTTCACCTACAGTCTGTATGAGAATATCTGCAGGAGCCTGTTTGAGAAGGATAAGATTTTGTTTTCACTACTGCTCACTACGAACCTGCAGTTTGAGGAGGGCAAGGTCGATCGGACAGAATTTATGTTCTTGCTAACCGGCGGCGTAGGATTGGACAATCCCGACGCCAATCCAACTGAATGGCTTCCCTCGAAATCCTGGGATGAGATATGCCGACTCACTACGTACGTAGCGTTCACAGGCCTTAAGGAACATGTCGTTGGAAATCTGAGACGATGGAAGGCATTGTTCGATGACGATACTCCTCAGAGTGCCGAACTTCCCGAACCATGGAAGTCGAACTTGACCTCTTTCCAAAAGTTGCTTCTTTTAAGATGCTTCCGTTCGGATAAACTGGTACCGGGTATTGAAATTTACGTTGAAGGTTCGTCCGCTTTCCAATGATTTGGTTTCCTTAAATTAATCAATTTCTCGTTCAGGTGTCATGACCAGCAAATACGTTGAACCACCGCCGTTCAACCTATCCGCTTCGTACGATGAGTCCAACTGCTGTGTACCGTTGATCTTTGTGCTTACTCCGGGAGCTGATCCAACAGTGACTCTGCTTCGTTTTGCTGACACCCAAGGTATCGGATCGAATCGCCTGTACTCCCTATCGCTAGGTCAAGGCCAAGGTCCCATTGCGACCAAGATGATCGACGAGGGAACCAAGTTCGGTAATTGGGTGCTACTGCAAAATTGTCATCTGGCGCAAAGCTGGATGCCAACGTTGGAACGAATCTGCGAAAGCTTCCAGCCCGATACGACCCATCCCGATTTCCGACTGTGGTTGACATCCTACCCAACGGAACATTTCCCGGTGGTCGTTTTGCAGAATGGAATCAAAATTACCAACGAACCGCCGAAGGGGCTTCGGATGAACATTGTCCGATCGTACATGAGCGATCCCATCTCCAATGTAGAATGGTTCGAAGCGTGCAAACAGTCAGCCAGTTTTAAGAAGCTGCTCTTTAGCTTATGCTTCTTCCACGGAATCGTTCAAGAGCGACGCCAATTTGGCCCGATTGGATGGAACATACCATACGAGTTCAACGAAACCGATCTCAGTATTAGTCTAACGCAGTTGCGAATGTTCTTGGACGAGTACGAAGAGGTCCAGTACGTAGCGCTGCGCTATCTGACTGGAGAGTGTAACTACGGCGGACGAGTCACGGATGATTGGGATCGCCGATGTTTGATTACACTATTGGAAAAGTTTTACCACAAGGATGTTCTGGAGGTGGACGGTCACGTGCTGGATGAACAGGGATTATACCAGATTCCCGATTTGAAGGAGCACGAAGAGTTTATGACGTATATTAGGGAACTACCTGTGATCGCCAAGCCGGGCGTGTTTGGCTTACACGAGAACGCCGATATAATCAAAGACCAGAAAGAGACGGATTCGCTCTTGACGAATACGCTGAATACTCAGGTGAGTTTGACGGTTCGTTGTTGTGTTGAATTTATGTAGTAATGTTGATTGTTGATCAAATGTGCTGCCCAGGATCGAACGGTAATGTATTGATATAGTATCGGCAGATGTTTACAAGACAATATTTGTTTTTTTTTTTTTGGAAAACAAATATTGTTTTGCAATTGAATGTTCTTTGTATAGTCATGTTTCTTTCTTACTCATGCAATCAGGATCTCTATGAGATGAAGGTAAGTTGTCGGCACCAGGCTAAGTACCTAGGCGAGTGAATTGAGCGTGTGTCAATTTGCCGTAAAGCTTGCATGTTTGTGCGAAAATGTTCTAATTCTGTATTTCCCTATTCTCAAAATTACCAAAATCAACAACAGCTTCTTTTGGATCGTCAGGTTGGTAGAATTCATTCAACTTTCGGCATACCCATGGACCAATGGAATGCGGTTCGACAAAATTTGCCTGTCGAAATTTGTTACATTTTAAGTTTCAGCATCATACTGTATGTTCGGCAAAGTTCTCATTTTTGGCTCTCTTTACCTAGTTTTTCCAGCGTTTCTGCTTTATGAATTGTTTGTTTGTTAGATTTTAAGTCTTGATTGTGTTCTATTACTACTTTGTATCGATTGTCGACTAACATGGTTGCAATTTTTCTAATCACCACGATTGCTCGCAGACCACTTCAACTGGAGTTTTCCGTGAAACTCCCGCTGAAATAGTCATCCGCGTGTCGACCGACATCCTCAGGCGTCTACCGAAGGAATTCGATCGGGATGCTACACTGGAGAAATATCCAACCAGTTACCATCAGGTAATATGTGTAGCGACTTTCCGTGGAGCTTATAGCTTACCTTTTTTCTCGTCGACAGAGCATGAATACAGTTCTGGTACAAGAGATGGTCCGGTTTAACCAGTTACTCGCCTGTATTCGTACCAGCTTGACAACTGCTAGCAAAGCGATGCAAGGACTGGTGGTCATGTCTCCGGACATTGAAGAAGTCGTCGCTTCAGTGCTGGCAGGACGCATTCCGGCACTTTGGGCCAAGCGATCCTATCCGAGCTTGAAGTCATTGGGAAGCTACATCATGGATTTTCTAGCTAGGCTGCAATTTTTGCAGAGATGGTACGACAACGGACCTCCCGTGGACTTTTGGCTATCGGGTTTCTTTTTCACTCAAGCTTTCCTGACGGGAGCTCAGCAGAATTTTGCCCGGAAGTACGTAATTCCAATTGACCTGCTGGTCTTTGACAATACGATTCTTACGGAGACAAAGTTCGACGATCAACCGGAAGATGGAGTGTACGTGTACGGATTGTTTCTGGAAGGTGCACGGTGGGATAAGAAGAAGGGCTATCTGCAGGAATCCTTCCCTAGAGTTTTATTCGATACGATGCCGCATGTGAGTGTCTTCAGTTATATTTACTTCTAGTATAACAACTAATTCAAACATTGCATTACAGCTCTGGATGTTACCTCTGAAGCAGGACGACCTTGTTCTACGACACACCTACAACTGCCCGGTGTACAAAACTGCAGAACGTCGGGGTATTCTGTCGACCACAGGACACAGTACCAACTTTGTGATTGCACTCAACCTGGACTGCGATCCATCGTCCGAACCCGAACACTGGATCCGACGGGGAACTGCATTACTATGTCAACTGAGTAATTAATCCAAATTTCAAGCATTCTCTAAGATATTGACGTGTGTCTATTTGTATTAACCTTTACCCCCATATCGGTGTGAGTAAAAACTGTCGTTATTTAAAACGATGGTGTACATTTATTCCATAATAAAATTTTAACATGCATAATCGAAAATATAAACGGTGCTCTCTAGAATAATTTATTTTGCTTCTTTAGCTCGACCTGCTTCCACTTGGGCAGTTCTTCAAAGTCGTGATAAGGCATTTTGAACACGGTTACAAAGTCATCATGGGTGAGATGGATCTCCTTCCGGGTAGGATTGATGCTGGTAGGCAGGTTGGTAGGATCACCCCGCAGCATATCTAGCGGGTACTTTTGGTACCGGTCAAAGTCGTCCCCAGTGGCATTGTCACTATGCACGGAGCCTCGTGGTACCGGCACCGGAATTCCTGGCGTTTCCAACTCTGCACGGATCTTATCAAAGGGGACGTAGTTCTAAAACAAAATTAGCACATCTAACATCAATGGTTTACAAAGATCTTTTTTTATTTACCTCATAATACTTCTTATCCCAGTTGTCGAAGAACCCAATAAAGGTGATGGGCTCCTCCCCCTGCCGAACGACCGCTATTGGCATGCTGGCGTCCCTCTGAACGGGATGCGTTGTGATCAGATACTTGGCCAAGTCCCAACACTGTGTCCGATCATCATTGCCAACGAAATCCCCTATCCACACATACACAATGTTTCCCGCATCCAGCAGGAACATATTCTCCGGCCTTAGATCTTTTTGCGTAAAACCGAATATCTTACTCATCACATGCTTTTCCTGCTCCAATGAACACATGTACAGCCCGATGCGTTGTCTCTCCCAGGTCATCGAAACATTCATAGTAGGAGTTATAATGTTCCCATGAGTCTTCTTCAGCTGCTTCAGAAACTTTTCGCCAACCGAATTGAAGAACTCGTCCGTCTCGTTGGATTCCATCACCAGATTGTACTCTCCCAAAATGGATGCTATCGATTTGGCCATCTCCCTGGAGTCCCCAGTCGAGTACTGCCCGCACCAGATCCAAATCTCATTGTCCGGGGCTTTCAATATGTAGCAATCTTCCGGATAGTACAGAGTCTTGCTGGAAACCTGTACTGCCTTGCATGTATAGGTCGAGTTCCCAACGACTTTCAGCACAAAACTGCTAGGGTATTTGCGAATGTTCATAATACCTTCCCCGCCAGGGTTCTTGGAATTGAAGATTATCAGACCTCCTTTAAAGATCTGCAAAAATTGTGGCGGTTCCATTCCTTCACTGATTTTCACTTGCACAACATTCTTCTTCAAATGGTTGCACATCTCCGCCAGGAATGCCTCTCCCGTCTGTCGGAATTCCGTCGACGCGCTGGTCCCGATCCACAGGTAGATTACATTCTTGATAGAATTGGCCAATGAACTGATGTTATTTTCCGAGGTGCAAGAAATTTGGTAGTGGACAATGTAGCAGTTCGACGAATAAAAGGTCTTGGCGTACTTTTTGGGAATTTCTTTAACGTCTTCGACTCCGATTTGGTAGATGGTAGCATCACCAGACCCATCGTCCATCAACTGAATCTGGGCAGCCAGTTTGGGTCGCTGGATCAACGTCAATGCGTCAAACTTCTCCGAAAGACCTTTGATCGAGTTTCCATTCATGTCCGCACTGACCCAGCTTGGGAAAAGACTTGTGAACTCTGCTGGCTCCAGACCGTCTATGACACGTGCTACCGGAGTTGATGCGGGGTATCCTTTCTGCAATGGAAGGCAATTTGAGAAAGATCATAATTTTCCCACTGAATCCCTATCTCTTACCTTGATGACATAGCCCCGCACGTGACGCATGGCTTCGGCACGGTTTTGCTTGTGCGAGCTCCGGCCAATCCAGATCCAAACTCCGTTGCAGAAGTAATCAATTATGTAGATGGTGTCCCGGCCATACAGGTCCGCTTGATCCAAGGCACCGGTTTTTACCAACTCAACTCGAAACACTCCATTGACGGTGTCGCATTGATAGAGTTTCAGAACGATGTCCGCATTCGACGGCGTCAGTGCCAATGGCTGAACGAATCGTTGCGATAGGCTCAGGAAGCCATTCCACACCTCTTTTCTCTGGGGGCTCATAGATTGTTCGTACCCATCGTCAATGATGGCAATTTCTGGAATTTTGAACGCTTCCTTAAGTTTGGTTCCGATCTTCAGGCCAAATATCCTCTCGCAAGAACTGGTCGATCGACCGACCCAAACGAACAGAATCGCAGGCGTTTGCAGAATCATCACGTGACCACAGTTGAAGTGTTGCCACGTGATCGCCTTCTGCTGAATGCATTGCGGTGTTGTTTTACCCTTGATTTGGTACAACCGCGGGAACTGCGGATATGACGATGGATCCGTTCCGGATTGAATTCTGAAAAATGTGCAAAATTATAGACTTTTCAATTGACAAACATGAAACCTTTCGTCTGAACTCACAGAATACCATCGTCTTTAAAATACGACAGAAACCGAATTCCCTCATGGCCTTGACTTTCCCGGTACTGGGTGGTTTTGTGATCCAGATGAAGATCTAGTTCGATAATTTTGTACGCAGCCGATTTCGAGCGATCCGATGTGATGTTTGCTCCGAGCCAGAAGTGGATGTACCGTTCGATAACGGCACCTGGGGCTTTGATCTCGCGACACTGTAATCATAAAATGAATACCTTAACTAGAGGCCCCAATATGCTACTGTGTCCATTCTTACAATTGTACTCTTATCGGAGATCGTTCCCGCCAAGGACGCCGAATAGATTACGTAGGTGTTCTCATCGTAGAACGTCCCGTACTGCTCCTTGGGGATGGCTTCCACGTGATCGTTCTGTATCCGCCAAACGTAGAATCCGATGGCTTTGGGACTGATCTTGCGGAATGCAGTATCGATTTTGATGTCCTCATAGATGGGCCGCTTCTGGTCCTGGTGTGTGAAAATGGAAAAACGGAATCGGTAGGTTATTTCGGTTCGCATGAGACGAGACATTCTATCCACGTCCAGTTTACATGTAAATGATCAAGTTTAGATTTTTTTTTTGGGGTAAACAGCATTACTCAACCAAATCCATCCATTCCATTGCCATGCCACCCGCACAAAAAAAAAATGTGCCCGGTAAAGTTACACGCTTCGGTGGATAGGAAAATAAGGCACCCATTTCAATGGCGAGTCAAAAAGCCATTGGCGACTGAATGGAAATTGAAACTAGATAAAAACTACAACCAACAACCGCAAAGAATGCATCATTTCCTGTGGTGGATTGGTGCGAGACAAGCATGGCGCCGATTTTCCCATGTATGCAATGAATGCAGTACAGGTCAATTAGTTTAAACAGTGAATCTATTTTCTTCTTATTATTTTTTTTCATGCGTTTTTTTTTCTGGTAAAACCATGGCACACTTATAGCGAATTCGTTTATTATCGGGGTTGAAACCAGTTCCAACCGAAAGTGCGAAACCCAGGGTGGCCATACCTACCGATTTTCGGGTAGTGGCTGTAGTAAATCATTATATTAGTGATTTTGTCAAGAGGTAGGTCACTCCGCACACCAATCTTGGGTCATCTTTTTTGACAGTATACCGCAGGTGTGCCAATTGTGCCGGTCATGACACCTAAAATGTTTTGGTTTGAAATCGCAAGAATAAATCGTATTTAGGATGACGCGGGGAGTGGCGGGTGTGCGATTTTGTTTTGTGTTCATATCACAATACAAGTCCTGTGTTTTAGGGTATTATAATGTCCTCTAAGCTAGACCAGAAACCTAGCCTATCGTGATGTGAAAAGCATTGGTCTATCAGCTGCGGAAACAAGTAGGGAACATTGTTGCAGACCGACTATAGAGGATGATGAACAGACTTCTGTAGTTTGTTTTGTGTGCGTTGCAGCATTATTTGAATTAAGGCTACTAATGGGGTCTGATTAACTGCCTCTTCCTCTTGAGCTCACACTAGAACCTGCATTTCGTATTTAGATCTAAAAGTGAACTACTGGGCTGGTCTGAGTTCCTTTGGTATATTCAATAAGAGGATGTCCCTGAATATACAGTCAAACAGCACGTAATGTTGTGAATAAGAAAGTTTTCCAGCAGTGCTCCCATTTTATTTACAGTGTTACCGTTTGGTAACATTTAATTTATTTTTTGTAGGTGTATAGGGCCCTTAATGTAGATATAGCTAAATAGAATATAAAGTTTAAACGACAAATGAGGAATGTTGGCAGGTTAGTAACGGAGAGCCATAAACCACAACGCACTGAACTCTAAATTTATGAGCAGCAGAAAGAGAAAGCTGGGCAAACGAAGAGCGATAGAGTACGAACACGTTCAGGGTGTGAAGTGATGGAGAAGACGAGTATGAGTAGAGCACGACAGTGAGTAGAGGACTGTTGAGTGGGCGGTTCAGGGAGTTGATTCGGGCGGTGTGTCGTCGCCTGGCTGCGAATTTCTAACGTGGACCTCGTGGTGTGGAATCGCTTTACCGCTATCATGCCGTCCATCTCCTCGGCCTGAGCACCCGATTGGCCAGACGGGTCCTTCCAGATGTCGCCATCCGGCCGACACTATCCGGCCGACGCTATCCGACCAACACTATCCGGAGGTCGCCATCCGATGCACGCCATCCAGTCATCGCCACTCGCAGACACTATCCAACCGACACTATCCAGTCCGCATCGTGCTCTCTTGCCGTGCGGATCTATTTGCTTTTTGCTGAAGGAAGTGTTACTACTACCTAAAGCTACAACAAATTTAAACAGCACTTTTCAGTGCTCAACCTGTAAAAATTTTCTACCTTGTTCAACTCTTATTCCTCTTCGATCCTTGTTTGGACCCTACCCGAGGTAATCCTTCTTGGATATCGATTTGGAAAATTCCTCTTCGATCCTTCAGATTCTTATAGTAATCTGCTTGGAAGTCGATTTGGATAAAAATTTACTGCCGCCATGGCGCCTAAACGCAAAAGAAAGGGGCAAACTCTTGACCCCCCTTCTGATGAAATTAATTTGAGTAATCAATTTGATTTGCTCACGGATGATGAGAATGATCCATCATCCAAGAAAAATTCTAGTAAACTTTCCCGGCTTAATGCCAAGAAGGAAAAGATTCCCCCTATTGTGATAACCACTACCGATTTCCATGCTCTTCGCATGGAACTTTTGAATTTCGTGAAAGTTAAGTTTTCACTACAAATTGGACGTCGCACAGTGGCGGCACTGCGAACAAAAGTCGGACGAAACCTAAAATGTCAATGAAACTGGCTGAAAATGACATATTATGTTAATTTTTGGGTGCTGAGTTCATTTTTGAAGTCAACAACCAATAAAAATGCAAACTAATCCCCCTAAAGTGCGAAATAATCTTTCGGATCAGAATAAATTTAATGACTGATAATTTATTGAGTTATTTCAACACATGATATTTTTAAGTTCATTTTATCTTGTCATCGAATCCGGTAATAATTTAAATAATCAAATATAGGGGCCGTTTAAACATTACGTAAAGCGAAACATTTCAGTTTCCATAGGGAAGATGCACAAATGACGTTGCATATTTTTGATCAATTTTAGGTCCCCCCTCCCCCCTCGTAGCGTATTTTTCCATACCTAATACACGGCTGGTCACAACTTCTGAAACCCCCTCCCCTCTAAAATGCTACGTCATTTGTGGATCGTCCCATACCAAATTAAATGTTTCGCGTTACACGATATTTGGACTTTGTTTCCATATTCAATATAAACTAAAATTTACATTCTTTCAGATGTTTTACTCGGGTATTCAGTATGACACTGAAATATTTCATAAGAAAGTACTGTGCTGCTCTTATGTAAAATTCGGATGTTCCTAGAAGCTTGTTCAAACGTCAACCGAATACCAGAGTAGTTTAAAAAGTTTAAATGTGTTGACTTTGATACTGGAAGTTTCCGGTGAAGTTTATCCGGCAGGAATTGAAAAAAAAAAATAGTAAAACAAGCAGTCGTAAAATGTGTTCTAAACCAAAAGGTAATTGATCTTATATTGAAAAAATGTATTATTTACATTTAATGATTGTTTTTTTATTAAATTAGAAATGTTCTTAAAAAGAAAAAACATACTGGAAGCGGTCTATGCTATACCGGATTCGGAAGAAAAGCGTACTGCAATTACTAACTACATTGCAACATATGCTGGAAATATTGATGAAGAATGTAAGGAACATATTTCAATCTTCTATCGAGAGTTCTTGCGTCGATGGAACAACGCAAAACGGATGAAGGAACGCTTCTTAAAAGCAAACGCTGAATGGCTCGAAGATTTTCTTGTGCTTTCTGGACCTAGCTCATCAACATCAGAGGAAGGTAGAAATAAAGGTGGTCGTCCTTCAAAGGAGTTTGACGATAACTGCAACCGAGTCAAGCGTCGCAAAACTGAAGATTTGCGGCGAACATGTAGCTCTAGTAGGTTCATTTTACTCCACCATCATTATATTAATATTTGAAGATATCTATTTCATACTTTTCATAGGTGAGTTGCGGTTTGCTACGGAAGTCGTTTTGCGGTCTGAAGGTCAGAGGGACATTGCAAACATTCTGAAGACTGGTGTCACTTCACAAACGTTGTCTGATGAACAAGCATTAGCTATTTTTATCGATGCAAAGTTATCAAAGCGTAGCTATAATATCGTGAGAGAACCAGCGAAAAACATCTACCCATCGTATGACAAAATCACTGCCGCTAAAAAGAAGTGTTATCCTTCGAACCAATATTTCAATTCTTCAGAAGTACATTGCGAAATTGAATTGCAAGAGCTTCTGAACCACACTACATCAAGATTAATCAATCTTGTAGAGTCAGACTATATGAATTGGAGTCATAAAGATTTACGTCTTATCCTAAAATGGGGAATGGATGGTACAACTTTAACTGAGTACAATCAAAAATTTGAAAAAGCTGGTAGCTCAGACGCTAATGTTATCTTGACATCTCTTGTTCCATTGAAATTGGTTGAAGGGGTAAATGTAATTTGGGAAAACTGTTATCCATCGTCAACCCGATACTGTCGACCAGTTTCAATACAATTAGCTAAGGAAACTAGTGACACAACCCGTCAAGAATATGATCGGATGAATACCGAAATCGCAAAGTTGCACCCGTTTGTTTTAACAATTAACGACACAGAATTCAGTGTCACATTCGAGCTTATCATGAGTATGGTAGATGGTAAAACCATCAATGCCGTAACACACACAACATCCGCCCAAAGATGCTACTTGTGTAAATCAACGTCAGCGGAATTCAACGAAATTGACAAAATGTTGAAAAAGCCTGTTACTCAATTCTTAGATCTGGGTCTAAGCAGTCTACATTGCTGGATAAGATGTTTTGAGTGCCTGTTGCATATCGCTTATCGGCTCAGTTTCTGCAAATGGGTGAAAACTTCTCATATCGAACAATTCAACCGTGCCAAAAAGCGCATACAAGATGAATTCTTCAATAGACTGGGTTTACACATCGACAAACCGCGTTCAGGATTTGGCACCAGCAACAATGGTAATACGGCTAGACGATTCTTCGCCAATGCACAAGTATCTTCGGAGATTACAGGAATTGATTTGGATTTGATACTGCGATTTCGGACTTTACTAACAGCGATTTCTAGTGGTGAGAGCATTGATGTTTCAAAATTCAAGTCATACGCGACGGAAACAGCTCACCACTACGTAAAACTGTATAGTTGGTATCACATGCCAACAACAGTTCATAAATTGCTGATTCATGGAAGTGAAATTATCGACCAATCTTCAATTCCAATCGGTATGCTCTCTGAAGAGGCCCAAGAAAGCATGAACAAGGAGATTCGTCGAATGCGTGAAAGCCATTCTTGGAAAGGATCCCGTGAACGGACAATAATTGACATCTTTCATGGATTGTTGGTTGCATCAGATCCAGTTGTATCCAGTTTCCGACACAACAAGCCGAAACCGAAAAGTGATTTCCCAAAGGAAGTGCAAGATTTGTTGATCTTTGATGAAGATGACGATTAAGTAGTAAGGATAATGCTAGTGTTATAAAAGACTAAGAGTGAAAGTAGTATTTTTAAGACACCATTATTTTTCTTAATAAAATTAGCTTAACTGAAACCAAAATGAACCACTTTTGAAAAAAAATCGATAAAAAACATATAAACTGAATGGATACCCTTCCCAATCCTTTTGTAACATGTCTATTTACTTCTGAATTTCTAATCACCATGGTCCTCCATACCGGTCATTTTATATTAACTCTCGTATGTCCAAATTTTTTATTTGATTCTATATAATTTCTTTCGATAGGCCTTCATGAAAATATGAACAATTGACATATTTTTTTTGATCTAGATCAATTCGGCTGGTCTAGAGCAGTTTTCGTAAAAAAAGATTTGTTTTTTTTTTAATTTCTTGCATACTATAGCACAGGTTTTCACCAAATTTTGCCAGTTGCGTCTAGAATTAATGAGCGAATTCTGGTAAATTAAAATTTACTTTTTACAGACAAAATCTGAAAAATTATTATTTTCTTTATTATTTTTATTATTTATTTTTGAAACCGACTGCAGAAAAGTTTAGATATTTTCTCTTCTTATTTACAAAAATGGAAGATTTCTCCCAACGCTTCCAAAACTCAACTTATAATATTTCCACATAAGCCTAGAGCTTCGTTTTTGAAACCTAGTAGTAGTCACATAGTCACTATGAACGGAGTTCCAATTTCCTGGTCAAACCAAGTGAAATATCTTGGATTAATACTTGACCAAAAATTAACTTTTAAAGATCACATTGAGGGCATTCAAGCCAAATGTAACAAATATATAAAATGTTTGTATCCTCTTATAAACAGGAAATCCAAACTTTGCCTGACGAATAAACTTCTAATATTTAAACAAGTTTTTAGACCGGCCATGCTTTACGCTGTGCCAATATGGTCTAGTTGCTGCACTACCAGGAAAAAAGCACTTCAAAGGATTCAGAACAAAATTCTGAAAATGATTTGAAGTTGCCTCCCTGGTACAGTACAACCGAAGTACATAGAATTTCGAATGTTGAGACTTTAGCACAAATGTCCAACAAAATAATTAATAATTTCAGGCAAAAATCGTTGCAATCCTCAATTGCAACGATTAATTCCCTTTATACTTAGATAAGATTTAGTTTTAGTTTTTAGTTTTAAGATATCAATTGTTATACTGACATGCAGGTTAAAAAACCTGTTTAAAATACTGAATTGCCAAGACATGAACAATGTAAAAACACTTAGATATATATCATAACAATTAAGGCTGGTACGTTACTGCAGTAACTGGAGCACCTAGGTTAAAATGAAATGTTATTTATTTTGAAATTGGAACAAATAAAGAGTTAAAAAAAAAAAAAAAAAAAAAAAAAAAAAAAAAACCGACACTATCCGGCTGACCCTATCCAGCCGACACTATCCGGCCATTGCCATGCGGCCATCACCCTCCGGGCATAGTCGTCCGGTCGCCACCATCCGGACACAGTCATCCGGCCGCCGCCATCCGGCCACCGTCATCCGGCCGCCGCCATCCGGCCACCGTCATCCGGCCGCTACCATTTGGCTGTTGCATTCCGCCGTCGTGACTGCCAAAGTCACCTAGCACCCCAGACCAGGTCGGTTCGTCCAATAAATTAAATCAAGGTAAATCTTTAGTTTAGGATACCTACATCCGAAAACCTCCCCAACGCCTGAAAATAAAACCCTGGGACCCGGGAATAAAAGAGGCCTTTGGAGCCCACCCTAGGGGCTTAGGCACGTCCCCTTCTGGGACGGCGGAGAATTTCCCGGGATTAAACAGTTATGAGCTTCAACAACAATCCAATGTCTACGAGATTGTACCGAACGTGTGCCCAAGGTATGCCGAAGATGTGCCGATAGATATGCCGATGGATGTGCCGATGGATGTGCCCAAGCTGTGCAGAATCTAATGCCTTGGATTTTGTCAAATTATCTTAACAAAAAATAGTAGAAATTATAATTATTGATCATTACCAAACGTATCCAAAGACAAATTAAAGCTCACTGCGTGTTTATGATCATTTCTTTGATTAAATTTCATATTTGATTGTAATACCTTCACAGCAAAAAAATAATTTTAATATTACATCCAAAAGCATGCACTTCAACCAACAATCAATACGAAACTAACGATTTTGAATTGGCTCACTACTTGACTAGCCTATTGGTCCCAAGCAAACGATTCATGTACCCCATTTTAGTCGAAATTCTACTACTACACAATGTTTGTTTTGATTCGCTATGAAAATTTGACAGATAAAAAGAGGGGTTAGTGGATTTTCCTATGTTTCGAGGGGTGAATCGATTAGCTTGGGACCGAAGAGAGTACCAGAGCTGAGCCAAAAAGTTGAGCACGTTATTTCGGGACGAAATAAACCGGACTTTCTGTCCTGGGAAACCGAACTTTCTGTCAGTGTAAACCTTAATCTCATGTAGGTTTTAAGAACAAACGATCAAACTGACGTTTGTCATAAAACAAGCAAACCCAATCTTGATACCCGATCCAGGTTGGAACTGAAAAATAAACGAATTCGCTATTAGTAATGGACAAATTCTTTTGCTTATTACAGCGCTCCTAGTGGACGCTTTTCACATCTATTTGTTGACAACAGCAATAACAATAACAGTATATTTTTTCAGTTCATAAAACACTCTTGTTTTGGAGACAGTCACCATGCAAGAGGAGTGTAGAAAAATATCGTGCACAGTCACCTGGAAAATCCCTCGTGGTTCGCGTCCAAGCTGGCTAAAGTGTTGAAGTTTCCTAGAAACACCGTATGGTGCGTGCTCAAAACGTACAGGAAAACCTTAACGACAAACCGGAAGCCTCAAAGTAAACGTCGGAGTGGAACTTACCTCTATGGTGGAACTGCCAACCGTCAACTCCATGGAAAGGTCGTGAGGTCCATCAGAAGCAACCCAGGTATGTCCGATCGCGACTAGAGTAAAAAGTATGATGCCACCCATCGTACAATGCAGCGAATTCGCTACCCCGAAGGCTTACAGGCATACCGCACCAGTAAATAACCAAATTGATCACTCAAGCAGAATACCGTAGCTAGAACCCATGCTCGAAAGCTGTATGACAACCTGCTGACCAAGTCCTGTGGGTGCATACTTATGGATGATGAAACCTATGTAAAGGCCGACTTCGGACAGCTTCCAGGATCAACATTTTACAAGGCGAAGCATCGAGGAGATATCCATGGTAGATTGAAACGAGGGGGACGACTCTATCTACGATGCAGAAAAGATTGTGTTTCTCTGTAGCTAGCTGCGCGCACGCTGAGTAGATAGAAAGAAGATTGATAACGATTCTGAAGATTTCCTGCAAAAAGATGATGCGCGATGAAAGTAGATGCGACAAATGAAAGAAGATTTTTCTAAGATTGATTCGCTAGTGTGAGCATCTAAACTTGAGATTTAGATGTGTCGCCCCCCTCGGATTGAAATTTGTTTCGCACGCAAATATATGATCCGGCAGGGAATTTGCAGCTGCGGCCAGAAAACAAAGGTTTTCGTCACTGAGAAAATTATGAACTCGGAAGTTTATAAAACCGAATGTCTCCAGAAGTGAAATCTGCCCTTCATCCAGTCACATGATGGTCCGGTGACATTTTGGTCGGATCTTGCGAGTTGTCACTACAGCCGATAGAACCATAGAGGTAACTCTAAGACCAGACGGTCCCGAAGAAACGTGCTCAACTTTTTGGCTCAGCTCTGGTACTATCTTCGGTCCCAAGCTAATCGATGCACCCCTCGAAACATAGGAAAATCCATGAACCCCCCTATTTTATCTGTCAACCATTCATAGATAATCAAAACAATCATAGTGTAGTACTAGAATTTCAACTAGTATGGGGTATCATGCACCAATACAGCTCCGGGAATGGATAAAATCAAGTTCAACTTCCTCAAAAACCTCCCAGACGTCGCGAAGAGGCGCTTGCTAAACTTGTTCAATTCTGGAACACAACGTTGTTCCGGATGGTTGGACACTTGCCTCCAGAGTTATTGCCATTCAACAACCCGGTAAACCCACGTCCGATCATAACTCGTACCGTCCCATCGCGATGCTTTCCTGCATTCGGAAGTTGATGGTGAAAATGATTCTTCTTCGTCTGGAAAAGTGTGTCGAGTCGAATGGCTTACTCTCAGATACGCAATTTGGATTTCAGAGGGGCAAGGGAACAAACCACTGTCTTGCGTTGCTTTTTACTGAAATTCAACTGGCCTATGCTCGGAAACAGCAAATGGACTCAGTATTTTTGGACATTAAGGGGGCTTTGACTCTGTTTGTATCGATGTCCTTTCGGACAAACTCCACTCAAGTGGGCATCCACCAATCCTTTTTTAGCAATTTGTTGTCAGAGAAATATATGAGCTTTTTTCACGGAAACTCAACAACTTCACGAATTAGTTACATGGGCCCAGGGCTCATGGTTAAGTCCCATCTTTATAATTTTTATGAAAAGGACATTGACGATTGTCTTGTTGAACATTGCTCGCTAAGGCAGTTTGTAGATGACGGCGTGGTTTCCGTCATAGAACCAAAAGCACCGGACCTGCAAGGACCATTGCAAGACACCTTGGACAGTTTGTCTACTTGGGCTATGAAGCTGGGTATCGAATTCTCTCCACTGGAGAGTCTCCAGAGAAAACTGAGATGGTTGTTTTTTTCTAGGAAGCATTATCCAGCACAAATACAGCTTTAACTCATGGGTAAAACAATCACTCATAGCATGTCTTTTAAGTATTTAGGTGTCTGGTGCGATTCTAAATGCACTTGAACTAAACGGTACATGGTGGGGAGCCCATCCGGAAGACTTGATAAGGTTGTACCGGTGGACTCTGATGATTTAAAATTGGCTTACTACTTGACTAGCCTATTTGTCCCAAACAAATCAATTAATATACCCCATTCAAGTCGAAATTCTAGTACCACACTATGTTTGTTTTGATTCGCTATGAAAGTTTGACAGATAAAATGAGGGGCTCATGGATTTTCCTATGTATCGAGGGGTGCATCGATTAGCTTGGGACCGAAGAGAGTACCAGAGCTGAGCCAAAAAGTTGAACACCTTTCTTCGGGACCTTCTGGTCTTAGAGTTACCTCTATGGTTGTACCGAACAACCATTCTATATGTTTTAGAGTACAGTAGCTTTTGTTTTCAATCGGCGGTAAACACACACACATTTTGAAGCTGCAGCGGATACTGTACCGTTGTCCCCGTATCGCGTTAGGCTGTATGCACTCGACGCATACAATCCGGATAACAATCGTTTTGCTGAGCTGTCTTTCCGGTTTCTCATCCGTTGTGAAGTTACGAATCCATTGGTGATTGAGAACTTTGAAAATTTGCTCGACCGAAATCCGTCTACGTTCAACTCCGAAATACGTCTACGTTCAACTCCAATCGTGCTTGCTTTCGACAGTTCCTCTGTACATTTTGATCTGACCATGATGCAAGAAATTCATAGAATACCAGATCCTCATCGCTCGATGGTTGTTCCCACAATTTTCGCTATCCGCCACGTCAGTAAAGAGAAGAGATTTTTCACAGATGGGTCAACCATAAATGTGTCCGCTGGTTTTGGAGTATTCATTTCATAGCGCCTCCTATAAACTTCAGAAACCCTGCTCAGTTTACGTTGCGGAGCTAGCAGCTATATCATACGCGTTAGAGCAAATTGCCTCACTTCCCCCTGACCATTACTTCATTTGCACGGGCAGCCTAAGCTCACTGGAGGCTATTCGTTCATTGAGGCCGATGAAGCACTCCTCGTATGTCCTGTTTAGAATACGATCTACCCTGAGTGCTTTATCTAATTGCTCCTACACTATCACCTTGGTTTGGGTCACTTCTCATTGCTCTATTCCGAGTAATGAGAAAGCGGACTCCCTGGCTAAGGTGAGCGCTATGGAAGGTGATATTTTCGAGTCAGCAAGTCAGCAAGTCCTCACCAACTTCCATTCAAGAAGAAGGTTTCGGTATATTCATATGCAGTTGCTACGCACCCGATGGACGATGGAGCAGTTCCACGAGACGCTGGTTGGACTTTCAGAAGAGCTGATCGGACGAAGACCGGTAGTCATCGGAGGAGACTTCAATGCTTAGGCAGTGGAGTGGGGAAACAGTTGTACCAACCGGTGGAAACTAACGATTTTAAATTGGCTCACAACTTGACTAGCCTATTGGTCCCAAGCAAATCGATTAACGTACCCCATTATAGTCGAAATTCTAGTACTACACAATGTTTGTTTTGATTCGCTAAGCAAGTTTGGCAGATAAAATGAGGGGTTCGTGGATTTTCCTATGTTTCGAGGGGTGCATCGATTAGCTTGGGACCGAAGATAGTGCCAGAGCTGAGTCAAAAAGTTGAGCACGTTTCTTCGGGGCCTACTAGTCTTAAAGTTACCTCTATGGTTGTACCAACGCAAGAGGGCACATTCTACTGGAAGCTCTGGCGAAGCTGGAAATTAGGCTGTTCAATAAAGGCACCACCAGCACTTTTCACAGAGATGGTCGGGTATCCATTATCGGCGTCACTTTATGGAACTGGTGGAAAACATGAATTGGAAAGTGTGTGAAAGATATACCCATAGTGACCATCAGGCAATCCGATATGGCATCGGCCAACGGAATCCTGTGGCAGTACCGAGGACGAGAACATGCAACGTAAAGTGGAAGACGAGTTGACATAATCATTAGGGAGAGCATGTGACAAGACCCTGCCGAGGAAACTGGAGCTAAATAACAGACGGCCTCCAGCTTACTGCTGCAACCCCTCTTAGCTGCAACCAGGCAATTAGCACCCTCCGCGCTAGTTGTCTCAGAGCCAGGAAACGTGTTCAGAGAGCAAGAACAGAAGCAGTCAGAGAGGAACGTATAGAGGAATTTAACTGTCAGCTGGAGCTAGCGAGACGCTGCTGCCAACGACGGACACCGTGTCGTGATGACGAAGATCAGATGTCAAGTCATGCCCGCTGAAATGTGCTTAGAAAACATGAAAGTCATCGTGGAAGGACTTTTTTCGAAGCACGATCCAACGACCTGCTCACCTACATCGTACGGAGATAACGACGAAGTCATCAAAGAGCAACTCGTAGCAGTGCCTGCTGGATACACTCGGAAAACTCTTGGAGAGGATCATCCTAAACAGGCTGACGAAATGCACGAAGACAGAGCAAGGATTGTCGGAGAGGCAGTTCGGATTTCGAAAAGGATGAGCAAAAGTGGATGCAGTTCGGACAGTTGTCGTCGAAACAGAAGTGGAGAGGAGATCGATATTACGCCTTGATAACAATCGACGTCAAGAATGCGTTCAACAGCTCCAGCTGGGAGGCCGACGCTACTTCCAGAACCGGGTTCTGATCTACGAGCCATATATGGGACAGAGATCGATTAGGATCACGGTGGGAATTCCACAAGGCTCCATCCTTGGTCCAACGATCTCGTCGCATGAAAGCAAATAAATCAAACCTAACATCGAGGTAAAAGTTAAAGGTTTAATAAAGGGAGTATTGTAGTTTTACGTTTTAAGTGAATTGTTCATACACTCCTGCTTCCGTCTTTGCAACGAAAACTCACACCCATTATGCGGCGGGGGCGCATCAATGATCGAAAAAAAAAAAACAAAGTAGAAACTTATCTAATTTGCATACCATGTTAGGCCCAAGGTTGCAAAGACTCATTTCAGCTAAAACAATGTTTTTCTAAATTATGAAATAATTAGATGCCATAATCAAATTTTGAATTGGTAGGATACAAGAAGAGGTTGCAAAGAATGTGTTTGACATATTAAACCTGTTTATTTCACTTCATGAGAGTCACAATCAGCGATTTTTCACAAACTCACTCACTCACTCACTCACTCACTCAGCGATCAGCAAATCGTTGATTGTGACTCATATAAAGCAAAATTTACAGGTTTTATGTTTCCAACGCATACTTTGTAACCTCTTCTTGTAAGTTACAAGTAAAACATGCCATCATACCATCTTTTGGTTTTATTATTCCGAAAAACATTATTTTAGCTGAAATGAGTCTTTGCAACCTTGGTTAGGCCTATGCTCAAGGAATGTGAAACAAGCCCCTCTCCCCTTTCCCTTACCAACTAACTGCTTGAGCTCATTTTCTTCGAGCTTAAATTGTATTTCCAGCAAAGCCTATCTCCTCCACTGAAGCGGCAAAAAAATGGTCTGCAATGCAAAGCTACCGGTTTTATGTGTTTTCTCACATATTGAAAACACCCAACTCGACACACCGCTTGCTCTAGCATAGTGATATAGCAGCAGCGCCAGATGATTGATGGGTCCATTTACCGCGCGCTCACGATTGCATTGCTTGAGCAAGTAGGTGGTGGAAAATGGCGCGAACGAAAAACAGTGCACTTTTCTTCTCAGAAATGTGCACCGTGTGAAATGGAAAAACCATTCAGATGAGATTATATTTGCATTCATTCGATCAACTGCGGGGTCAACCGAGGTAAACGGGCGGTTAGTAATTGTTGTCCAGTAGCATTACCCGTACGAAGGAGTAAATCATACAATGGTAATGATTACTATTACCGCTTTTACGTCACCTACCTCCGATTAATATCCGCCTGCCTGTGACGAAACCAGTACAAACACGTGAAAACTGGAAGCACGCATCACGTCGAATGCAGCCCAGGTAGGTATGTTGCATTAATCATGTCGTAAAATAACGAGTGTTACCAGTTGCAGTGCTGCAGCACGCTTCCAGATGAAAGTAAAATGCAACCATGCAACAACGTGGACCAATTGCTGCTGGCGGGTGGCAGGCGATGTGCCCAGTTCAGTTCCGAGCACAAAACATGTTTGATTTTCTGTAGATTTCCGGTTGCACCTAATTAGCTTTCCCCGCTAACTACCCATCTAGCCGATAGTCGCCGCCAGCCAGTACTTACCGTGCTTGCATGTGCTGTGACGACGCAAGTCACCCATTAGCAATTTTCCCCCAAACCCAAAACGGGGGAACGACCTCCGTCGAGGCTTAAATTGAGATAAACGATCGAAAAAATAGCTGCTCATTACAGCATCCCATTATAAGAGTCAGTTTATCTGTTACATTATAAAATCTTCCTCTGGTCAGTCACTAAAAAAACCTAGTGCCCGATCCCATAGTTATTAATTTAAATTGAATCAAATACGGCGCTAGGCAGGTGTATACGGATTTAGTTAAGTGAAACCGCCCATAGACTGAAAATAATGCTTTTATCCAGGCGCGGTGCAGTGGCGGCGAGGAAAGAGTGTACTGACTGCTACTTACATCGTGAGTGGCATAAAATCATGTTCATTAGCCTTCCATTTTCGCCGGATTGTATTTTTAATCCGGCGCAAATAAGGAAGCAACAGCTTTCGGTCGTACAAAACTGTATTGTTGGACTTTTCTTTTTCATATGATCGTTCCTTCCGCACTTCATGCTTGGGTTGGATCAGATGGGAAAGATCAAGATTTTTTTTCTGCAGGAGAGATGAGAGATTGAGATCAAAGAGAGTTACGCGTACCCTGCGTTCTTCGTTGATGATGATCGCTACATCTCATTTCCTATAGAGCTGCAGGTGCCGCGTCGCCACCTGTGGTACACTTCAGCCCGGTATGATCCATTCACAATGTAGATTTTATGTTGCTACATGGAATGTTTGTGATGGCGCTGCAGGCAGGTAGTACATATTTTTATATATGTACTTTGATGCTTTTTAGTGGTAGGAACTCGGGCTTATGGGTGGAGTGGTTCATTACAACATGCGATGCGGTGTGGGATGCGGCTTTCATTTACATAAGTGAAGTTTCAATTGTCGTTAAAATAATGGTGGTTTTTCGAAGTAATAAGCTCATAAGGCATTCAGCTTAGCTTAGACTAACTGCACATATAACACATATTAATTATTGCTCGTCCGTGATTGATCAGAATCAGTGAAATTGCACAATGAGTCAACTAAATGGGGCTGGGAGTGACCGTACATTTTCATTGTTTACCTCTGCGTCCCCACAAAATTCACAGGAGGGAGATTTTGTTAGTACGTAGGGTTCGCAGGATCAGGATTCACTGTGATAAGCTATTTGATCGTGGTTTTGATATAATGTTCAAGGGGTATTCAACTCTGCACACCTCAATTTATCTAATTCATGATCATGGTTCATGGCAAATATTAAGCTTAATTCTCATTAGAATGAGAGCGGATTGGGCAGTGGAAGAGGAAGCAATACAACCTATACGACCCGTCCACAAGAAACGGACGGTGGTCGAAATTTTCATCAGCTGCCAGTAAAATACTCCACAACAAAATCAAACCCAGAACTCGAACGGATGAAAGTTCACTCCCAGTCTAGAAACAACATCCTCGAAACAGTTATGATTGACTTAGAACTATACACAGCAAAAAAATAATTTTGATATCACATCAAAGTGGATGCACTACAATCATGTCGAAAATTTCATGTAATTTTTATGACCACATAAATAAACAAATGCAGTAAAAGCAGCGTAATGTCAGTTCATGCATTGTATTAATGATTATTTTGTCCTTTTTAGCAAGTAATATTACACCATATTTTCGACATGATTGTAGTGCATCCACTTTGACGTGATATCAAAATTAATTTTTTGCTGTGTACGCAACCTCGAATACATTATCCAAGCTTATCGTATCGCAGATTGTAATGTCTCCTACCATCACCCAATTACACACGTTCAAGCCTATCAAGTTCACGATCCTTTGTAGATGTGATACCTTCCACAAAGTACCACAATCGCCAATGTACCACCAGTGAAAGCCATCAAATGTCCCTTCCACTTCATATCTGTCTTACCTCGGAAATGGTGCACGATCCAGATAAACTTCGCATCTGCAGTTCAACTGTACCCTGTGGTTGTTGTAGTTCATGTGCACGCCCATGGAATCTTGCCGAACAGCGAATTACTAAGTGTCGTCATGCACTTTCGAGATTGAGCAAGGCCTTATAATTGATTGATTGGTAGGCCACCCATCGCACCGGATCCTTTTGAGACAAACTAGTGCAACAGAAGAGTGCAGATTGGATCGTTGATGATGGGGTGTACTCACGGTATAGAATGTAATTTCATTTTTGATTGCATTGATCTGTTCCTATAAATCCTATACTGTTTCGCTAAGGCAATCGTCCAGACCTGATGGAATTATTGGGGTTAATACGAATTGACATCCCCCAATAAGTACTGGGACTGGTATGGACATCCATATAAAGTCCTGTGGATTTCCCATCGAAGTCCATACCAATTGAAACCAATGGCTGACACGATTAAATATTCATCCCGGAAGACCCTTGGCAAGACCGGGATTCAAACCTGGCCAAAATACAAAACCCACCCACACCCCCTATGAAATGTTTTTTTTTTTTTTTCTTTCTTTATAGTTCGTTCTGCATAACAACCTTGTAAAACAAAACAAAAATCCTCCGCAGCTGGCACAATATTGTCATCGTTCAGAGGATTTTTGTTCATTCAGTTCGCCGATCGCATTCCGCACCGTTGATGATCTTACAAGCATTTGACCAACCGTTGCTGGAGGAAACCCATTTTGGCCAACTTGACTGTCGTATCGACCCTCTCGACATGGTGTGGAACTCCGTTGGCGTGAAGCTATTCTGGACGAAACCTCGAGCCGCTGGGATTTTCGCTACGAATCGGATGAGATAAACTTAGTTTCATGGTGCAGACAGGTGCAGGCGATACTCACAGCATTTTCCCTTGGAATCCGAACCCAATGTGAAGCCCAATGGAGTAAACAAAGAAGTCAACCTTAGCAACGATTGGCAAAACGTCAACTCTCGACAGTGATGCCGTTTTATATTATGTCGACTGTATCCTACTTGTCAACGTTTGTCCTAAAGAGTCGAATAGTATGCTATGCTGTGTTTCGGCACAGTGTGCAGAGTTGATTACCCCTTGATAATGTATTGTTTTTAGAAGTTCACACAAATAATATTTGCCATCATTTGCACCAAATCTATCAACTCAGTTATGTAAAGGGCCCTGGGATACAACCCCCGATCTACTGATCAGTAAGCAAAAACGGTTGCCACTAGGACACTGAACCTCTTACATCACAACAAACCATTACTAACGACGGCGACATGAAGTTGTTCAGATGGATTGATGTCCCCAGCAGGAATCAAGTATGATTTCAAAGCCGCATTAAGTAACTATTCGTCATATTTAACTGAGAAACCTATTTTTTTCTAGCTACCGAGTTCGATCACTGCGATTTTCTACGTTCAACAAAAAATAACTATGAATAGAAAGGAATCTGGGATTTAACATAAGATCTTCCGCTCAGTAAACAAAAACAGTCGTCACTAAGCCACCGAGCTCCTTCCGTAACAACAAACCATTAACTACGTTGGTCACTCTCGGAACCACTGATAAGCTTCTGGAGAAACCTGCAGTAAGAAAAAAAATTTGCCGTTCGACAGCTCTTTCTTCGTCTTTTCGCATGAATAGGCTTTCTATACTCATAGAATGGATCGATGACCACATTGGTCGCTCTCGAAATCCCTAGAATGCCCCTGGGGAACCTGTAGAAAGGCCAATTACATGTTTACACCAAAACATACCGATTGACACTTCTTTCGTCATGTTTTTTATGAATCAGCATTCTTTAGTCTTGCAATAGATCATTGATCACATTGGCCCCTCTTGGAGCCACTGAGACCTGTAGCAGAAGACACTTGCATTTTTACACCAAAACATGCCGGTCGACCACTCTTTATTTATGGTTTTCTATGAATAGGCTTTCTTTAGTCTTGGAACGCAGCATTGACCACATTGGCCGGAAACTTATTCTGCGTGATTTTTCATAAATAGGTTTTCTATAGTCCTAAACATACACAAGTAACAATTTGGGTTTTATTAAGGTTTTTTCCCCTCTGTTCGGTACATAACAGCACTGCGACCAGTAATTTGATCTATTGTAGTATTATATCCCGTGTTCTTAGTTTAGTGCATGTCGTATTACTCCATCAATATTGAGAAATGATAAAGTATTCGGTTTTGATACAGTTGTCATTCTTGCCTTCATCGCAAGGAATCGATTCTAATTGAAAGGCCCGCTATTTATACCCTTCGGATCTTAGAGATGAACTAGCCTAAGACTAAAAATCTCTTAAATAAAGAATTAAAAAAAAAAAAAATTAAAAAATATACCCTTCGGAGTGTTGGGACACCCTCCAAAGGCGCGCTCCTTTGTCAGTCAAAATTGGATTCCTTAGCAACAAAAATAAGCAATGACACCCATAATGACCATGCATCAGAACCCTAGTCTTAACCACTTCAAACTATGGAACAACGAATAGAAGATTAGAAATCACATAGATGAGGACTAACCAACTCATTTTTTCCTTGTTTCAAGATCATCCTCGGTGGACAAAGCCGAGTCTTGTCACTATCAACAAGGCATAAAAAGTAACAAGGACTAAGATGTGTTCCTTTGATTACTTAAAAATCCTGTTCCCCTACTTTGAAGTAGTCAAGAATAGGAATCGGTGATAGATCTTACATCCCCTAACGTACCACGAAAAGGTGATCTACCCACGTTACGGGGCATATTATTAGGGTTCTGTAGACCATGATTTAGACTTGTAAAATGCTTTAAAACCTCAATAAAACTTGCAAATTTATTTGGGAATGACTCTGTTGGAAGATATAATCCAATTTAAAATACGGTAGTTCTTCAAAAATCACACAGATTGGTAAAATCTGTTTCCTGAACTGCTGACAGACTCAATAGAAAACATTTAACTAGACAATAATCATCTTTGATTACGCATTGTCACACTGGTTCACCCTGAAGATTCGGTGCATACCCCAAAATGGCGATTTTCTCAAAATTGGTCTGAGTAGGTGTTATTTATTTTTCAAAATTACTAGACTCTCTTCGGCAAATTATTTAGACACGAAACGAATAATTTTATCTGGCTTAATGAGGTAATAGGCTGGTTCAATGCCTGTGTCATTTTTATATTTTTGCATTTCTTATGAGCAGTTCCAGGTCCAAATGCGATTTTTTTTTTAATTTTTGATTCCACATTCCAATTTTTGCTTTGCGTGAAACTTTGTATAATTGTTTTTTTATGGCTAATCATTCACATTTGAGCTGAAATTCGGGCAAATTGAGTCTGCAACAACAGTCAAAATGTGAATCCCTTTCAAAAAATAATCCATACGAAAACGTGTCTTCCAATCAAAACGGTGTCAAATTATTGAATCCACCATTTTGACTTTTTTTTTCAGGACTCTAAAGGCCACAACTTAGCTCAAATCTGAATGATTAGCCATAACAAACAATTATCCAAAGTTTCACACAAATCAGAGAAGGTCGTGTCGAATCAATTTGTCATTTGGCGAGGAATTTCACTTATTCTTTTTCAAATTTTAGTCATATCTATCTCTTTTTTCGTGCCATATTTTTGAAATTTTAGCACCGAAAACGATTTAAAAGGTCTGCCAAAATGTTTTCTACGCCAAAATTTCGTAACAATAGCAAACTAACAAAAAGTTCAAAAGTTTTACCAAAAGTTGTTGTTCTACGATTGTTGATAGTATTTAAGTGTCCATGGTTATCAACATACCAACATAAATTAATTGCAAAAAAAAAATTAAAAATATTCAACAAAGATGTTTTTTTTGTTTAACATTTTTTTGATTTTTTTTTTCGCAAAATTACTATTAAATAATTAACCGTGTGTTTGTTCCTAGAAAGACTTTATTTTTATCTAAAACTTTGTCTCAGACGCCATTTAGATTAAAAATAACATTTTGGTGCTACAATTTACTAAAAAATATCAAACAATCTTTTGAAAAAAAAATCAAAATGACCGAATCTTAGCACAAATGTTTATCATTTTCCATAAAAACCAATTATGCAAAGTTTTTGGCCTATTGGCCTGGAACTGTTCAAAGCTGTCTAATTTTTTCTCATTAATTCACTCCAATACTTCATTAGAATATTCACCAGAAATCTCTTAGTATATCCTTCAAAACAACTATGGGATTATGCTCAGAAATATTTTGGGATTCTCCTCAGAATTATTCTCAAAATTTCTCACACTGATTTTTAACTGACGCGTAAAATCTCCTCTTGTTTAATATTGAGCTATACTGCCGTTATACGCATAAGAGTCCCACGGTGCATAAGGATTGCATAGAACATGGTACATTTATGCGTATAACGGCAGTATAGTTGCCATTAGTACTGAAATTGCTTACAATTTGTATACTATATTGCAGATTTATGTGATATTCCGCTTAAACTTACATGAAATATCGTGTAAAATTACGCCAAATCTAGCGTTAACAAGGTGTGCACTGGATCGCATAAATGATCATGAATTCATACGGTGTAGCAACTCTCTTTAGGACTCCTTAAATATTCTTCAAAAAATCTGCACTAAACGTCCTAGGAATGCCTCCAGAGCTTTGTTGAAAATCTGCTGAATTCTCAACAGTACAGTCAGCTCTCCTTATGTCGATGGCCAATTTGTAGCCAGCCCGGGCGATCCGTCTCTAAAAACGTGTGGCTTAAGCGCCACTCCACAAGGGAGACCACACGCCCAATGTAAATTTGCCCGGTTGAGACTCTCCGAAGGGCGAGTCCATTAAATTTCCTAGAAAGGATTTACGGATCAGGCAAGCCGGCTTTCAACTAAACGTCCAAAACGGGAAAACCCTATTATCTCCATGAAACCACAAACACGATAGTCACTCAGAGAGTCGGTGAGAGCTCACCCATACCTAAAAACCTCTACAAAAGAGAATTTATCATCATCGGCAGTCTCGTCACTTGCCACTAGACGTCACCCCGATCTGGAAGTGGACTACTCTCCCGAACATTCAAACTCTAAACATGAGGACGGGACACGAAAACTACAACGGAGAACGCGAAGTGATGTCGAATACATTCAATCAATTAAATCTAGAGAGATGATCATTTTACGAAAACATTTACGACCATTTTTTTTCTACAAAGGGTGTATTCGTGGAAAATGGCACACACACACACATAAATAGCTGTAACTTTTTAACGATTATACTAAATGACTTGAAATTTTCAAAGGTGGTGGTTTAGAGAGCACTGAATAAGTAAATAATACGTCATGATTCAAACATGAGCTTTGGCTTGAGATTGGATCAAGAAAACAAAATGTTGTCCTAAAAATGTTGTTCAGTGGCTTTTGCTTACTTTTTCCACTCCTTCTTCAATTTATTCACTAATTATGAATCTGATAATCTTTAAAAAAAACAAATTTTGTTTGGCGCTAGCGGATTTATTTTTTACTTGTCTATAAAGTTTTTGATTTTTAAGTCAAAATGAGCCAAATTTGTGATGTGAAATTTCTGACTAACTGCATGAAAGGTGAGTGAAAGAACTCAGCGCGGTCGGTGTTGATTTTGGTTCGCTCGCAACTATTTTTGCAAAAAAATTGATATCGAAAGTGTATCAAAAGTGCTTCTGAACGTGTTTTACAGAAACTCGTGCATTCCCGGTTGATTTTCAGTGGAAATTCCGTATCACAAAATTGCGCACCGAGTTCTTTTTTTTTTTTGCCTTTTGCAGACGACGGGTTTGCTTTCGCGATAGTGACGTTTATTGGATCCGTTTCTTTGCACGGGTTTTTTTAACCAGTGGTGTGTAAGTGTGCTTGTGATTTTCATTGCCTACCGGGAGGCCGGTTCACCGTTTTCGGATGTCACACTTTCGGTGTGCAGTTCTATCGAGAGTCTCGTCACCGTGTGCGAGTTTGAAGTCCGCCGCGAGTTTTGGTGGTGATTCGGTGGCCGACGTTGGCGTGAATCACGGCTTGCAAAAGTGCTCGTCTGCTGGTCTCTCCCCAGTGTCGGAGATTGTGAGCAAGCTGAATGATGCTGGATACGCCCAAGACTGGACGGACGGTAGCTGGTGGCCGTGAACGGTTCCTGGGGAAAGCACTAGATACGAACCTCCTCCCAGATGACCATGGAAAAGCAAGAAAATTTGTTGTCGTTGAAGGAAGTATTACAACAAAGGTAATTGCTACTAGATATTTTTGCAAACAGTGACAGATTGCAGACATGAAGCTCAAGTGGAAGTGCTGGGCAAAGGTGTTATATCCTAGACAAATGATAAGTTACAAATTCGCTGTTGTCGTCATCGTAGGCGCCGTCGTAGTCGCTGTAGTAATCGCCGCTGAAACTATGAGAACGTTTGAAAAGCTTGATTAGCAGAGCTTAAACAATCGTCACGTTGGTCATAGCTTGTTATGATTGCCTGAACAATGCGTAAAGAGCAAATCGAAACATTGAACGTCGCGTGAAAGTGGAACTTAATGAAGGCTTAAGTACTCTATCGAAGCTTTTAGTTTTCGGATTTGAAAGATCGACGGTTGAAGTGGCTTGCTTACTGAGCAGAAAAACACGGTCCCAGGTCCTTTCATATTAAAAATGTATGCTAAGATCGCTTGTTTATCGCATATTTTGTAAAACTTTTCGTTGTCGTCGGTGCCGGGTTTTAATAGTTATAACAACTCAGGCAACGGTATAATGTGATATGAGGGGCTCGGTGGCCTTAGAGAAACCGTTTGTGCTTACTGAGCAGAACATCATGAGTCTAATCTTAAGCCCATCCACATTCAAGATTCGTCAATCGTTTTATTTGTCAACATGAGTACATGGTAATAACAGCAACTCGATGATTAAAAACGAGCTCGTCTGCCTAGTGGCAAACATCTTTGCTTATTGAGCAGAAGACCGTGGGTTCAATTCCAAGCTCCTTCGTGTTATATGATCGTTAGGACATCAATTCAGCTTATCGTTTACCAAAATGAACCCTGCTGCAAACCCAACCCTCTTACTCAATATCCCAGTGATTGGAAGGGCAGAGGTGTTCTCGGCTTCCATCAAAGCAATTGTCACGTCAACACATTCCTACCCCTTCCTTTCTTGACCTGTGTTCGGGCACGGCCAGCGCTAGTATTGCATAGTTTGAGATCACCAGTTTTTACACATTGAGGATGATTGCTAGCCCGCATAAACAATAACCATAACAGGCGCCTAACCACCAATTTGGGATATCATCCCAACTTAATGTGGTATGGTCGTACCATCTATGATATCGTTAGTGTATGGTAACCGTTTATTAGGGAGTCCCAAGCATCGTCTATTGGTTCTCTGTGTAATTACAGCTGGTCTGGCAATAACAGAGTAGCAACCGTTGGCGGTCAATCATGCTCATGTTCATAATATTTCTGACTAACCGCATGATATTTTAAATTATAATATTTTGTAAAAACATTGGTGACGGAAGAATTTCTTTGAATAACCGAGAATTTCAAATTTGAGACTGTACAACATTTATAAGATAGCTGTTGTTTTAATGACCTTTACTCAAAACTCTCAGATCCTTATAAAAATGTCATGTGTACGTTATGGACTAAACAAATTTAAAGTAATTTGGTAAAATAGTTTAAAAGTAACACTTGTTGATCTGTGCGCCATTTTACACGAATACACCCTTTGCGTCGATGGTTACCTCGGTCCCTTCAAACGGTCTAGTAGGCCAATCTTGTTCTATATCTCCATCTCTCAATATCTCGAGATATGGAGAGTTAACTGTATTCTCTAAGTGATCTTCGAAATATCCTGAAAATTCCCTTGATATGCTACCAGAAGTACTTTGATGCTCTCATTAGAATCAGCTTGGAGTCTTACACGGAATTCCCTGAGATGTTTTTTTGGTGTGTATGTTACTCGTATCGTACTCTCCATATGTCGATATTTCTACAAGTCGATGGTCTGTGTAGTGTTATTTTGATTCTATAGCTCGATATGTCAAAGGTCGAGCTTCTGAATTCTGTGATGTTGATGATGAAATCAATGGAAGTTTAAAAACACGATAACTGGTGATCATATTGAGTACCCAGGACCCATCAACCACATCAGAACATGTTCCTGTTTAATTTATGCAGGAGGTTTTAAGAGATATATATATTATTTAACGCTTGCGGAGAAAATTTGAAGGATTGGAAAAGAGAATAACCAGCAAATAATAGAAGAATCAGCGAATCCAAACCCATAAAGCAACCAACGTTACAGACAAAACGGTTGCTACGACTGCACGGATGAGGACATAGCTTGATCTGAATCGAGAAAAGACATAACAAAAAAAAATCCCATTAACACACATGTAACATCTTCGGCTTTAGTTCGTGAAGCAGCTTGTCAACAATTTGCTTGTTTCCTTCTGCCACCCCGAGTGAGCTGTGTCGCACGGACTGCTTGTCATAAAAAAAACGAAGAAGATTATATCATTATTGCTTTCCACTTCTGACATAGCGTTATCATTCGGTTCGTTGATCCCTTGTCATTTTGTCATTTGGAGATATTTTTGATTCCTTGAGAAGAATAGATAAGGGTATTTCATTTTGGACTCAAATCGCCAACAATTATTCCGTCTCATGTCAGAAAGAAAAAGAACAAAAAACAACTATTGAAATTCAAGGTTTCTACTACCTGAAAAAACTTGGAAAACCGGAATTTGATTTTTCCTGGAGAAACCTGGCATTCTCCTGGATTTGACTTAAATTCCAAATAATTTTTAATCAGAAATCTATAGAATGTTTTACTTCACTGCAAATGAATTCTTAGGCAGTTTTCAAAGAAAATAGAATTCCAAGGGATGGAGTAAAACTGACATTTTATTTTGAAATGAATTGATTGAAAATTCGGCGAATAATTCCCATTAACGAAGAGAAAAAGAAATTCCAATGAACATTTCAAGGGAATTGTGTCCATATTCCGGTTGTATTTTTTAGAGAATTCAAAGGACAGTTCCAAGGATATTGTGAGGAGCATTTCAAAAAATGTATCATAGTCCTCAGTTTTGGAAAAAAATATCAAAAAATCAAATCTCACCAATGCCCAAGATCACGCTTGATTTTCGTAGACAAAAATCAACGAACAAACATCTGCGGTTGATTTGAGAGCTGTGATATCGCAGCTCGGAATATCAAGCTAACAAAACTCACCAACTGCAAATCTCACCAAACTGTGGTGAGATTGAGTTTAATGATTTTTGCTTTACACCCGAATGCAACCGAAACTTCCATCACGGCTTGCAGCAGTCCCTTCGCGTCTGCCATCGGTGAAGATTAAAAAGAGATAGCAAACTATGCTTTCTCTTTCTAAGAAAATGATCAACGGAATCATTTTTGTGTCGAGTCAACTCTCAGCTTGATTTTTGCATGCTGTGAATAGTCTCGCAATTTCAAAGGAGTTGTAAAATCAATATCAAGCATGATATTTTGATCCAATATCACGCGTGATATTGAGAGCGTATGAGAGAGGAAAAATATTATTGAGTGATAATTTTGCCAACACAGTCCTGAACAAAACTTTAAAGGCATTCCTGGAAAAGTTCCAATACAATACAAAGTGGAATACAAAGCGAATGCTGAGGTGAACTCCAAGTGAAATTTCCGGAGAAATCTCCATGGAACTCCGGAAAAAATACTGATCAAATCCTGTAAAGATTTCCAAGGGTATCAGGATGTTTCCAACATAGAAGTTACTTCCGAGATATTGGACAAAAAAAATCAAGATCCAGGATTTGGAAATATTTATCAAATTATTAAGTTTTTAAATTCCATGTTTAGAAAGCTTTATGATTCTGGATTAAGAAAAATCGTCAAAGCTCAGGTAGTTTTATTTCAAAATATTCCGGATATGGTGAAATTTCTAAGATCCTGGAGTGTCCAAATAGTCACAACAAATATCGAAGAGTTTGAAGTCTTAAAAAACATAACTGTGTGAGAAAGCTCGCCAAAATTTATGGTCGGACGCCCTCAGGGCGATAGTGCCACATCCAGAAATTATCAGAACCTTCAATATATTGATAAATTAAATTTGTAGAGCAGGCAGCCCTATTGCGTGTTTTGTGTGTATTAACTTAATATTATAAATTAACTACTCAGAACTTCCATAAATGGATCCTTGAACCATTTTTCGAATTCATATGAGCAAATAAGGCCAGATATTCCAGTAAATGAAGAATTATGGTATTGTTCTTGAACTTATAGACGTTCAACGAAATATTTTGTTTATTCTGTAAGTCGATAGCTCTATAACTCGATGGTCCCTTGAATATCGAGTTATGGAGAGTTGACTGTAGTTGGCATGGTCACATGAATAAAAAGTGAATTGATTGTTGAAAAACACAATTATTATGATGGTTTCATTTTCTTTGATAGGCTTCCCGTAAAATCCACGACACAGAGTTATAAAAACGCGCTAAATCCGCGCCAATCGCGAACTCCGCGCGAAACGCAAAATCCGCGCCAGCTGTAACAACCCTGCCCGACTTCGAAAAACTCCTATTTTTGGGTCGCAACATTTAAAATCATATGAAATATTGAAGATAGAAGCTTACTTCCGAAGGCAAAATGTAATATCTTTATAATATAAATACATTTTTAGAACATGTCGAAGACGGGAAATTTCTACAAGAAAATTTACTTACAAAACATTGATTTCTGAAAAATCTTGCATATTATCGACCTGCTCCTCTACATGGTACGTAAACAACGAACAACACACAAACCCCAGTAGACCATTATTTCTTACGAAAAGTTTCACCGGAAGAAGCGGGAAACGAACCCTCATGTTGTGGTACAAATTCGGCTGAAGCCTTTTTTAAATGCTGGCCGTGCTGGTTACACTTTTAAGATCACGGTGAATTCAAGAACAACAATAAAACAAAAAAAAATCGGCATTCCCGAAACCTTCACTATTCCAAAGAAGGGACGCTGTCATATTGACACTATAACTCAAATATTTTATCGGAGATCAGGGCAAACAAATTTCTCTCAATATTTTCCATGCAAAAAGACTGAGAAAAGAGATCCATAGAAACCATCACTCAAATTGACCCACATTTTGTATGAAAAGAGCCCCCGATGAAACATTTCAGTCTCAACATGACGGGAAAACTCCCCTCTTTCGGATGGTGAGGGTTTCGGGGATGCCGAGTTTTTTTGGCATTAATCTCAAGTAACATCGCATGTTTTATCATGGTTTCAATGCATCCCACAAGTCTAAATAGTAGTCTACAAAATCTTCATAAATTCCAAATTGTTACTTGGTATGTTATTCTTACAACGACACCGTGTAAAATGTCTCAAAACTGAATGTTTTTTTTTCTGATCTATTAAGTTTGAATATTTTCAGAGTATTCTGTATTGACAGCCTCAACTTCTGCCAAATAAAATGTCGATGCAAAAAAGCCATGTAAAGATAGTCATTAAAGAGGAGGAATGCTGTTTACAGACGATGCTTATGATTTCGTAAGAAGATAAACTTTACTGAAGACTCAAAAAGTCTTAACGATTTCCAGTCGAGAAAAATATGTTCGATTCAGAGAAAAATTGCAGGATGCTAATATGATATTTAGTAATGCTTTAGAAATTTCACTATCAATTGATCATGGCTAAAGTTTCCTACGAGCTTCAAGGCCACTAAGAAAAGAACAATACAACAGCAATACGTACGTAGTCTTTCTGATTGATATCCAAAATTTGCATTGTGAACAGCTTCTCACATACACAACGTATTTAATCACATAAATTTCGCTCAAATCACTGCACTGCTCTAATCACTAAGCGGGAAAATAACTAAAACTTTCTACAATTTGTATCACACTACACACTGACGAGCTGTTTCTGGTTCTTGTCAACTAAGTCAACAAACCCAAATCAAACCAATTACAGAATAATATCACAGTACACTACGATGTGCTTCATCGATGCGAAGCTAGTAGAACACTTTTCAACATGTGCGCCAAATGTCTTCCCCTGTTCAACTGGCAAGACCATCAATACTCCTTTGCAACGATCAAATTCTTCCCAAAGACTTCAAGACAATGCAAGTATGTAAGTGCCAAACACGCGCACGACTGTGAAAGAAACGAAACGAACATATCGCGCCGAGCAGTGGAACCGAAATGATATGCAGCGACGCCATCCGACTCCGTCCGGTGTTGTTGTTGTGCTGTTGTGTGGCTCGATGGAAATGTGAACCGAAATAACACGGATAGGTAAGTCGCTGGGTAGAGGTGGGTAGGTATGTGTACGACGGAGAGACCATCATGGCAATTTTCTTTCGGCCCCGGTGCTGCTGGTGGTGCCCGCTCGCAGCGAGTGGGTTCGTTGTTTTCCCATCCTCGAGCGTCACTATCCCGCGGGTGAAGGTGCTGGAAGTAGGTAGGTAACCTACCGACAAAAATGAATTGCTCACGTGCTGCTGGCTTCTACCCGTGGCTGCAAATCTAAGAGGGGGTTCCTCGCTCTTTTTTCTTTTTTTTTTCTTTTTGCACAAGTCATTCACCGTACATGCGCCGGAGTGAAGTATTGTACTCGAAAAATGAAAACAGGAGAAAAACGACACAAGAACAGATTAGGTCGAGCTGTAGGAGAAAAAATAAATGGAAACAGGGGCCCTGATATTCCTCCAACACGCAACATTGCAAAAACCAAAAAAATAAAAATTGAAAGCAAATATGAAACAGATATTTACAAACTGTTCGCAATGGTTGAATGTATCCAAATAGAATTGTTTGTGTATAGAAACATTCTCCAATAATTGCTCTGCACAGACAATTATCGAACGCTTTGCTATTTATAGATTATAATTGCTTCATTTGAATCTTGGGGTAATTATTATGAAAACCAGAAAGGGATTAGGGAGGCTCAAATTTCAAAAATGTTCTTTATTGTAACCATCATCGTGAAATAAGATTTTCCTCTAAAAACAAGTCAAAGCGGATGCGATTTAGGAGCGTCACAATTATGATGAACATTGTTCAAAAATCGCCCGATGACAAGGTGACTTTCATAACCTTAAATGTAACTTCAAAAGATCTACAAACAAATTTAATGAAAATGTTATTCAACCAAAACTACAAGAGGCGAAGAGGCTGAAGTCTTCAAGGTAAGTTTCTGCGTCAGTTTCCATGTTAGAACATTATATAAGCAAACGTGTATCGTGATCTTGTTCATCATGGCTAAGATTTCTGGTACACAATGTGTAACACTGCGATTGAATTAATTTACATTATGCGGGACTGTTGCCAGCATGTTATGATAGAGAACCATCAATCGAGTTGAATCATGCTAGAAGCACCTAGGGGCTGTTCACAAACTACGTAGACTGATTTTGAGAGGTTTTAGACCCGCCCCCTCCTTCCCCCGCTAAGACAATCGTCCATCCGATTATTTTTTTGAAAATTAATATGGACTGTAGACATTCGCCAACTAATGTGTTTACGTAGTTTATGAACAGCTCCCTTCTCCCATAGCTATTCTTCATCTAACCATCGTAATTTAATCAGTTCCCCATTTTTACGGCTTGTTCTCCAGCAATTGTTGTGTAATAGTCTCGAAAAAAAATCGTAGTTTCAAGCGAATGTTGACATTCTGGTGCTCGATTATGTATCCAGTTCTGTACGCTATCAAGCATCCATTCTTACGGTTTCATTCAAGCAAAACCAATGAAGCGTATAAACGGGGAGAATACTGTAGCTGTTCATCTACCGATGTCGAACGGGTGAAAGAAAAAGCATGATCTATGCAGTGATTATAACTATTGAAACTCCGCCCATTGCGTTTGGCTGGGAGTGTGCCATGATTTTTCTCATAATAGACACTATTCTTTCTAAAAACGTTGCTCATATCAGCGAAAACATAAACAGTTATCATTTTATACCCGAAAAATAAGCCGCGTAAAAGAACGAAATTGTGGGGCCTCTTAGCCTAGTCAGTAAAGGCACGGTATTACCAAGCCGGAGGCGGCGGGTTCGATTCCCTGTCCGGTCGAGGGAATCTTTCGGGTTGGAAATTTTCTCGACTTCCCTGGACATAGAGTATCATTGTGCTGCCATTCAATATACAAATTCATGCATTGGTATTGGCATCGAAAGCTCTCAATTAATAACTGTGGAAGTGCATTTAGAACACTAAGTTGAGAGCACACAATAAGCTAATATGCGCTAAGCAATAAGCTTGAAATGCGAACGAGAAGAAGAAAATAACGAAATTACTATAAATTTCACTGTAGATTTTCTAGTACAATAAAATTTATTGTCAAATTATTGTACCAGATTAAAAGATGAATTCCGATTTTAATTAGAACAATGATTTAGCGATGCAAAATACTATTATAAAACCAAATTTGATCGGGAAAATCGGTTTATCTACTATTAAGATAGGGTAAATTTCGGCTTCGGCACCCATTGACAACAGTCAGCAAAAAAAATTATACGGTAATTTCACTTCATTTTCTCAACAAACAGTTCGTTGAATATTTTCTAACGATTTCTTATTGTTTCAGCTTCAATCTGATCATGTTTTTACGACTGAGCAAACGCATTTTGCAAGATTTTTCTTGACATGAATCATACGCTGATGCAAAATGCTGCTAATTTCGAGTTGCCGATAAAAGAATAGTAGATTAACACGAGGTTGCCGACAATAGTAACGTCTCCAGGCACGGGTCAATGTTTGTCTGTACTGGAGTGACATCTAGGACAGGCCTTGGCCCTCATGACGTGCCACACTGAATAATCCAAGTAGTTAATATCTGGGCTGGATGGCCACATATCTTTCGGCCAGGATGGCAGATGATCCTTCAGCCAATTCTGCGTGCGGTTCGAGGTGTTTCATGGTGCCCCGTCTTACTGAAAGGCCACATTCGGCTCCGGTCAATATTGCTCAGTAATCCACGGAAGGACATACTTACTAAGAATTCCGATGTGTACCTCCGTATTCACTTTATGATGGTGCAAACATTATCACTTATACGGCATCTTGATAACTTAATGTTATGCACTATAATTTTGTTATATTACAGACGCTAAAATTGGCTAAACGTATGAGACATAACGACCGTCAAACTATGCAGTCCGGCCTCAAATCAGCTATGAGCAACATGTTGTCCAGGCTCGAGCAATTATTTTCCATGGGGAAGTTAACATGATATCACGAAAAGGAAAGACTTGTCTAGTGAACACACAACAACGTGACAAAGAATGATTTTTTTTTTCCTTGATTTGTTTTCCGTCGATCTTCTTTTGCGTCGATCTTGTTTTCCGTGCTGAACACCAATGCTGCCCACATCAACCAGCGGCTTTACTTCCCTTCCGAAGGAAGGTGTAATCAGAGATGTTATGCCTCAGAACATCCCGGCGCCACCGACTGGTATTGAACCCAGGCCTGCTGGGGTGAGAGGTAATCAGGCTTACCACTACACCACCGGCGCAACTGAAGAATAATAACACTTCAAATTGGGTGGCTGTCGCAAACGCAACTCGGCATGCACAATTTAGATTCACTGGTCGCCATTGTAGGTCGTTGCTTGATAAACGTGCAGTTTAGGAAGGATGCAATTTAGATCGTCAGATAAAGGTTTTGGACAATATGCGTGCTATGATAAGACATTGCTTTGGTGATGAACTAAGGGATGAGTTTGAAAAGTGCATAGACCGAAATTCCATATTGTAAAATATCACATAAGCGATTTTTTGAACAGCGAGTACAGCCAAAGAATTCGCCAGGATCGTGGAAAAAACAACCGAAACTGTTAATTTTTTCCAAACATTCTATTCTTCTTCTTCTTCTTCTTCGTCTTCTTCTTCTTCTTCTTCTTCGTCTTCTTCTTCTTCTTCTTCTTCTTCACATTTCAAGCTTATTACTTATCGCATATTAGCTTTTTGCGTGCTCTCAACTTAGTATTCTGGATGCACTTATTATTTGAGAGCTTTCGATGCCTGTACCAATACCATTTTTGCATTAGTATAATTGTGTGGCAAGTACAACTCTATGCCCGAGACATTTTTTAAGCCCGAAAAATTCCTATACCTGACCGGGAATCGAACATGGTCTTGCTTTGTAACTGTGCGTTTACCGACTGAGCTAAGGGAGGTCCCAATAATGGAGTAACTATAAAGTAGCAGAAAATCATGCCAAATACGACGAGAACCTGTTCAAAGCGATGGTATCGTATAATAGTGCTCATTTGAAGTAATCTCCTTGATAATAAAACTAAATTTAGAGGGTAAAACCATTGTTTAATTATTATATTAATATAAATCTTGAGCTAAGTATTCATTTGACACCACATATACAAGATCAAAATGTCGCTAACGTGATCAAAATCGTGATGTAAAGAAACATTCGATCATGGGCTATGTTTAAGTGGGATACGTTTTAGTTTTGCTCCCGTTAGTTGAGCTGTAGCCAACCTAAATCGAAGTCAAACGTCAATTCTGACAGTGCAGATTAATTTCCGAAGAACTCATATATGAACAATTTGGATAATTGCTAAAGGATTGTGATGACAATAAACAATCGGTGTATCCCTCAACCAATTTTCAGCTTGACAGCTCAGTCCAACTTACAAAAGCCTTTCACTAAGTAGGCTACGGGTTTAGCCTAACGAGCGAAAGTTGACTGTAGCTCATAACAGTCAACTAAATAATACAAGGTTATATCTGGGACGGGACTTGACAATCGGGTAGCGATCTCGAGCCAATTTGCTGTCAAATCCGAGCCAGTTTCTGATTGGTCGATTTGACAGTAGCAATCGTGGAATAAAAAGGACAGATCAATCTGGCTGGTAGTGATGCCGGAATCAATGTTGACGTCAATGGCGTTGTCAATTGTTTATATTTGCGAAAGTAAAGTTGAAAAATTGACTGCACTGCGTGTTTTAAGCGATGGATATTGTTGTTTGTTTATGGTTGTTTTATTGTGTTTAGCAAAAATTATGTACAAGCTGCTAAACTGCGGTAGAAGCTCTGAATAAATCCAAATAAAAATAGAAAAAAATATTTTACATTCCTGGCATCATTGGTCAAGTCCCTCAAACACCGGATGGCATTCTTCAAAAACATTAAGAAGAGTGAAAAGCTCGGTCGTCAAGTCCCGTCCGGAGGTGATATGAACTAAAGCCCTACAGTAAAAGTATGGAAGTCTGTCAAAAGTTGTTCCAATGGAACCGTCAAAATATACCGCTTTGCTCGATTGGAACAGCTTTTTTTTCAGTCTAGTGGTGACAGTCGTCCATACTTTAACTAGAGGGCTTTAATATAAACGGGTGTCTGGTTCATGAAAAAAAAACCTGGAAAACCTTAGAGGTGTGACACATCTAAATCTCGATTGTGGATGTTCAAAAAATCTCTTACCAGCCATTTTCGTCTTTTGCATCTAATTCCATCTGTTCACATCGCTCTTCACATTTTTGTAGGAAATCTTCAAAATCTTCATCAATCTTCTTCTATCTACAGGCGTTCACGAATATCGCAAAAAAAAGATCCTCGGGAAAACCTGAAATTTTAAGGGAATTTTTTTTTTCCTGAAAATACCTGGAATTTTTCATTGCACAGATAATTTTCTCTTACTAAAAGTATTGTTAAGAATGCAACGCATTTTAAAACCCAAACGTTTACTTTTAATAATTAATTTCATTCAGTAATCGAGTTAAGCCTTACTTAATAGATCCACAGCGAGAAATTTTTAAATAACTTATAGCATGTTAAAAATTCACAGGCTTAACATGTTTTTTTTCTTATTCTGCAATATGCAATTTTAAACTTTTAGAAGTTTTAAAGTTCTGTCAACAGCCCTTTGTCGAATGCCCCTGCACAGTTTTTAAAGCTCTTGGAATTTGATTATAATTTCAAAGGTGATCATCGAATTGGATTTAAGAAAAAGACCAAGTTCTATCTGCTTTCAAGATATTTCTGAGGAATTACAAATTTCATGTGAAAGCTGAGATAATTTTGAGTACAATTTCAAGAAAATTCTGAATTGTATTCAAAGTGTATTTTAATTAAAGCTCATTGAAATTTCTGAGGATTATTCCATGAGAATTCTGAGCAGAACTCCTGGGAACCCCAAAGGAAAAATCCAAGGGCAATCTTAGGGGGTATGCTAAATGGAGGCTTTCAACTAAATCAGAGAATAGCTCCGGGAGAAGCTCACCGGAATTCGGAAAATGATTCCTTAGAACTTTGACTATATGTCAACCGCACTACAGTTGTTATTTGAAGGAAGGCAGGTAAAAAATCGGTAGAACTGTTTCATTCAAACACACAGTTGGTACTTGAGCGGTCGGTTTTCATCTCTTTTTGCCAGTGGTGGCGGGGGGGGGGCACCCCTCAACATCCCTCTCCAAAGGGGGAGTTTGGTAAAGAGAGATGAAAAAACCGATTTGTACCTTCCTTAAAAGTTGTCCTAGCTCGCTATTCTAATATGTATATGCAATATTCACACTGCCGTACTCTAACGGAACTATCAACTCTATGCTTTCCCGCATAAACGCAAACCATCACTTGATCTTACCGATAATGGTTATAAATTGTTTATAATCCCTCCTAAACTTTAACTGAAATGGTTTTGGAACCTTACATGAACGTTTGTGTGATAAAGTTTTAACCTTATGTATTATGGTTTTTAGGAAGCGGACCTTACAAATAATGGGTCGTTAAGAACCATTACCATTCCAAATTCTTGTTTTCTCCATACATTTTCGGAAAGAGAACTATATTAGAACGTTTTTACTTATGGTTTGAGAACATTAATGATTATGGTTATATGGTAGTCAGTAAGGTCCATTAATCGTTTTGTATTATCGCTCAACTTTACGTGGAATATATCGCGAACTGATAATTATTAATTTACAGGCAACCAATTCGCGATGTATTCCACATAAAGTTGATCGATGTTACAAAACCATTCATGGGCCTTACTGACTACCATAACCATAACCATTAATGTTCTCAAACCATAAGTAAAAACGTTCTAATATAGTTCTCTTTCCGAAAATGTATGGACAAAACCAGAATTTGAAATGGTAATGGTTCTTAACAACCCATTATTTGTAAGGTCCGCTTCCTAAAAACCATAATACATAAGGTTAAAACTTTATCACACAAACGTTCATGTAAGGTTCCAAAACCATTTCAGTTAAAGTTAGGGAGAGATTATAAACAATTTATAACCATTATCGGTAAGGTCAATTTATGGTTCGCGTTTATGCGGGTTTATCTACTCCATCTATCGTATAAAAATTACCACTACAGTCTGTTATTTGAAATTAGCATCTTCAACTATATTCTTTAGAAGTTTTTTAAATATATTTTGAGAATAAATCTAAGAAATTTGTGAGGAGAACTTCAAATGAGGCATTTGGAAAATTTCAATGTGAGTAGAATTACAAGGGAACAGTGATGGAATTCTCACCAAAATATCATTTCCGCTTGCGATACGTTTTCTCTTGGGAACTTTCCCTCACTAGTTTCACACTCCAATATTTCCTGAGCGAACTTTCTGGGATGAGAGAATGAGATATCGCGAACTTTTTTAACTCGATTCACCAACGCGAGGATAAGAAAAATATCAGATCATTTTTTCTCTCTATCTCTTTACACCACATTCGTTCTTGAAAATTGCACTGCACATTTCACAAGGGAAAGATTATAGACAAATAGCTATCCCGAGTAAATCAATACAATCTCTAAAGCCTGATAAGTCTGGTAGCTGGCTGTCTACTGGCGCCTGTTGTTTAAAGTAACCGTTACCAGGATGATGTGAACAGTTTTGTGCAGCTAATTGATTGGTGCATTGGTTTCTGGCAAAAAAAAATGAATGAATCAGCACAAGTGTCAACGCGGCATTAACGAGGAACGAGGAGGGTAGTGTAAGATTTTGTGACTAGCAATTTTTATATTAAAACCGTTCCTCAGGAGGGGGGGGTGCGGAAGGAGGAGCGCCTAATGTATCCTCAGTTTCGCGAAATACAGTTAATGCATGGCTCCTCTCATGACTAGTGTTCGTAATATCGTTCCTGTAAGCTCTTATGCAATAATTATATGCAGAGGGGGGGGGGATGGTTGGGAATATAGGTGGTGGTGAACTTTTTCACTGTGCTATTACTGTCCTCTCCCATGACTAGGAATCCTTGTAAAACAATGTAAAACTAGAAAGGGTCTAGACCCTCCCTATGTAAAACCATAAGGTATGCGGGACTGCTGCACTGCTGAACTTCAAAACGCTTTATTTGCTGACCAAGGATCTGACAAAAACATCTTTTTAGTGTGCATTTTAGGATGATAAAAAATTTAAACAGGTTATTCAATGTCCATTAAAACTGTAAAAAATATAGGCAGAAAAAAAGAAAACGAAAAATTGTTATACACGGAAATGAAAAACTACCCAAAATTAAGTACTTTTCCCTCAATTTTTGCCCAATAACCCAAATTTGAGTAAATCGCATATAGTAGTTTCCATTTAACACCGGCAAAAAAATTACCTGCTCTTAAGTATATTCTACCCAAAATTAAGTGTAATTCACGTAAATTTAAGAACATGCAATTTACTCAAAAGTAACTTATTGGGATGAACTATATCGTTGGGTCGAATCTCTCGTTCCTTTTTTGACAACAATAACGAGTGCAAGTGAGAGGCTGAAGTCAATATTAAGTAAAAAGAACTCAAATTTTGGGTAGTATTTTTTCTCCGTGTACATATACCAGTTGGCTGGAGATGAAAACAAAATTAATCAAAGTAACCATGTACCTTGAGCTTTTGATATAGTGACAGATTGAGAACGATCTAAATTTTTCATCCACAAGTATTGCAAGACTTGAAATTAACAGACAATCTCAAAATACGTTCAACTTGCGAAGTGGTGGATTCCCAAGTGAATACACCTGCTGAATAAAAATTATCAAGTAAACTATTTTTTTAGAATCGATGTTTAATAGATTTTTTTTTGCAGTTTGAGATCCATGAAAGTTACAGTAGCTTTATGGCACCAGTGACCAGCAAATTTAATATTTTCATTCAAGGTTGTGTGGAAATTCAAGCTACCGGGCGAGCTACTGGGTTACATTGCTGCCCTCTACCTAATGCAGTCGAGTGATCAAATCAGAAAGTTAGCAGATTAGAAATCAATTAATGACTAATTTCCTCAACGTTCCATTAAAAAATGGTCTTTAGAAAAAAATGTAGCTGAGAAAATTTCCTATGAGTACACAAGGCTAACTTAACAGACAGGTAGATGAATGATTCATTTGGTATAGTATAGTTCGCTAGATTGTGCTTTGATTCGTGAGAAATCGTTGAATGACGTGTTTGTTTACAAAAGCAATTACGCCCAAATCTCAAAGTACTCTGGAAATGGTATTTAATGTGAAGGATGCGAAAAATATCGGAGAACGAGAAGAAAACAAACAGACACTCTCGCGTGATCATCGCCTACCTTTACTCGCTGGAAAAAAAGAACAAAGCTGAGGGATATTTGGTTGGTTCGAATCACGAGTACGTGTGAAATTATGTGAGATGGAGAGACGAAAGATCTTTCGCGATACGAAATGAAAATTTCTCTCGTTCTACGCTTTCATGAACTTTTTATCATCTCTCGTTCGCGAACTTTTTGTGAGAAGTTCCTTTGGGATTTATCTCTGCAATGAGCTGTGATAGAACTTTTTTTTTAAAATGATTTTTCCAACACTGCAAGGGAACGAATGAATTAAAAGAAAATAATGAGGATTACTGCAAAGAGTTTCTCACTGAGAACAGTTCCAAGGTAATTCCGAGGAAAATTTAATTCCACCGTACACACTTAGAAACTATTACCGACTCATTAGTGTTAAGGCTTCAAAACAAGGAAAACTTCACCGCAATGGCTAGACTCGATTATTTAAACAAGGCTGACAGTGTTTTGAAATTAAAATTTATTTATTTTTTATCTAGTTCGTTTATTTTCAAGGCTCAATCGCATTAGCTTAACGGAGCCGATAATTCATTGTTCTTTGTTTGTAACAAAATTCAAATAATTCTATGTCTAGTACACACCAAATTTAAATCGGTGAAAATCGGTAAAATTTTGCTGATTTTAGACTTGATGAAAGATCAGCAAACTTTCCAGCAAAATATTGCTGCTGCATCTTCCAGCAATTCCAACTTCTGTCAAAATGACAACATTTAAGATTTCAGATTTCATGTTTGCTTATTTTTTCAGGAATCCGAAATTCTGTCATTTAGCAGCATTTTGCTGAATAGACTCAGTAAATCGATAGTTTCTATACTAGGAGCACGCAGTTTCTCAAGAAGATTGTTCATATAAATACACAAATAATATAGAATCACCAACAAGATCCCCAGGCTGTTTTGCCGTATATATTTTATTAGATATAACCAGTGTATTTACCAACATAATTTCAATTATTTCCTCCCCTCCTCCTCCGATGTAGACAGTGGTGCGTACGTACTTGTGACTGTGACGCTAACAGTTTGACAGTTCATTACTGGGTGTCCAGCAAACCGTTTATGTTAGCTGTATTTTTCGGTAAAAAATATTGTTTGCTGTCTTTCAGTAAAGTATTGCTTTGCTGATCATGATCCAGCAATCCATTTTACTGAAATCTAAATCTCAAATTTTCTGTGATAGGAGTTGGGCCGAATACTCCCAGCTTACTTGAAGTAAGAGGAGTACATTGTCGAAGGAAGGAAGGGAGGAGCTTGGGAGTGGGGTTTCATTGTCCCATCAGAGCGTTGTCACCAGTAAGAACGGTACTGTGGTTCTATATTCGTCTGGAGTTCGACCGGCTATGGGCGACGATGAGACTCATAGATACGGGGGAATAAGACAAACAAAAGAAAAAGGAATTGAATTGTATTTAATACTAGACATTTGCAGAAACACATAAATCCACTGCATATAGCAGAGATCGAGAGTTCCCAACACGTCTCTAATAGGAATAAAGAGTTATCTTCCTTGGGCTCCGAGGGTATTCAAAAGTCGCTCTTTGGCGGCGTCATTATCCGTACATTGCCAAACGTTCAACTGTTGAAAGTTCGGTAAAAATTACCAAAGTCGGCAATAATTTCTAAGTGTGTAGTTCCAATGTTTTGAGGAATATTTCAAGGGAATTTGGAGTACCGTTGGCAGTACAATTCGTATATTTGAAATTAACCATGAACCGCAGAAACTATATGAATTATCGCTTATCTCTGTTGTTCATTAAATACCTAGCGGAAACTTAATCATATTTGGTCGTGGAGTGTTGTGGCTTTGAGAAGCACAATTACCCTGAAGGGATCGTTTTTGCTTACTGAGCTGAAAATCATGGGTAGTATTATATTCTTATTCATATGCTACATATATTCATATAAACAAATAAATTCATTGTGTAGAGATGGGACCACTGATTGAAGCGATTTAGATGGGGAGAGTGTTGTTAACATTTCGTGAATTGGAGGTGGTCTCTTCTCCCCACTCATTGGGACAACCCCTCGTATGATGGCGTGTTCTGTATCGCACTGCACAGCAAAAAAATAATTTTGATATCACGTCAAAGTGGATGCACTACAATCATGTCGAAAATATGGTGTAATATTACTTGCTAAAAAGGACAAAATTATCATTAATACAATGCATGAACTGACATTACGCTGCTTTTACTGCATTTGTTTATTTATGTGGTCATAAAAATTACATGAAATTTTCGACATGATTGTAGTGCATCCACTTTGATGTGATATCAAAATTATTTTTTTGCTGTGTGGTACATTTTTATCATTGGAAGGAGATTCCCAACAAACATTGAAAGCTGAATAAGAGCTTATTCATGCAAAATTTAGCTTCTTCAGCAATTTTATAGCTTATTCAGATTTTAATCAGTTCAAATTATTTGTTGGGTTCTTCTTGCTCCCGTGGATCACGCGTAAGTGTCTCTGCTTACGGGTCCACCCTTAGTTTTTGGCCCTTCATACAATGTAAATACATATTCGTATAATCTACATTACAAATGGAACCTAAATCTAAAATTTCATAAATTTTGATTCACTGGAACTGGAAGTGCGATGGTATTACATTAGCAAACCTCACCATCTTAGCGCCCCTCGATGGAACTTTGTATGCACTGAAGCAAAACTTCAAGTAATCGTCATTGGCGAAATCCTTTAAAATCCATTGGACGTCCAATGAAAATATCACTTTAAAAAATGCTCTTGACACCGGCCTACAAGTGTGTGAAAACCATCCCAGCAATAATCCAGATGAATGACTATAAGCTAAAAAGCCTGGCTAAGCATCACTCCGTTGTAAACCAAAAAGACTGCCACCTTAATTCAGAATCACCCAAAGTGACAACGAGCAATTCATTCAATTAATGACCATCATTTTGCTCCGTGCGCTTCTCTTTCTTCGTTTCCGTGCTACACTCGCTGGCCGACTTCCGGTGCGTTCTCCCGAGGCAGCAAATTATGGGGGCCCATTTTCAAGTGCGCGTGCTGGAAAAAAGCAATGCGCAACTTGCCTCGCTCGGTCGCGACTCTTCAAAACAAACCATTTCTAAAATTGTAACAGGTGAAGTCGGATAAGGTCGATGTCCCACAAAAGGCACGCCGAGAGAAATATGAATGGTGTATGGATTGAACCATTTCAGCGTTGTTATTGATCTGGATTTCATTCAAATTTTAAACTTTCCACGATCTATCCAGGTGTCTGCAGGAAACCTCTAATGGTGACGATGTAGCGCCTTTTATTGTCTCTATTCCTACTTTCCACGACCGGAGACTATCCCATCAGGCACACCGTTAAATGTAGCCTATTATTGCTTCAATTTGAGCTTCTTACGTTCTCCTGTAGGTATTCTTTGGCGCGGCATTATTAACGCTTCTGTTACTGCACGATCGCAAGAAGAAGCCTAATGCGGTCTAAATGTCAGACCCGTAGATGTACCTACCTACTACTCACACGTAGATTTCCCAGTTTGCGGCTTTTTGCTGACGCGGACTAGCGGAAAATACTTTACGAGGCACCACCACAGCAGCGATTGTAATCATCATGAGTTTTTTTTTTTGCCATTTATGCGAAATTACATAATCGACTGGTGGTTCGTTTTAGCCGGTTCTGCCAGTGTTGCTGCCCCAGTGCGAGTAGCAGCTTGAGCCAAGCGGTTAAAAACAATCCGTTGCGGTTTTGGTAGGATTGCGGGAACTAAATAAGAGGAAAAATCTAGGTTCGTCGCTTGTGCCGTTGAAATCGGTCGATTGATGGCGGTTGGTGTATGTACCAAGCGTGTGGTGCTCCAGCAGAATGACGCAAAACAACGGCGACAGGGTTGAGGTATTTGCTCAACAGTCATGATTGGTTACGAAATTGGTCGTGATAGGTTCTCGCGGGATGAACGCGAAAGCTTTCCTCACTTTAGATTGATGTTTTAGTTCGAAGGAACACACTTCTTCTGGGCATATGGTGCCTGTGTTCAATTTTGAGGGATTTCTAACTCTGTACAATTTTTCTAGTTTCTTCATCTTGAAAATATTGTCAGGCCGTAGATCTTGACATTTTTCTTAAAAAAATGATCCAAAAATATCAAAAGCGTTTTGAAACTTCAAAAAATAAATCAGGTTAAACAAATATTTTAATCAACTATAAATCAGCAAAAATGTTTTTTCAGCGGCGTTGAAAGGACTAGACTGGAGAACTTTGATGTTTTTTTCCACCATAAAACTACAAATCTTGATATTTAATATTTTAATTACAAATCTATAGACCAGCAGCAGATCTCAAGAATTTGTCAAACAACATTGTAAGTTGAGGAACTGAACTAGATACCAAACAAACAATGTTTGCTGCAGACTAGCTTATAACGCCATCTAAAATTGTTTGTTCTGTTCTGTTTGCTGCTTGGAAACTCCCCTAGTTAATTCCAAAAAAATGCAGTTCAATGCGAAATGGTGCATTTAACCCCATGAGTGTGTTCTCTAAGGTTCCCCCGTTTTTCTTAAGACGGTTGTAGTGACCGAGCACGATATCTTAGCTAAGTGCAACCGTCGCAACAATAGCCAACAGAATGCCAGGGCAATCTTCGTCTGGCCCATTCCTAAGCTTCTTCAAACTATTCATCCGCATTCCTCTTCTATCTCTATCGCTCGCACTCTGTTTTAAGCATGTCGTTGCACTCTAATGCCCCCATAAACGGATCATTCTACCCGAGACAAATGCATCGTTCGGGATTTTGTCCTACGTTTTGCTTCGTGTTTTTCCGTTACACGAATTTCGCTTTAATCTCACATAAAGTTCGTTTTCTGTTTCTAGAGCTGTGCGTTTGTCCAGAAATCAGACATCAAGAGATGCCAGATTTTTTTCTATGCAATTCCGTAGACTTATTCAAATCTACGGATTTCTACGGATTTTTTTCAGCCGAAGGTGTTATTTTTTTTTTTTAGTTCTAAGGTGATATTTTACGATAAATAATAAATCGATGAAAGGTCTTTTAGAAAAAAAAAATACTAGGGATAGCCCTCTGGGGTTGAACGCAATCGGACTACGCAGTCTCTATATAGTAAATGTTATTTGTTAACTGCAGCAGGACTTGTGTTTTGTGTAGGAATAGGATTTTGAGCGGGGTTCTCTCTGTTTATACTCTTTTGTATGAATATGATTGCCCTGAAAAGAAGCTTTTGATATGAATTTTAGTTGGGACATGTTCAGAAATTTAACTCTTTTGGGAAATCTTGGGGCCGAATCATGACAGGGCCGATAGTAGTACTGGCATGAATACCATGATACTGTTGCACCTGTAGTTTTTGGTATACTTTTACTGATTGCTTCCTGGGGATCCTTGTTCAACCATAGCAAGATGTGCGCGTGAGGACTTCCACGGTGCTGAAATTCAATCGTGTCAACCAGCTTGCTGAAGTACACGCAGCACGTGACTGGATCATCATTCATCAGAGTTGCTCTTTGTAGTGCAGTCAATTCCTGGATAGGATCTGTTAAGCCATTGCCATTGTGTCCTTCTGACAACCGATGTAAGAGATTCAACAAATGGGCCACTTCGTCTCACTTGCACTGAGTGTGAGGGACATCGTAAGCTTTCCCAATTGTCGCATCATGGTGAACAAATTTCTCTTCCTTTGTTGCCAATACTGTACTGAATTCGGTATTGATTTGAGGAAGGATAGATTTCGTTCAATGCACTGCTCCATTAATAATGCGGTCCTTAAGGTCAACGTGTAATGTTTGCGATCGCCGTGCACTTAAAAGTACATTGCAAGCCTTCGGAAACTATATGCTAAAGAACTTTCATTGTCATATACAACAAATGTGGTTTGGCCACACGCCTGTCTTGACGACGAGTTTCACTGGATGCCATCATAAAATATGTCACCCGAACCCCTGGTTTGAATTTCCGTAGATATCCGAAACAAATGGCAGGAAAAGCTATCTTTTCGCCGTGCTCGTCATATATTAAAGACAGAGGAACCCTGTTTTGCGCGGGAGCGATCTGCAGGCATTTGTTCTCATTTCAAAGGGGCGTTTCCTGTTGCCCAAGCAGCAATTCTGTCTCATTATCCATGGCAATGGTTTCCAGCTCAATTTGAGGAACCACTACAGGGGTTTCAAGACCATCTATGGCGATCTGATTAATTGTGATCCCTTAGCGGTGGTACAGTGGAGTCGTAATCTAATACAACCACAAGCAAAACATCAGCAGCTCTTATTATGAGAAAAACTAGAATACTTACATCCATGATGGTCTTCGGCGACAGTGTCGTATGACAGAGCCTGTCGTATGACATTTTAGTTTGGTACTGTATTTTGAAAGCTTGTTTTGCAAGTGTCCGAAGCAAAGGCAGTCGATTATCACAGAAAATGTGTCGACTACGGTGACCGCTTACAAGACTGGTCTCGACATGACTTTTATTCGCCTTCACACGGCACCGTCGAAAATTTTTCTCTTCATGCAAAGATTGACTGTATATTACAGGCCAGTGACAAGGCCTACCCTAATAAACGGGTACCATACTCTAACGATATCATAGATGGTACGACTATCCCACATAAAGTTGGGATGATATCCCGAATTGGTGGTTAGGCGCTTCTTATGGTTATTGTTTATGCGGGTATACCAACAGCAACGTTTGACAGTAGGCAGCATGTCCCGGGCTCAAATCATTTATTTTGCTGTTCTGGGCCCACTGTCACGGTATAACATGCTGCCTACGCGCCTGCCACTGGGCTGGTATATTATTAGAACTTTCGACGGAGTGAAGAGATAGTACGAAGGCCGCCATGTTTCACGCACAATCTGACGTTTGTTTACTCAAAAAGCAGATAAGTGAGCAAGAAAACGGTTGACAAGTTGCAGAGGTGTATTTTACTTTATGCTTTTTTGCCTTCAGAATCAGATTGTAAAATTCGATTCTGAAGGGAAACGTACACTGAAGAAAAAAATCCGTAGAAACTGTACCGAATTCTGTAGATTTTGCCTACGGATCCGTATTTCCGCAAAAAGTTGTAAAATCCGTAGATCTACGGAGATTTCCGTAGATCTGGCGAAATCATACACTGGGCAATATTTTTACTATATTTTCGCTTTATTCACTACGTGAACTAATATTATGCATTGGTTCGTAATATTCTTGATTATGATAGTCGGTCAATCGAAATATTCAAGTGAGCATCTCTCCTAGCCTTCATCCCATCTACTACAACGGTGTCAGGTCTGGTTCGATGAGAATGGGTTTTCAGACTAGAAGTGTCCTGAAACGTGCCAAACCCATCAGGTGACCCTTTAAATCACATGCGAAATTGAAAACAAGATTAGTGATAGCCATACTGAGTGCCAAGAACCACATTATCCACATCCTGACATGTTCCGAATAGCCCCGGTGATGTGGCCAGTTTCTGCCATCATGTGACATCTCATATCATACTAAAAATCAAAAACTAGTTCAATGGTAGTCAAAAAAAAAGTGCCCAGAACCACATTGGCAGCATCCGCTCATCTTCCGGGTACCCCCGGGGAAGTAGCCACTTTCTGACTTGGACCAAAACCTATCATGTGACATCTTACATCACATGAGAATTCAAGACCAAGTGCAATGGTCGTTATTTCAAGTGTCCTGAACAACATTGGATACATCCGGAGATATTGCGGATACCTCAGTGAAATTGACCAATTTATGACTTAGACCATAACCTTTCATGCAGCACCTCAAATCACATCCCAAGTAAAAATTTGGGATTTACAACCGGTGGAAACCAACGATTTTAAATTGGCTCACTACTTGACTAGCCTATTGGTCCCAAGTACATCTATAAGCGTATCCCATTCTAGTAGAAATTCCAGTACTACACTATGTTTGTTTTGATTTGCTATGAAAGTTTGACAGATAAAATGAGGGGTTTGTGGATTTTCCTATGTTTCAAGGGGTGCATCGATTAACTTGGGACCAGAGAGATAACCAGAACTGAGCCAAAAAGTTGAGGACGTTTTTTTGTGACCTTCTGCTTTTAGAGGTACCTCTATGCACCCCCCATTTGAGAATAAATTATTTATATTATGACTTTATTTCTGCTCATTTTTATTTTTTCAGCAAACATATTCCACGAAATGCACAAAGTTAAATTTCCAAAAAAATGCAACACAAAAGCGAATCGTAACATTGATGGAGGAATTCTACGAGATCGAACGAAGTTTTTGCAATATTCCACGGAATTTGATGCATTACTTTTATGGTTAATCCTAAAAAAAATACGAAACATATGTTGCAAACCGACACAGTCAATCAGAAGTGAGAGAAAGGTTTTAGCAAGGTGGTAATTGAACCGGAAAAACTGAGAGAACTTTAAATCACAAACAACTAGGAAAAACTGGAAAATAACCAGAAATTGTATCGGAACTTTAACAATAATGTTTGTATTTAAATAATAATTCATAGTTTTAGAGTTTAGAGTTTAGAGTTTTGAATCTATCTCTCAATCTTGAACAGTTTTCCGTGACCAGGATTTGGAAATATGTGCTCAACTGAAAACTCAGAATTTTGGCAATTGTTTTTAGTCCTGAATCTTGAATTTATGTGTACTTAAATTTATTAACTTAAACTAAACTAAATATTATTTTTTAATTTATCCCTGAAATATTTGCAATTTTCTCAAGGATTTCAAAAAGTTCATTTCAAAATGCCTTCAGAATTACGTACGGATTCAATAATCTTATGATTCTGTCGAGTATTACCTAGAAATTGTCTCCATGAAATTTGAACTCTATGCAGAACAATTCAAGAATTCTGTTGCGAGATTGACGAAAAAAGACAGTTTCCGGTTTTGTGAACGTTATATTTCAATAACAGTAACGTTAAAAAATCCCTAACGGAGAAAACATAATTGTACAGTAGCATAAGTTTTGTTGTACGTAGTAGTTTAAGGTTAAATTATCTACGTGGGTTTATGTTTAGCATTACGAGTTTTAACATCGTTTACTTTAATTATGTTTAGGATATTCGTTAGATAGTGTTTTTAATTTGCATCTACTTGTTTAGTACTTACGTTTAGTGTTCTTCAGTAATTAATTCTGTCCGTATTCGCAACATCCGTACTGTTCATCAATTATGTGTAATAGCTGTGTGAAATTGTCCTAGGGTTAGGTTAACTTATTTGCATGGTTCATTAATATTCGTGTTTACCTGTTTTTGTGTACAATTTGTGAAACTTTAAATAGAATATGTAATTTGCCACTAGCGTAGATAGTATTAAGCTAAATTAAGAAACAATATTACAATAAAGTCTAATTTTAATTTTAATGCCAATCTGCATTTCTCACCTTTGCACTGTCACTCGCACATTGAATGTTTTACCTTTTGTCCCGATATCTGTACAGGCCGCATGCTGACGTTTTAGACGCAGCGGCTCACCGAAAGTGGGGTAACGACATGGCAGCCCAAAGTTGTTGGACCCAAGGTGCGATGCAAACGAAGGTTGCGACAAATTCCCTCCAGAAATTTCTTGAAAGTCACTCTATAGACTGTTCCGTTAATTATAAATACACTTTGTTAGTGAGTTAAATAAAACTAGTGCAAAGGTTTAGACCATTTTATTTTGAAATGTTGTTTATCATGTTTTATTCCACAAAATCAATTTGCAGGATTGTATTGAGAGTAGCTGAGTTTTCTAACTATTCCATTGACACTACTCATTAGCTTTTGCACAGTACCTTCGCCTACCATTTTTACCACTTTAGACCAATCTTTCTAGAATTCTTCAACTGTATCTGCTGCCTTTGTCAACGCCCAGAAAGTTTCGATAAGGCGAGTCTTAGGCAAATTTGACGGATTCATCTCTTTTGGCACATATGTGACTTTTTGATTCCTGTACCACTCTAGCGAATCCTTTGAATAGTGGTAGGAAGCAATATCAGGCCTAAAGATTACAGGTTTATCATGCTGCCTGATGAAGGGAAGTAATCCGTTTTGCAGACATTTCTTCACGTAAACTTTACCATTCGTTGTGTCTGTCGTTATAAATGGTCGAGAATTTTTTTCACACTGGCATATCGCCTGCCAAACCGGCCAAACCATGATCTTATTGCCGAATTTTTTGGTATAAATGGCTTTGACCAATTGAGGAGCATCCTTTCCTTTGGGCGAAGTGTAGAACTGCGGTCCTGGCAGAGTATGATAATCAAGTTTCACGTAGGGGAAATGACGGCTTCGGCATGACAGACTATTTTCGGCAACCCAAATTGAAACACTATTTTCACTGGATTTTCTTACGAAAACACTTCGCTGAATGCATGCAAACGATTCTTTATGCTTTCAGCTTCAATTTGACTATATTTTAACCACTGAGAAAAAGCAATCTAGCAAGGTTTTCTTGAAATGCAACACACGCACTACAAATTGTAGCTGATTTCGAGTTGCCGATAATAGAACAGCAGATTTACGTGCAGTTTAAATGGAACGGTTGCCGAAGAAAAACTGGTTGCCGACAATACTCGCTCTCACTAGAGAATATTGGAGCTTTGTAAAAGCGTTTCAAAACAGTTTTTGACAATTTTTTCGACTGAAATTGTTAGAGCAGCTGGCAGCAAAAGAATGTAAACAAACCAATACTGCATATGTGTGCGTTCCTTAGAGAAAAAGGCTATAGAAAGAAGGTCGCTGCTTAGGTTGCCGAGAATACGTAAATTCCCCTATGTCTTTAAACAAGTTTCAAGTATGTGATTAAACAACCCGTTTTTTTCCCCAGCATTGAGTCGTACAGCTTCCGAGCTCTCGTCTTCACAAATGCAGCCTGCTTTTTGCTTCGTTTTGGTAGCTTCTGCTTCCGATGGGTTTCCAATCCTAATCTTTTCTTGGCCTGCATGCCACTTGTTACCAAAGTACCGAAATTCTTCGCCACATCTTGCACTAATGCTGATGGATGCTGCTTAAAACGAGCTCTGCCCGACAAACAATTCAGAGTCACCAATAAGCATATATATTGAATAAATGCTGTATTACAGTGTACAATGCTGAATAAAACGAGTAGTCAAATTATGTGCTGATAAAAGCTGATTGAGATCGATAGATGAAATTTTTTTTCACTGGTTGCTCTGATCTGATTAATTTTCTTATTAAAAACTGTATAAACGTTGACTGTCTTCCCAATTCAACGCCAGAAGTTTGATCTAATATCAAACTGAATAAGTGTAATTTACACATACATTGACGCTTTAATTCGACTGTTTTCAATTGATTTAATAGCATACTTTATTAGACGTCTAATAAATGTTTTCTATTATAACAGTATTGCTGAATAAAAGTGGATACAGTCAGCATAACAGCTCTTATACCACTATGCGTCCATGTTTTAATCGCATGCCTTGTAAATGCTTTATAAACGACGTATTAGATTTATTATTCCACAACACTGGTTCAGTCTAACAACAAGACGAAATCAGTAGAGTAGTGGTTGCCGTTTCCGCTTTCCAATTAGAAGGTCGTGAGTTCAATCCCAAGTTCAACCCTTTTTTTAATTGGGTTCTACTCCTAATTAATTTAAATAGTGAGCATCGATCAGATGACTCACGACATTGAATGCATTGATCTAGTTTAAAAAATAATCGACCATTCTTTCCTTGGAATTGGAGAGGTGAAGAGGTAACATTGGTCTCATGTAAAACAACGATGAATGAATTAATCATTCCCACAGGGCCTTGAAATAGCTAGAGTTGCGATTGGTAGTGCTGATAGGTATTCACTATGATGAATTCTAGGATAGCTCCGATGACAAGACAAGCGGCTGGTGATAGGAAAGTCCATGGTTCGAATCCCATGCAATGACATGTATATGTACGTAGTTCATTTTCTAATATCTGTGTGGTACGTACCACGTCAGAAATAATGAAAACAGTCACTACTAAACAATAACTAACACCACCCATCTCTGTCCACCCCCTCTTATTTTCGGGTTAATTTTCAACAGTTGAATAATCGGTTAATAAATGTATAATGTCTAATTATAAACGTTGTTTCACATGAGAATCAAGCGTATACAGAGCATCACTGTTTTAATTAAGTGGAAGCAGTGATGTCTAATAAACACTAAATAATCAAAAATGTTATCGAATGAGCTCTGTTACAACTCATATAAGTCGAATAACAGCTTCTCACTATACCTTATACAACACCTATAGTTTAATGTGTTGTGGTTGAATAAATTCTCCAGATTTGTGTGAACAACACTTGAACAGAAGTTATTATTAAAAATTATTGCAAAGTATGATATTAAACATGCAGTTGAATAAAATCGTCAACAAGACGTTTCTTCAATAGACGATTGTTTGTTGAGTTATCTTCCAGTAGCTTTCGAAATATCTCAAGAAATAATGTCTAATCCCAACTACATTCAATTACCATAAAGCTGATTGGGAGCAATATCGAACATTTATGGATCATAATTTCGATACAAATATTCCTTTTCAAACCAAAGATGATGTTAATTATGCTATTGAATCTTTGACTACTTTTATTTTTGAAGCAAGAGTTGCCTCAGTACCAAAATGCGAGGTTAAATTCAATTCAATTATAATAGATGACGATCTTCAGCTCTTGATTCGTCTGAAAAATGTCCGTAGGAGGCAATATCAAAGAACCTGCGATCCTGCCATGAAAGTTATCTGGCGGGATTTGCAAAAACAAATGTAAAAGTGATTCTGTGCACTGAGGAACAAAACCACCCAACTAACATTTTCAGCTTTATAAGCCAACTTTTCCAGCGTTGTGCTGTAAAGTAACTGAAACAAAGCTACAGATACACCTACAAGCAGAAGCTAGCATAATAGTTTTGGAGAGCGTTTACTCAACTTTTTCACAACCATTATTCAATTTGTCAGTCGCACTGAATAACATCAGCCAATAAACGCTAATGTCACTTTTATACACACACTAATCAACTTTCAACTTGTAGCTGCAAAACAAAGCTAACAAAGCGAATAAAGGGTGATACGGTCAAAATTTGGTCAAGGGAAAACGCGTGTAAATCGGTGAAATCGTTTATTTAAAAAATCAAATTAAATTTCTTTTTCAAGTTCAATTAGTATAAAATTCAGGAAAAATATTCAGTTAGGCTTCCGCTTTTCCAAATCCGAATTGCCGGGCCTTACGCTTGACCCCTGCCATCAGATTTTGTACAGCCACCTTGTCCACCTTCTTCGCTGCAGAAAGCCAGTTTGCCTTGAACTGCTGCTCGCCCTTAGCAGTTTTTTTGGTCTTCTTTAGGTTCCGCTTGACAATAGCCCAGTATTTCTCAATTGGGCGGAGCTCTGGCGTGTTGGGAGGGTTCTTGTCCTTGGGAACCACCTGCACGTTGTTGGCGGCGTACCACTCCATGGCCTTTTTACCGTAATGGCAAGATGCCAAATCCGGCCAAAACAGTACGGAACAACCGTGTTTCTTCAGGAAAGGCAGCAGACGTTTATTCAAACACTCTTTCACGTAAATTTCTTGGTTGACAGTCCCGGAAGCTATGAAAATGCTGCTTTTCAAGCCACAGGTACAGATGGCTTGCCAAACCAGATATTTCTTTGCGAACTTTGACAGTTTCATGTGCTTGAAAACATCTGCTACCTTTCCCCTTCCTTTTGCCGTATAAAACTCCTGTCCCGGAAGCTGCTTGTAGTCGGCTTTGACGTAGGTTTCGTCGTCCATTACCACGCAGTCAAACTTCGTCAGCATCGTCGTGTACAGCCTCCGGGATCGCGCTTTGGCCGTCGTATTTTGTTTATCATCGCGATTTGGAGTCACTACCTTCTTGTAAGTCGATAGTCCGGCTCGTTTTTTGGCTCGATGCACGGTTGTAGACGATACACCCAGCTTATTTGCGGCATCTCGGAGAGAGAGGCTAGGGTTTCGCTTGAAACTACCGGCAACTCTCTTTGTCGTCTCAGCGGCTTCCGGTTTTCGATTTCCCCCCGATCCAGACTTCCTGGCTGTCGACAAACGTTCTCCAAACACTTTAATTACATTTGTAACGGTTGATTTGGCAACTTTTAGCGATTTTGCCAACTTTGCGTGCGAGTAGCTCGGATTTTCGCGATGCGCGAGCAAAATTTTGATACGCTGCTCTTCTTGCTTGGACGGCATTTTGACAACTGAAGAGTGAATTCCAAAATCAAAATAGTAGCAACATTCTACACACACACACCTTCAAAATGAGGGGTGTTCAGGTTTTTTAAATGCAAAATTGAAAGAAATACGTCAAGTTGATATTGACCAAATTTTGACCGTATCACCCTTTATATTACTCATTTGATGGCTTCTACACAACCAACCACTCTTGCTGAATAACATAAACATCAAAAGTACTTTTTCAACAACTAAACAACCTGTACTCAGCTAATTAACTGTGTTAGTGATACTTTGGAAGCATTTTTACAGTCAACTAGGTTTATTTTTAGACGTGTGCAGTTCTACAGCTTTTACTCTGCTCCTTTACAAAGCTGAAGTAACTAGTCGAGAAAAGTGATTCATGTGCACTATTATAAAGCCTCTACTCAACGGTATTATTGTAGAAAGTCATGTATATTTGTTTACGTCAGTTCAACGTGTTGGCGTAGCGAAGATGGTAGTGTCAAGGTTTGCCAATACGGTCGTCTTGAGTTCGATTCCAGGTTCCGGTGCAGGGTAAATAATTTGGTGGTGTGCTTATAACTAATTTCGAATAATTTGATTCTCGCAGCAAAAAAAAAGCGTAGATATTATTTAACTTGGCTTCAAGAGAAAGCTGTGTAGTGATTATTGCATAATCGGGTAAAAGTTGAGTTAAGCGCCTTTCAAGTTCACACACAACTAAACAGCAGGATAACAGCTGTATAGAAGCGTAAATAGATATGCAATAAGAGCTTGTTCCAACCGTCACAACAGCTAGAAATAGCTGACTAAGGTCGCCAGATTTGCTTGTATAGAGATTGAGTAAAGGTTTCCTCATATCGTATAACATTTGAATACAGCTTGAAGCTGAATAAATGAAATGAGTAAAGCGTTTACATTGCGAAAATTGTTAGTTGGGCACCTAGTGACAAGTGAGTTCCCAACTAACAATTTTCGCAATTTAAACGCTTTACTAATTTCATTTATACAGCCTCAAGCTGTTTCAAATGTTTTACGATATGAGGAAACCTTTACTCAACGTATATACAAGCAAATCTGGCGAACTAGGTCAGCTACTTATGGCTGTTGGGACGGTTGTGACAAGCTCTTATTGCATATCCATTTACGTTCCTATACAGCAGTTATTCTGCTGTTTAGTTGTGTGTGAACTTGTAAGGCGCTTATTCAATCTGTTCCCAGTTATCCAATAATGACTACAGAGCTTTTTCTTGGAGCCGGGTTAAATATTGTTCACGTTTTTGTTGGAGGAATTTTAGCTATGAATCAAATTAATCGAAATTAGTTATAAGCACAGCACCAAATTATTTACCCTGCACTAGAAGCGAACCTTGACACTACCAACTTCGCTACGCAATCACTTTGAACTGACGTAAACACATCTACTTGGCTTTCTACAACAAGATTGCTGAGTAGAGGCTTTATAATAGTGCACATGAATCACTTTTCTCGACTAGTTAATTCAGATTTGTAAAGGGGCAGAGTAAAAGCTGTAAAACTGCACACGTCTAAAATTAAACCTAGTTGACTGTAAAAATGCTGCCAAAGTAGTGCTTGCTAACACAGCTTATTAGCTAAGTACAGGTTGTGTAGTTGTTGAAAAAGCACTTTTGATGTTTATGTTATTCAGCAAGAGTGGTTGGTTGTGTAGAACCCATCAAATGAGTTATATATTCACTTATTAGCTTTGTTTTGCAGCTGCAAGTTGAGAGTTGATTAATAGTTGCATAGAAGTGACATTAGCGTTTAGTGGCTGCTGTTATTCAGTGCGACTGACAAATTGAATAATGGTTGTGAAAAAGTTGAGTAAACGCTCTACAAAACTATTTAGCTAGTTTCTGCTTGTAGCTGTATCTGCAGCTTTTTTCAGCTACTTTACAGCACAATGCTGGAAAAAGTGGCTTATAAAGCTGTAAATGATAGTTGAGAATCGAACAAGTTTGTGCTGTAATTCGGCCATTTTCTGAATCGATCACGTCAGAAGCTTCGCAAACGCAGTCATTCGGAAAGTCTAAGAAAAATATTAAATATGGCTTAAGGCTTTTAAACGAGAAAAAGAAAATTAAAAACTCTGGAGACGTGTTGCCAAATTCAGACCCCAGCACATCTATCAATGGTAAGTATAATCTATCGGGAATCACAGCTGGAATAAAATTGTATTCGCATTCGAAACTGCTGTATACAAATATTGGACCTGAGAGTAGAACAGAACAAGAGTGTCTAGTGATTATAAAAGTTTCCCGATGGGGGCACGTTTCAATGCGCGACGGTGGACTGATGGGCACTGAGGTGGAAAATTATGCACACTGTTACTTCATATTATACTGTTCCCCCTCATTCGGTCGGAAACCGATGGACGATGCTTACTGGAGCACGACGCCACGATGCTTGTGCTTGGCTCGGGTGGTATTGTGACAAAAATCGAGCGTTCTTGACTTTGACGGTCGTGTCGATGAACTGAGCAGTAAACACACCTGCCTCGGTCTAATTTTGATCGGTAAATACCAGCATAATTAAGACTGAAGAATTGGCCATATCGAACAGAGCCAAGCACCTTACACCAAAAACCGTAGCCTACACAGAAAGAATGAAACTTTTCCACCCAGTCTGGGTTTGCGCGGGGGGTTTTCCATGAACTGTTTTCGATGTTCCACGGTCTGTAATTTCCAGGAGGTAGGAGGAATAAAAGGTGATTCATTAACTCATTCGGCTTTCCTATTCCCCACTGCCCTCGTTCAAAGCAGAACCATTTTTTTCCATCAACTGGGGACTGCCAGCCGATAATTTCATTTCGATGTTTGCAAAAAAAGGTGGCTGCAAACTGTCTTTTTTTTTGCAAACAGTGTTGCGATCTTCTGAGTAAACTGACAGCCCGCACCACCCTGCTAGCGGATTCGATACGGCTTGTTTTGACTGTAATCACAATTAAGCTGATTTACCGGTTCAATGCCCCCCCTGTTATAGAAGTATTATTGCCTGTTTTCCCAACGATCTGTTCCGTGGCCTGGAAGACTGTGTAGAGAAAAAAAAAGCTTGGCCCCGCCTGGGCTCATCATCCAGTTGTTTGCTGCTTTCCTCATCTGCTCTGGCAACCCCCTTGCAAACGTCTAGATGTGATCCCATTCATCCGGGAGCGCGCCTTTCCATATCTTCTTGAGGCTGGGGCTACCCAAACCAAACGAATGTGAAGGTAGGTAATGCTCATATTGTAATCTTCCGTGTAAATCTGTTTGTGTTTTGTTGTTTTGTGTTCTTTCGATCCTCGACCATGGAATATGCATATATACTGAATCGCTTTTTCTATCAAAGACCTCGTGTTATTGCGGGCGAAATGTTTACGAGTGGAGCACACATGAGCAGTAGAAGGTAATTATGTACTTCGCTATTTGTTTTGGTACAAATAACTCCGGTTTTGCTTTGACCGTTGAAAATATGCATGGGAAATTCTGGGTTATCATTTTCTGTGGGTGAGGCGTTTTTTCCCGACCGAAAAAACTATCGCAGACTGTAATCAGAATTAATCTATTAACTCATTCCAAGCCTTAAAAAAACCGGGGAATACCATTAATTTGATAGATGTCTGTTATTTGTTTTTTTTTTATATTTTGCGCTCTACTGAATACAAAAGAATAGGCCATTGGAATTAGGTAAAAGAACTCTATATATTGCTATACGCGCTTCTAGTTTGGATCAATAGAGTTTTGAAGAGAATTCTAAGTATAACTCACAAAGAATTCTGAGGAAAATTCCAAGGTAGCTCAACTAGCATTCCATCGTAGTTCTGAAAAGAATTCCGAGTAAACTGTCAGGTGAACTTCAAGTGAATTTGAAGAGAATTAAAATATAGTTCTGTATAACTAAATCCTTTAAGGTAGTTGTGAGAATTCCTTTCAGATTGTGTGGAGATCTCAGAAAAAAATTTGAAAGAATTTCTGCAAGCATTACAATGGCATGGCAGAAGCAGACCACTCTCAATGTGTGTCACGCGATCGTCTTTTTACTCGGTAGCAACCATTGTGTGGTCCTCCTCATTGTTCTTCATTAGGGGCTGTTCATTAACTACACAGACAGTTTTTTTATTATTGACCCCCCCCCCTCCCCCTAAGTAGACAACCGTCCATACAAAAAAAAATTATTTTGTATGGGTCGTAGATAATTACCAACCCCCCCCCCCTAAACTGTCTACGTAGTTTATGGACAGCCCCTTAGCAGTTCTTTCAGTCGATGCGTCGTCGACTTTGGAAAGCAACCGTTTAGTGATGAGTGTGACAGTGCTGATCAGGGATGGAAAATCATTTACATTCATTTCGTGCATTTATTTACATTAATTTGCCTCTAACTTTTTTCATCAACAGAAAACCGTAAAATGATGTATGAAGCTTTTGTTGCTCTTAACATTAACTATCAAAATCTGAATCTCTTATACGCTCTGACCCCCGTTGGCGAATCTGCCATACAATGAAACCACTGGAAGCGGCTCCCGTTCTGGTGAAGAAGGCTTATTGGATAGCGGAAAATAAAACGTTTATTGTGTTGTACCTTTTGACTATAGTTTTAAGATGTATTGTATAGTGAACAAGAATCCTCGGCTATGTAAAGTTAATTCGGTTGAGCCTTATCAATTAAATTAATAAAAAAAAAATTGTTGGCAGTCAACAGATAGCGGGACCAAGAGCGACATACACACTTAGATTTTTTTTGCCGAGATGGGCGCCACCGAGCAGCTCGGCATTTTATTTTGCTGAATCTCAGAGAAAAACTTGCGGAGATTCAGCAAAAAAATTACTCGTTAGCTAAGATGTCGGCAAAATTCCCGTTTGTTAGCTGAATCTATCCCGTTTGTTAGCCGAACTATCGGGGCATAGCTGCGTTGAGCGCCACTTCTAAGCTGTTTGAAATGATCGTTCTGCATAAGCTGGTTCAGAACTACGCACACTACATTTCGGTTGATCAGCACGGATTTATGGCTAACCGTTCGACGACAACTAATTTGACTTGTTTCACTTCGTTCGTGATCCACCAAATAGAAAATGGTCAACAAGTAGACGCTATTTACACAGACTTATCCGCGGCGTTTGATAAAATGAATCATCAAATCGCAGTTCCTAAATTCGACAAGCTGGGAATGAACAATAACTTGCTTTCCTGACTTCGATCCTACCTAACCGGTCGAAGTATGTCCGTCAAAATTGGAGACCACGTTTCGCCCTCCTTTCCGGTTTGGTCCGGTGTTCCGGTTTGGTCCGGTGTTCCCCAGAAATGCCTAAAACTCTCGTATGCCAATGACCTGAAGCTTTACTACATGATTAAGCAACCACAAGACGCGTTTTTTCTGCAACAACAACTGGAAGCCTTCGCTGAATGGTGCCATATTAATCGAATGTCGCTGAACATGTCCAAATGTTCGGTTATTTCATTTGGCCGCAAGCAATCACTCTTCCATTTTAGCTATGCTTTGGGAGGCGTGAATCTACAACGTGATTCGACTGTCAAGAACCTGGGGATTCTGGTTGATACAAAATTAACCTTCAAGGATCACGTCACGTACGTTGTGTCTAAAGCCTCATCGCAACTAGGATTTTTATTTCGCTTTGCAAAAAAGTTCAAGGACGTTTACTGCCTAAAAGCTTTATACTGCTCAATTGTGCGCCCTATCTTGGAGTATTCGTCTATCGTCTGGTCTCCTAATTACCAGAATGAAGTTCAACGCATCGAAGCTGTTTAGCGAAAATTCGTCCGGTTCGCTCTACGTCATCTTAGGTGGAGAGATCCATTCAACCTGCCCAGTTATGAAAGCCGTTGTCTACTTATAAATCTGGAATTACTAGAAGCAAGACGCAACGTGGCGCTTTGTTGGGGATCTTCTGCAAGGCAACATTGACAGTCCTACGCTTCTTAGTCTCTTGGACATCAACACACGTCGTCGCAATCTTCGGTCGCACTCGTTTATCACCATCCCTCCGGCAAGAACAAATTATGGCTTACACGAACCTTTGCGAAGCATGTCCCGTGTATTCAACCGGTGTTATTATGTGTACGATTTCAACGTGTCACGAGAAACAAATAAGCGTAGTTTTAAACGAGTTTTGTATTTAGTTGTAGAACAAGTGTCATTGGGGTAAACATTTTACCTGTTGACTGATAAACAATAAATAAATAAACAATAAATAAATCTCGGCAAGTTTTTAACTGAGGTCCAGCAAAATAAAATACCGAGCTGCTCGATGGTGCCCATCTCGGCAAAAAAAATCTAAGTGTGTAGGTGCACAAATCAAGAAGGCTAGGGCTGCCTTTGTGAGTATACTAAATATATGGTAATCAAACCACATTAGTCATCTCACCAAGATCCGGATTTTCAATTCCACCTTGGAATATGTGTGGAGATGGTGTATATCATCTGAGATCACACGAAAGCCGCAGGTCTTCATCAACTGATACCTGTGGTAAATAATTCATGCCTGGTGATCTCACAACTGGTTCATGAATGCTGAGCTCCGTCGACGATGTCATCAGAAGCCAATACAAACAGAAATTCGATAACGTAAATGGACGTGCGCCGGTCAAGCACTACGACGGAGTGGAAGCAAGTATCAGATTGGAATCGGCCTCGGAGCCTCAGGAAGGAGATCATAAGCAAGTCGAAAAAATCGTTCACGTTAGCCCTATGCACCACTTGAGGTGCACAAGGATACGTGTGTGTGTGTGTGAGTGAGTGAGTGAGTGAGTGAGTGATTACAAAGCGAGTTCTGATGATAAGTCAAATGAAATTCTAAAGAAAGTTAGGAAACAATGCTGAAAATAGTTCCATATGAATACTGAGAAGAATTTTCGAAGAAATTCTGAGAAAGGTTGTAAGGGAATCCCGTGGAATATTTCTGAAGAGAATCGCATAGAAATGTTGATCAAAATTAAGACGGGGTGACGTTGGGCCAAAATTGAAAAATGTTTATTGATGCAAATAGAGGAAATGGATGTAATGTCAGCCTAAATGCCCCTAATATGGGCCCATACATAAATTCAGCAATCGACTAAATTTTCAATAGTGCCCAAAAATATCCATTAGTACCATCCCAATGACGTGTTCATCTAGATTGATAAATGGCAAATTTTTAGCGATGGGCCCAATCATAGATCCATAGGCAAACATTAAAGCCATTTCCCCTATCTTCAATATACAGAAAATGATTACTAGAATATGTTTCTGGAACTCCTGGAGTAAAATGTAGATAACATTAACCACTTGTTTTATTTAAATAGTGTTATAAAGTTAAGTGTCATAAATAGTAGCAAAAACACAGTTTTAAAAATGTCCAAAACAGAAGTTTGAACACAATTTTATCATCATCATCACAGTGTCAAGCAGGGTTGCTTCCACTCACTTGCTATAAAAAAATGTTTTTTGGAATTATAAAGTCGTTTGATGTTATTATGATAGTTTGTGTTTGTAAGTTAAAAGAAGAGGTTGCAAAGTATGTGTTTGACACATGAAACTTGTCAATTTCGCTTTCAGAGTATCACAATCACTCACAATTATGATTCGTGAGCGTTCACTCAGAGTGAGCGCTCGCGAGTTGCAAAATTGCTGATTGTGACTATCTGAAACCAAACTTGACAGGTTTTAAGTGTCAAACACTTGCCTATCAACCTCTTCTTGAATCTAACTAGTACAAAATATTATTACCTCTAATGATTCCAAAATTCCGAAAATCATTTTTTTATAGCAAGTGAGAAGGAAGCAAGCCTGGTTTGTGGTTGGCCCTAATCACATACAAAAAATCAGCTCAATAGGTTGAAATATTTTTTCAAATGGCGGTGAATAGACGGCACCACCCACCGCGCAATTCGGGGATTCCTGTATTATTTTCTTACAGCAACTTATTGCAAAAGCTTAAAAGCAAGTGCGGGAACAAACCTATATTGATATGATCATAAACACACTTATTAAAATAAACTCAATTTTATCCATAAATTTGACTCTGTCCACCACTTTACTATGAAGAACATTTACATGCATAAAAAATAAGTTCCTAAAGTCAAAAAATAATTTATTTCAAAATCATATTGTGTTCTTACTTTCTTGGGCGGTCTATAAGTTCACGAACTGGAAAATTTTCAAGGTTCCAAAAAAATTAAGTCCAGACACTTCATTTTTTTTTTTTTAAGTTCGAAAACAAACAAACCAGTTTAAAGTTCAGTATTTTGAATATTTCTGTTAGTTTTAAATCTTGAAAACATCAGGATCCAGAATCTTGGAAATGTCTCCATGTTTGAAATATTGACCTGAAAGTTTGCATTTTTGTAAGCCCCTCAAAACTCACCGAATCTTGAAGAATCTCCTCATACAAAATCATGAAAAATCTCTAAGCTGAGATCTAAAAAAAAAATCAAACTTTCAGAGATTTCTAATTGTCGATAATTTCAGATTTTTTTTTATATCTAGAATCTCGAATATTTTTCTAGGTTTGAAGCATCTTCATACCCTTGGAACTTTCCACTGCTGTTAATTATACACACTGCATATAGACTGCCCGCATAAACAATAACCATAAGAAGTGCCTAACCACCAATTCGGGATATCATCCCAACTTTATGTGGAAGGGTCGTACCATCTATGATATTGTTAGTGTATGGTAGCCGTTTATTAGGGTGGTCAATACTTGTCTTATGAATGCCAAACAAACTGTCAAAAAGTGCAACCAAAACAAAATCGCCCTTTGGTTCTAGCAGAGAGAAAGAGATAGAGCTTAAGGTGATTCCTTGCGGAGTCCACATGCACTTCCACTTCGAATTTTCAGGCACACAAATCTCGGAAATCAGTGCCCCATTTAATTTTAAATTGCTACTTCATGTATGCTGCAGTGCAGCAAACGTGGAGTAACAATTTAAATGTTGCACGTGTCGTAGGCATGTTTTGATTTATTTTTCAGTTTCATGTTTCATTAATTGGCCAGTGTTTATCCAGTGTCTATAGTTTTAATTAGAACTCTCCCAAGAGTTCCCATAGAATCAGGATTTCCATAAAGTTCACCTTAAAACTCTTTCATCTAAGAATTTGCAAACAATTATCATGGAAACCCTATGGAATTATCCTCGGAAATTGGGTATGAAATTCACTCAGAATTTTCATGGGTTAGTCCCATAAATGCTTTGAAATACTTCCAATCCAATCACCAGAATTCAATGTATATTTATGATCATGGAATTTTTCTCAAAATTACATTGAAGTGTCCTCAGAATTTCATATACATAATACTCATGAAAAATCTTTTGGAATTACCCTAAAAAGCTTTTAGAATTCTTGGAATTCTCATCAAAATTAGTATTTGATTCTAGTCAGAACTCTCCTGAAGTTCTCCTTCAAATTCGTTTTAAGTTCTTCTAGAATTCTTCTCAAATTCAATTGCAATCCTTCTTAGCATACTCTAAGCAGTGCTGATAAAATTCATTTCTTGTACACTCAACTTAGCTGAAAATGAAGACAACCTTAACAGATAGACCAACTACCTGCATGAGTTTTAATTTTGACATAACAACATTCTCTTGATCAGGGCAACCTCTGAGCATCGAAGTCAACATTTGTTTTTCTTCATTCGTGACTGATGGATGTTCATTATCGGCTCTGTTTTGTCAATAGGATGCTGCACGCTGACGTCATGAATGAACGCGATGAACCCGCATTCATCAGTTTGACATCCAGTGGTGGTTTGTTTACCTTTGCTTGTTAGTGGATTCAAGTAGATTTCAGGTTTTATATAAAAATAATTAAAAGATATGATATCCGACTATGTTCGTTTGAAAAATATTCCTCTCCAAAAAATCTAAAAAAAAGAATTTAAAAAAATTTTCATTTTTTTTTCTACACCATATAAACAAACCACTGCTAGATGTCAAAAAAGTGAGGTTAACCCGACGGTGCAGCTCCCTACATTAATATTCGTCTTCATCTTGGTGGGGGTGATTTTGAGGATCGAATTGCAAAATGATTATTTTCATTGTACACAAATAGAGCGCTGAAGAACGGGTCGTGTAGGTTTTTACACAGGCTCTGGGGTCGACAGTATTCAAAATAATCATGTTGCTCAAAATGAATTTGATTATTTTACTTTTGAGGATCGCTTCTGATTTTGACAATTTTGGGTTGGAAAAGCAAGCAGTGGTGAATATCAACAAACGCGTATTCGTTGCTGTTTAATTGACTCATTTATTCGTTTCGCTCATACTTCACAGCGAAGATATTCAAAACCAACGCAATTCATCTACAGTGAGTTGAAGCGCTACTCCTTGCTTGTGATGGTAAATGATAAAAACCGAGGGGGCGATACATCTAAATCTCAATTCTAGATGCTCAAAAAATTTCACACTTGCGAATCAATCTTCGAAAAACCATCTTTCATTTCTCGCATCTACTTGCATCGTGCTTCATCTTTTTGCAGGAAATCTTGAAAATCGACATAAATCTCCCTTCTATCTACTCAGCGTGCGTACAGCTAGCCACAGCAAAACACAATCTTTTCTTCATCGTAGATAGAGTCGTCCCCCTCGATAAAAACAGACACTGACACTAAGCATTCTCCGAAAAATCCTATGGAGTTATGTTTCGGCTTAGTTTCTATGCTGTCAGAAATTCTCCTTTTAATTGCCTTTCAATTCTTCTCAGGATTAAAATATCATCAGAATTATGTTGGAATTTTCTTCAGAATGCTTCAAAATAATCTCGTAAATTTCATAGAATTTTCTTTCGAATTTGCTTTGAATCCTATTTAGGATTCTTTTTAAATTATACTCAGAACCTCTCAGAACAAACTTGGAATTCTCTTAAGGTTTCTCCTGGAATCTGGATTTCTTTAAAACTACCTGGCAAGCAATATTCAGACTTCACCCCAAGTTTCCCTCACAATTTTTCTTCGAATTGCCTTGAAGTTAAGGCTAAAGTTTCTTATGAACTCACATTAAAAGTATTAATCAACACGGCTAATGAGAACGACCCAAACTTGAGTTTAGTTAACTCATAATTCAAATAAAGTTCAGGAGCTCAGCGATGAGTAAATTTTCCTCATGTTTTTCCACGTTTGTACAGGAAAAAATTCCCAAATATGAAAAAAATAAAGATTTGATTCACTCAGTCTATTGGTGCTACTCCTAGACTGAGCAAAATTTTCATCAATTTTGCTCATTTCCCGGCAGATTTTTGAGTTTTTCCACAGGAAAACATGAGGCAAATTTTCTCATCACTGAGTTCCTGCACTTTTGGCGATTATGAGTGAACAGGGGCCTAGTCAGTAAAGGCACGGTATTACCAACAATCAATGCGAAACTAACGATTTTAAATTGGCTCACTACTTGACTAGCCTATTGGTCCCAAGCAAACGATAAACGTACCCCATTCTAGTCGAAATTCTAGTACTACGAAATGTTTGTTTTGATTCGCTATGAAAGTTTGACAGATAAAATGAGGGGTTATTGGTTTTTCCTATGTTTCGAGGGGTGAATCGATTAGCTTGGGACCGAAGAGAGTACCAGAGCTGAGCCAAAAAGTTGAGCACGTTATTTCGGGACCTTCTAGTCTTAGAGTTATCTCTATTGTATCACCAAGCTGGAGGCGGCGGGTTCGATTCCCGGTCCGGTCGAGGAAATCTTTCGGGTTGGAAATTTTCTCGACTTCCCTTGCCACACAATATACAAATTCATGCATTGAATGCAATCTCTCTCTCTCTCTCTCTCTCTCTCTCTCTCTCTCTCTCTCTCTCTCTCTCTCTCTCTCTCTCTCTCTCTCTCTCTCTCTCTCTCTCTCTCTCTCTCTCTCTCTCTCTCTCTCTCTCTCTCTCTCTCTCTCTCTCTCTCTCTCTCTCTCTCTCTCTCTTTGTCTATCTCTCTCTCTCTCTCTCTCTCTCTCTTTTTCTCTCTCTCTCTCTCTCCATGTCTATCGTCTGAAATATTTATCTTCATCCCGCATTTTTCTTATTTCCAAGCGACAGGGAAATACAAAACGAGCAAGGACAAATTCGAGAAGATACAATTCGGTTTCAACATCTCCCTTTACCAAACTCCCCTGTTCAAGAGGGATGGTGAGTGATATTCCCCCCGCCGTCACTGTCAAAAAGCTAGACGTTACAATAGCTGCCATTTCCAAATCTACGTCTTCCTACCTTCCTTCTACCTGCCTTCCTTCAGATAACAACTTGAGTGCGGTAAAAGTCGCCAGAGCTGTTCCAAACACATCGTCGGTACATGAGCGAGTCGGCAATAATTTCTTTTTGCCAGTGATGGCGGGGTGGAATACCCCTCACCATCCATTGGTAAAGCGAAATGATCTAACCGATTTGTAATTTCTCAATGTTGTCCTTGCTCGCTTTCTACTCTCTATATACAATTTTCACACTGCCGTACTCTAACGTATAAAAATTACCACTTTAGTCTGTTATTTGAAATTTAACATATTCAACTTATTTGTTATTTGAATACGCACTGAGAAAATAACGCAATAACAAATAAGTACTTAAATCACCATGTTCAGGGGAATATGAGGTAAGTCAAACACCCATAGGATTGTTGTTGATTTATCGTCAATAAATACAGCATTTTGCTGGTAAGAACCGAGGGGGGCGACACATCTAAATCTCAATTCAAGATGCTCAAAAAATCTCACACTACCCAATAAATCTTTGAAAAATCTTCTTTCATTTCTCGCATCTACTTGCATCGCGCATCATCTTTTTGCAGGAAATCTGCAAAATCGTGATAAATCTTCTTTCTATCTACTCAGCGTACGCGCAGTTAGCCACAGCAAAATACAATATTTCCTGCATCGTAGATAGAGTCGTCCCCCTCGGTAAGAACAGTATTCCATAAGTTAAACTCATGCTTAAAGAAACTGCATATACCGACTGGCACTGGGTGTAAACAAAGTATTTTCCCCAAATTCAACTGTCAAGTTGGCTGCCATGATTTCAAATTGGTTCACTACTTGACTAGCCTATTGGTCCCAAGCAAATCGATTAACGTATCCCATTCCAGTCGAAATTCTAGTACTACGCAATGTTTGTTTTGATTCGCGATGAAAGTTTGACACATAAAATTAGGGGTTATTGGTTTTTCCTATGTTTCGAGGGGTGAATCGATTAGCTTGGGACCGAAGAGAGTACCAGAGCTGAGCCAAAAAGTTGAGCACGTTATTTCGGGACCTTCTGATCTTAGAGTTACCTCTATGCTAAAACTCCGTTACTTACGAAGTTAAAGGAGAATTCCAAGGTAATTGTGGGGGAAATTTTAAAGGAATTTTGGGGAATGGTAGAATTAGAGAATATGTATAAGAGTAACGCCAACAGAAAAACAGTGGCACTCGCACACGATTTTCGAAAGATTCCTTTCCCTTGTCCTTGGCATCAGATGACTTGTGTGTCAACTACAAATGACTTCCAATGAGAAAGAAATTTAGCGGCTGTAGTAAATTATAATATCAATGCTTTTGTCGAACTATCCTAACAAAAAAGTAGAACGAAATTTCATAACTGATCTCGTGACAATTTATTGCTCACTGCGTGTTTATGCCAAACGTTAAATTGGATAGTTATTAGTTGTTTGAGAGATTGATAATCCCATGGCATGATCATGTAGCTGTTTTGTGGGCAACACCTTATTCTGTAGTGTCAAATAGTAGCCATGTTTTTTTTTGTGATCTATGCTATGCCCCAGAAACACCAATGTGAACAGTTGTTTGAGCCTAACAATAAGCGAAGACAAAATATCAAGAAGACTGGCAACTCTTCCATTTTATCATACGTCCAGTATGAGACAGGCAGAATTGCGTCAAAGGTAAATACTCCGAACGAATTGAATAGCAAAGGTTCCATCCTGTATTTGCTCATGTTTCTATGCGTTGCTTCCACCTTTGCTCGAGCGTAGCGCTACTGTGTCTGTCGCTTGGATTCAGGCAAAGTTGCCAGTCTTCTTGATATGTTGTCTGCGTAATAAGTCTATTAACTAACTATTTGCAGTTTATATGGAAATTACTATGGGAAAACAAAACTTTTTGTTCATTGTCTTCTAGCCTTTTTACGTATTGTACTGTTAACAAATTCTATTACTATTCTTATGGGAATTTTTATAAGCTACAACTTTGCAGAAAAATTGTTTTTCAGCCAAACGTCAAACTAAATAGTTATTAATTGCTTAGGGATTGATAATCTTATGGCAAGATTAAGCAACTGTATTGTGGGCAACACTGTTATCTGCAGTGTGACATAGTAGCCATGATTTTTGTCCTCTATTCTACGCGCCATAAACACCAATGTTGCCTGCTGAACAGTTGATTGAGCATAATCATAAGACATCAGTGACTTGAATCATTAATAACTTTTGTTCCTTACATTTGATCGAAAAGTGGTCTTGAATAAAGTTGTAGCTGAGAAAATTTTAAATAAGCTCAGCTATCATTTTCTGAAGTAGAGTGAACTGGTGAATTTTGAGATAGATATGAACCGAAATTAAGGTTTCTCCATAGTAATTCCCATATAAACTTCAAATGGTTTGTGCCAAGTCAGTTTCTCACTCAATGAGTTCAAATTTTGGGAGGCTAATCAGGGCCCAATTTGGAACCGTTTGAGCACTGTGCAGCGAAAATTTCAAATTTTGCATCAGTCTACTGGCTACGCCCTTAAATGTAACAAACGCACTTTCATTTTTAAATGATAGACTTGTTATAAATTCAACATCAGATTTTACTTCAGCGGATCCAAATCAAATTTAACAACCTAAAGGTGTAAAGAACGATATCCCAATTATTGACATTAAGGCTCTGAACCATTTGGTGGATTATTTTAACTTTTGGTTAAAATTTGACAGATGGAAAGTTATAGATTAACCCTGCTATCCGAGCGTGGTTACTTCTGACAGACAAGAAGTTAAATTTTGACAACCTTGGCTAAGTTCTTCTCGAAAACCGGTCGATCGACAGCACATGGATTTTCGAACATACAAAATAACTTTCGAAATGTCACTTTTAACCACGAGTTAAATTTAACTCGGCAAATGGTTCACAGCCTAAGAAGTAGTTCATCGAACGTTTCAGTTAGTTCGAGTCTGGCGAAAACTTTTGTTACAGTTATAATTACAATGTAAGTAGTTGATCTTCGAAACTTACCTTCAAATTCTGCTTGCTCATTGCTCTTCACGGTGTCTGCAACGTATATGTAACCCTGAGAAAATTCCTCTACTGCTGCATTCTCTCAACCTTGTTGAGACAATCTTTCCGTCATCACGTTCTACGAGCTCAAATGACTTGAATCACTTTATTAGCACTCTGCAATCGATATCACATGATACCAGAACTGATAAAGATTCCGCTTTGGTTTTTCCCAGTGCAGAGAATATTCACGCTAGCACAGAATTTCAAATTCCACCAATCTCACTTTCATCCGATCGCAAAGCTGCATCATCACTGAAGCGCACTCTTTTCCACAAGAACTCGTTCACGTAAATCACCCACAAAAAAAATACTTTTTCACCACCCGAATGCCACCCACATACTAATCTGGATGCGATAGTTTTTTTTTTGCCACGCTCTCTTCAAGCTCGGCGACAGCCACTCTGGTGTCGTATAATAGAGCACACACAGCATCAATTCGGCACTGCAAAACCCCACCGATGGATGCGATGGTATCCAGTAGCAAAACAGCACAGACACACGTACACTCAGCTGAATTTTCCCATCATAGAGTCCCAACGAAAAACGACCATTCTTCTGCTTAGTACCAGACACTGCTGCTGACTATTTTTTGCCGTCATTGTATTCTACACCGTGTGCATAATAATGGGTGATCCGCCCTCGACGCTGGCTAATGGCACAATCACCATAAAATGTGCCGCTTTTCACGCTGCTGTGAAATTGGAATCATCACAATGGGGAAAAAAAATACAAACACACCCCAGCACACCACCCAACTCTCTGGAGTTGGAGCCCCGCAATCGGGTTCTTTGTGGATCACTACCTACTGAGCTGTGGAAGTTACTGCATCGAATGGCAGCAAGCACAATGACAATTTTTCACTCCACTCTATTCCCCGGTTCAACCGGTCGACCAATGGGTTGCGATCATGAAAAAGACGAATATGCTAATGAATTCGTCATGTTTATAGTCCGATTGGTGTTCGCTGCTGGAATGATTTATTTATCCCGGAGAGCGATATGATCGATTTCGTAACGACGACGACGACGACGACGATGGAACTATGGCAGCTATATTTTCGCAACGCTCCTCTGTTATTAACTAAATCGTGATAAGATCATTCATAAACGGTGGAGCTAGTACGTAGCATCAGGCCGACTCCGATCGGTTGGGAAAAGGGCGAACGCGAGCTCGTGGCTGGAGGAAAGCGAGATTTTCATAGGGAGGTAAATCACCCACCCAAACCGAAACCCCGATGCGTCGACGACCAACGGGATGTTGGGGTTCAATGGGCTGCTCTGCAAAGTGGGTGTTTGAAGAAAATGGCGATATTAGTGGTATGGTGATTAAAACAAAAACAATTACGTATCGTAAAAGGGTGAGCTTTAATAGTATATTCTAAATATTTTTTACAACAATGAATGTTGAATCTATGGATCCCATCATCAATTCGTTAGTAATATGTCTAACAAAAATTATTGTCCTCCCACTATTTTTTGTCTTTTGACCGAGCATCAGTCGATTCAAAGACATAGAATTACATCCGTTAGTATTATAAATCCACGTAGTCACCACGTTATAGAATTTATAGTTCAGACATTTAACTCAGAGTTGGAAAGCTTTCGAAATATGAGGCTTTCTACGATGTGATGTGGAAAAGATTTTCTTTGAAATTTCACATCATTTAACCAGCGATGAAACTTAACTACAACTCTCCTATTTCACTATTGGAAATTCAAAGTTTGCCACGATTCTTCATTCCCATCATCAACGCGTTTATCGCATATAAAATGTATAAAATTGTTGCTTTTTTCTCTTTCACCAGCACCAATCCTATTCCATTCAAATCTGCGCTCAACAGTCAGTCAGGATGATGATGATGCTGATGGTGTGATGGTCTGATTGGGAAATGCGTTTTGAGTCCTCTCGTCTCTCGGCGCCTCTCCCTCAGTGGGAGGGCCAATACTTACATTCATTTTGCATTGTATCCGCAGCCATAAACAGAGAGCCTCTAGCTAAACAAAAATGCTACTTTCTATGCCTTCAGACCAACATCCCATCCCAGCTACCCATACCATCACGTAGCAAAATTGTTAGTGCTGGACCCTGGCAACTGAACCATGACTCCGGTATTTTCAGAACACGATTTTTTCTCATCATTTTCCAACTGCACACAACACAGCATACCTAGCCATCACGATGGTCGCACCGATGGGTAGCTTTGTGAGCCCAAACTTTAAATTGATTGCCCGGAGTGGCGCAGTGCCTTCATTTAGCTGCATCAGCTAGCCGCAGATTGATGATTTTGTATCGATCCAGCGTGAAATGTGAGCCCTACCCATCGCTCTGTTTGCGCTAGAGTGTAGCGTTTATTTGCTCTGCTTGTTCCAGCCAGTATTTCAGAGAATAAATACGATCGAAGGTGCCGTGACGGGCTGGTTGGAGATCAATTTCACACATTAGACATCAACATCACAATGCTGCTGACTACGCTGTGGCAAATACCTATTCAGGTTGCGTTCCGTTTTTGTCAACGCAACATGCGAATTGCAAACGGTCCAACTAGATTCTGCTAATTATTATTTTTTGTTAAACTCTTTATTTGTTCCAAATTCAAAATAAATTACATTTCATTTTAACCTAGGTGCTCCAGTTACTACAGTAACTTACCAGCCTTAATTGCTATGATATATAGCTAAGTGTTTTTACATTGTTCCTGCCCTGGCAATTCAGTATTTTAAACAGGTTTTTTTAAACCTACATGTCAGTATAACAATTTAAATCTTAAAACTAAAAACTAACACTAAATATTAACTAAGTATAAAGGGAATTAATCATTGCAATTGAGGATTACAACGATTTTTGTCTGAAATTATTAAGTATTTTGTTGGACATTTGTTCTAAAGTCTCAACATTCGAAATTCTATGTACTTCGGTAGTACTGTACCAGGGAGGCAACTTCAAAATCATCTTCAGAACTTTGTTTTGAATCCTTTGAAGTGCTTTTTTTTTTGGTAGTGCGACAACTAGACCATATTGGCACAGCATAAAGCATGGTCAGTCTAAAAACTTGTTTAAATATTAGAAGTTTATTCATCAGGCAAAATTTGGATTTCCTGTTTATAAGAGGATACAAACATTTTATATATTTGTTACATTTGGTTTGAATGCCCTCAATGTGATCTTTAAAAGTTAATTTTTGGTCAAGTAAAGGGTGTCCACGATGAAATTGCCACACACAAAATTGATTCGCAAAATTCGAGTTTTCATCCGATTGCCATCAAATTTTCAGGGATTGAGAAATAACTATTAAACTTCATTTTACCATTTTACTGGTATTTTATTTACAGTCCATACGCAAATGCCCGCACCTTGGCCTTAACCGCGGCCATAAGATTCTGCACAACCTGTGAATCAACCGTTTTTTGCATGTAAACCCATACTTTCTTCAGTTCCTCGACTGTCTTCACTACCTTAGGTCGTTTAAGAAGGTGCTGCTTCATAATCGCCCAGTACTTCTCGATGGGGCGGAGCTCCGGAGTGTTGGGAGGGTTGAGCATTTTCGGCACGAAATTGACCTTATTGTCCGCATACCACTTCAGCACGTCCTTGGAGTAGTGGCATGAGGCTAAATCCGGCCAGAAGATTGTTGGGACGTTGTGGGCCTTCAGGAGAGGAAGCAGCCGCTTCTGGAGGCACTCTTGTATGTACACCTGTCCGTTCATCGTGTCCTGGGTCACGAAAGGTGCACTCCGCTTCCCGCACGTGCAGATGGCTTGCCAAACCAGGAATTTCTTCGCAAATTTGGACATCTTCTGAGTGCGGACATGCTCCGGAACGCTGAACTTATCCTTGGCCGTGAAAAACAGGTTGCCGGGGATCTGTTTGAAGTCGGCCTTCACATATGTTTCGTCGTCCATGATGCAGCATTCAACTTTCGTCAGCATGTTGAGGTACAACTTCCTGGCACGGGTTTTGGCGGACTTGTTCTGCTTCTCGTCGCGATTAGGGGCCTTTTGTACCTTGAACGTTCGAAGCCCAGCCTTAGTTTTGGCCTTCTGGACAAAACTTCGGCTTAGGTGCAGCTTCTTAGCCACATCCCTAACGGAGACGTTCGGATTTCGGTTGAAGGCCCCAACTACGCGGTTGTGATTTTTGGTGTTGTACGGAATACTTTTTCCTTCACTTCTGGGCTTCCGATCGGTGGTCAACCGTTCCTCGAACCGCTTAATCACTCGGGACACCGTGGAATTCGCGATTCCCAACGTTTTAGCGATGGAACGATGCGAGAGATCCTTGTTTTCGTGATGAATGCGCAAGATTTTATCACGCACGAGCTGTTCTTTCGACTCCATTTCCGCGAGTTTTGATCACAGGACTTTAAAACTTGCAGGATGTAAATAATGCACCATGAACTAAATCCACCCAAATTTTCATTAAATTCTACCCAACGGTTAAAAAGTTAGAGCAATTTCATAGTGTGGCAATTTCATCGTGGACACCCTTTATTAATCCAAGATATTTCACTTGGTTTGACCAGGAAATAGGAACTCCGTTCATAGTGACTACGTGACTACTACTAGGTTTCAAAAAGGAAGCTCTAGGCTTATGTGGAAATATTATAAGTTGAGTTTTGGAAGCGTTGCACAGTGGCACGAATATGAATAAAGACGGTCAAAAATATTTTCTACCCTTTTTCGACGTTTTAGAGACTGGGTGTATTGGGAGAAGTTGCTCAAAATTATAACTCGCATCTTTTGAAATACACACCTGAATAATCTTTAAGCTAGTATTACACATCCAAATTCTAACTTTTTCCAGTTACGAGATAATGGTTCCATGTCTTGGACAAAGTTGCAGAGCAGTTGATTTCATGAACATTTGCTAAAGACACCAAATTTCTACATCATAACTCTGTAGAGCTATAATAGATTTTCTTTTAAGACTACATTAAAATTGGTTTTTTAAGTTAATTAGTGCTTTTTTTCAAATTTGATCAATTCATCATGTTCTAAGAAATTGTTGGCATCACTAAAATATACAACTTTGCTGAATACACCAATGCTTTTCATTGACATCAATGTGATATACAGCCCATCAAGCGTTTTTGTGACGTCATATTCAACGGCTCGAAAAGAGGGTGGGCGGGCCCTGGCGGGGTCTAAAACTGGTTGTATTTTGAAGATTACCTTATAAAATAGTACTTCTGAAAATTTCAGCGTTGGGTACTGAGGGGTACCTAGCCAAATCTCGATTCGAAATTGTCAATATTATATACAGCCCATCGGACGGTTTTGTGACACCATATTGAACGGCCCGAAAAGATGGTAGGCGGCCCCTGGCAGGGTTTAAAACCGATTGAATTTCGAAAATTACATTATAAAATAGTACTCCTGAAAAGTTCAGTGCTGGGTTTCCAGGTGTATCTAGTCAAATCTCGAGTCGAAATAGTCAATGTTATATGTACCCCATCATGCGTTTTTGTGGCGTCATATTCAATGGCTCGCAAATAGGGTAGGCGGGCCCTGATGTAGTCAAAAACTGATTGTATTTGGAAGATCACCTTATAAAATAGTACTCCTAAAAATTTGAGCGTTGGGTACCGAGGGGTACCTAGTCAAATCTCGTTTATATATATTTAGTACAAGTTATAAACCAATGTGTGCCACGAGTGTGCTACTTACTTATGATAAAATTTACAACTATATAAAAAATGCATTATCTTGAAATGTAATCAATGGGTTTGTTCATCAACTGCATATTCTGAACTTTGATACTTTGAGTATGCCAATATTGGAAAAAATATGTTTTAATTACTCCTTACCTGACTATCTTCGATAATATTTGACATGACGATTTCCATGAATCTGCTCCGCCGACACTTTAAACAATTCCATCCGACAAAGATTGAATGAATTCATTTTGAACCACAACTGTTCGTGAAAAAAATCACACCTAGATAATTAAATAACCTCTATCGCTCTTTGCTATCGCCAAAACGTCAAGCGCAAAATAGTCATCTGCAGCAGTGTTCAGCGATGTGCACGCGGAAGTTTCAAACATCTGTTGTGAAGTCACGTTCCATGTTCTGAAAAGAGGGTAGGGTGGGTAGGTCCAAAGTTGGAACCCTTTAGAACCGTAGTCAGAATTTTATCATTTATTCTAGTTTTCTTGAAAGTTATACCGATATTTTAGTCCATATTGTATATAATAAAGGGCAAAGAATATACCAATATTATTAGCTTGCATTATAATATTTCCAACTATCAACATATGAGTATCAATATTGCAATGAATGTACATATCAATGTAGGTACACTGAAGAACAAACCCATTAAATACATCTCCAGATTAAGCTTAATAATTTAAATAATTTGCAAGTTCAAACATGTGTAGGTTAAAATCATTGATTCATAGCTCAATATACAACGCTGAATTTTTCAGGAGCACTATTTTATAATGTAATCTTCGAAATTCAATCGGTTTTAAACCCTGCCAGGGGCCACCTACCATCTTTTCGGGCCGTTCAATAAGGCGTCACAAAACCGTCCGATGGGCTGTATATAATATTGACATTTTCGAATCGAGATTTGGCTAGGTACCCCTCAGTAAATTTTCAGAAGTAATATTTTATAAGGTAATCTTCAAAATACAACCAGTTTTAGACCCCGCCAGGGCCCGCCCACCCTCTTTTAGAGCCGTTGAATGTGACGTCACTAAAACGCTTGATGGGCTGTATATCACATTGATGTCAATGAAAAGCATTGGTGTATTCAGCAAAGTTGTATATTTTAGTGATGCCAACAATTTCTTAGAACATGATGAATTGATCAAATTTGAAAAAAGCACTAATTAACTTAAAAAACCAATTTTAAGGTAGTCTTAAAAGAAAATCTATTATAGCTCTACAGAGTTATGATGTAGAAATTTGGTGTCTTTAGCAAATGTTCATGCAATCAACTGCTCTGCAACTTTGTCCAAGACATGGAACCGTTATCTCATAACTGGAAAAAGTTAGAATTTGGATGTGTAATACTAGCTTAAAGATTATTCAGGTGTGTATTTCAAAAGATGCGAGTTATAATTTTGAGCAACTTCTCCCAATACACCCAGTCTCTAAAACGTCGAAAAAGGTTAGAAAATATTTTTGACCGTCTTTATTCATATTCGTGCCACTGTGCGTTGTGAGAAATCTTCCATTTTTTTTTTAAATAAGAAGAGAAAATATCTAAACTTTTCTGCAGTCTGTTGCAAATAACACGAAGACTTCTTCCTTTCGCGGAAATGCCTGTGTCATCAGCGAACAAAGATTTGTGGCAACCCTGAGGCAAATCAGGGAGGTCCGAAGTGAAAATGTTATACAATATAGGCCCAAGAATGCTACCCTGAGGAACTCCTGCTCTAACAGGTAGTCGATTAGATTTGGAATTTTGATAATTTACCTGCAGAGTTCTGTCAGTTAAATAATTTTGAACTAATTTCATAATGTAAAGTGGAAAATTAAACTTTTTCAATTTAGCAATCAAACCTTCATGCCAAACACTGTCGAATGCTTTTTCTATGTCTAGAAGAGCAACTCCAGTTGAGTGGCCTTCAGATTTGTTTGAACGAATTAAATTGGTAACTCTTAAGAGTTGATGAGTAATTGAATGCCCATGGCGAAATCCAAACTGCTCATCTGCAAAAATTGAGTTCGTATTGATGTGAAGCATCATTCTATTTAAAATTATCTTTTTAAAAAGTTTACTTATTGAAGAGAGCAAACTTATTGGACGGTAGCTAGAAGCTTTAGCTGGATTTTTATCCGGCTTCAAAATGGAACAACTTTTGCATTTTTCCATTTATCAGGAAAGTATGCCAAATGGAAACATCTGTTAAATAATTTTACCAAGAAAGACAAGGTACTCTCTGGGAGTTTTTTGATGAGGATATAGAAAATTCCATCATCACCTGGAGCTTTCATATTTTGACAACATCAAAAATATTTTCCCGGAGAAAATATTCAGAAAATCCCGAGCAACCTGATTCTCAATAGGACTAGTAAGACGCAAACTGAAATTATGGAAACTCTCGAATTGCTTAGCAAGTTTCTGAGCTTTTTCCAAATTTTGTGATCAAAATTTTACCACCTTCTTTAAGCGCTGGAATAGGCTTTTGAAGTTTTTTTTCAAAATTTTTGTGAGTTTCCAAAAGGGTTTGGAACTCGGGTCTAATTTAGAAACATTATTTTCAAAAGTTTTGTTCCTCAGGGCAGAGAATAGCGTTTTAATTTGTTTTTAAAAATCCCGCCAGATAACTTTCATGGTAGGATCGTGTGTTCTTTGATATTGTCTCCTACGGACATTTTTAAGACGGATCAAGAGCTGAAGATCGTCGTCTATTACAATTGAATCGAATTTAACCTCGCATTTTGGTACTGAGGCAGCTCTTACTTCAACTATAGAAATAGTCAGAGATTCAAGAGCATAATTAATTTCATATTTGGTTTGCAAAGGAATGTTTGGATCAAAGTTATATTCCATAAATGTTCGATATTGCTCCCAATCAGCTCTATGGTAATTGAAAGTAGAGCTGTTGGGATTATAAATTATTTGTTGAGATATTTCAAAAGTTACTGGAAGGTGATGAGAACCGAAGTCAGCATGGGTAACCAATTGGCTACAAAGTTGACATGAATCAGTTAATACCAAATCAATAGTTGAGGGATTTTTTGCTGAATAAAAGCATGTTGGGCTGTTTGGATATTGAATAGTGTAATAACCTGCAGAACAATCATCAAACAGAATATTACCATTGGAATTGCTTTGAGCATTATTCCATGAGCGGTGTTTTGCATTAAAATCACCAATAATGAAGAATTTAGACCTATGAAGGGTAAGTTTCTGTAGGTCACCCTTGAGAAAATTTTTTGCTGGCCTACGCATTGGAATGGCAAATAGGCAGCTATAAACGTAAGTTGTCCAAATTTTGTTTCAACAGAAACTCCCAAAGTTTCAAAAACTTTGGTTTCAAATGAAGAAAGAGTTTTATGTTTGATTCGTCTATGAACAATGATGGCAACGCCACCACAGGGTCCATCAAGACGATCATTTCTATAAATGAAATAATTTGTGTCCTTCTTAACCTTATGGTCAGGTTTAAGGAAAGTTTCAGTTATAACGGCAATATGCACGTTATGAACTCTCAAAAGTTAATTAGCTCGTCTTCATTATCTTTAAGAGATCAAGCATTCCAATTTAAAATATTTAATGCTTTAAAATCCATTACTGAATTTCAAAGTCATGACAATATTGTTTGCTAATTTTACTCCAGTTTGAATAGCATCACACATGGAGTTAGATTTAAGCATATTAGAATCATGTCAATTGATGATTTCTGTAAAAATTCCATTTTAGGGGCTGTAATGCTTCCAAAGTCAAAATTGTCAAAATTTCCGTCAGAATTACGTTGGTTAGTATTTTGATTTCTACCCGCTGCATAGATAACTCCATTAACTCGCTGAACATTGTTAGCAGCGAGGGGAGTAGGTACAGATGAAAAATTTGAAGCAGGGGTGATATTTGTACCTACGGGTACGAATGTAGAATTTGTTCCTCACTGACCGTTGTTAAAAGCAGAGGAATTTGTACCTTGTTCGGAAACGTGGAGCGTTTCCTACCTGCCGCTTAGAACGAGATTGTAGGATCGCTTTGCGAGTCTTACATTTCCAAAAATTGGATTTGTGGTTTTCACCACAATTTGAACATTTAAATTTCTTAGGATCTTCCTTCACAGGACAGTCGTCCTTTGCGTGAGAGGAATCACCACAATTCATGCATTTAGCTGGCATGTAGCAATTTTTAGTTCCGTGACCCCATCCCTGGCACTTACGGCACTGGATGAGGTTTTGGAAATTTCCTCCAGTCTTCCTGAAGTGTTCCCACTTCACTCGGACATGGAGCATAAGGCTAGCTTTTTCTAAGGCCTTAAGGTTGTTTAGTTCAGTAGACTTGAAGTGAACTAAATAAAAATCATTAGAAATCCCGTTGCGTGAATCGCCAGGACGGGATTTCATTTTCATTTTGATTACTTGGAGTGGCACAACTCCAAGTAATTTTGCCAGTTCATCTTTGATCTGATCCAGAAATTCACCACTGGTCAGTCCTTTCATGACAACCTTGAACACACGTTCAGTTTTGGTGTCGTGAGTAAAAAAAATTGTGCTGCTTCTCAGTAAGATACTTGAGAAGACATTTAAATCCGTCCAAGGTTTCAGCCAATACACGGCATTTACCTCGACGTCCAATTTGTATAGTTCGAAAGTTCCATGCGAAGAGCATGGAACTCGGAAGTGGTTATCACAATAGGGGGAATCTTTTGCTTCTTGGCATTAAGCCGGGAAAGTTTACTACAATTTTTCTTGAATGATGGATCATTCTCATCATCCGTGAGCAAATCAAATAGATTACTAAAATTAATTTCATCAGAAGGGGGTTCAAGAGCTTGCCCCTTTCTTTTGCGTTTAGGCGCCATGGCGGCAGTAAATTTTTATCCAAATCTACTTCCAAGCAGATTACTATAAGAATCTGAAGGATCAAAGAGGAATTTTCCAAATCGATATCCAAGAAGGATTACCTCGGGTAGGGTCCAAACATGGATCGAAGACGAATAAGAGTAGAAAAAGGTAGAAATTTTACAGGTTGAGCACTGAAAAGTGCTGTTTAAATTTGTTGTAGCTTTAGGTAGCAGTAACACTTCCTTCAGCAACCGGCGGAAACTAACGATTTTAAATTGGATCACTACTTGACTAGCCTATTGGTCCCAAGCAAATCGATTAACGTACCCCATTCCAGTCGAATTTCTAGTACTACACTATGTTTGTTTTGATTTGCTATGAAAGTTTGACAGATGAAATGATTATCGATTAGCTTGGGACCGAAGAGAGTACCAGAGCTGAGCCAAAAAGTTGAGCACGTTTCTTCGGGAGCTTCTGGTCTTAAAGTTACCTCTATGCTTATACCATAGAGGTAACTCTAAGACCACTGGGTCCCGAAGAAAATCATTATTATTTTTGGCTCACTCAGTACCAGAACAACGGTCCCAAGCAGTCCCAAGCTATTTCACTCACCCCTGCATGTTCTGCATGAATCCACACACCCCTGATGTTATCAGTCAAACTTTCATAGCGAATCAAAACAAACATAGTGTAGTAATAGAATTTCAACTAGAATAGGGTACGTTAATCGTTTGCTTGGGACCAATAGGCTACTAAAGTGGTGAGCCAATTTAAAATCGTTAGTTTCAAATTGATTGTTGCTTATACCTTCCATAAGACAAACCACAGAGATCCTATAAAAATGCATAAATGGTATGTACAAATGGTACATTTCATTTGACACATGATCTTCATTAACTTTTTGCAAGGCGTCTGCTTATTAGTTGACTTATACATTTTATGAATAATAAGCAATCGAAATTTGCCAAAAGGTATAAGGGGATTTCTCTCTGCGTAGGAATGTTCCACATAACCGGTAAAAATCATTATAAACAACTCAATTTTATAATCGGCCGATCAAAGAAATTTTTTCGAATCATTCATTGGCCGCACCAAGGCCCGCCCAACTAACAATTTTAGCTGCAAACTAGCTTATACAGCCGAAAATTGTCTTTTGCAGCTAATTTTTGTCTGTATAAGCTGATCTGCAGCTAAAATTGTTTGTTGGGCGCACGCTAAAACCATAGAGGTAACTCTAAGACTAGAAGGTCCCGAAATAACGTGCTCAACTTTTTGGCTCAGCTCTGGTACTCTCTTCGGTCCCAAGCTAAACGATTCACCCCTCGAAACATAGAAAAAACCAATAACCCCTCATTTTATCTGTCAAACTTTCATAGCGAATCAAAACAAACATTGCGTAGTACTAGAATTTCGACTAGAATAGGGTACGTTAATCGTTTGCTTGGGACCAATAGGCTACTAAAGTGGTGAGCCAATTTAAAATCGTTAGTTTCATATTGATTGTTGCTTATACCTTCCATAAGACAAACCACAGAGATCCTATAAAAATGCATAAATGGTATGTACAAATGGTACATTTCATTTGACACATGATCTTCATTAACTTTTTGCAAGGCGTCTGCTTATTAGTTGACTTATACATTTTATGAATAATAAGCAATCGAAATTTGCCAAAAGGTATAAGGGGATTTCTCTCTGCGTAGGAATGTTCCACATAACCGGTAAAAATCATTATAAACAACTCAATTTTATAATCGGCCGATCAAAGAAATTTTTTCGAATCATTCATTGGCCGCACCAAGGCCCGCCCAACTAACAATTTTAGCTGCAAACTAGCTTATACAGCCGAAAATTGTCTTTTGCAGCTAATTTTTGTCTGTATAAGCTGATCTGCAGCTAAAATTGTTTGTTGGGCGCACGCTAAAACCATAGAGGTAACTCTAAGACTAGAAGGTCCCGAAATAACGTGCTCAACTTTTTGGCTCAGCTCTGGTACTCTCTTCGGTCCCAAGCTAAACGATTCACCCCTCGAAACATAGAAAAAACCAATAACCCCTCATTTTATCTGTCAAACTTTCATAGCGAATCAAAACAAACATTGCGTAGTACTAGAATTTCGACTAGAATAGGGTACGTTAATCGTTTGCTTGGGACCAATAGGCTACTAAAGTGGTGCGCCAATTTAAAATCGTTAGTTTCGTATTGATTGTTGCTAAAACGGCCAACCATGTATTATTTGGGTGTTGTGTCCTGAGATACCGATGTCATTGTCATTTTTTGCACAAATGCTAAAAAAAAACTTCGATTTTCTTATATAGGAATAAAAATAGACAGATAATTTACAATTCATTTTACGGTTCGCTAATATTTCGTTTGTAGGCCCTTTTCAAATGATATTTGGTAAATGCTACGCTAGTAGAAAACTTAAGGACTGCTTAATAGACATATAATATAGAAAAAATAATTTCTTTTCAGATTTTTATGTGCATCCATAGATTTCAGCTTTTGTACAACTGTAGCAGCAAGCAGATTTAAATAAAATGCTCAATTTGAAAAATAAAAGCATTTTAAGATTGCACTCGTCTACCTCCCCGTGTAAAATTTTGAAACCATCATCACTCTTATAGTTCTTCTATTCTCCACGAGTGCCAACTTTGATTTGCCAATTAACTCAGAGAATTTTCCTTCCATACGAAATTAACTCAGATTTGGAATAAACTGCAGTTACTCACAAGCTATGAGTAACTGCAGCTCGTGATTTCGATCTTATTCCTCAATTTGGTGTAAATTCGAGGGGCACGAAATACAAAGAAGTTAAAATGCAATCAAAAGTACTTAAAGCAATTAATGCATTTTGAAGTAGTACTGACGGTAATTAAAATTGTCTATCCGTAATATATGTAACTTAAAGTATTGAAAATGTAATTAATGTACGAAATTTCAACTTTAATTAATGGAGTTAAAAAGTAGTTAATCTTCTACATTGTATAATTAATGTAATTAAAGCAGTAGTTAATGGAAATTATTTAATTACAGCCGTTGCCTGCGTTGGAGTTAAAGGTTATTGCGTGCCCCTAGCGAAATCACACATGTCATATGATAGTTATTTGATAACTTTCTTATTGCTCGAATGTTATTCTACCGTTTGTGTTGTGTGAGAGAGACGACGGTAGAGCATGAGTGTACGAATACAAACAGACTGTCGCGAACGACAACGAAGCGAGTGTAGTAAAAACCGTCAACCGTTTCAACCACTGGTGGTTACACATGAATTTCACATTCATCTAGTGATGGCCATTTTTCATTCGAATAATCGAATAATCGATTAACGAACCGAAAAGTAAAATATTTGTAATCGGTTATATCATGCCGATATAAGCATTAACTTCTCCAGAGGATCTTCATCCATCGTTTTAAATATATGCAGCACTCTCATTGATGGAAAAATGACAGCACAGCGAACAAAAAATAATCGATTAGCTGTTAATCGAGTAATTAAAAAATGGGACATCTCTGATTTTGGTGTGATTGTTTTGATAAAAAAAAAAGAGCGCAAATTTCATCTCTACAGAGGGGGTAGCAAAACCACACAATTACTGTGCATCCGGGGGGTATTCATTGGATGGAAGGGACCATGAAAGAGGACACTAAAATTGAAAGTTTTGCTTCCGACTGTTTCATCTTAGTATTCTTCTTTGGTTTTACTCAGGGGGAACGACACTCACTTGGATATATTTTTTCAGTCTAGTAATTACTTGGGATTTTCAGGGGAAAAAATAATTGTTGGGATTTTTTTGAGTGTGTCGTGTTGACGAAAATAGAGCACGGATGGAAAAAATAGATGGGATAGATCAGGGAATGGATGTGATGTAATGTGGACCCTACACGATTGCTTTTATTGACAATAATCGTATTGTCAATACATTCAATATTGACGTCAATACATCGGTATTGACAATATTTCTGTATTCACATCATCAATTATAATGTCAATAATTCCCCTTCGCGTCAATATATTGTTACGTGTGGGGTTTGCTTAAGGGGTGTTAAAAAGTTTCAGAGGAATACAAGTCCGAACACGAAGAGGATAGGTGTAAAAAGAAGACTAATCTGCTGCAATGCAGCGTCCATAAATTACGTGACGCTTATAGGGGGACGTAAGTCACCTATATCGTAACGAATTATTACATAGGGGATGAGGAGTAAAGGGCCACCCACATTAGATCCGTTTGCGTTGCGTTGACGTAAATTTGACAGTTAGACAATAGATTTAGCTGTCACTTTGCCGCAACGCGTCCGATCCGGATCTAATGTGCGTAGGCCTTAAAGCTTTCCGTTACGTAACAACGAGAACATTTTTTTTTGTTTATTGATGTAAAGTTTGAAAATACAGGTCAAAAAATGTCATCACTAAATCTTGCCTGCAAAATCGATATGTTTTAATGTTATATCTTGAGATTTTTGCTATGCTTAAACTTTTGAAAATCAGGTGCTCGATGGTACGTTGATCTTTTGTTTTTATTTTGAATATTAATAATACATACCGGAATCAAAAATTAATTAAATGAGACGGATTTTAGAGCGTTACGTACTAAATAGAGGGGAATCATTTTCAGTGTAACGTTTTGTTCGAAGGGGGGGGGGAGGTCGAACATATTGATTTTTAGCGTAACGTAATTAATGTACACCGCCCAACAATGTTAAACAAAGATCACAGCTCAAGTGCAGAAAACGGTTCCGTACCAAATAGGTTGAAACTGCACCGTAGGAGGAACGGGTGGTGGCGATGGATCACTAGGTTCCGGTTAATATTCCCAGCTGTATTTGGACGGGAACTTGATTCACAATATTCTCGTACAGAAACTCCATCAGCCAGTGGGTGTATTCCTTCACCATTAGCTCTTTTTTCTCCGAATCCTTGACCAGCAGCATCAACGAGTAAAACTTGGCCCGAGTGGAAAAAATGATCTGAAGTCCTTTTTCACCTGCTTGTCGTAACTTCCATGCTACATCACACAGACATCTGGGCTCCTATCCGTGGACTTCGATCGGTTTGAGTCCGGGAAATGGATGTACGTTGCCGTCTTCTCCGTGATGCACTTGATGTTGTCCCGCGACCGATTTTAGACGAGTGGTCCATCACCTTTTTTTAGTTTTCGCACCGGTTTTTAAGCGGTATAGCCAGCTGACATACATGGTGTTTGTTGTGGAGATTGTTGACAGTGCAGAGTGCTTCGCGGTCGACCTGAAAACTTCGAGAAATTGCACGGCTTGCTTGACAATTTGTGTGCATGCAGAAGGGATAAGTTGGAATAGAAAGAATAAATAAGATCTGGGGGGGGGGACGTGCTGTCAAATCAGCCTACTGATCATTCTTGTATGAAACTGGTTCCAAACGTAAACAAACGCTGTAGGTTTCTTATGGCTTGTTTACGTTTGGAACCAGTTATGCGAGGTAGGCGACGATTGTTCGTATTTGACAGCCACCTCCCCCCTTGAATAGGATGGATTGAAATTTTGTGCACGTTGAAAATTTTATGAGAGGTTTTGGTAAAAATGGGATTATACCTGAAGTGTCGTTCCCCCAGGTTTTACTATAAGATCTCAGCAAACATTTCATTTGTTTGCTGAGATTCAGCTAAGCATTATCCGAGACTTAGCAATCAAATGTCACTATTGCTGAGATCTCAGTGAAACTTTTTTTTGCCAAGATTTGCACAGCCAAGCTCGGTAGAAAACATTAAGTGTGCAGATTTCCCCATTTACCATAGATTTCATTTTGGAAACAATACATTCTATGGTTATTTTATATATTTTTTTTTTTCTTTGATTTGTTTTCCGTCGATCTTGTTTTCCGTGCTGAGCACCAATGCTACCGACGCCAGGGAGGCAGCTCCCACACCTGGACCCTACCTATCGACCCATCAACTCATGAACCGGGGACCAACGGCTTTACTTCCCTTCCGAAGGAAGGCGTGATCAGAGATGCTATGCCTCAGAACATCCCGGCGGCGCCGACTGGAATTGAACCCAGGCCTGCTGGGGTGAGAGGTAATCACGCTTACCACTACACCACCGGCGCCGCTGTGGTTATTTTATAGTTTTGGATTGTTTTGGACAATACGATTTATTGTAAATACAATAAATTCTATTGTATGGCTGCAATACATATCTTTGTACCTCTATGGTTATTTTTTTATCGGGCTAGCATGCATCGAATAATTTATTTAACCCGATTTTAGGAATAACAATAAACGTCAATATTTACCTCCCAAAGACCTTCCGTTCATATTTTGTTTACCCACCTCGCAATTAGCGACTCACATCTCTAACAAGTGCACTGTCAACTGGCGCTTCTTTATCGATGTACGACTGCCGTGCGGATTTTTTGTTTTGATATTACATCAGCAGAGAGATCACCCGCTGATGAGAAAACTTTAAATTTTAGTATTTTTTCACTCAAAAGTTCCGCGATTCCAACAATGACCGAGAAGGAAACCAGTGACAACCCCAAGCAGAAAAATACTCCACCAATTCCGAATGCGGTCATCGATCGTCAAGGCGATGGCGATGGAAAACAGTGGGGCTACGATTTGTACCCCGAACGCCGGGGTGAAAAGTACAAACCAAGCTGGGGACGAGTGTTGCTGGGTATCGAGGGTACCGAAAATCTGGACAAAATCAAATGCGAACGGAATGTGTACTCCTGCATCAAGAACAGCCCCATGGTGAAGCTGATGATGGGCGCGCTCAAGAGCTCTGGATGGTGAGTGTGCAAGTTGCAACTATGGTTTCATGAAGGGTCACTTAATCTGGGAGCGTACATTCCAGCGCCATCGATATTCGGCGGCACATTGCCTGCGAGGTGTGTGACGTGTCCGTTAGCGGTGGCTACGATCCGGTGCTGAATCAGGTGGTCGTTTGCCAAAACATTGCCCGCAACGAAGGCATCGTTCAGGGAGTGCTGACGCACGAAATGATTCACATGTTCGACTACTGTAGGAACGACTTGGACTTTAAGAACATTGACCATCTGGCCTGTACGGAAATCCGTGCCGCCAATTTGACGCACTGTTCGTTCATGAGTGCGTGGACCCAAGGCGATGCCTCACCGTTCAAGATCAAAGAGGCACATAAGGTAAGTTTGTTGCGAATCACGAGAATGTTTCAAAAGTTCAATGTTTATCATTGATGCATTTCATTCGCAGGATTGTGTAAAAACTAAAGCGCTGAACTCGGTGCTAGCTGTGAGGAAGGTCACAACCGAAGAAGCAATTGAGGCCGTAGAACGAGTATTTCCGAAATGTTACAACGATTTGGAGCCAGTCGGTCGGCGGATACGGAGGAATTCTAAGGATATGTACAAAGCGTACTTGGAGGGACCGATGTACGGATATGACGTTGATTAGTACCTAGGTAGGTTTTGCTGAGTTGGGCCTAGTAAATTTATGAAATTACGAACTGTTTACTATTTGGAACCTTATATCACTTTCCATTTCGCAGCCACGTGCCTCAACTGATAACAGTCACATCTTTGCTTGATGTCCTATTCAAAGTATGCATTTATGAGTAGTTTAAGGGGGGACACCTGTTGAGATTTCTGAAAAAAAATTGTATTTCTTGTAATTTTTTTTATAACGTTAGAATAAATGCAATCACTTAGGATGTTCAGTATGTTATTAAGCAACATTTCAGCTTTATTTTCGAAAATTCTCAGCCCAAATTATAATTAATTTTTCCGCTGTTGGCGGCTCTTTTCTCAAACCATTTTTTTACTTGGATCTCATTCTAGTCAAAATTCTAGTACTACACTATGTTTGTTTTGATTCGCTATGAAAGTTTTACAGATAAAATTAGGTGTTCGTGGATTTTCCTATGTTTCGAGGGGTGAATCGATTAGCTTACGACCGAAGATAGTTCCAGAGCTGAGCCAAAAAGTTGAGCACGTTTCTTCGGAACCTTCTAGTCTTTGGGTTACCTCTATGATATTACCATAGAGGTAAATATTACCGTATTCAGTAGTTTGCTGAATTTTTGGTATTTACAGTACGCAAACTTAAAAAAACATCCAAGTATGTAATTTAGTGGTCCAGTTTTGTGAAATTGCCGGCGCCGGTGGTGTTGTGGTAAGCGTGACTGCTTTTAACACCCCGATGGGTCTGGGTTCAATCCCAGCCGAGGTCTGTGGGATTTTTCTGAGGCATAAAAATCTCTGGTCACGTTTTCCTTCGGAAGGGAAGTAAAGCCGTTGGTCCCGGCCCATGTGTGTTGAATGGGTGCGATATCCTACGCAGGTGTGGAAGCTGCCTTCCGCACATTCGATTGCCGTCAATGGATGGCAATCGATGTCCGTCGGTGATTGGCACTAGATTGCGGAACAGAGACCGACATTAAATAAAGGAAAAGAAGTTTTGTGAAATTGCTGGTATAAAATCATGCCAAAACTCCCTGCTGGTGGTCCAAAACTCCGGGAATAAATCGAGAAATTGATAATCTGCATTTTCAGGTCACCATCCCTAAAAGGCGAAGAGAATGAACGATTTTCTTCTTCTAGTACTGCGCAGTCATACCATGTCATACTTCCGGTGCAAGGCGACTCCACTGTAGACACATGCAACAAAACAGAACATCACCGCGCGCAACACTCAAACGTCAAGTGCAGTTGTAAGCTTTTGAAAGGTTAATCTGTTTTCCGAAATCAGTCGTAGTCGTGTTTACATCAAGGTATTTTCTCCATTTTTTTTTTTTTTTAATAAAAGATTGCATCAGTTCAATGTCGAGAAACGATAAGGCAATATTGTAATTACAAATTTCAATTACTCTCCAATGTTTGAAGTCGTAGATTGCAAAAGTTTTTGAAAAGCAGATGATTGCATTCCTTCCGAGTATTGTGGGGGCTGTGATGTCGGAAAAGTGTTAACAAAAGAAGTATAGTAAAGTGTTCAAGTTGTTTTTTTTTTCTCGGACTGCTTGTTCCGGATCTTTCTTGAAAGTGAATTTTTGTTGTGGTCACATCTCGTTAGGTTCCGAAAATGAATTCGTTCTTGCGGGGATCAACCAATTACGTGTGGTGTACGACCAGTGTCTTGGGTAAGGGTGCTACCGGAGCAGTGTTCCAAGGTGTCAACAAGCACAATGGCGAACCAGTGGCCGTCAAGACGTTCAACCAGCTTAGTCATATGCGGCCGCACGATGTCCAGATGAGGGAGTTCGAGGTGCTCCGGAAGGTGAAGCATAACAATATCGTCAAACTGTTGGACATCGAAGATGACCAGGAAGGTCGCGGAAAGGTGATTGTGATGGAATTGTGTACCGGAGGGAGTTTGTTTAACATCTTGGATGATCCGGAAAATACATACGGGCTTCCACAGAGGGAGTTCCTACTGGTGTTGGAACATCTGTCCGCTGGAATGAAACATTTGAGGGACAATAATTTGGTTCACAGGGATTTGAAGCCAGGAAATATCATGAAGTACATTTCCGAGGACGGGCAGACGATTTACAAGCTGACGGATTTCGGAGCAGCACGAGAGTTGGAGGAAAATCAGCAGTTCGTTTCCCTGTACGGAACGGAGGAATATCTCCATCCGGATATGTACGAGCGAGCCGTCTTGAGAAAATCTATCAATCGGAGCTTCACAGCGAACGTAGATCTCTGGTCCATCGGAGTAACACTGTACCATGTGGCAACGGGAAACCTTCCATTCCGTCCGTACGGCGGACGCAAGAATAAGGAAACGATGCACCACATCACTACCAAGAAAGCTCCGGGAGTGATTGCCGGTACGCAGACCAGCGAAAATGGTCCCATCGAATGGGCTCGACATCTGCCACCACACTGTCAGTTGCGGGCAGGGCTGAAATTTCTCGTCACGTCACTGCTGGCAGGTCTTCTGGAGGAAAATCAAAAGCGTATGTGGTCCTTCGATCGGTTCTTCTACGAGGTACAACATATCCTGAACAAGAAAGTGCTGCACATTTTCTACACCAATCAAGCGACCTCCATCGAAGTGTACATGGATCCGGAGGAGACCTTCTACAATTTGAAGGAGCACCTCCTTATACAGACAAAAGTGCCGCATAACGCGCAGCTACTGCTGCTAGAGTCGGAGCTGTTTGAGCTGAAGGTTGGAGCCAACAGTAGCGGTAAGTCGAACCTATTATTGACGTGATGAACGTTACAAAAGTTTCTTTTGATTTCGCAGCCCGCGGATATCCTACCACGGAAACGGAAAGTCCCGTCATGCTTTTCAACATCGAAAATAACAACGTAACGCTTCCCAGCGAGCTGGATCTACCGAAGTTCCCTTCGTTCCCGAGTGGGGTGTCGGTCGAAAACGATGCCAGTTTGGCCAAGGTTGCGTGCAGTGTCGGTCACGAATGCAAGCGACGGGTGGAGACTTTCGCCATGCTGGATACGCTGATGAACAAGGCGGTGGAGCAGTTCGCGGGGCTGCTGACGAACTTGCTAGCCAAATTGTCACAGTATGTGTTGATTTTTTAGAAAAAAAAATATTAACTATAGTTCATTGCAATGCTTCTGCTTTGGGTTTTTTTACAGGCGGGTCAAACACCAGGAAGACGTTGGTAATTCTGTTTGGGAGATTTCTGATCTGGTTGAAATAGCTGTGTTAAATGTAAGTATGAAACAGAAACTGAAATGTGTTATTCTAGGCTAGTCATATTACCGTGAAGGTACCATATTGTGCATAGTTATGACATTTTTAAGATTCAAACATTTTAATGACATTTAAATTAATTATTAAGTAAAATGTATTGATAATATCTATAACAATCGAAAAAATATATAACTATTGTAGGTAAACCGAACATCGTGTCAAAAGCGATCATTTTGTACACAGATATGGAGTGCCTAATTATGCGCACTTTATTGCATGTGTTCCTAATTGTGCGCAGCTAAAAAATAGTATTAAATAGTTGGAATATATTGTTACACACTACACCATAATATTATATTGATAATTTTACTTTCTTTTTGAGGTCTGCTTCTTGTCCTTCTGTTGCATTTGCTTTTTCATTTCACGGTCAGCTTTTTTCTTCTGCTTTCTGATCCACGTTGATTTTGACTTGCTCCAAATCATTGCAATATTTTCTAAATTCTTTTCACTGGTGGCCAAGATCAGGGACACGTGGGTGATAATTTTTCACTGGTTTTGATGATGAAACTGACACCGACGGTTTGAAAAAAGCCCTTTCATAAGAATCTTCGATACAATCTTTCGATTGCTATAAGATGTCACTCGGCACATCATGCATGATGGTTTCCGGTTGTTGCTGCTGTGGCATTGATGTACCAGGACCCGGGGTGAGCTGTTGATGCATATTTTGAATCAATATTACGACGATCATCTGGAACATAATTGACCAGTTTGTCAAGCAGTTTTGGCGTGACTTTCTACCAGCGATTCCACAAAACTGAACCAATTAATTTCTATTTTTTTATGAAACGCACAAATGATGCCTACTTTTCTAGTGGTTCTAGAAGAAACAATCTCAAAATAATGTTTTATTTCAAAGTTCGAGTGGTAGTAAACGTCATTTTAACTGCTCGAATGAAGTGGTTAGTTGATATTTGAATATTTTTTTATCTAGTTCGGAGCCGATAATTCATTGTTCTTTGTTTGTAACAAAATTCACTTAATTCTATGTCTAGTAGGAGTTGGGCCGGATACTCGCGGCTTACTCGAGGTTAGAGGGGTACATTGTCGAAGGATAGGAAAAGGGGAGGAGCTTGGGAGTAGGGTATCGTTGCCTCATCAGAGCGTTGTCGCCAGTATGAACGGTAGTGTGGTTCTAGATTCGTCTGGAGTTCGACCGGCTATGGTGACCAGTGGGCGACGATGAGGCTCATCGAGACGGGGGACAAGACAAACAAAAACTAATAAAGAGATACAAAAGACAAACTAATTAAATTCTTATACCAGACATTTGCAGAAACACATAAATCGACTGCATATAGCAGAGATCGCGGGTACCCAACACGTCTCTGATAGGGATATAGGGTTGTCTTCCTTGGGCCTCGAGGGCATTCAAAAGTCGCTCTCTGGCGGCGTCATTATCCGTACATTGCCAAACTGCGTGTTCGATGTCATCGTAACCGTTTCCACACCGACAGATGTTGCTGTCCACGAGGTTAATTCTATTGAGATGAGCATCTAGCGAGTAGTGGTTGGACATAAGTCTACTCATCACGCGAATAAAGTCACGATTTAAGCCCAAGCCTTTAAACCACGCTCTCGAAGAAACATTAGGAATAATTGAATGTAACCACCGTCCAAGATTTCCAGTGTCCCAATCGGTTTGCCAACTCGAAAGGGTACTCTGACGCACTAAATGGTAAAATTCATCGTGTGAAATTTGCCTGTCATAAAATTCGCCTTCCTGCGCGCCCACCTTTGCGAGAGAGTCCGCCTTCTCATTGCCTGGGATTGAGCAATGTGAGGGGACCCATACAAAGGTAATCGTATATGATCTTTCGACCAGTACACTCATCTGCTCCCTTACCTTTGAAAGGAAATAAGATGAGTGCCTACTTGGTCTCATCGACCGAATAGCCTTAATCGAACTGAGACTATCCGAGAAGATGAAGTAATGATCTGCGGGCATGTTGGAAATCATCCCCAATGCGAAGTTGATTGCTGCCAGCTCAGCAACATAAACGGAACAAGGTTCCTGAAGTTTGCGGAAGGCGCTAGAGTTTTCATTGAAGACACCGAAGCCAGTGGATCCACTGAGACGAGACCCGTCTGTAAAATATCTGTTCACGCAATTGACGTGTTGGTACTTTTTAGTAAAAATACGTGGGATAATAATAGTTCGAAGTTGATCGGGAATCCCATGAGTTGCTTGCTTCATGGTCAGATCATATTCAATTGAGGAACTGCGATTGGTGAAGTGAACACGGTCTGGAGTATAACAAGGAAGACACATATCTGATGATATGTAGTGGTGGTAGATTCTCATAAATCGAGATTGTGTGTTCAGCCCAAGAATTTCTTCAAAATTTTCAATTATAAGTGTGTTCGTCACTCCGCATTTGATTAGTATTCTGAGAGAGAGCTCCCAGAAACGGTTCTGGAGGGGTGTTACTCCTGCCAGAACCTCGAGACTCATGTTATGCGTTGAGTGCATACAGCCGAGAGCAATACGCAGACAACGATATTGAATTCGTTCCAATTTTATTAGGTGACATTTTCTTGCCGAGAGAAAGCAGAAAGAGCCGTACTCTAGAACAGAGAGAATTGTTGTTTTATAAAGCGTTATGAGGTCTCCCGGATGAGAACCCCACCATGTGCTGCAAATTGAACGGAGAAAGTTGATCCTCTGCTGACATTTTTGCTTCAAATACGTAATATGGGTATTCCAAGTGCACTTTGAATCAAACCAGACCCCAAGGTACTTGAAAGACAATGATTGAGTAATGTTTCTGCCCAAAAGATTAAGATGCATTTCGGCTGGGTACCGCTTTTGAGTAAACACTACCAGTTCAGTTTTCTGCGGCGAGAATTCGATCCCTAGATTCCTAGCCCAAGAAGACAAGTTATCTAAGGGCAGGCCCATGTAGCTAATTCTGGAAGTTGTCAGTTGTCCAAGGGAAAAGTTCATTTGCTTTTCTGACAACAAATTGTACAAGAAATTATTTAAAATTCCAGAAAGTCCACATCTGTGCAGATTGTCTGACAGAATTTCAATGGAAACTGAATCAAAAGCCCCCTTAATGTCCAAGAATACTGAAGCCAATTGCTCCTTGTGCGCAAAGGTCAGTTGAATATCTGTGGAAAGTAGCGCTAGACAATCGTTTGTTCCTTTGCTCTTGCGGAACCCAAACTGTGTATTTGATAGCAAGTTATTTGTTTCGACCCACTGATCGAGTCTCCGAAGGATCATTTTCTCCAACAATTTCCTAATGCACGAAAGCATCGCAATCGAACGGTATGAATTATGGTCAGACGCTGGTTTGCCAGGTTTTCGAATGGCTATTAAAGGGTGATACGGTCAAAATTTGGTCAATATCAACTTGACGTATTTCTTTCAATTTTGCATTTAAAAAACCTGAACACCCCTCATTTTGAAGGTGTGTGTGTGTAGAATGTTGCTCCTATTTTGATTTTGGAATTCACTCTTCAGTTGTCAAAATGCCGTCCAAGCAAGAAGAGCAGCGTATCAAAATTTTGCTCGCGCATCGCGAAAATCCGAGCTACTCGCACGCAAAGTTGGCAAAATCGCTAAAAGTTGCCAAATCAACCGTTACAAATGTAATTAAAGTGTTTGGGGAACGTTTGTCGACAGCCAGGAAGTCTGGATCGGGGGGAAATCGAAAACCGGAAGCCGCTGAGACGACAAAGAGAGTTGCCGGTAGTTTCAAGCGAAACCCTAACCTCTCTCTCCGAGATGCCGCAAATAAGCTGGGTGTATCGTCTACAACCGTGCATCGAGCCAAAAAACGAGCCTGGCTATCGACTTACAAGAAGGTAGTGACTCCAAATCGCGATGATAAACAAAATACGACGGCCAAAGCGCGATCCCGGAGGCTGTACACGACGATGCTGACGAAGTTTTACTGCGTGGTAATGGACGACGAAACCTACGTCAAAGCCGACTACAAGCAGCTTCTGGGACAGGAGTTTTATACGGCAAAAGGAAGGGGAAAGGTAGCAGATGTTTTCAAGCACATGAAACTGTCAAAGTTCGCAAAGAAATATCTGGTTTGGCAAGCCATCTGTACCTGTGGCTTGAAAAGCAGCATTTTCATAGCTTCCGGGACTGTCAACCAAGAAATTTACGTGAAAGAGTGTTTGAATAAACGTCTGCTGCCTTTCCTGAAGAAACACGGTTGTTCCGTACTGTTTTGGCCGGATTTGGCATCTTGCCATTACGGTAAAAAGGCCATGGAGTGGTACGCCGCCAACAACGTGCAGGTGGTTCCCAAGGACAAGAACCCTCCCAACACGCCAGAGCTCCGCCCAATTGAGAAATACTGGGCTATTGTCAAGCGGAACCTAAAGAAGACCAAAAAAACTGCTAAGGGCGAGCAGCAGTTCAAGGCAAACTGGCTTTCTGCGGCGAAGAAGGTGGACAAGGTGGCTGTACAAAATCTGATGGCAGGGGTCAAGCGTAAAGCCCGGCAATTCGGATTTGGAAAAGCGGAAGCCTAACTGAATATTTTTCCTGAATTTTATACTAATTGAACTTGAAAAAGAAATTTAATTTGATTTTTTAAATAAACGATTTCACCGATTTACACGCGTTTTCCCTTGACCAAATTTTGACCGTATCACCCTTTACTTTGACCTGTCTCCATTCAGGCGGTATAATCAACAATCAATACGAAACTAAAGATTTTAAATTGGCTCACTACTTGACTTACCTATTGGTCCCAAGCAAACGATTAACGTACCCCATTCTAGTAGAAATTCTAGTACTACATTATGTTTGTTTTGATTCACTATGAAAGTTTGACAGATAAAATGAGAGGTTAGTGGATTTTCCTATGTTTCGAGGGGTGAATCGATTAGCTTGGGACCGAAAATAGTACCAGAGCTGAGCCAAAAAGTTGAGCTCGTTTCTTCGGGACCTTCTGGTCTTAGAGTTACCTCTATGGTATAATGTTGTTTTCTAGTAAGGAATTGAATAAGTCTAGCAAGCGTCTTTTAGCGATATCTGGGAGATTTTTCAGAAGATTGAATTTAATCATATCGCTTCCCGGTGAGGAGTTGTTCGATGAAAGGATATTTGAATATTGATTACGCATTGTTACCGTCAATATATCATACATTACCCAGGGTGGCCAGCAAACCGGGAAAACCGGGAATACCGTGAAATATCCGGGAATTGGAAAAGTAACCGGGAAAACCCGGGAATTCAGCGAGAGAACCGGGAAAAATAAATTAACCATACCATAGGAGCAAATTTTTACACAATAATTTCAGAATAAACCATTAAAACAGAGTGATCCTTTACCAAATGAATGTCTTGCTCTATTTGCTGCAAAATTTTCTTCAGTTTCCCGTCTTATTGTTTTTAGAATTGAATCACTCAGCAATATTGCAAATTGATTTTTGTTGTCTCAATTTCAGATGTAAAGTGCATGGTCCTTAAAAGAAAATATTGAAGATGCTGTACTTTGGAAGCAAATATTAGTAAAAACCGAAACTGAATTATGCTTTTTCGGAGTTTTAATTTTTCGTTGATCAAAATTCTCATGATATCAATTCCAGAATTAACTTGGAATTCTGTTCTGAATTATCTTGAAATTGTTCTGAAATAAACCAAAAAACACTCCGCGTCATAATTACCGTTGAATTCTTTTGGGAATTTCCTCGCAACCCCTTATAAGAATTTATTTTTCCCTTGAGCCTATCTGGAGACTTTTATATCTTTATAAATCTTTTCAAAATTTTCTTTTAACTCTATTTAAAACAGTAGTAATCTTTCGAAAATTTATTTAGAAACCGCTTGGAGTATTTTAAAGAATTTCTCTCTAACTACCAGCAAATCTTTTGCAATCAATTTTGTTGAAGTTCTGTGATGAATCTTTCGCACTAGGGTTGAAATTATTGCCAGAACACTCTTAGAACTCTGCTTCTTGTAGAATTATGATCATAATTCTCTTGGAATTCTTCTTAAAATTCATCTGTCATATAAATCTCCTCAGAAACACGTAGGGATTTTCCGCAAATTTTTGTATTCCACTCCTTTTGAAATTTTCTAAAATTACCTAACAATTTAATTTAGAACTTGCATTCTTCTCCACAGAAATCCTTCCAAATTCATCTAACAATTTCTAAGGATTTCATGTCAGAATAATTCTGGAAATCTGCTCAGAACTTCTCCTTCGAAAACTGTGTGGGAATCCTTCTCAATATTTGTTTGAAAGCAACACTTTGAATTCTTTTAAATTTTACTATAAATTCCAGGGTTTTGCCGCTAGATTCTATAGATTGTTATGTAATGTTTTACAACCCTTATAATGCTTCCAAGTCTCAGAGCGTGACAATTATGACTCCACGACTCATAAGTAGGTTTTTTTCAAATCTGTGATCTTGAAATTTGTTAAAAATCTCACATTTTAATTAATTTTACTCCAAATCTTGCATGACGAAGATTGTTATTAATCACAAATTTAAAATAAAAGTTCTAGTTTCAGACTCTACACAAATTTTAAAGCTCCAGAATCTTGGAAATCTTCTTAAATCACTTTTTTTTTATCTTTTCAGTAAATTCCTTTCAGCACGTTCTTAAAAATGCGTTCAATTTCATTTTTTTTTTTAATATTAACAACCGGGAATTTTTTAAGATTTGAACCGGGAAAACCGGGAAAAAACCGGGAATTTCAAAATTAAAATTCACTGGTCACGTGATTATCATTCATATCCTACTCCTCAAATCCGTAAAATGTCTTCTGGTTCTTGCTCGATTTGGCTTGCACAAGCATCCCGTTTTATTTCCCGCCACAAGAATAAGTTCGTCCGGACCAAACAAAATTTGAGTACCGTATGCGTGATAATGTTTGCACCATCGTACAAATAACGTTCCCGTTTCACCTGTGCATACAATGCCTTGGTTTTCTTTGCACGCACGTAACCTATAGCTCATACCGTAGTAGGCTGTGTATAAAATAAAATGATTTACTTGGGACAGTTGCACCATGACGAAGTGGCAGCGTATTCGTGATTTCTCCCACGCGCAAATGTCGCAAAAATTTCAATCGCCGTGGGAGTGTATCGGTGGACCGTCAAAAGGGTTTTACACCGAGAAAAGAAAAGACAACTATCCGCGAAGGTGGCCAGAGGTCCGAGGTCAGCTCGGGTTCCGAGGGTTATCGCTGCTATCAAAAGGAAGAGTGAGGAAGATTCGGGTGAATCCAGTGCGTTCAATAAGGAAAATGGCAAAGGAACACGGGATCAATGACTTAACGGCAACGGAAGATCGTAAAGAAAGATTGCGGGGCGAAGGCGAGGGCACGGGAAAAAAAACTCACATGATTACCAACCGCATCCGGGAGCTACGAGTTGAACGATGCAAGGAAATCTTGAACTTCCTTAAGCGAAAAAATCTGGTAATCCTGTTCACCGACGAGAGCATGTTTATCGTCGATCCCGTATCAAATTCCAGAACCGGCAGGTATTTTAGTTCCCTTCCGGTAAAAGACGTGGCCGACGAGCACAAGAACGTGTATCTGACCAAGCATCCTGCTAGTGGCTTCCGATGGCCAAAAAAATGGACCCGGTGTTCATTCCAGAAGGCGACAAGGTCAACACGGAGGTCTACATTGGGATTTTAAGTAAGTATGTTCTTCCGTGGATCAAAGAACAGTACGGTCCGAAGCCAAATGTTGTATTTCAACAAGATGGGGCTCCGTGCCACACCTCGAACCGCACTCAGAAGTGGTTTCAGGAACATCTTCCGTTCTGGGCGAAAGATATGTGGCCGCCATCCAGCCCCGATCTTAATCCGCTAAATTACTCAATATGGCGCGTCATGAAGGTCAAGGCCTGTTCTAAACGCCACCCGAATACAGCAAGCCTGAGACAAACATTGACCCGTACCTGGAGAGAAATGGATCCAGACTGCATTATTAGAACCTGCCGTGCATTCCGAAAGCGTGTGGAGGCCGTAATTGCAGCAAGTGGAAACTCGGTCGATGATTAACATAGTTAAAGACTCTGAGAAACAACCCCTCTTTGAATAAATAAAAAAAAAACTCGAAATAATTTTGACATTGCTCAATGGTGCAAACATTATCACGCATACGGTAATTATCCTCGAATGTTTTCAATTGTGCAACCCTAAGGTACGATTCTAATCAATGTAGAATTGGCTTCGTTAGCTTCAATATTTTGGTTTGAATTGGTTGCCGGTTCCGAGGGGGGCGACTTTAACTACGATTGTACTAGCATTTTCACCAAATGTAGTAGAATGTTTTGGTTCTATCCAGTGGCGTAGCGTGCCCTAGTGACACCCGGGGCGGATTTTTTGGGTGTCACCCCATGTTTTATATGTACATGAGTACTTACCATAAATTACTGTTTCCTTAATAAAACATAAATAAAACATCTAGTTTACCAAGCCAAAAACATCATTTATTTGAATACAATACAAGAAATCAGCAAATGTTGTCACATCTTGACTTAACTGCAGCAAATTTTCTTATCACTTCGTCAAAGTCAGTGGAGTTAGCGTATTCGCATTCAATAGATAACAAAGCCAACCCGGTTAAGCGCGATTGTGCCATAGTTGTTCGTAAATAACTTTTTATCAACTTTAACTTTGAAAAGCTTCGCTCACAGGACGCCACGGAAATACAAACGGTTAGAAACAACTTCAAACCTACCATGAAATTTGGAAGTGATTCCTGGAAGTCCCATTTGACGATGGGACATCCAGTGCAATCCATCGTTTGGCATCATCCATACTTATTTCTGCTGCTTTCAGAAGTCTCCGAAACCTTGGGATCTCCAGCAACAGTTCGCTTTCGGACACTTAGTCGTAGAAAGTCGTTAGTTGATTAGCAGACGTTTTCTGTTCTAAATCAGACGCTAATAGCAAGTTTTCAGTTTGCCATGTTGTATCCAAAACGAACATTTTCCATATACGATTTGACGGTTTGTTTGGATACGTCAACTCACGTTGGCCGGTCTATAACTTGACTGTCTATAGTGATGAGGTGTCGGTTGTACATAACATGGGTGCGGTAATGTTTCGTTCGGGTACTGCTTGTGGCTTTGCTTCGTCTACCGTTTAGTAGGGGTGTAGCAAACTGTACTACCCATAATCGCATATCAGTCCCATCTTTGCTTGTTTTACTATCCATATGGGACCGATATGCGATTATGGGCAGTGTAGTTGATTACACTCTTCACCAAATGTACTCAACATTTTTATATGAGTTGACCCGCAACCTTTTGAAACTGCTGTATGATCAGTAGAGTGATGCAAAATTTGAAATTTTCGCTCCACAATACTTAAACGATTCCAAATCGAATCCTGACTAACCTCTCAAAATTAGAACCCATTTGGTGAGAGACTGAGATGGCACATACCATTTGAAGTTTGTATGGGAATTACTATGGTAAAACCAAGATTTTTGATCATTTCTATCTTATAATTCACCATATCGGTCTGCTTCAAAAGCTTTCAACTGTAGGAAATTTTCCCAGCTACAACTTTGCTATAAAGGGTGTCCACGATTAAATTGCCACACTATGAAATTGCTCTAACTTTTTAACCGTTGGGTAGAATTTAATGAAAATTTGGGTGGATTTAGTTCATAGTGCATTATTTACATACTGCAAGTTTTAAAGTCCTGTGATCAAAACTCGTGAAAATGGAGTCGAAAGAACAGCTCGTGCGTGATAAAATCTTGCGCATTCATCACGAGAACAAGGATCTCTCGCATCGTTCCATCGCTAAAACGTTGGGAATCGCGAATTCCACGGTGTCGCGAGTGATTAAGCGGTTCGAAGAACGGTTGACCACCGATCGGAAGCCCAGAAGTGAAGGAAAAAGTATTCCGTACAACACCAAAAATCACAACCGCATAGTTGGGGCCTTCAACCGAAATCCGAACGCCTCCGTTAGGGATGTGGCTAAGAAGCTGCACCTAGGCCGAAGTTTTGTCCAGAAGGCCAAAACTAAGGCTGGGCTTCGAACGTTCAAGGTACAAAAGGCCCCTAATCGCGACGAGAAGCAGAACAAGTCCGCCAAAACCCGTGCCAGGAAGCTGTACCTCAACATGCTGACGAAAGTTGAATGCTGCATCCTGGACGACAAAACATATGTGAAGGCCGACTTCAAACAGATCCCCGGCAACCTGTTTTTCACGGCCAAGGATAAGTTCAGCGTTCCGGAGCATGTCCGCACTCAGAAGATATCCGAATTTGCGAAGAAATTCCTGGTTTGGCAAGCCATCTGCACGTGCGGGAAGCGGAGTGCACCTTTCGTTACCCAGGACACGATGAACGGACAGGTGTACATAAAAGAGTGCCTCCAGAAGCGGCTGCTTCCTCTCCTGAAGGCCCACAACGTCCCAACAATCTTCTGGCCGGATTTGGCCTCATGCCACTACTCCAAGGACGTGCTGAAGTGGTATGCGGACAATAAGGTCAATTTCGTGCCGAAAATGTTCAACCCTCCCAACACTCCGGAGCTCCGCCCCATCGAGAAGTACTGGGCGATTATGAAGCAGCACCTTCTTAAACGACCTAAGGTAGTGAAGACAGTCGAGGAACTGAAGAAAGTATGGGCTTACATGCAAAAAACGGTTGATTCACAGGTTGTGCAGAATCTTATGGCCGGGGTTAAGGCCAAGGTGCGGGCATTTGCGTATGGACTGTAAATAAAATACGAGTAAAATGGTAAAATGAAGTTTAATAGTTATTTCTCAATCCCTGAAAATTTGATGGCAATCGGATGAAAACTCGAATTTTGCGAATCAATTTTGTGTGTGGCAATTTCATCGTGGACACCCTTTAGACCACTTTTTGATTAAATGCAAGGATCTAAAGTTATCAATTGTTCAATACGCTGATGTCTTATGATCATGCTCAATCAACTGCTCAGCAGGCAACATTGGTGTTTCTCGGGCGTTGAATAGGACACAAAAATCATGGCTACTATGTCATGCTGCAAAATACAGTGTTCCCTGCAGAGCAGCTGCTTGATCATGTCATAAGTTTACCAATCTCTTAAATAATTAATAACTTTTTCCTGTCTAGTTTTACATTGAAACGATCTTCAGCAAAGTTGTAGCTGAGAAAATTTTCTATAAGGATGGTTATCAAACTGTTTCGCAGCTCAATATGGAAAAAGACTAGAAGGCAATGAACAAAAAGTTGAGATTTCCCATAGTAATTTACATGTAAACTTCAAATGGCTTGTGCGAAGTCTGTTTCTAACCAAATGAGTTGTAACTTTGGGAGGCTAATCAGGACCCGATTTGAAAACATATAAGCACTGTGGAGTGAAAAAGTCAAATTTTGCATCAGTCTAATGATCAGGTATATGGTATTAATTATTTTCTTGGGTGTCACCCCTCTAAAACGCTGTACAGACTGGAGAGTTATTATAACGGTTGTCAAATAATTACAACACAGAAACCACCATCAAGATAGCGCTATAACATGTTATAACTCTCCAGTCGGTCTTATCAAATCTTTTCTTTACCATGAAAGGTTTTGTTTTTACTTTCCACTAAGGGTAACTCAAGTAAGTCGGTTAACTTTAGGTTAGGTCCACGAATTGAATTTGAACTGGACTCAAGATTTTCGTGCGTAGTAGAATTCGGTTTGGTAACAACAATAACTCGGTCTGGGAATCAGAGTTTCAGATTGGGCATCCCTGAACCAAACATTCCTCAAACGACTTGAAAATCGGAGTGGCGCTTTAGTCGTTTGTAGGCTAACATAGGTTAAACCAAATTTGACAATGTAACGCACAAATCGGAGCTCTTGAGTAAAAGCTAAGCGTTACAAGCTTCTAAGAAAATTCTATTACAGCGAACCACATTATTTTAATTGATTTCTTCGCCAGTTAGTCGTCTGCGAGTTAAACTACCTTACATATTATATTGGAGATGAACTAGCCAAAGGCTAAAAATCTCCTTAATAAAGGTTAAAAAAAAACCTTACATATTATGGTTGTAACCAATCCCGCTCGAATTTATTTTCCCTCTGTGTATATATTGACCGCAATAAAGATATATTGGAATCAATGAATACTATAGAATCATTTGTAATGCGAAATCAATCATACATTTCATGTGCAATGAAATTAAAATCATTGGAGACGATTATAAATTCCATAGACAGAATCACGTACCTTCTACGTGATAATCCCTGGGGGGACGTGCTGTCAAATCAGCCTACTGATCATTCTTGTAAGAAATTGGTTCCAAACGTAAACAAACCCTGTAGGTTTCTTATGGCTTGTTTACATTTGGAACCAGTTATGCGAGGTAGGCGACGATAAAGCCCTACAGTAAAAGTATGGACGTCTGTCAAAAGTTGCTCGATAGGAACAGCTTTTTTCAGTTTTGTGGTGACAGTCGTCCATACTTTTACTGTAGGGCTTTAGGCGACGATTGTTCGTATTTGACAGCCACCTCCTCCCCCTTGGATAATCCAGTAACCATCTCACTCGCTGAAATGAGTGCTTCCATGTATGAATCACGTAACTCTTACCTGAAAAGTGCGATGGAAAAAAATCTAGGTATGTTTTCACGTAGCATTGACGGGAAAATTATGTTGAGTGTACACTCAAAAAATAAGACACATTTCCAATGGAAAATATCCATTTGAATTTCACATAACTTTCTTGACATCTCGTAATTGAAAATCGCACCACAAAATCACATGAACCTGATGTGTCCAATACAATGTATGTGATTTATCACATAGAATTCATGTGATCATATGAATGTTATGTATATTTCAAATAAAAATCATTAATTTAGTTGTTGGAAAAATATCATGTGCGTTCCCAATGGAAACTACATAAAAAAACTTTTTTCAGAGTACGTCAAAACCATCATACACGGTTAAAAAAAAGTAACTAAAATTAGGTAAACAGCTCATATTGCACTGTTGGGTAAAAGCATTCACGGTAATTATACCCAATTTTGATTATATATGAACATACGGAATAATATATTTAAAAAAATATGAGTTTTTTATTTCGGTTTCCATACAATAGGAAAATTGGCTCTAATGTTGGCCTATGGATCTAAGATTTTACCCATCGCTAAAAATCTGCTATCTAGCAATTTTATCTAGACGAACGCATCATTGGGACGGTACTAATGGATATTTTTGGTCGCTATTGAAAATTTAGTCGATTGCTGAATTTATATTTGGGCCCAAATTAGGGGCATTTAGGCCGACATTACATCCATTTCCCCTATATCACAAAAATCTAAAAACATGAGTAAGCGTTAAGGAAGCAAACATATTCTGAATTGAAAACAACAAACATTTGGGTAAATACAGATTTACCCATGGTATGTTTAGGTTTGACCGACTCTTCCCAATTTTGAGTAGTTTTCAAATAGCGTGTAGGCTTTTAACGCTTATGTCAAGAGCAAATTTTCATTACGTCGAATGTAACAAAGGTAAACAAAGTCGAGCTATCAGTGTCAATCGATTCTCCTGCTATTACACTATATACTGTCCGATTATAGGATCACATTCCATTTTTAAATTTATTTACCAGTCAAATTGCTTTTTGACGTAATTACCTTCCGATCAAAATAGTTTTCGATGTTACTTAAGTCATCCGATTTCTATGGAGATGCCGTTTGACTTAAGTAACAACGCTGAGAAACCCGTGAAAAGTGTACGTTCGTCGTTTCGCTTTCTCATTATTAAAGTGAATAAATCGAACTGTTTGTTGCTAAGATGATTTCGGTGGTCCTAAAATTATGAATGGGCTGCACGTAAGGAGACGTAATTGATAATTCTCCCGAATATCCTGGTAAATACACTTTGACTTAAGTAACAATAGGGGCCACCAAACGACGTATAATAACTTTTGACTCAAAAACCAGTATTTTTTAGCATGAAAGCTAGCGATTTGCATTTGTATGATTAAAACCCTGCTAAATATGTTAAACATTGCTATCTCTATGAGATTATATGTGTTTACTTGAAAATAGGAATAACTTTTCGGTCATCAAAACAAAACCTTATTTTTCTCGGATTTGGTGCGAATGTTACTTACGACATAATAAAAATTTGCTCTTGATGTACACTCAACAAATTTATCACATAGGTATCTAATGGATCATTGAAGATGCTGAGGTTTTGACAGCACCGTATTGTGGCTACCACAGTATTTTACATTGGTTCGTCCGTATACAGTAGCGCCAAATGTAAACTGTGGTGGGTTCCAAACTCAGCCATCTAAAATGATCCATTGGCGTTGACGGCGACTCTGTAGCTCTTTACTCCTATGAGAAAATCCATAAGCAAACGTCAGACTGTGCGTGAAACATGGCAGACTTTGTACTATCCTTTCACTCCACCGAAAATTCCCATAGGAAACTGTCTATATTTGCTGGAAGAGCAAATTTTTCGACGGTGCCGTCAACGCCAATAGATGAAATCTACACGGTAAGAAAAAAGTACCCAACGGAAAGTTCACTTTTACCTACTTTTGACTAGTTTGTCTCCTTTTCTCCTTCTAATGTTGTCAAAAACGGAGGAGCAAAACCACCCAACAGGGGTAGTAAAGTGTGGGAACCCAACGTTGAGTATAATCATATTTACCTACTGTTGGGTACAACTAACATACTTTTGGTTAAAAAGCCACTGGAAAATTCCATACGAATTTCACACAAGTAAATGAAAATTACTTTGACCCGCTTTACCTACTTTTGGGTTCCTGCACTATAGTGCTGAGATGAGTGAAAAGAACTTAATTTTGGGTACTTTTTTCTAACCGTGTATGTGAATTACAAACACGGCGAATGAGAACGACTCAAATTTGAGTTTAGTTCACTCATAATCGCCAAAAAAGCAGGAACTCAGCGATGAGTTAATTTGCCTCATGTTTTCCCAGGTTTTTCCAGGATTTACCAGGGAAAAATTCTCGAATTTGCGAAAAGTAAAGATTGGATTCACTCAGTATATTGGTACTACTCCGAGACTGAATAAAATTTTCGTCAATATCCTCATTTTTCGGCAGATTCTTTAGGTTTTCCACAGGAAACCATGAGACAAATTTTACTCATCGCTGAGTTCCTGCACTTTTGTCGATTATGAGTGACCTAAACTCAAATTTGAGTCGTTCTCATTCGCCGTGCATAGCTTTCCTGTGATCACATATCACATAGCTGCAAATCCCTCCACAAAATCACATTAATATTATGAGGCCGATGAAATTGGCGACATCTACGGTCGTGTCTTGGATACAACCTCTTACTTTTTTCATCTATTGCTGAAATCAATTAATGTTTTACCATATTGCTGTTTGTTAGAATCTTGGAAAAATATGTTAGGCACCGGAAAAAAAACCGCTTCCCTGGAGTGCTTGGCTTCCTCCTCTTGAGTCGAATACCGTTGACGGACTTCGTTCTTGGCACCTTTTGTTCTCGTCGCTTCATCGCGGCATTTGCTTCTCTACGCTCTGCAATCTTCCGCAGGGTTCATACCCGTGATCTATACTCTCTCCACTTTCTCTGAGTGCGCAGCTCACCACCCACGTTGTTTTAACTCGTTCCGATCAAGACATTCTTGATGGCCGTTTAATGTTATTCTACGTTCTACCACCTTCTGGAACATTCGCAGTCTTAAGTTCTTCAACGAAAGACCTTCTGATGGCTGGATCTTCTAGTCGGCATCTATCAAATCGCCAACAGAAACTCTACGTTGACCGCTCAATCCGCGCAACACTTAGGTGGATCTCACCGATTAGCAAATGATGGTCAGACGAGATGTCAGCGTTGTGTTCATTCCGGACATCAAGAAGGCTCCGTCTCCATTTTCGGCTGATGCAGATGTGGTCTTGGGAAAGCATGTGACTTTGTGCACAGGATGTTGGGGCTGTTCGACGACATTCAGTTGACTGTCCTGTAGCGCAGCAACATCCGGTTGGCGCATAACATAACGAAATCACGTTCCTTATGCCAAAAGGGATATCCGATAAAAACTATCCAATTCTAAACTATATTTTCAATTTTTCAGAACGAAACCTACCACGACAAGGCTTCCTCGGTCCACACCGAAATGAACACCCTGAAGGCGGCCTTTCAGCGGGTATCGGACCCGGTCCAGCAACTGCACAACCGTTTCGTGTTGGAAGAATCGCTGAGCCGCGAGTGGATCACTGCCTATCGGGACCTTCGCAGCCCCAACAAGAAGCGCGTCAACGAGAAGGCCAAATACCTGGTGGACCGACTGCGCGACTCCTGGCAGCATTTGCTGCGCGATCGTGCCACCCGGTCGCTAACCTACAACGACGAACAGTTCCACGCGCTGGAGAAGATCAAAATCACCGAAACGGGCAAACGGGTCAAAACGCTGCTGAACGAAGACGTACGGCCTGCGGTGGAGCTGGAAGCCGAATGTCTGGCCGATTGGTACAAAAAGGCACAGACGATCTTCCTGCAGACGCAGTTTCTGCACAAGGATGTAAGTTCCCACGAGGAAACGCTGTACGACATCCGCGATCGCTTGATTCAGATCAAGGAAGACTTGAAGGAGGACATCAAGAACGATGGAGAAGTTTCCAAGATTGCCAACGAGACGACCGTGAACGAGCAGAACATTGAATGCATGAAGAAATCCAAGGAGATGCAGAGCTACCTGAGGGTAAGTTGACGGATCTGTGTTTAAATGTTTATTAGTGACTTAAATTCTTTTTCTCATTATCATTGCAGACGTGGTACAACTATCAGCGGGAGATCAAGAAAATTCTTCAGCAGAACAGCGAATTGTGCAGTGTAGTTCAGAATTTTTCCTTGACCGACGAAGAGACTACATGAGAGATTGTTGTTTAGATTTTAAATTGAAGATCAATGTTTTAGGCTGTTCCACTTAATTTATCTTAAATACAACGGACTGGTTGTAATATATTTTACAATATAACAAAGTATTCTCTATTATTTTACAATTGATAATCTAAGCGATTTTATATTATATACCATAAACAATATGTTATACTCTCAAAATATTATACTTTCCAACACAACTCGCATGTGTTTTCTTGATATTACAGCCAATCTGCCAGCGGAAAATGTTTTCGATTTCTCCTTGTACAGGCTAGAAAAAGAGAGAGAGAGAAAGCACGAGCACCCGTGAGAGTATAGGAAAAACAATTTACAGCACCCTTCAACCGGCATCCGCCGACGCCCTACACCACAGTCAATATCCTTGAGGCAAGACGGAAGAATAAAAATGCCACCCCAACCTGCAGTTTCACCTCCCATCTTCCAAGCGCAGACTAGCGAAAAAGTTGGGGTAGGGGCAGTAACAACTCGACAAAAAGGACCTATCCCCATACAAATCTCGCAAGTCTGCGCAGGTAGGCAGTAGCGGCAGCAGCGACGACGACGACGACGGTTGCAAACGATCAAACACATACACGCACGCACCCTCACTACCGGTTCCGCTCACCAGTCACCCCCGGCGGACTACAGCTGAATTGGCGGCACATCCGCGTGTTGCACGTGGCTGCTGATGGATGATGCGCAGGCGTCGAAAAAAAAAGTTTCCCTTTCTCCTGGGTGATGGGATGTGGGAGAGGATTCGAAAAATTACTTGGAAGTTAATGCTTTGTTTTCTGCCGGATGGGAAGATAATTGCTGTTACTAAATTTTTGCACACCATGCCGAGCAGGCATTATCAAATCGATGCAAACTCCAAACCGAACACTGTTGGGTTGTTGAATAGAGCGAGCGAATCTGCTCGCGGGGATAATTTGAGCAAGTATCGATTTTTTTCCCGGAAACTTCTGCTGGTCGAGTTCCAGGGCATGTTGTTCTTTGAGCTGAGTTGTTAATTTATTTTTTTGGTTTTGGAACGTGATTGAAAAAAAAAGTCTCTACATCAATTGTAGCGGCTAATGGTTCCAAAATCAATTTCATCGTAGAGCATCCGAAGCATGGCCAATGCGGATTAGCAATGAGCTGTTGGAGGGGGGTTACTACGATTTGTGATAACTATCATGAATGGTATCGATTGATATTAGATTGGTTTTGATATTTCCCCGTTCTAAATGTGGGTGTGGATAACTCACTTATTTGAGTTTGTTTTTTTTTTTATATTGTTATAAGCTTCTCAGCATTTCCAACTTTCAGCAAACACAGAAGACATTTGGATGACATCAAAGAAACAACACACTTTTCACTCCAAGCACCGATTTCTCACAAATTACAACTCAATCCAAAAATTAAATAAATAGGACAAACTATTACCAATAAAAGAAGGGGTCATCTTATGAGTCCTATAGCAGTGATGGTCGGCTTAGTTTTGTTACCGTTTCGGTAAAATGGCTATAAAATCGAGATATACTGGCGACAGTTTGAATCGCGCTAAATTGAGTGTTTTGAAGTGTGCAGTTCAATTTATTGGAACTCAGATCGTGATGGTTTTGATGAAGTGGATAAATAGATAGTTATGCTAACTAATCCAGTCATCGGGTCGACCGTAATCTAGTGACTAATGTAACTTCTATAGGTTACACCTCTGGCTGAAAACCATGTTTGCATGTCTCTCGCAGGACTGGTAGCGGGTTAGTTTTGTTTTTCCTTGATTTGTTTTCCGTCGATCTTATTTTCCGTGCTGAGCACTAATGCTACCGACGCCAGGGAGGCAACTCCCACACCTGGACCCTACTTATCGACTCATCAACTCATGAACCGGGGACCAACGAATGTTTTTCAAATTTTATATTTTTAAAACAAGTACTGACGATCCAAGAGTTAATGTGTTAGTGGGCTACAAAATGGTGAGTGACAATCTGGAAGGAGCGATATACCTAGCTCCGGTTCTCACAAGTTCCTACCTCACGCCTCCACGAGTCATATGATCACAAAAGACTGCCAGCTGAAACATGGACACAGCTGGTTGGCGTAGCCTGGGCAATGTTGTCAATCCGACAATAGCAGAGTGAGGAGGTGCGACGCGAACACTGGCGCGGTAACCATAGCACGGTGTTAGAGGAAATGCTTCGCCAACCCGAGCGTCTGTTCACCATGGAGGTGCGGCTCAAACAGCGTCTGACTGGCATCCAGCGGCTGAATAAGAAATGCTCTTCCCCGGAAGCTACACCTAAGATGGCAGCCTCATCACGGCGGATAGGAGACCTTAGGCCAACCACCTACTGTCTCTGAAACCTTTACAATTGTTACAGAAACCAGCAGAGAAAGACATCGAACTGATTTAACGGCAACGACTTTTAGCGCAAAACAACGGACACGAATTGGATCATGGAATGTATTGACGTTAGCCCAGCAGGGTAAACTGGCACAATTCGCCAACGAGGCGCGACGCATGAAGCTAGAAATCCTGGGACTAAGTGATGTTCGTTGGCCAAACCTTGGAGAACACAAACTGCCGTCGGGACAGGTACTACTATACTCTGGTATTCGAGGTGAAAACGCTCCCGGCCATCGTGGAGTTGGTCTTCTACATAGCGTCCAGGCAAGTGCTGCGCTCATCAAGTGGGAGCCTGTTAATGAGAGGATAATCGTTGCCAGATTTAGAACACGGGTTCGTAACCTTACCATAATCCAATGTTATGCGCCAACCGATGCTGCAGAGCTACAGGACGAGGAGAATTTTTACAGTCAACTGAATGGCGTCGTGGATAAGGTTCCAAAGGGTGACATCAAGATCTACACTGACGACTTCAATGCGAAGATCGGCTCCGACAACACGGACTATGAGCGTGTCATGGGACGCCATGGTCTCGGCGAAATGAGCGAGAATGGTGAGCTGTTTGCAAAATTTTGTGGCAATAACGACATGCTGATCGGGGACTCGCTCTTCCCCCATCGGCCAGTGCACAAAGTCACGTGGGTTTCCCGTGATGGACATACCGAAAATCAGATCGACCACATCTGCATCAGCCGAAAATGGAGACGGAGCCTTCTCGATGTCCGGAATAAACGCAGCGTCTGACCATCACCTTCTAATCGGCGAATTCCGCCTACGCATGGCGCGGATCCAGCGACGGGAGGAGAGACTTGAGCGGTGGTTCAACACACGCCGACTTGAAGATCCAGCGGTAAAAAGGTCTTTTGTTGAAGAACTTGAGACTCCAGCTGCTTACGTTCCAGAAGGTGGCAGCGTAGAAGAACAATGGACGGCCATCAAGAATGCCTTTATAGAAACAAGCGAGAACAACTTGGGTGAGCTGCGCACCCAGAGGAAAGAGTGGATCACAGATGAAACCTGGCGGAAGATTGAGGAGCGTAGAGAAGCAAAAGCCGCGATAGAGCGGGCGAGAACCAGAGGAGCCAAGAACGAAGCCCATCAACGGTACTCGGCTCTAGAGAAGGAAGTCAAGCGCTCTTGCAGACGGGACAAGCGAGCGTGGGTGAACTCCCTGGCCGACGAAGGGGAGAAAGCCGCAAACACTGGCGATATACGCCTCCTCTACGATATCTCACGACGCCTGAGTGGAGCAAGGATGAACCCGAGGATGCCAGTGAAGGACACGACTGTACAATTGCTTACCGACCCCACTGACCAGCTGAAACGCTGGTTTGAGCACTTCGAACAACTTTCGATCAACCAGCCATCAACATCTCGGCATGATCCGCCTAGGGTGCGACGCATCACTCGCGTCAATACCGAGGCATTATCACTGCAGGAGATTGAAGCAGCTATCCGAAGCATGAAATCCAACAAGGTTCCAGGGGTCGATCGCATATCAGCAGAGATGCTCAAAGCTGACCCCATGCTATCCGCACAAATGTTGCATCAACTATTCTGTAATATCTGGGACACCGCGACTTCTCCGGCCGACTGGATGCAGGGCATCTTAGTGAAGGTCTCAAAGAAGAGGGATCTAACTGTGTGCGACAATTGGCGAGGCATCATGTTACCAACAATCAATACGAAACTAACGATTTTAAATTGGCTCACCACTTTAGTAGCCTATTGGTCCCAAGCAAACGATTAACGTACCCTATTCTAGTTGAAATTCTATTACTACACTATGTTTGTTTTGATTCGCTATGAAAGTTTGACAGATAACATCAGGGTTGTGTGGATTCATGCAGAACATGCAGGGGTGAGTGAAATAGCTTGGGACTGCTTGGGACCGTTGTTCTGGTACTGAGTGAGCCAAAAATAATAATGATTTTCTTCGGGACCCAGTGGTCTTAGAGTTACCTCTATGATGTTACTGTGTATTGTTCTCAAAGTTCTGTGCAAAGTTATCCTGAATCGGATACAGGAGAAGATCGACGCGACTCTCCGACGGCAACAGGCAGGATTCCGTGCCGAAAGATCTTGTGTGGACCATATTGTCACGAGTCCCTTTATTTGGTATTCATTGACTACGAAAAAGCTTTCGACCGTCTCAATCACGAGAATCTGTGGGGCGCCCTGAGACGCAAGGGAGTCCCGGATAAAATCGTCAACCTCATCGAAGCGCAGTATGAGGCTTTCACGTGCAGAGTTCTGCATAACGGAGCCTTGTCCGACCCTATCCGGGTAGTCGCTGGTGTGAGACAAGGATGTAGACTATCACCGCTACTGTTTCTCATCGTAATCGACGAGATCATGGTAGGTGCAATTGACCGTGTACCGAACCGTGGGCTGCTTTGGCAGCCTATCACCATGGAGCATCTCAACGACTTCGATTTGGCTGATGATGGTGCTCTACTAGCACAACGGCGCTCTGATATGCAGAGTAAGCTCAATGACCTAGCCGAACGCTCCTCTGCAGCGGGTCTCACCATCAACGTCAACAAGACCAAATCGTTGGATATCAACACGGGCAACCCTTCCAACTTTACGGTAGCGGGGCAAGCAGTGGAGAAGGTCGAAAGTTTCCAATATCTTGACAGCCAAATAGCGTCGGACGGCGGGACCAAGAGCGACATAGGTGCACGAATCAAGAAGGCTAAGGCTGCCTTTGCGAGTTTACGAAACGTATGGAGCTCCAAACAGATAAGTCAACGCACAAAAATCCGAATTTGCAACTCGAACGTGAAATCTGTGTTGTTATATGCCAGCGAGACGTGGTGTGTATCAGCGGAGAACACTCAAAAGCTGCAGGTCTTCATCAACCGATGCCTGCGGTATATAATTCGTGCCTGGTGGCCTCACAACTGGATCTCCAATGCCGAGCTCCATCGTCGATGTCATCAGAAGCCGATAGCAACAGAAATTCGAGAGCGAAAGTGGAGGTGGGTCGGCCACACAAGCAAGCAAGCGCTGGATTGGAATCCGGCAGGACATCGCAGCAGAGGCAGACCCAGGGGCTCATGGCGGCGGAGCCTCAATAAAGAAATTAAGCAAGTCGATAGGAATCTGACCTGGGCCCAGGTCAAGGCAAAAGCGAGCAGCCGCCCAGGATGGAAGTCTTTCACGTTGGCCCTTTGCACCGCTGGTGGTGCACAGGACCCTTAAGTAAGTAATTAAAAGGTGAGTTGTAAAGTATAATTACCATGCATAAGATATAAGTTAATGTACCAGAACCTGGACGGACACGAGCCTACCCAGGGGAGGACCCGGATACGACCACCCATGTGTGTCTAGAGTATCGCATGAGCTGACGAGTGCAACGGGAAGGACAGTAGGTGTATAGACTAGGGGGTTAGTCCCTAGATAAGCCAACTTAGCGGTTGGCATAGCCTACACACTTAAATTTTTTCGCCGAGATTCCAACAGCCGAGCAGTTCTGCAATTTATTTCGCTGAGATTCAGTAAAACAATTGCCGAGAATCAGCTAACAAATAACATTTTGCTGAGATATCAGCTAACAAACAGATGGTTTGCAGAGATATCAGCAAAAGTAAATGCCGAGGTAATCGGCTGTTGGAGATTTTACCGAGCTAGATTAAGTGTGTATACACTGAACAATTACAATTACAAGTACTGACGATCCAAGAGTTAATGCGTTAGTAATATGTTAAACGGAAATTAAAGCATTTGCACTATTTTTTTAGTTTTGTGACCGAACTTCAGTATTTTGATTTGGGGTTACTTTGATAATGCTTGATGAATGTAGAAAAAAAAATAAGTGAAACTCAAACAATTTAGTTCTTTAAATATGAACATTTGAATGAGTATATAATCAGAAAACATCATAAGCAATAAGAATACAACATTTAATTTGTGATGGCTATATCGTAAATACATTTAATAAGTAATGGTTTGAGTGCTTTTTCAAACAGGCGAAAAACACGAAAATTGTGTTTTAATATGTTTGTCAAATATGTAGCACATAATATATAAAAACTATATACGATATCACTAAGCTACAATATGGAACCAATGTTTCAACCAGGGCTGGTAGCGGTCAATGCTGTTAAAAATAGTGATTCTAGAGACCATGTTGAAGAAATAAGTGACCAAATAGTGACTTATAGTTGTAAAAAAAAAAGTGACTTAAAAGTGACCTAAGAGAAGAAAAGTCTGATGTTTTAGACTTATTCAATATGGAACTTTACAGCGAAAGATTGAATCGAAAGCTTATGATCAAATCCACGGTATTAGCCAAGGTTGTCTACCACATGGAAGAGCCGGGAATGAGTATAATTTCAAAGGAACGAGTGTGATTCAAAAAGAAATCTGAAATAAATTCAATGAAAATTCAGATAATCTTTCCAAAGGGTTTCTTACTAAGAAAAACTTCAAGGAAAATTAAAAGGAAATTGAATTTGGAAGATAGTTCCATCGAAATGCTAAGGAGAACTCCAAGTGAATTTTCATGAGAAATCTTCGATGAACATGGAATAATAGTCCATTCTGCAGGTCTTCAAAACTACTTGAAATTTGCCTAAATTTTCCTAAAACTAACTTAAAGTTGTTTTGTAGTTTTAAAACTAGCCTGATACTCACAATACTTCTCATAATATTTATAAACTTGCACTTTATCAGACTTCCCATAGTATCCTTAATTTTCCCAACGATCATGGCTCTTCTCTTAAGTTTTAACAATTCGTTAAGGTTCTCGCAACTTCTTTAAAATGTATGCCATTTTTCTTGAGTTAAGGGAACTGCTCTGAAGTTCTCTGCTCTATTCTGAAGTTATTAAAACCTCTCTAAAGTTTTTGCAGTTCTCATGAAGCTTGTTGTTCTGCCCTGAATTTAATTGGACTATCCTAAAAATGTTTAAGCTTCCGTGAACTTCTGAACTTATGTGAAGACCGTCATAATTTTCCTAACATCTCTGAAGTCCTGAACTTTTAAAATTTCCCGCTAAATTTCTGAAACTAATAGAACTGAACTCCTTCCGAAATTCTCCCTATTTTTGGAGCTAACTAAACTTCTTTGAAATGTTCCCCCATTTTCAGAAGTGCCATAGACTTTTATAAAGTTCTCGGATTGTTTCTCAAGATCTCTGCACTTCTGGTACTTCTTTAAGCTCCTGATGCAATCGACACTAATTGATAACTTCATCAGTTGTCTAGACTCCACTGACGTTATTAAAACTGCCCAAAAGACTTCAGAATTGCCTTAAAAGCTACCCTGAATTTGTTAGTATTTTTCATAAGAACCCTCAAGTTTTCGGATCATAAAACTCCTTGTAAGCCATTGCGAATGTCCTTAAGTTAATGGGATTGCTCTGAAGTTATCTGATCGCCCAGAAAGTACTCGGAACTTCACTGAATATGAATGTCATGAAACTATCTAAAAATATCTAAATTCTTTGGAGTTTGTTTGTTGGTGCCTGCTAAAAGATCTCACAATTTATTTTAATTAATGTAACTTCGTTGATATTGTCTAATCAACATAGCTAAACTCGAGTGTTCACTCGGCTGTCGACAGAAGTATCGTCTGTTTACTCGACAGCAACCATTGCGAGGTCTTTTTCATTGTTCTTCATCAGCAGTTCGATGCGGCGTCGACTTTGGAAAGCAACCGTTTCGTGATGAGTGTGTGAGTGATTACCACGGTTTTGCGTCCATTGCTGCAATAGAAGCTCTCTGCCCCCGATACTGCCACACAATAAAACCACTGAAAGCGGATCCCATTTTGATGGAGGAGGCTTATTGGATTGCGGAAGATAAAGCGTTTGTTGTGCTGTACCTTTTGAATATAGTTTTATGATGTTTTGTTTTAAAGTGCATTCGATTGAGCCTTATCAAATAAATAAAAAAAAACTTAGCTAAATTTTCGCAGTTAATTGAAGCTCTTGAAATTTTCATGACATATCACTCTTAAAATACTTTCACATTTTCCAGATGTTTTTACTGAGTTCCAGAAATTCTCTCGGAGCTTTTCTGAAGAATCCGAAAATTCCCTGATTTTCTCAAAACTTCTTTAAGGTTTTTGAAATTTTCTTGAAATTAATTGAACTGATGTTTTTTGGAGTTTCCCAGAAGCTCTCGGTTCTACCAACAATCAATACGAAACTAACGATTTTAAATTGGCTCACTACTTGACTAGCCTATTGGTCCCAAGCAAACGATTAACGTATCCCATTCTAGTCGAAATTCTAGTACTACGCAATGTTTGTTTTGATTCGCTATGAAAGTTTGACAGATGAAATGAGGGGTTATTCGTTTTTCCTATGTTTCGAGGGGTGAATCGATTAGCTTGGGACCGAAGAGAGTACCAGAGCTGAGCCAAAAAGTTGAGCACGTTATTTCGGGACCTTCTAGTCTTAGAGTTACCTCTATGGTACCAGAGCTGAGCCAAAAAGTTGAGCACGTTATTTCGGGACTTTCTAGTCTTAGAGTTACCTCTATGGTAATACCATAGAGGTAACTCTAAGACCACTGGGTCCCGAAGAAAATCATTATTATTTTTGGCTCACTCAGTACCAGAACAACGGTCCCAAGCAGTCCCAAGCTATTTCACTCACCCCTGCATGTTCTGCATGAATCCACACACCCCTGATGTTATCTGTCAAACTTTCATAGCGAATCAAAACAAACATAGTGTAGTAATAGAATTTCAACTAGAATAGGGTACGTTAATCGTTTGCTTGGGACCAATAGGCTACTAAAGTGGTGAGCCAATTTAAAATCGTTAGTTTCGTATTGATTGTTGGTAATACCAAGCTATTGATTTTCCGTTTTGTTATTTTGTTACCGTAAACAGGACTTGGTCACTTTTTTCAAGCCACTCACTAAAAAGTCTCCTTTTTTTTAAAGGCCAAGTCACTCTCGGGAAAAACCAATAACCCCTCATTTTATCTGTCAAACTTTCATAGCGAATCAAAACAAACATTGCGTAGTACTAGAATTTTGACTAGAATAGGGTACGTTAATCGTTTGCTTGGGACCAATAGGCTAGTCAAGTAGGAGCCAATTTAAAATCGTTAGTTTCGTATTGATTGTTGGTATTACCAACCGGTGAACACTCGTGTTTATTTCAGTTACCGTGGGGACGTAATTTGTGATTGGCCGGGTCCCTTTCGAATTGTATCATTATTTATGTACGGTCCTTATATTTGAAATGACGTTTCACATTCATCTAGTGATGGCCGCTTTTCATTCGAATAATCGATTAATCGATTAATGAACCGAAAAGTAAAATATTTGTAATCGGTTTATTTAATCATGCCGATATAAGCATTAACTTCTCCAGAGGATTATCACCGATCGTTTTAAACATGTGTTGCACTCTCATTGGTGGAAGAATGACAGCACAGCGAACAAAAAATAATCGATTAGTTGTTAATCGAGGAGTTAAAAAATGGGACACCTCCGATTTTGGTGTGATTGATTTCAAAAATAAGTGCGCAAAATTTTACCTCTACCGAGGGGGCAACAAAACCACAAAATTACCTTGCATACGGAGGGTATTCATTGGATGAAAGGGACCGTGAAAGAGGACACTAAAATAGAAAATTTTTCTTCCGACAGTTTCATCTTAGTATTCTTCTTTGGTATTACAGTCAAAGTAAAAAACCGACATCCACCGCCATTTTGGAATCCAAGATGATGAACCAAAATCCACTGGCGTCCGGACAGTGTATATTCATCTAAACCCATACAATATCGGAATCTATGGAATGGGCTCGATGAGAAAAGTGAAAAATCGACATCCGCCGCCATTTTGGATTCCAAAATCCAAAATCCAATATGGTGGTCTCCGAATAGCGTATATGCAATTTATGTCAGTTTTACAATTCTACTCATCAAGCCCATTCCGTAGATATCCATATTGCATATTTTTAGATGCATATTCCCTCTCACCATATTGTATTTTGCTTCACCATCTTGGATTCCAAAATAGCGGTGGATGTCAACTTTCCACTTCCATTTATGGATTTAGTGGATTAGTGGATTTAGATGCATATTCCCTGTCCAGAGCCGCCATATTGGATTTTGGCCACCATCTTGAATTCCAAAATGGCAGCGGATGTCAATTTTCCACTTCCACTCATCGAGCCTATTCTGTAGATACCCAGAGACCGCCATATTGGATTTGTGGAAGCCATCTTGGGTTGAAATCCACCATTTTTATTTCATCCGGAATGTGAACTTGAATTTCGGAATGCTGCAAACTCTAGAATTTAACATATCTTCTAATCCTATGATTTTCGGTAATTTTGATCTTGGTTGATATTGACGCTGGTTGATTTTAGGAATCGAAAATCACGGCTGATATTGGCCAAAAATCACTTGTGATTTTCGTGGTGATGATGGCTTGTGATTTTAGGTGATATTGATATTGAAAGATGATTTTGATTTTCTGATCATGATTTTAGCCAACATTGGTCTGATCGATTCGGTTCGTCAGTTGGTGTGGAAAAACTCACCAAGCGGTTGAACGCTAGGCATAAACATTTTCAGATGAACCGAAATAATGCAGGTAATTTCCCAACAATAATTTTTTTCAACTATTCCTTCTACAGGGTGCGTGACGAATTTTTGCAGTAAATGGCATATTTGAAAAAAAAAATACACCAGTTAGTTATTCTAGCAATGAATTTTGTGCGATTTATTTTCTTTCGCAACATATGGAAGTTGTAAATAAATTTATTCAAAAAATTGCCTTCCCTTTCGACGACTGTAGTTAGACGCTTCCGGAAACTGCAGTATGAACGTTTTAAAATGTGTCGATCCATAGATGTCATCACTGCCTTGATTTTAGCTTTTAGCGACTTAAGTGTGGTGTGAGGGATTCTATTGGTATCCCGTTGGACGACGCCCTATACAAAATAATCCAACGGATTGATATCGGGACTGCTTGGGGGCCAAATTTCTTCCTCCCAAATTTACGAAATATTTTCCGTAAGCCATTTCTGTGCTTTATTAGCAGTATGAGCAGGTGCTCCGTCTTATCACTTTACCAAGCCTTTTTTAATATTATACACTGTTCTTTCAGACACATTTACCGACCGAATTATTTCTTTCGTGCATACTCCGGCGCGCAACAAAGCGACAACGGCTGACAGATTGCTCTCTTGTTTCGACATCTTTACGTTTACTCAACATTGTTTGTTTAAATCTTACACCTAACAGTATAAGCTATCCAGTGCTGCCAAATATATCTAAATCATGATGCACAAGCATGAGAAATTACTATTTGAAATTTACTGCAAAAATTCGTCATGCACCCTGTACATGTTAAGATTTATGCGATTTTCAAGTGATCAGCTTCAACAAAATCGCAATCGAATGTGCAGGAAGGCAGCTTCCACACCTGCGCAGGACATCGCACCCATTCACAACACTCATGGGCCGGGACCAACGGCTTTACTTCCCTTCCGAAGGAAGACGTGACCAAAACTTTTTATGCCTCAGAAAAATCCCACCAACCTCGGCTGGGATTGAACCCAGACCCATTGGGGTGAGAAAGCAGTCACGCTTACCACTACCCCATCGGCACCGCCTAATCTTTTTCTTTTTTATCATAGTCACTTTAACACTCTAGGGTCATTTGTGATTTGTCCGGGGTGAGATTTGAACTCGTGACTTTGGCGTGAGAGGTATGGATGTTAACCACTACGCCGGAGTCGCCCCCGTCGGCTAATCGTGCAAAATGCGTTTTGGACAATATTTTTTACATATTTTGGAGTTTACGCGGCATTTCAAATTTACGTGGTTTATACGCTAATTAACTGAATTTTTTGAGAGGAAACTAAAATTACCAACATGCCAACATTGGCGCTCTCTAAGTTAACTTTCTAATTTTTCGTTCTTTTTCTTAGTTTTCTTAAATTCCTAAATTCTTCGGATTTGATGCAAAACGCGTTTTGATTATTATTCAATTTTGTAAATTTCGTCCTTGTTAATTGTCCCGTTGATTTCCGTTTACAGCTGCTCACTCGCATTTTAAATTGATTTCCATTACTATTTTGAAACAATACACCCATACCAGTGCACAGTGGGCCGCGCGGAACATAATTAATAATTCTAAAACGAAGCAGTTCCGTGACTTGATGTCTTCAGCAATCCCAAATAACAATCCAGTAACCATTTAGCATCCACTCTGATTTATTATGGTTTTATAACGGCAATGAACAATCCAATTATTTTAAATATAGCATTTCAAATTGTAAAATATTCCTGCTTAGTAATTCAGCTTTTTGCTGTTTTAAAAACCTTTTATAGTCTGGCAAGAAAGTCAAAAACTGTCTTGTTTTAAAAATAAATTTAAAACGGTTATCAATCCCTCCTTAAAACTGTTCTGTAATTCAAGCATAAACGTCATTAGCAAATTGTTTATTAATGTCTTGATAAAATACTTTATAAACGTGTTCTATCATTATAAAAGCAACCAAAAAACCATTAGGTTTTGCATTAGAGCAAAAAGCATTTATTGTTCTTCATTGTTAATAAATGCCAAATTTATGACAAGGAAATCTCGAAGGATAGACGAAGTAGGATGAAAAATTCAAGTCGATTTCAGCAAAATTTACTTCTTTAGAAGAACCAGCACACCATCAACGACTGACCATCTGGCGGAGAAGAGTAAAGTGAGCGTGGCCTCGAATTCATAAAACATTGTCGAAAGTTTTAAAACATACCAGCCTTCTCCAGATCTTGCGAATAGATGACAATCGAAATAACAACCGACAGCAAACCATTGAACTGTTAGTTAGATCAAGCGTACATCCCTGCATCGTTGGATGGTGAACTTCTGTAACCATCTGGAAGAAGGGGATCTTTTTCGGGAACGATTGCGCTTCCAGCTGTTCGAAATGCGAAATGTTGTAAAACAGTATCACAAACTATCTGCGTTAACTGCTCCCAATCTATCGGGAGAAAACCGCCTGGAAGAATGCTGGATCTCACAGCGCAACTATCGAAAGATAAACAAACTTTGACGTTTAACTTTTTGCAGGCGACTTTGCCTCCATAAATGCTGCCATAAATCTGAACGGGTTAGGATCAAGCAAAATGGCTTTAGATAAATACAATTCAGCCTGCAAGTTTTCTTCATAAAAGCTATTTTAAAACCTTATTAATTTGTGAAGGAATTCTTGAAAGCAAAACAACTTTTTCACAAATGACCCGTGAAAATCAACTGTTATGCCACCGCCATGTTACAATTAGTTTGTTTGTTTTTACATTCTTTGATTTTCAATCTATATTTCCTTAGATACAACTATATTTTGGTAAATTTAGCAATGAGTAAACATTTAAATGCGAACATTATATAAAAATCTCGGAAAAGCTCGATCTGAAGAATTTTTTTTTTCAATGTTAAATAAGTAGTCAAATTGTCGTTTTGCGAGGGTGGACTTATTTTTTTCGATGTTTTCACATACATTTCACATAAAATTTAATATGGCACTTAAAACTACTGAGAACTATTGTAATAAATTAGGATATTCAACAAGATTTTTATACCATCAGTTTCTATTTTAATTATTTTGATAAGATCGGATTCATAAATCTTTTTCTATCTTGATTGATGCTTTCCTAGTGGATTCAGCATCCGGCTAGGGGAAATGGCTCGGAAAGGGTTTTTATTGTTCCTAAATAGCTTTTATTGTAGCTTTCAAATGGTCTTGAAGAGCTTCGAGAATATACACCCTTCAGAACCTTCTCCAAGGTGGGCCAACTAGACATATTCTAGTCTTAATGAGGTTTTGGTGGATGCATTAATGACAAAATAGCCTTGACCAGGGTTTTATGAATGTTGTTTTATAGTTGCTTTGTAGTATTTCATAAAACTTAAAATGTTACTTGATGTTTCTTATTATAATGAGGTCAACTATCAACATAAACAGATAGTTCGAAACCCAGCCGCATACATGGCGCACAAAATCGAAATTTTAGCGACTTGACGTCTTTAGAAAAGACGTTCATCCTATCAAAATAAACAATTCTTTTCTAGACGTCCTCATTCCATAGACTACTGTTTTCAAGTTACATATTAGGAAAATATTAAACATTGGGGAAAAATTGTTTCTTTAAACTTATTTTTAGATAATTCCAATAATAATCATGTAAGGTTATAGGTTTTCCCGATGCAAAGAACAAAGAACTACAGAACTTTTGCTAAAGAAGTGGGTCAATAATGCAATCTAGCAGAACTAAATTAATAACTCTAAAACGAAGCATATCCGTGTTGTCTTTAACTCATTATAAGGACCGTCTATTGACATAAGCATATACATAGTTCAAAGCACATCCACATTGATGGCGCCAAAATCGATATTTTTTCTCTGACATTCTAGAGATTTGAAGTCTTAACAAAGTTGTTTAACTTCCAAAAATTAACAGCTTACTTTTTTCCCGAAAATTAATTTTTTTTTCCTACAACTTTGTCTCAAACGTCATTTCGATTGGAAGCGACGTTTTCGAGTTATGATTATTTGTTGACAAACATCGAATACGCAATTTTGAAATATTTGCGATTGTTTGCGACATTGAAAATGACCGAATTTTAGCTGAAATGTGAATGATGTACTATAACTAACAATATTGCCAAGTTTCATGCATATCGGAGAATTGTAGCATCAGATCGATTCGTCATTTGGCGTGGAACTGCTCTTTACTAAAAATACTGATGTTCAAAAAATCATTGCATGCTTGCAAATTAAAAAAAAAAAACATGGATACCCGACGGAATCCCGTCTACACCTAGAAACAAATAATACCGTTTACAACGATAACCGTTATTGTTTTTTCATTCTGCCGAAAAATTATTGCCTACGCACACGTTCGCACGAATCAATCACAGACAGACATTGCGAATCGCCTCTCATTTCCGAACGAATTAAATTCCTTCTATTCTCTATTGTCAAACGCGTTCACCTATAGAGGTCCTACCGACACCACCCACACGCCAAGCAATCTGCAACAAAACGCTGCTTGGTGCTGCTGCTGCTGCTGCTGCCGTCACCGTCGTAGCCGCCGCCGGCCCCGGCAGCCGACACGAACGCACTTTGTTTATATGTTCGCATCCAGCTGATTTTCGTAGCATAATTTCCACCCGATCCCCGCGGCGCACAGCGAACGATAGAAGGAATATGGAATACCGGCAGCTTGGCTATTTGCATCTCTTTCTACCGTACGCTCTTGTGCAGCCGGGGCTCGTGCCTCTCGTCGTTCGCATCGTTTTTGGCTTCTTCTTTGCCCATCCCATCAGCATCAGCGGCAGCTCCTCTTCCCTACGTTCTTTGTGGAACGCTTTTTTTCAGTGCGGCGGGTGGTATGTGATTATGTGTGTGTGTGCTTCGTTTCGCGTGTATTTATGTTGAGCCTATCCAAATCCTGCGCGCCGCCGCCGCTGCCGCTGCTATGCTGCTGGTGTGCAAGGAAACGACGACGACGACGAGTGAGCGAGTGTCGAGCAACGAAGAGCGCCGCGAGAGCAGAGAGCTCCCCGTCCACCATTTTGGCGTACGGGAAATGCCACAGACTAGACGGCCTGCAGGTGCTGAAGAGAGTGCGCGGCTCCGGATTTTCAAGCATTGCTGAATAAAAAAGAGAGAATTTTTCGAGCCCCGTCGTCGTCGTCTTCGTCGTTCCGCTCGGCGTCGATAAAATTTTGTGTTTGACACAGAAGGCAGAAGTTCGGTCTCGCGCGGTTCGCAAAAAAGTGTCCAAATTTCGCGTGAAATCCGTTCCGGCGAGGGCCAAAATTATCCTCATCCGTCGCGGAATCCGGTGGCGAACCGTTTGTGCATATTTTCCGACCCGGAAAGGTACCGCTCGACGGTAAAAAGTGACCACAAAGTTTTTTTTTTTCGGGCTGAGATCCCCCGCCTCAGAGCAGCAAGAGTGTGTCTCGGTCGCGTTTCGTTTGCGTGCATTGCGAGGAAGGCGAAGGAAAAAAGGTCGCCATGACAGTCGTCGGGTCGGCTCGATCTCAGCTTAGCAGCGGCAACCTCTAGAGAGGAAAAAAGGAAATTTTCCAACGAAAAGCAGATTGTGCCCTCCGCGTTTCTATTATTTTCCGGTCATTTTCCGAGCCGAATTTTTCGCCGAGTGCAAACAGAAGCAAGAACAATATTGTACAAAGAAAAATTGTTTTATTTCAATATAGAAGTAATAATTTAGTGGATAAGTGCGCGAATGAAGTAATTGCGTCGGGTGTGCGGGAAAGGAGTGGAAGATTGTTAAACCATTTTTTCCTTTGAATTGATCGAGAGTGTCCGCACTCCCTCCCGCAGTAACGAGTGATTGGTGAGTCGTGTGTGAGTTAGAGCGAGAGCGACGAAACGAGAAAAAAGTAAGCTCCCCGCACAATGATGATGATGTTCTATATGCGCGCTGTACGGCGGCTGCTCCCCAAAAAGTTCGAATTTATTCAGGCGGCAGCGGCAGCAAAAGTGTGTGAGCGCGCGCGCTTGCAGTAGTGTGTGTTTTTTGTGTGTGTGGATAATCGCCAGAGAAAAGAAGAGTGAGGAAAAGCAGAAAAAAAAGTTTGACATTTTCTACGGCCTGCTTGATGATATGGTGCGGCGGCGGTGGCGACTTGCTCGTTGCTCCGGCAGATAGCTAGCAAGTAGAAGCGGTTTTCGGTGGACTTCGTGTCGCTCGTTCGTTCGTTTAGCTGTCCGCTCTTTCTCTCATGGTCTGTGACTCGTCGGTTGCTCTCTGTGATTTATTTTTTTTTAATAATATACGCACACCGAAAAGTGAGGAAGGAAAAAAATGATATGCTGAATTAATCCCACTAAAAGGATATTGAATGAATCTGAATGTCTGGCAGGTTGCGTGAGCATGCCTTGAAGTAGCATATTGTAAAACACGCCACGTTTAAGGTATCTCCTTGAAGAAGCTCAAATCTAAAAATTTAGAACGTCTGAAGTTTGTCTACGTACTTGCTTTACTTCTCTAAAAATATGACATCAAATTGTTGCTTAAATACTGGGCAACGGTTTGTGTTGAAAATTTCATGGCAAATTAACCTCTTTCCATCCAGAGGGTTTTGGCATAATTGACTTTAAAATCTGGTAGGGAAATGCCGGCTTCGGCAATATCTTTACCTATTCTCGTCAGGGGGTGAGTAAAGTTCTTGGGCGCTCGCATTCGGACAATCGGTACTCTGAAACATGAAAATATCCTCATGCCAAAAATGAGAACTCAAGGACATCATTTATCCCTTGACGATAATAGGTAAAGGTACTGCCTAATCCATCATTTACTATATTGACCTGAATTGTTTTACCCCAACCATTAGAAGAAAGTACAAAATCAATGTTTAGCTGCAATCAGCTGCAGCTAAAAATAAAAGTTTCAGGATGACCACTAAACTGGGAATTAAGTCTGAGGTCTAAAACAAACTAGCAATTTGATAATTTTGGAACCTTTCATGCCACAAATTTTAGAGAATTTCAACAGAATACGCGTCAATAGAGGTTTTTTCTCACATACGTTACTGTAACACTTTTCGGAAATTTCTAGCTCATAAACAGTTTTCTAAGATCAGGATCTTGATGTTTGTATTGGTTAATCGTGGTCTCAAAATATTAAGATTTTTTGTAAATCCTGGATCTTGAATTTCTATGCAAGGAATCTAGAAAACAAAATTCAATTTACGAATTTACTAAATTGATTCTTAGGATCTTTGGAAATCTGAGCAAATTTGTCAAGGATTTACTCAATATCAATCCAAAAATTCTTCAGAATTACATTTACTTTCAGGATTTCCCTCAATTAACCTAACATTCTAAATTTATCTTCGCATTCTTAACAATTCTCGCAAGAATTTGTTAATTGTCTCTTCATAATTTTCTTTAGAATTCGCTTGGAATATTCCTTGGATTTAACCTCAGAATTCTCCTCAACATGCCCTTAAGAGGATCTCTTGGAATTATCTTAGAATTCTCTTGAAACACTCCTTAGTATTCCCTTGAAAATTTCTTTAGATTTTATTGCAGCACTGCTCATAGCGAGGAGGCTGATTCTATCTACGATGCAGGAGAGATTTTGTGTTGCTGCGCGCACGCTAAGTAGATAGAAAGAAGATTGATTACGATTCTGAAGATTTCGTAGATTGATGCGCTAGTGTGAGATTTTTCAAGCATCTAGAATTCCGATTTATATGTGAAGCCCCCTCGTCTTATAGTTCCATTGAAAATATGCTCAACATTTCTTGTCAAACCCTCCCGGAAACTCCTTGAAGTTCCCTTAAAGTTCTTATAAATTCTCTCAGGAATTCTCTTGAAATTGTTTATTGTTTATTATTGTCCATATTTCCATGTAGCTTTTCACAAATTTTCTCTTGGATTGATTGATTGATCAACATTCATTAGGGTATCATTAGGCGTAGTTGCAGGATTGTAGTCATGTAGTCAAGTTTGCCATATAACTCCCTATTTTCAATGATTTGCTTCAGATTCCCTGGAATTATAATCATAATCCCTATAATAGTCTCAGAACTACATTAAAACTCGCCTTTATTTTTCCTTACAAAATTCATGAGAAACTTCTTAAAATTAAATGAAATTTCTAGTTAACTACCGCTGGAATTCTCCCAGAGTTCCTCTAGAATTATGCCTAGATTTCCTCTACAACTATCCTCAAAACTCATTTGGCATTCTCATCATAATTGTCTAGCCAATGCTTCCCAGTGTCAGAATATTAAACTTTTATCTTACATGAGCCATGATTTTTTTTTAAATCTGAGATCTTTAAAATACGCAATATTTAAAGTAAACAAGCTCGCAAGAATGTGAAAAACTGGCCTAGCCTCACAATTTTAATAAATTGATTTGAACAAATTTGAATCTGAGTATTCAAATGTGCGTAGGTCTAATAGTTTTCTAGATAAATTTCCTAGCTTAATCAAGCAGTTCGACCTAGTGTCCTTCCAATAATTCTGAGATTTCTAAGAATGTATCATATTTCGAACTTCATAAGATTATCTAAATTGTGCAGCATAATTTCATAATTGGTTGCGATTTTGAATGTAATAATTTTTCAAAATTCTGATAATTTAAATTGTTTTTTCAATAGAAAGGGGGTGGGGTTTTTTTTCTCTTATTTTCTGCATTCCCGAAACTTTTGTTTTCAATCTGAAATCAATCATGCTGGTATTTCTTTTTTGCCATATTTAGCTATTTATATGACACCGGGCTGAATATGTTGTACACTCGGAAATTAATTTCTCAAATTCAGTGGCCACCCTGAAGTTCCATCACCACTATGTCGATATGTTACTTTATTGTTACATTCAAAATGGTAAATCTTTATTTTTATTAGACTGAGTGAAAAACAAATCTGAGGGATTATTTTTAGCTCAGCAAAAAATTGTGCATTTGAGAAATTACATATTACCACAGTTTTGTTGAATTAGCTCTGAAATTTTGAAAAAATCTGTAATCAAAATTGTATTTTCAAAACTTACGGTATTAAAACAGCTATGTTTATTTTTGCGGCTCGATTGTTGAGTATCGTAAAAAACAATTCAATTTTTGTAAAATTATATCTTAAAAAGATGCATCGAATATTCGGTGTGGATATCCGTCACATTTTGGTTTGGCCGTATATTTGGTTTGCCGAATAATATACACTGTAGTTCGACGCAATAGCGCCGGAAACATGTTGAAAAACATCAAATTGTAACTGCAATGGCTTATTAAAAACATTGTTTTAGTAGATTAACATTCCAGGGAGGCCAGTGAACCTGGAATTTAGAAGGTATTCTCCCAGAATTCTCTTGGAATTTACTTCAGAACTGCAAGGAAACGTTTCTAAAAATTCCTTTGTATTTCATCTCAAAATTCTCTTAAGAAAATCTCTTTACATTTACTTGAAACTCTCCGTTGAATTCCATTAGAAATTTCTTCATAATATCCTGGTAAGCTACTCCGAATATCTGGAAATATGTTCAAAATTCTCTGTAAATTTAACCATTTGAAACCCTCTCAGAAATTGAAGTTTCATTAATTCTCTTACGAATTACCGTGAATATAGTTTGAAATTCTGAAAATGTATAGCCACATTCAGAATAAGATTCCTTTGACATTATTATCGATGTTGGAGCTATCTTCAGACCTTTTTTCTTTGAAATTTTGAAATCTTTGATTGATCGATTGATTAATTAATAGATTGAATAAATAATTCAGAGGCAGGTGATCATTTAGACTTGGTGCGAAGACAACAAATCAATTGATTTGATTTGTTGTCTTCGCTTGGTGTCAACATTGTACCCTTTCCCGCCCAGAGTGTTTTGGCATAGTAAATTTTTAAAATTCAGTATCTCTGAAGTGTCTTGAGATATTGGCCAAGATTTACTTGCCGATAATAGAAGTACTAGTACAGACTATGTTGCAATAGTTTTTCTAAAATTGGTTGTAATTAGTATAGCGCACAATGTCAAAAAAGACATGGTGCTCCAGAGTAACCATGGGCGGGAAAAAGTGAACTATGTCGGAGGTTCAGTACACTTAGAATTGTCCTCTGAATTTCCTTAGAATGCTGAAATTTCTTCTTTTTTGCTTTAGAATTCCTTGAATTCAGAACTAGCTTGAGATTCTGGGTTTTGCTATAAGTGCTACCTTAAATTTCCTTGAAATACTTCTCAAAATTATCGGGAACTTCTGGTTAAATGCTTTTGGAATCCTCCTCAAAATCTCTTTAGAATTGTTTCGCTACAATTCTCTTCCAAATTCATTTGACCTTCTTATCAAAGTTCTCTAGACAATACTTCAAGGCGTTAAAATCAAAAAATGTTGTCCATTGTTCACTCGGCTGTCGACAGAAGCAGACCACTCTCTATGTGTGTCACAGGATCGTCTGTTTACTCGGCAGCAACCATTGTGTGGTCCTCCTCATTGTTCTTCATCAGCAGTTCTTTCGGTCGATGCGTCGTCGACTTTGGAAAGCAACCGTTTCGTGATGAATATGTGAGTGCTGACCACGGTTTGCGTCCATTGCTGCGAAGGAAGTGTTCTTCTCTCCGTTGGCGAGCCTGCTATACAATGAAACCACTGGAAGCGGCTTCCGTTCTGATGGAGGAGGCCTATTGGATAGCGAAAGATAATGTGTTTATTGTGTTGTGCCTTTTGACTATAGTTTAAAGATGTAGTTTATAGTAAACAAGAATCCTAGGCTCTGTAAAGTTAATTCGATTGAGCCTTATTAAGTAAATAAATGAACAACAATAAAATGTTGTCCAAATCCAAAAGTAAAGATTTTGAAAATTACTCTGTATTTAAATCTTGAAAAGTTCAATAATCTAAAAACTGGAATAGTCTCTTTAAAATTTTCTCATGTAGGGGAAATGGCTCTAATGTTGGCCTATGGATCTAAGATTGGGCACATCGCTAAAAATTTGCTATTTATCAATTTTATCTAGATGAACGCGTCATTGGGACGGTACTGATGGATATTTTTGGTCGCTATCGAAAATTTAGTCGATTGCTGAATTTATGTATGGGCCCAAATTAGGGGCATTTAGGTCGACATTACATCCATTACATGGGGGATGTTTTCAATATTATTAGTTTGAATCCAGGTGGTTTGTGAAATAAAGTAAAACGTTTCTTTCTTGTTAGCAAGATCTCTAGAACTATAGAATCGTTTTCAAATGTATAAACTTCATGATAGTTACGTTTCTTTAGCAATCGTAAATCAAGGTTTTAGCAGTAATAAACAGAAACTTCTTTGAAAACTAGCATCTGGATTTCGTTTTTAACTGGATTCAGGGTGGCAAGTCAATCAGGAAAAGTCGGGATTCTATTTTCACCAGGAAAGAGTTGGGAATTTTAATAACCCACCAGGAAAAGTAACTTGTTTCAATGATTTCAACAGTTTCTGAATTTTAAATAACTGATATTGTTCAAGATTTGTTTTCCGAATCAATTGAATTGACTATAGTGACGCGCTTCGTTGATCGCAGAATGGAGAAAATTGCTTTCAAATATATTAAAAGGTAGCTAGATAGACCAAATCAATCTCAGTTTTACACATAATTGTGATACTGTTATTGAGATAGATATAATTACTATGTTTTAGTAGATAAAATCGATTCAAAATGGATGGAATCCGTACCAAAAACGACTCATTCACTGATTTTAGATCTTATTGTTCAGTTGGTGAGAATGTTTATCTTATTCCTTCAGTTTCTCGCCTGTTTCACGAAGGTTTACCCATTCTATCATTAAGTCGAATCATCGTATACTTTGTTGAGTCTGCAGGACTTCAAGATCAGATATTCGGGATGATTTAGATAACCCAACAATTTTTTTTACAAAATTTATAATTTTAAATGATGTTATGATTCTCCGTGAAGGTCAAAATGCTCAAAAACTAAGAGGACATCGAACAAGATGTCGATTAACCTGTAAACTATCGCCAGGACAATTTGGAGAATGATCAATATTTTGGTAACACATCTTTGTATTCCACAAAATAATCTTTGGCTTATAGAACTTCAAGACCTAAACTCCCAGGAGATTTGATGAACTTTGAATACTGCGTTTCTTCTGCTCAGGTCTCTTGTATTGATATATGCATTTTCTGTCGTACCAAAACAAGATTAGGGCTTATTTTATTTTTTAAAGTGAGACTCTTTGATTTGATACGAATTCATGATTCCATGTTAATCAACATGACTTTATCTCATATTTTGTTCTAAAAAGTAGACGTATTGTAGTGCAAATCTGCCCAAAAAACTATATGATTATCTCTTAACGGTTATTTCTAAACGCCTTTTTTGTTTAGGGCGGCAGGCGTTGAGTTTTTGAGTTAGATTTATTATTAAATAACCGGTAAAAACCCTGGAATTTTGAAATGAAAATTAAGTTGCCACCTCTTAACTGAAGTTCGTCGGTCCTATTTACGACAGCCGGTGTCCTAATCTCCTCTGGTGACATAGGAATTCAAGTATCGCCAACGAAAACACTGCATCAGCTTACAATTGCATGCACAATATTACCATAGAGGTAACTCTAAGACCACTGGGTCCCGAAAAAAATCATTATTATTTTTGGCTCACTCAGTACCAGAACAACGGTCCCAAGCAGTCCCAAGCTATTTCACTCACCCCTGCATGTTCTGCATGAATCCACACACCCCTGATGTTATCTGTCAAACTTTCATAGCGAATCAAAACAAACATTGAGTAGTACTAAAATTTCGACTAGAATGGGGTACGTTAATCGTTTGCTTGGGACCAATAGGCTACTAAAGTGGTGAGCCAATTTAAAATCGTTAGTTTCGTATTGATTGTTGATATTACCATAGAGGTAACTCTAAGACCAGAAGGTCCCGAAGAAACGTGGTCAACTTTTTGGCTCAGCTCTAGTACTATCTAAGGTCCCAAGCTACTTTATGCATCCCTCGAAACATAGGAAAATCCACGAACCCCTCATTTTATCTGCCAAACTTTCATAGATAATCAAAACAAACATTGTGTAGTACTAGAATTCCGACTAGAATGGGATACGTTAATCGTTTGCTTGGGACCAATAGGCTAGTCAAGTAGTGAGCCAATTTCAAATTGTTATTTTCGTATTGATTGTTGATATTACACCCACTTATTGAATATTGAACATGGACGATATTTTTAAACCATCATACAAATTCACGTGGCATTTAGTGTACATTTAGCCTTCATAATTAACTTCCGAAATGTTGGACTAAGTAGTGTCTGGATTACGGTTAACCTAATCGGGATACCATACTTCTAAAGAAGTACCCGCATAAACGCGAACCATCACATGACCTTACCGATAATGGTTATAAATTGTTTATAATCCCTGCTAAACTTCAACTGAAATGGTTATGGAACTTTACATGAACGTTTGTGTGATAAAGTTTTAACCTTATGTATTATGGTTTTTGGGAAGCGGACCTTACAAACAATGGGTTGTTAAGAACCATTACCATTCAAAATTCTTGTTTTCTCCATACATTTTCGGAAAGAGAACTATATTAGAACGTTTTTACTTATGGTTTGAGAACATTAATGGTTATGGTTATGGTAGTCAGTAAGGTCCATTAATGGTTTTGTATTATCGCTCAACTTTACGTGAAATATATCGTGAATTGGTAATCAGTAATTTACAGGCAACCAATTCGCGATATATTCCACATAAAGTTGATCGATGTTACAAAACCATTCATGGACCTTACTGGTTACCATAACCATTACCATTAATGTTATCAAACCATAAGTTAAAAGGTATTAGTATAGTTTTCTTTCCGAAAATGTATGGAGAAAACCAGAATTTTGAATGGTAATGGTTCTTAACAACCCATTATTTGTAAGGTCCACTTCCAAAAAACTATAATACTTAAGGTTAAAACTTTATCATTAAACGTTCATGTAAAGTTCCATAACCATTTCAGTTGAAGTTTAGCAGGGATTATAAACAATTTATAACCATTATCGGTAAGGTCAATTTATGGTTCCCGCTTATGCGGGTAGTTGGTCAATAGATAAAGTTACCTCTAGATCCAATCGAAATGCATCAATTTTCTTCAGCATGATTTTCCATGTCTTGCCTACGTCGGCTGAGATAATGAGACGATGTCATTCGCTCATATTATGTCATGCAGGCACCTACTGGCCTTAGTAATAATACTTGTGCAGTAAATCGAAAGATAATTCCGGCAAGGGAGCCCCCCTTCAGCAGCAGCAGCAGCAGCGGGAGATAGATAGATTTTATTTTGTGCGTATGAATGACGATTGTGTGAGTGTTCTACTACAAGCCGGAGACGGCCGGAGAGGAAAGTTACGAGAGAGCAGCCGAACCTGGGACGGGTCTCCGAGCGACGAGACTGAACTGAACTGAAACGACGAGTCGCGCGAGCAGGAGGCATAGCATTTTTCACTCCACCACCATCTTCTTGTCGTCGCTGGTCGCACTAGTCCACCATAAGTTGACTGTGAATGCCCAGCTCCTCTTTTTTTACTTGGCTCATTTTTTTTTGTTAATAATTATTACAACAATGGCGGACATTAAAGCGTCTATAAATAAAAATAAGAATATTCAGCAGTGCGGTGTGTCGGAGCAGTAGGAAAAATAGAGCGGAACTGCTAAACGATCTGTGATCTGATTGGAAATGTTAGAAAGTGAAGAAGGCAAGTGAAAAGAAAAGCAATCGGCAATAATAATAAAAAAAAAGTGCGTGTGTGAGAACAAAGAGCGAAAAGAAGCAGTAGTGTGATTTTAGAGGGTGGTCTTCTGGATTGGGGCTCCGTTCCGGCAAATGGATTCCGGTAATCCTCTTCTCCGTCAGCAGCAGCAGCAAGTTCTTCCACATTTGGAACGGGAGCACCGCCAGCACCACCACTACCAGTACCTCCAACCTCCGCTTCAACAACAACAACAGCAGCAGGCGGCGGCGGCGACACTACTACAAGTGCAGCAACATCACCATCAGCAGCAGCAGCGAATAAAAACTGGTTGGGGTGCGACGACAGCGACAGCAGCAGCAGCAGCGGCGGCAGCAGCGACATCGTCTTTCATACAGAATATCGTCAGCACCGCCGGCGGCAGCAGCACCAGCGGAGGAGGAGAGCTTTTGATGTAAGCGTTTCAGCGTTCTTGGCTTTACTCATTTTTTTTTATTTACTTCTTATATTTTCACTTCAATGTTCGTTTCTCGTTCCACACGGTATCTTCTCTTTCTCTCCATTTCTTGTCAAGTCCGACGAGCTGCTGGACTCCCCTGTCCGATGAGGGGGGAGGAGGGCTAACGGGGAACGACGGCGGCTAGAGCGAAAAGAGGGAAATCGAACTGGAATCTGGTTACCGTAGGTCGGAGCGCACCTGGTTTGATGATTGCGACGGGAGGGAAAACATATGTTGCCATCGGCTGGTCATCGGGGGCAAGGCGGACTGTGTTGTGCTTCCAAAAATCTTTCTCGAGCGGAATCTCTATCTCTATTGCATTCCACCTAGCGTCTACTTCAAAACAGAAAAAGAAATAACCACCAGTCATTATAGATGATTGGGAAAATTGCTCGGCGAGCGAGAACGCGCGAAATTGGTTAGCGCAAAATATGCTTTCCACACTTCAATCAAAACAATTCGTTGCAGCTGGTAGGTACGTTTCACGAGACCAGCTGCTCTTCTTCAAAGCGAGCCGGCCGGCTTATTATATCGATCTTTTCGTTGTCATTCACCAATGTTTATTTTTATCGATGGATTATGAGATTTTTCGGCGCTTTTCAGTCAACCGTTGGAGATAAGAGATGACCTGTTATGGAACTTCCTCGCAGCAGGTCTTTTCTCTACACTAATTAGGACGTTGGCTGGTTACGCGATCTTGTAGACTGAAAGAAGATTCCGGATATCCCTGCAGGTTTTGTACAAGTGTTTTTGCTTACGTGTTCGCTTCTCTTTGTTTGGGCCTGACAACAGTGACAAGCTATGTGTAATTCAGCTCGTGCTTGATCAAAAGTCATATTGACCCATTCCAGGTAACGTGACACGCAGAATTTCGGCCCGTGATTACTTTTTCGTTTAATATTTATAATAAACTTCATGATATTGTGATGTTATGTGTACCAATAGACAGTACACATGATTAACTTTGTTTTCCAATCAATAGTTATGAATATAGGCTTTGTCGAAAGTAATCTTTGTTACGGTGCCAACATTACATTAGAACGAAGCTGCTTTTGGAAACAATAGGTCTGTTCCCGTACTTGCTTCTCTGTGAAATTCTGTACAGCAATAAGCAAAAGTATGCAGCAACTTCACCATATTATTTTCTTACAGCCAGGCTTGCTTCCACTCACTTGCTATAAAAAAAATGATTTTCTAAATTTTGAAATCATTAGATGTTATAATAATATTTTGTGCTTGTTAGATACAAGAAAAAGATGAAAGGCAAGTGTTTGACTCATAAAACCTGTCTATTTTGCTACCAGAGTGTTACAATAAGCGATTTTATGATTCGTGAGCGTTCACTCAAAGTGAGCGCTCACGAGTCGTAAAATCACTGATTGTGACTATCTGAAAGCGAATTTAACAGGTTTAATGTGTCAAACACTTGCATTTCAACCTCTTCTTGTATCTAACAAGTACAAAATATGATTATAACATCTAATGATTTCAAAATTCAGAAAATCATGTTTTTATAGCAAGTGAGTGGAAGCAAGCCTGGCTGTAAGAAAATAATATGGTGAAGTTGCTGCATACTTTTGCTTATTGCTGTACAGAATCTTACAGAGAAGCAAGTACGGGAACAGACCTAATGACTTCAACGGAAATCTCTCGCAAATAAAAGCTCATTCCTGCAAATTAACGATGTTAGCTGATAGAGGAAACACGTCTACCTGATGGTGTCGTTACTTTGCATGTGTGAGCATTGATTCGCGACAAATCGACGCTTACAGCGGTTGTTGACAAAAGCAATTTTGACCTTTTGAAATGTTGGCACCTAATTTCAATGTAATAACAACACAGAAAATAAGAAATGTAGTTGAAAAGTCACGGTGAAGAACTTCATGGAATGTGTGTATTGCTAGGAGAACTCGTTACCTTGTGCAGGCGTTTTGTTACAGTGAATGTTGGTCCTATCATTTCTAGGCCAAAAATTGAAATACGTCGAACAACCAAACGTAAACAATGGCTTTAAACGCAACTTTCTCGAGATTCAAATTACACCCACGTAAATTATCAAAGCCATACGATAAAGGAAGTGTTCTCTTTCAGCTGTTGGTGTGCGATTGCGTCGATGTGCCATTGTTTACGTTTGGTTGTTCCGCCTATTTCAATTGTTGGTGTAGATTTATCATCAGCAAGTCAAATGGCTTAATAAGTGAGTTTGGCAGATTCTTTCTTTTGACTTCATGTTTTAGGGCATCGGTTGTCTGAAATTTTATCGCTCAAAGATCTTATTTACCCCGCTAACAATAAAGCAGGGTGGCCAGCGAACTGAGAAATATCTGGGAATTTGAAAACTAACTGGGAAAACCGGGGTTTCGCCAGGAGAACCGGAAAAAATGAATAAAATAAATGGTCACTTAAATTACCTTTAAGTTGTAATTTTAATTTTTTTCACAAACCAATTATAAAGGTTGTTAAAATTAAACTTCTGACATCAGCACAACTGTAAACCGCCAATTCGCGGAATGGCCCATTTCGTTGAAGTACATTTAGACATTTAGCGGAGTTCCATTTGGCGGAATGGCGTCGACTTGACGATCTCGAGGAGACACGGGTAGGGAGGTGCTGCAACTGTACCTTTCAATGACAGTATGATTGATGGTAAGCTCCCTCCATCTATCGTATAAAATTACAACTTTAAGTCTGTTATTTGGCGCTTAGCATCTTCAACTATGTAAATCGTTAACTTCACGCAGAAGTAATACAAACAAAATAGTTAAAGTACATGGGAGCTTACCATCAATCATACTGTCATTGGTCGAAAGGTACAGTAGCAGCACCTCCCCTTCTCGAGATCGTCAAGTCGACGATGACAGGAGCACATACTGTAGTAGAGGTAACAATAGCCGCAATTCCTAAACCTACGACTAGATGCCTCCCTTCAGATGACGACATGAGTGCGGTAAAAATCGATAGAACTGCCCTCTCCAACTGGGGAGTTTGCTAAAGAGAGATGATCAACCCGATTCGTACCTTCCTCAAAGATCTCCTTGCTCGCTTTCTACTCTCTATGGCCCTTATCACTCACGGTGAAGTGATTCCCATTTGATTTACACGGTAATCACTTCACCGTGAGTGACAACTGGTCTCACTTCGTTTTCACCGTGAAGTGACACCCGTAATAAGGCCCTATATATACAATTTTCACACCTCAGAATCATCTAGGAATTCTCCTTGTTGTTCTGTTGTTGAAGAATTATTCTAAGAATAACCTAGGAATTCAATTCTGAAATTTCTTTCTTTTTCTCAGCAATTCATAGGAATTCATCTCAGAATTCTTTACGATATTATCTCAGAGTTCCTATGGAATCGTGGTCAGAACTCCATAAGACTGTTTACCAGAATTTTGTAGGTATTCTTCTCAGCATTTATCTTGTAAACAATTTAATTCCTTTCAAATTCTCCTGAAAATTCCATATGGAATATGAGCTTTGATCTAATGTTGGGCCTACGAAGGTTAGGTTAGGTTACCTTTATTAACGAGACTTTCAGCCAGAGGCAGGTTCATCTCTTAGGGCCTACTAAGCACAACCCGCCCTTTGCCTCTATTTTTCGGACGAATTTTTCACTAAATAAAATGTTTTTACTGCAGATGTCTTCTAAATTTTATTGCCTAAGCTTTGATAAAGAGTAACAAATTGTTGAGATATTGTTAAAAATCTAACACTGCTTCTTGATCCCAAACTCGGCATGAGAATTCTAAACCTCGGTCTAACGCATTGAAACGCCATTGAATTCACATCGGCTCATCGGATGAACATAAACATTGATTCGGTCGGAGTGCTTCTTCTGTTTTTGAGAATAATGGGAGCAAACATTCATATCACGTGTTCTTATTGACTTCGTTCGGTAGTTTTTGAACTAAAGTATCGTACCAAATGCATAATTGTTAACGCCGAAATCATGGATGATGTTTTCTGTTCGATAGGTTCAAAATGGGAGATTAGGCCGAATCGCACTACGAAGTGTTCAGACATGTTCTTACACCGAGATTAAAAAATTGCTTTGTTCAGCCTCTCTCTCTCTCTCTCTTTACAATTCGATCAAACGACCCATTTAGCGTTCCGCCTAGTGACTATACAAACATGCTGTGTATTAGTTGCTCAGTAAGTTCTGGCGTTGAAGTTTGCAAACATAAGAGGTCTGAAACTTTGAAAAGCCACGCAATTGATTTTTCTAAATAATGAAGAAAAACCGAAGAATATCCGTTCTGCATGCATGACAGTTTCAAGTTCTTCCTTTTTCCTCAACTTCAAGAAATTAAAAAATCGGGGTCTCTAGGATCAGTTTCGATCAGTGCTGCATCTCAACAATGGTAATTGAAATAAGATATTGCTCTAGCATTGCATTTCACTGTCGACACTGATAATCGTAGCAAACATGATATCAGGTGGTACGGCATTGACATAGGCATTCATATGAAGATCTCTAGGGGACAGTTCAAGACCAACAGTTGAAATGGCCTTGACTCCATTTTGTAATCAAACCTTTTAAGGCCATTTTCTCGCGAACCGACGTTCGCAAAGGCAAACCAACATAATGAACAGGTAAGGGAAATTCTCCTCTACCCGATTGTGGTTTAGGTTTGCGAATGAAGGTTTCGGTTAGCGAGAAAATGGCCTTACAAGGTTTATTTACAAAATGGAGTTAAGGCCATTTCAATTGTTGATCTTGAGTTGAAAATCTTACTTTTATCTTAATAAATGAACTATTGTGTATGCCTATTGCATTGTTTTAATAGTACCGGCTAGTTTTCTAAAGATAAGTACTCAATTAGCTGATGTAAATGCAAAATATTTGCTACAGAACTTTGAACATCAGTAGGTCTGTAGGTTGTCAACGTCATTTACGCACTTGCATTGAGGCGAGTGACATCGATACTGGATCTATGTGAACTGATACTGACATCAGGTGGCTAATTAAATTCAGCATTTTGTAGGTATTGATATTGATATTTTGTATCATAGGTTTCTATATTGATATTTCAAAAGTACTGGTTTCTTGAATAACTTTGAAAATTTAAAATTTAGGATATTGTTAGACGTTCTCCAGCTTCCTATTTAGAATAAATTGAGATTTTTTTGAAATCACACTCTTAACACACATTTAAAGATTCAAGCCGATCATTAAAAATCCTGTCCCGTCCTAAGAAAACATTTAACCATCCCAGACTTTCCATGATTCTGGGTAGAAATTAGATTTTCGTAACTCTAGTACTTTCAAAAATTTCACATGCCTCACTAACGTTGGAAAACTTCTCAGAAGTCGTTTTACAATTCAAAGGCAAAAGAGCTTTTAGAGTTTTTCCTTTTAATTCCGTTATAAATCACTTCATTTGAGCAATTGAAATGACGTGTACTACCGCTCATACTTCGAAATTCAACAATAGTTTGAGATTTTTCCTTCTAGAACCACGAGAATAGTAGCCAACATTTGTGCGTTTCATAAAAATAATAATCTTTTGAGCCACTCTTTTTAAATCGCTATCGGTAGAAAGTCATGCCAAAATTGCTTGATGAAAAAGTGGTCCATTGACCAGTGCTGAGATGTCATAGTCATTGACAGTATTTCACACGATATTGACAAAATTGTTATTCACATAGTCACTGACAGACTTGATCTAAAAAAAAAACTTATTTTTTTTCGTCAATGACAAAGGTTCACCTGGTAACAACAAGTGTAATTTCGTGCATTCTGTGTCACATTATTGTTATCCAAGCAGTTCAGGACGTAGATGCTTGTTCACTTTAACGGCTCCAATTGTGTTCCTCAAGTAATTTAATTTCATAACAAATTTAGTTAATACAAACATCTAAACATGTTCGTCACTGACAGCATTGCCATTGACAATTGACATGATTTGCCTTTACGATGACTATTAGCTCAAATGAGTGACCAATGCAGAATAGTCAATATCACCGTGTAGTGTCGAGATTTTGCAGCACTGCCCGAGCAGGAGAAAATACCTTATGGATACCAAATTCAGGTATGAAAATAGCATAACTGGCAACCTAAATATGGTATTGACGAGGCTGACATAAGAGGTAAAATATCAAAAATAATACCTCAAAATTGATCTACGAATAACGAACTAATAATTAATTTAGTTATTATAATAACTGACGGATAACAGACGCTTTTTTGATGCCAGAATACCATAGTTTGTTATTTTGAAGGTCTTCTAATACCAATTCAATAACTCTTTTAGGTGTTATTGTCTTAAAACTGGAAGATCACATTTTGTTATTCTGGTATTCGTTTGATATTTTACAAAATATTTCGATTACTGAATAATATCAAAACAAGGTTTTATACCACAAGCATACCAAAATAAGGTATCATACCACATTAAGATATTCATATGTTATCGGTTCCTGCTCGGGTATGCCATTGCCTATCTTTCACTGATAAGCGTATTTCGTCCACTGCATGGTGGACTTCCTCAGTGCCTCAAATACTCAAACGCCACTACTTGGACTCGTTATGTTTTAGAGGTTCGATATAATTAATGTTCAAGTCGGTTTAAAAAATTGTTAAGTGTGTTCCTAATTTGATGTGGGTATTTGAGTTGTAAATTCAATATTTTTTCTATGTCATCGATTTGCCATCCTGGCGGTCGTGGCGTGGATTTTACGGATTCAAAATAGGGATTCCTGTAACAACCCTGCCTTGGCACTATAGCTCGAAACCACACTTCTCTCTTAATTTAGACCCTTACTACCCGAAACCATTTCCCAGGGTGGCCACTCAACCCGACAAACCGGGAATTAAACGGAAATCGAAATGAACCGGGAATTTGAATGCAATCTCATCATGTTTGTACTTTTTATTATTTTGTTTTATTTGCTTTGCTCAACCTGTGAATGCAAACTGATTTGCACTTTTCAGAGATAAAACACTTAACAACTTAATTCGACTTAGTCTGGAATTGAAAATCATTTAAAAAATCTTGGTGATTTCAAATCCTGGTGTGGTTTTACCCATCAGACTTATAATGGGGGTTAGACTCGTGTCGTGCGAGTCAAACTTGCCCCTTTGAAAAGTTTTCCTAGACGGGATCTTACATCTTTTGCCGTAAGTATGAAATCTTAAAACCTGTTCATAGTCTCTCGGAGTTTTTAAAATGTTACCAAATCAGGAATCTTGAATTTCTGTGTCCTTCTGGGACCTTCAAATACTTTTAACATTTGAATTAACCAGTGGCGTCACGTAACTTCACTTTTTACCTGTGCACCAACTTTAAAAACGTGATATCTAGCAATAATTTCATGCAAATTGGTTGCCAAATGAACATAATCGATTGCAAGCAATATTTGTAGATGTCTGTAGATTTGAAGACATACTTCAAATCTCCGCGTACATCGTACGGGTTAGGCAAAAAGGTGTGCGTTTGACTTTGTACTGTCGCATTAATGGCCCTTCGCTCATTTTCAACTTCTATTCAATTTTCATTCTGCCGTATTCTAACGGAACTATCTACCTACCCTCTTCTAAAGACCATTATCTAGCTAATAAATTATTAAAGCTTCATGTTAGCATTTCCAACCAACTCTGAATGTTTTGAGATTTGAGATCGTTTTGAAAGCTGGTGCACAGGGAGTTTTAAACTTTAAATGATTTCTAGATTTATGAAGCAATTATCTTAATAATTTCTTTGGAATCATCCCATGATGTATTCAGAGTTGCGTTCAGCATTCCCCTGAGTAATATTATGATTATCTCTGACATTCCTTTGAAGCCTTTGTTCAAGCCCTCGTTAAGTTATTTAATCACAGTCCTTACATGCGTCGGAGTTAATAGTTATTGCGTGCATCTCGGATTTTTATTTCAGGAATTTTCTGTGAAATTCTGCTTAGCATTCCCGAAATTCATTTAAAAATTCTCCTCATAATTCATTTGAATTTCTTTTAAAAACTCCTTTGAGATTATTCTCAAAATTTGACAAGGATTATCCTAAGAATTTTTTCCGCAATTCTTTTATGAATTTTCTTGAAAACTACGTGCTTTTATCGCACAACTACGGACAGCATTCCTAAGGGTTATAAGATATTCGAATTAATAAACTATGACCCAAGTAACAGTTTGGGTTTCATCCAGGTTTTATCATTATCTTTTACACCCTTCTCTTGTAGAACCTCGATAAATTCGGTTACTTGGTGTGTTTTTATCATACTAAGTTGTTTCAATCAAACCGGGAAAACTATGTTGGTCAACCGGGAAAAAATCGGGAATTTAAATTATTAAATACAGTGACCACCCAGGGTGTTTTTGGCTCTACTGGTCCTTTAATTGGCCATATCTAGCATTAATCATGTTTTCATTCTTTTCCAAATTTATTTCGATATAATGTTAGCTCAGATTTTGCCATGCGTTTACGCTAATAAAACCATGAAGAACTATTTCAAATTTAATGTAGACCCTAAGGGCAAAAACTTGTGCACTAGTGCCGAAACAGGCACACTTATCGTACCATGAAAATGCTGGAATAATACCTGAAAAACCGGGAAACCTCCGGGAATGTAATTTTTCCTGAAAACAACTGGAATTCTCATGGAATTTTGAAATTCCCGTATCAATAAGCATCACGCAATTAATCTTAAAAATTATACTAAAATATTATGAAGTTCGCCTTTTCAAGAATTTCAGAACATTTTAAAATACAATAAACTTTATCTTCCTCGTTATTCACTTTCACTCTTTGAACATAATAATTCTGAGGTGAATTTATCTTAACAAAAATTCTGTGAATCTAGAATTGTTTTTCAGGGTTCCGAATCATGAATAATTTCTATAGATTTTAAACTTGCACAAATTTGTGAAACCCATGGACCTAACAAAATCAGGTTTGAAGAAATTTTCAAGAATCGAAATTCGAATTCGAATTCGAATGACAATAAATATAAAAGACATTGAATGTGTCCCAAGAACCCTGTTTAACACAGTAAGGGACTTGCAAAAGTTTCTAAGCTTATGGCCTTTAATGAATGAACTTGATGAGAATTTCCAAGGAAAACAAGGGATAATTTGAGAATTCAGAGGAGAATTCCCAGGGAAGAATTGTTAGAAAACCTTGAATTGAAATCTGAGGAATCCTTTAAAGTTAATTCCGTCGAATTCCAGATGAAACGTAAAGAGAATTCCAAGGTAGTTTTGAGTCGAATTTTGAGTATAATCCCAAGGGAATCCTGAGCAAAAAATTTCCAACAGTATTCTGAGCTTTGACTATATGTTTTGTTATTACTTCTACGTGAAGTCAACGATTTACATAGTTGAAGATGCTAATATCAAATAACAGACTAAAGTGGTAATTTTTATACGATAGATGAGGAGATGAAAGTATAGAGTTGATAGTTCCGTTAGAGTACGGCAATGTGAAAATTGTATATAGAAGGTAGAAAGCGAGCAAGGACTACTTTTTAGGAAGGGACAAATCGGTTTGATCATCTCTCTTTACCGAAATCCCCCGTTGGAGAGGGATGGTGAGGGGTATTCCCCCCGCCACCACTGGCTCTGAGTATTCTGAGGATTCTATGAGAGTTCTGTCCATGGGATTTATAAAGAGAACTCCAAGGTACTTGAAAGTAGCATTTCAAGAGAAGAAGGAGAATCCAAAGGGAATATTAAAAAGAATTGTATGAAAATGCTGAGCATGTTTCCAAAGGAATTCTAAGAAGTATCCCAAATAAATTCTAGGGAAAGTTTCAAGTTTCAATTTCTAACATACTTTTGAATGAAGAGCTTTGAGTGGGTTGGTTTATTTCCTTTAAATTCCGTTATAATTGCTTATCTTTTGACAGATACTCGTATTTCGTCTACTACTTGCAGACTTCATCACTGCCAAGTACTCAACACCACACCACAGGGCATGTACTTAGCACTGATGAAGTCTGCAAGTAGTAGACGAAATACGCGTATCTGTTAAAAGATAAGCAATTATAACGGAATTAAAGGGAAATATACACTCAAAGCTCTTGATAAAGCGATTCCGTTAAGAGGTTCGACAAATTTAAAAGATTTATACTTTTTAAGCAGTGGCGTTTCCTCAACCTCAATCTACCTGTGCACCAACTCTCAAAACATAAACAATTATCAAAATATTGCTTGCAATGGATAGATATCAAGTAAACTAGAAGATTAAATGTATTTTTCAACCGATTTGAGTATGAATATGGCATTAAATCTGGTTTTGAAAGTTGGTGCACAGGTAAAAAGTGAGGTTACGGGACGCCACTGTTTTGAAGTAAATTTCTAATGAATTCTTAAAGGAGTTTCAAGGCTATTCCTGGAATCATTTTAAGAGATTCCAAAGAAGAGTTCGTAGAGAATTCTGAAGAGCATTTCAAGGAATCTCCGGGACGGCTCTTAGAGAATTTAGAATGAATTCCGAATATAATTCCATGTGAATTTCAGAAAATATTTAGTGAACACTAAGGAGAGTTTATTTCAGGAGAGTTCTTTGGGAATTCTAAGGTAATATAGCGAACCTAATTAATGATTTTAATGGAACTGTAGAGTGAATCAAAGAGTCTTCCGGAGATAATTTCTTAAGTATTCTGGAGAATATGGCTAGGGAATACCAGAGAGAGTTCTGAGATGAACTCTGAACTGATTTTGATATGATTCTATGGACATTTCTGAGAAAATCCTTGCAGAAGTTCTGGATTTAGCAGTATGGAATTTTCAAGATCACGTGATTTTTTTTGACGTTCAGGACTTATAATTTGTGAGTTCTCAGACCGGGCTGGGAAAAATTTACAAGATTCTAAACTATGAGAAGCTTTCATGATTCAAAACTAACGAAAATATTGGAAAACTCAGGGAATTTTATTTAGCATAATCAGTAGTTAAATTAAGTTTATGTAGAAATTTTAAGTATTTATATTCAAATGAGATAGTTCTGGATACCTTCTGGATTCGACGAGAGCAAAGCATAGACATATTTGAAGGGTTTCTGGGGCGATTATTTAACATTTATCTCGATTCCGCACTTTGTTCGGGTCTGATGGAAGTTGACAATTCTCATTCTGCATTTCCATCGACTTTTGATGGAATCAGATCGGAACGAACTAAGAAACTGGGGTGCTTAGCTCGAATGATACATTGCCGAATAACTAGCCCGAATGTCACTATCTACTCTGACATACTTGGGTTTTAAAATTTGCTAAGTCCTGCTGGTTTTGATTTGTAAATAGCACATTAGTTCCAGGGCCTTGAACAATTTTCCTCGCCCGTTAATCTAGTTTTTTTTTTTACATAATCGCATGAGATATCGATTTTTGTTTGTGTGGAAAAGCTGGGGATAAGGCCGGCTCCTTAAGCATTAAGGCTATTTTAAAATAATATAGAACTAATTTCCCATGAAGATTTCATATCTAGAAGCTTTGAATAGAAATTGTGTGGTACCAAGATTTGAATAGGTTATGTTTTTAATTACTGTTTATTACCAAAAAGTTAAACAAATTGACGTACTTATAACAGTGCGGGGTAAGACCGGCACTCTTTACCAAACGAGCTTTTTGCATTCTAAAATTTAAATAAATTATATGTTTGTGAGGCTTAGTGAATAATCATGGTATTCATGATGATTAAGAAAGCATTAATTAGAAAAATTACACTTCAAACTGTTAACTATTTAGAATTCAGAATTCATCAGTGCTCCTCCATATTTGGCTCGCTAACCTTAATATGCCTGTAGGTATGTACATAGAACTTGATCCATATTTATTCAACTTAATTGCAGTGGCGTCCCGTAACCTCACTTTTTACCTGTGCACCAATTTTCAAAGCCAGATTTAATGCCATATTCATATTCGAATCGGTTGAAAAATACACTAAGTGTATTCAACTCAATTCACTCAATCTACCTGTGCACCAGCTCTCAAAACATAAACAATTATCAAAATATTGCTTGCAATGGATAGATATCAAAGAAACTTGAAGATTAAGTCTTAATCTTCAAGTTTCTTTGATATCTATCCATTGCAAGCAATATTTTGATAATTGTTTATGTTTTGAGAGTTGGTGCACAGGTAGATTGAGGTTAAGGAAACGCCACTGCTTAATTGGTTAGTTAACCTTTTACGCAGTAGTCGAACTGATTTGCAGTTATTCTACACAATCTAAATCTCAAGCATGTCCGATATTGAGAAAAGTGTGAATTTGTGACAAGAAAATGGATATTTTCATTCCGTTTCCCGTTATGTTCAGAGAATCTCTTTAAACTCCTGGTGCAAATTCACATCGCAACCAAATTCCTTCAAATTTTTCACAGCTGTTGGGGACCTCAATACAAATCGAAAAAGCCATAAAGAGTGAATATTTGTGACCCAGCCTTTTACCGAAGACAACAAATCAAGAAGACTGGGTTTCTCATACGGACGCTATGAGGCAGGTACAATCGCGTCATCTGCCGCTCAAAGGTAAATGCGAACGAATTTGATAGCAAAGATTACATCCTCAGACGAAGGGTTTGTGTATTTGCTCATTTTTCTATGCGTTGCTTCCACCATCACTCAAGCGCAGCGCTACTTTATCTTTCGCTTGGATGATGGCAAAGTTGCCAGTCTTCTTGATTTGTTCTCTTCGCTTTTACCCAGCACTCCAAATAGGGTGACGGTCTTACCCCACTTGACGAGTAACGGTCTTACCCCAACAGAGCATAGTTTTCAAAATCATAATTAACAATATATTATTGATCAAAATTATCTATAATCGCACAAGGATGATGATAAAAAGTGAAGATGTTAAGATGTGTGCAAAACAACAGGATTCCAATCAAAACCTTAAAATCTGCTGGCAAACAATAACATCCGGCAGCATACGATACTGTGTTTATTTAGTTACACTAGAACTGATTTCTAGTAAAAGTGATGGGTTGACCGGCTACATATATCGAAGATTTTGTTTTTTTTTTGTAAGCATCTTGATCTTGATCATTTAATACATTATTTTTAAACTGTTATTACAGTCAATTCTTCTTTACTCGATATTCAAGGAATCACCGACTTAGAGAGATATTGAGTTAAAGAAAATCTGCAAATGATGAAAACATTTGTTATTCACCCAGTATTTTTTTAAATTTATATATCACTTTGGCAGGCCTGTCCGACGTTTATTATTCGCGGACCAGATGTCGTAACAGATGCTTTTTCGTTATCCTTCTTGAAAGAAGAAAACGTCATGAAACTTCGATTTGAGCTCATCCCTGTAATGTAGGTCTATAATTGGCATTCGTTCGGAAGAAGAATCAACATTAGTAGCAGTAAGACCGGAATTTTTTGAAAGTAAAAAATGAACATCGAATATAGATAAGAAATAGAGTAACTAAAAAATGAACAGATCTTTGGTGGGGTCGGGTCTGGCGTGGGATACCCCAAGAGAAGTGGCCTATTTCTGACTTGGATCAAAATCCATCATGCAACGCCTCAAATCACATGAGAATTGAAAAACAAGTGCAATGTTGATTATATCAAGTGCCCAGGACCCCACATTGGACACATCCGGACATGTTCCGGGTACCTCAGGGGAAGTGGTCAGTTTCTGACTTGGACCAAAACCCATCAAGTGACACCGCATGAGAATTCAAAATCGAATGCAATGGTGGTTACATCAGAAAGGCCAAGATGACATTAGACACATCTGGATATGTTCCCGGTGCCCCTTGGGTAGTTTCTAGCTCCTATCAAAAGACAAAACCCATCACACAACACATTAAATAAATATGTAAGAAGGGTCAGATCTAACCTTAGGTGGAACGGCGCCGGTGGTGTAGTGGTAAGCGTGATTACCTCTCACCCCAGCAAGCCTGGGTTCAATCCCAGTCGGCGCCGCCGGGATGTTCTGAGGCATAACATCTCTGATCACGCCTTCCTTCGGATGGGAAGTAAAGCCGTTGGTCCCCGGTTCATGAGTTGATGGGTCGATAGGTAGGGTCCAGGTGTGGGAGCTGCCTTCCTGGCACGTCGGTAGCATTGGTGCTCAGCACGGAAAACAAGATCGACGGAAAAAAACAAAACAAAGAAAAAAAAAAAATAACCTTAGGTGGATTTTAATAAAAGCTTAAACATCGTAGAATCAGGATTCATGAATTGGATAGAACGAAGGGGTACGAATACTTTTTTTTTACAAACTCATCCTGGATGTTTGCTGGATTTGGGTTGACCTTAAAGTATTTCAAGCGTAGCTTTTCAAAAGTAGACATCTAGCATTTGATAGAATATGAGAAAAGTGGGATAACAATATTCATTATTCAACCCTATTTAAAGACTTTGTCAATTTTGCTCGATCTAATTCTTCACTACGTTGTACAGGGTTAGGGTTTTTGAAAATTATGCAAAATGCCGTTTTTTTTTGCGAAGCGGAAGTACAATTTTCATAAAATATAATGATACTGGCCGTGTATGATACGTCGTTTTGACAGATCGTTGATCACTTGCTTCATCTAGGTGTATCTGAACTGTTTTCATTACATTGAAAAAGAGCATATAGGACGTATGGAATTGATGTTTTCATAATAGAATTTTTTTTTATATCTTTAATAACCGGATAGAAGGTCGATTTGTTCACTTTGCCGTCCTTTTGAAAATTACGCTTGCTTATAAAGCTGCTTAAGATATTTCCCTGTGAGACTGTGCAAAAATCGCCTCAAATTTAGATTTTACAAAATTAAAACGGAATCAAGTGTGTCCACATTCCCCTACTTTTTATTTTTTTAAATGTGAAACACAATTCTAGACAAACATATGAAAGGGGCCAATGAGTCAACTGTTTACAATTACTTTAAACGTGGATTTCTCATGGCTGAAGATTCATCCAGGCAAACCAATAGCAGCATTTGGTAGAGGAAGTTCACTCCATCCGATGGTTTTAGTTGGTTTGTGGTTCGTGAGAAATCGACATTTCTAAATCAACAATTGAAATACGCCGAACTACCAATCGTAAACAATGGCTTTACACGCAAATTTCTCAAGAAGAGCAAACTCACTTCATCGAACAGCATTGTTAGCTTGCATGGGTGTGTTTTGATACTCGAGAAATTTGCTGGTAAAGCCATTGTTTACGATTGGTAGTTCGGCGTATTTCGATTGTTTGTCTAGAAATGTCGAAATGATTCACGAATAACAACTAAAACCATCGGATAGAGTGAACTTCCTGGATGAATCTTTATCAGTAAGAAATCCACGTTTAAAGTTATTGTAGTTGGCTCATTGCCCCTTTTCTCATGTTTGTCTAGAATTATGTTTCACACCACATAAAAAGTAGGGGAATGTGGACACCCTTGACCCCCTGTTTTAATTTTGTAAAACCTAAACTTTATGCGATTCTTGCAAAGTCTCACAGGGAAATATCTTAAGTTACTTTAAAAAGTAAGCGCAATTTTTCAAAAGGACGCTTAAGTGTTTACATGTGGCTCCGTGGCCCTTTTCACATGTTCGTCTTGCATTGTAGAGGCAGCAGATTTGATGACTTTTTTCAGAGTTGACAATATCCCAATTTCCCACTCAAATTACCTGCTACCGTGAATGTGATCAACATTAGAAATCCTCGGGTGAAAAGATGGGCGGATAAAATAAAATACAATTTGTCTTCTTTCCTTTATTTAACGTCGGTCTCTGTTCCGCAATCTAGTGCCAATCACCGACGGACATCGATTGCCATCCATTGACGGCAATCGAATGTGCAGGAAGGCAGCTTCCACACCTGCGTAGGATATCGCACCCATTCACAAACACACATGGGCCGGGACCAACGGCTTTAGTTCCCTTCCGAATGAAGACGTGACCAGAGATTTTTATGCCTCAGAAAAATCCCACCGACCTCGGCTGGGATTGAACCCAGACCCATCGGGGTGTTAGAAAGCAGTCACGTTTACCACTACACCAACGGCGCCGGCTTAAATACAATTTGGCAGCAGGGTTTGTATGTCAAATATCTTGCAACCCTTGCCAAAAGGTAGCGTTTCACATGGCTTTTCAATTCGATTCGATGTACCTTCGTGCAAAATAATAATTGAATTCATTACAATATTTTGCAACTATCTTGGGTCGTTAATTAACCAGCAAAGATCAATTAAGCAATAGAGTTAGGATATTATTTTTGATTCCATTTGAATTTGAAAAGCACACGAATAATGACGATTTAATTTCTATTCGATTACAATACTCTCTCATTTTACCTAGTAAGAATAAGAAATCCCCTCTGGTTATTTCTAATGGAAATGTTTGTTTGGCTCAGATTTAGACTGTTCATTTGACTCAAAAAATTAACTGCGCTCATGTCTACCTCTGAGGATTTCTAATAAACACTATTTTGTAGTGGGTGTGATGATGTCTTGAAACACAATTAATGCAAAAAAGATTCCTAATTGAGAAATTTCTTCAAACGTCATCGAATCCGTCGCTGGGATCAGTTGGTTGAAAACCCAAACGACAAACGTATTAGCTAGAACATCCCGGCAAACGAATCAATCCAACTCCACCGTACGGTAGCCTCCCACTGCTGCTCGCCAGTTCCGTTCTGCTTCGTGCTTCCCTGATCTCGCTCTAGCTCACTTGTTTTCGTTCCGTCTCGCTCTAGCGTCGGTGGTGTTTTGCATCGCACTACTCTGATAGCGTGTGCTGCTTGCTGCCAAATACACAGACGTCTTTTCTTCCCGCAATATCGCGCGCGCCTCCCCCATGTGCTGAACATTATTTTCTCACAGCAGCAGCAGCAGCAGCAGCAGTATTAGCAGCAGCATGGTGCGGTGTGGCGATGGCGAATGCATGATGATGTGATGACGATGCGATGGGAGCAGCAATGCGAATTATATTCACAGCGGGCGGGCGAAGAAACCGACGACTGACTGCTGCAACAACGACGAGGATTGGGGTTCTTTTCTGCTCAGTGTCTGGTTTTTGGATCCGACCGTGTGGCGTCCCGCCGCCACCGTCACATAAAGCGTACTCTGTGGGTATGGGTGCCATTGCAAGATGCAGACGCGAAACGCGCCTTTTCCCTCCTAACCGCGAGGGGCAGAAAAGTGTATTTGTATGAGAACACGGTTCGCGCTTTTTAAGTTTTCAGACCGCGGCAGAACACAAACACTCTAGCCGAGCTGAGAACTTGCACACGAGTACACTCTCGTGGTGCTCACGGTTTTCTGCTGAGTATTGGTAGCATAAATCTCATGTGTGAGAGTTTTGGTCCGGTTCGAGGGGAAGGAGGTTAAAAACCTCTTGTAACTTTGTAGAACGATCACCTCCGGACCGTGTATTCTGCTGGCCGAAGAAGCTGGTTGGTGCGCGGTGGCTAGCGGCTAGCTCTCCTTCGTCTATCGCCAGCAGAAACAACTTTTCCCGAAAAATGTCGAGGTGGGAAAGGGAATCATATCACACAGCAGCGCGAGGCAAGAGGATTATTTTGCTTCTATTCCTCTTTGATCCCCGGGTTTTTCGAAACGGAGGCAGGGTGTACCGCCGATGGACGACGACGATGATGATGATGATGATGATGTCTGCGCGACAAAATTCCTCCTTCCCTGTTGTTTCTCGCGGTTTTACCTAGTTTTTATTCGTTGTTATTGTTGAACCACCACACCACCTCTTCTCTTCGTTCGTTTCCTTCGAACCATCATTTCTGTTCGGCATTAATTCAGCGTTTTATCACTTTCTCTCTCTCTTCTTTTTTCGAAACATTTTCAGATGTCAGTCATAATTGGAAGATAGAAAAAAATAATAGCTCCTTCTGTTACAAACACACACACACTCACTGTGTTCTTTTAATCGATTTCGATCAAACAAACCCCTTTTTTGTTGATTATTTCTAAAGGTAAGACGTCGTTCCTTTATATTTACTGTGTTGAACCAAAGCAGCTGATGCGACTTTCATGGTTTCTGTTGTTGCGGTTTCGGTTTTTATTATTAGTTTCGTGCGTTGTTTTACTTGAGTTTTGGTTAAGTTTCAAACTTTCACTTAGAATGTTTTAGTGATTTTTGGTCTTTCTCGTTTGCTTAAGTTTGGACGACTGCTTTGTGTAGTATTTGAGTTTACTCTGACGGACTTTTATGTTTGTGCGGTGAAACATTCTGTACGGAAAGCCGCAGCAGTTGTTTTGCGCTTCAAATTCGATTGCCAGCCAAGCACGACATTATTTCTGATGATGTATTTTCTCCACTAAAATTTGTAGGAAGTAAAACGTTAGCTACAAGCATTAAATCCACCCCCCCGTCATCAAAAGTGCTCGCGTCAAATGAAACTCGCAACCGAGTCAAGTGCAGAAATTTGCGGTTACCAAGAGCCAGAGGCTTCCATAGAGAGAACCACCCGGGCCTAATCATCAGAAGTAATAACACCCAAAAACAAATCCAAAAATCTAAGAATCTCGCCTGTAACAATCGCACCCAAAACTAATAGTAAAAACGTAGTAGAAACCTAGTAGACTAGTGTTAAACGCATATGAAAATATTAGCTTCCGTTGAATGAAAGCGCGTCCGCAAGCCGCCGAGTGCGCGTAGCGATCCGTGGCCAGTTCCACTCTAATCCCTTCGTTCTCCCTTCTTGTAGATGAATAAATTTTGGGTGCTGACCAATTTGATTCAAAATTCGAACGTGTATCCAATTCCTAAAGTTGAGCATCCGCACCATCAACAGTCGGATCAACAACAACACCCTCCGCCGTCGCAACATCCGCAGCAACAGCAGCAGCATCAACAGCCGCCTCCGTCCCACCAGCCGCCATCGTCGACGACGTCGTCCAAGGGTGGAGGAAGCCGGCATCCCCCAGGTGGCAACCATCCGTTAGGGCCGGCTGCGCCTGGACTCTACCATCAGCCGGGTGGCGTTCCTGGTCCAACGCCACCAAGCGCCAGCTCGGCTCCAACTGTACCCCCATCGGCCATAGGTGTGCGCTAGTTTTGCCCTCCTACAACCAGAGGCAAAACGCTTAATCTATATCGCTAGCTTTTAAGTGCATTGTTAACGACATTTTTTTTTTGTGTTGAAACCAATTTTCGCCCCAATTCAGGACCGTCACACTTGACGAATCTTTCCGGACCTGCTGCCAGTGCGCACAGTAGTAGGGGCAGCAGTGGACATCCGGCTGTACCGCCCGGTGCACACTTACAGGTAATGTGATGCTTGTACGTTACGTTTTAGTGTACCGCTCTATTTATGTGTTGTTACCATTTGTACCCGTGTCGCCGGAACAGTTGAACGGGACGGTGCCGTCAGACCATACGAAACCACAGTATTTAGGCAACATGCAGGTGCACCCGGCACACAGTGGCAGCGGCCATCATCCGCCTCCGCCGCCGACGCAGGGTCCACCGCAGGCGCATCCGCCTCCTCCGCAGCCGATACCGATCGTGAAGCCGGAGTTCAAGATGCCCTCGTTACCTGCCCACCTGATGGACGTGCGCGGTCCGGACGGGTCGATCGTCAAGATCAACATGCCGGAGCACCACGATCCGAGCAAACCGCCCAACAACGTCGAAATGTTGAAAGTCAACATCGAGGATCTCAGTCAATTTCTGTCGTACCACGAAGTCTTCGGAAAGCTACCTTCCGACATGCTAACGGGCCCGTCCGCTAGCCTAGTGCCATCTTCTGCTACCAATACCGCGACGACCAGCTCCGGTCACAGTAATGGTAAATGTGAGTTTTGTTCTGATGTTTGGAGGTTTTCGTTTTTTTTTGTTTTTGTATTGTTACCGTATTATTGCGTTTGTTTAGGTTCTGTTTGGTTGTTTCGAATGCGCGCGCTTCTCCGTAGTTCTGTTGTTGATTATCATGGTACGCTCTCTTCTGCGATTTTATCTATGGTTTGCCAGCTTTTCCATCGCTGGAAGGTTGTAATGATCAGTGCTGCTAATTCGGAATTTGAATTTGAAAATATTTGACGAAAGTGAGTACAACATGATAGATGATTTCGATCTGCATCGCCAATCGAAGTCATTCAGGTGAACGTAACCTAATGGACGACCGGATATCGACATTCCGACGCAACACTTGAGTCAATCCGATACGAATGAAACTTCTATCAGATACCAACTCGACATTCGTCTGACACGAACCTGACATAGGGTCGACATCGGCTTGAAATGGCCATAAAACCGGATTGACATGTCTAATCGGGATTCTTTTTCTGGTTTTACTCCACGGTTCACTGCCATATATCAATTTAAAGTAAATATGATTCAACTCCCAGTTGAAAAGATTGGTGATGATCCTTAAGAGCACAAGCACTCTTTTTGAGCGTACACATTATTTTTCAGAGAAGAAACCATACACGTTTACCTGTGCACCAACTTTCAAAACCAGATTTAATGTCATATTCATACTCCGATCGGTTGAAAAATACACTTAATCTTCTAGTTTATTCGATATCTATCCATTGCAAGTAATATGTTGATAGTTGTTTATGTTTTGAGAGTTGGTGCACAGGTAGATTGAGGTTAAGGAAACGCCACTGGTTAGGTCCTAAGTTACATTTACAGATTCTCTTCGTCGATTTTCTCTTTGCATCCCCACGGCCATGTTCGAAAAATTCCAGCTATTTTCAACACCGTCCGGTGTGAGAAACTATTATCTAGCATCTTACATAACAAATATGTCAAGAAACGTTTTGATAGCCAAGTTATTTACGAAAGAGAAAGCCCATGAAGAGAATCGATCAATGTTACTTAGGACCTAATCCATTGTACGGCATGAACTTCCTTGTGTTTAATATTGATGAACTTTTTCCGCCAACAATTAGGAACGTTCCAAGATTTCGATGTATCGCAGAATCGGTATTTTCATTCGATATTCGATTTTTCGACATAGGGGGAATGGCTCTTATGTTGGCCTATGGATCTAAGATTGGGCCCATCGCTAAAAAGCTGCTATTGAACGCCTCATTGGGACGGTACTAATGGATATTTTTGATAGCTATTGAAAATTTAGTCGATTGCTGAATTTATGTTTTGGGCCCAAATTAGGGGCATTTAGGCCGATATTACTTCCGGTTGTCTATATTTGGAGTTTGTTAGGTACAATATCAGGGTCAATAACAAACTCTGTACAAACACACTAGAAGCATTTCAGGAATCTATCCTATCGCTCAGAACTGCATCGCTATTAAAAAAAAAGCCAGATATTCAAATACCCAGGACTACATTAGACACATCCCCACCAGATCTGGTAAATATCACGGCCGTCATGCGACAATGAAAAAACAGGTCCTGTTACTATCACGAGACGAACTTTCCTATCATGAGCTTTCTTGTCATTCCCCAATGATCCGGCACTCATGAGAACAATTATCTTACGGGTTTGACATCTAAATTTCTATCTGATTTAGATGAGTTTAGGCAATCCAGTAGTGTGTAATCGGTAAAGTGAATTTATTTTTAAGATTTCCGTGGCACAAATAACAATAATATCAAGCAAACTGTCACGTTCTGCAATGACAAAAAAAAATCGATGAGATTTTGAATAAATCATAGTTTTCTCATCCAGTGATAGTGGCGGAAGTATCTCTGTAGAGATCGCGTGAGATCTTTCATTGAAAATGACATTTACCAGCCCTGATCCGGACATGTTCCGGGTACCGTACCCCAACGGAAGTAACCAGTGTCTGAGTTGGACCAAAATCCATCATGCAACAATCACATGAGAATACTAAAACAAGTGCATTGTTCGTTATAGCAAGTGCCTAGGACACATCCGGATATGTTCCGGGTACCCCAAGGGAAGTGGTCCGTTTCTGACTTGGACCAAAATGCATCATGCGACACCTCAACTCACATGAAAACTCCAAAAGAAATGCAATGTTGATTATATCAAGTGCCCAGGATCACATTGGACACATCCCGGACATCCGGGAAGTGGTCAGTTTCTGATTAGGATCAAAATCCATCATGCGACACCACAAATTACATGAAAATTCAAAAACAAGTGTAATGGTGGTTACATCAAGAGGTCAAGATCACATTAGACACATCTGGAGGATATGTTCGGGGTGCGCCTTGCGTAGTTTACAGTTCCTTTCAAGGGATAAAACTCACCACACAACACATTAAATCCAAATGTTAAGAAGGGCCAGATCTCACCTTAGGTGTATTTTCATGAACGCTCAAACTCCATCTGTCGAGACAAACACTCTAGAAACAATTCAGGAATCCACCCTATCGCTCAGAACTGCTTCGCTATACAAAAAAAGTCTGATAGTTTTGAGTAAAGATAGATAGGCTATTAGTTACAATTCATAAGAACAACATAACCTATATTTTGTCGAAGACTTCATATCAAGAAGACTAGTTACTTTCTTACACAAACGCTTGTTCAAAGGTATAAGCCCCAAACGAATGTAATAACGAAGATGTCAATCTCCGAAGACAGGTTTGCAGGTTCGCTCAATTTTCTACACGCAAAACAAATTGCATATACAGTGCTGTTCGATATAACAGCAGCGCATGCCGATTTTCATGCAAAATGGTCATCTTTTGACATGTTGTAACTGTGTTCTCTTAAGATCATTTGAGTTGAAACCTTAGTCACAGAACTACAAATATGTTCAATTTTACGATTACAAAATACTAAATTTTTGGAAGCACCCGCCCGACAGTGAGATACTAGGTAAAATTGTTCGAAATAATAGCAGTTTTAATAATTTGCATTTCAGCTCAGTTTTGAGATTTTAAATTTTACATTTCTCAAAATTCAAACAATCTCCACCCAATTAACAAATGTACATAATAGTTAAAAATGTTTAAAGTATTTACAGGACATCAATTTTCAAATCAAAAACTGCTATTATTTCGAAAAATTTCACCTAGATGTCACTTTTTGGCAGGTGCTTCCAAAAATTTTGTATTTTGTAATCGTAAAATTGAACATATTTGAAGTTCTGTGGTAACGCTTCAGCTCAATTGATCTTAAGAGAACAAAGTTACAACATGTCAAAGTTGTCAATTGGATTTCTTACATCCTCTGTACATGTTTCTTATGAAAAATGACTGTACCGGACAAGTAACATTGATTATCAATTCTCTAAATACTACGTAAATGTTAGCGTGACCCTATGTCATCGTTCATAATCATGCAACATGGTCATTATGTTGAAAAGTAATTAAACATTAAATTCCCGGATTAAAGGACCATCAGATACAGGCTTAGAAATATCTCAATTGACAACTGTTCAAGTCAGCGTTGCCAGATATACCGATTTTCAAACTTGATACCGGTATACAGATAAGGTTTCTCAGAATACCGATTTTTGAGTTTTAATACCGATTTCTCATTAATAATCAAAATGATTACTGCCTGCCCGCACTGAATTGTCAGAGGAATGTATTGTATGAGACTTTTATCCTTTTGAAAATTAAAATTTTTGAGCCTGCTCTAAAAAATGTCATGTCATGTCTTATGCTTGATACTCTTTCGACTAATGCTTCCATTTTCTCGCCGTTTTTGGTTACCAAGGAGTCGAGAAACAGCTGATGGCTCATCCCGGTAATTTTTGAACTTCCAGAAATTTCTTTAATCTTTCCTTTGAAGTTTCTTCCAACCCTGAAAGTCATTTTCCGATTCCTTCCGGAAAGCTATTTCGACTTCCCTTGGAAGCTCTTCTAGCTTCGCTCGAAAGGTGCTTCCGTCTTTTCCCGTCAGTTTTTTCAACTTCCCCAGAACTTCAGGAATGCTTCCAGAGTTTTATTGTGGTTCCAGTAGCTTCAGGAAAACTTCAGGAACTTTTCAGAAGTTCTGAAACTTCAGAATAGCTAGGAATTTTGGATAGGTTCCGATAAACTATAGACAGTTTCATTAACTTCTGTTCAAATTCGAGAACCCGGGAATCTCAGAAAACCTCAGAGAGCTCCAATGAACTTACGGAAACTGAAATATTTTGGAATCTTCACACGTCCAAAGAACTTCAAAGAAATTTAATGGTTTTCAGGATAGTTCCATTTGTTTCAGAAGAATTGAGATAACTTTAGGAAAGCTGTCCTGATGTTGGACATATAAATTCAAGGAAATTTCTGAAACTTTAAATGAGTTCCGAGAAACTCAGGGAATTTCCGAAAACTTCAGCAAATTTCCGAGAGGTCCATGCAAATTTTGGAAACGTAAGGGAAGTTACATAAACATTAGAAAATTGTGAGAACATTTTAAGAGAGGTTCTGTGTTTTTTATCGGCAGTTCTGAGAACTTAAAAAACAATTGAGAAGATCAGAGGACTTTAATGCAGTTGTTTATTAATTTAAAAAAAATTAAAGCCCCCTAAGAAGGGACTTTTGAAGAAGATAAGAGATTTTCCGGTAATTTCATAATAATCAGGGAAGTTTCGAGTACTTCGAGGATGATCAAAAAACTTCAAAACAGCTTCATTAACTTTAGGAAAATTGCAAGAACTTTCAAGGAGTTCCGAGGAATTATGGGAACTTCAGGGACATGTTGGGGTTATCAGGGATGTTTTATGCATATGAAAATTGCTGGATCAATAGAGCATGTGAGGAACTTCAGGGAATCTTGTGCTAACATCCCCCAGAAATATATTTCCTCCAGATATTTTCCATCTTCTCCTTGAAGTATCTTTCGACTGTTCGTTAAGCCCTCTGGGGTTCAGCTTTTTGCAGAACTTTCTTCCAATCTATCTTAGGAAGTTTTTCCCAGTGTATCCTGGAATTTTCTACCGTCTTCTCCAGGAAGTTCAATTAAAGTTCTACCGGATAGTTCGTGTTCTCCCAGAAGTTTATTTCGTCTTCCTCTGGAAGTTTCTCCATAAGTCACTCTTCGTGGGTTTTTTTTCGACTTATTGGAAGGTTTTTCCGAGCTTCTCCTGGCTTCCGATTTCCAAACTTTTCTGGCTTCTGGATTTTCCAAAAATTTCTAAAAAAAATTCCAAAAGTTTCTCAATATTTGTCTTGCAAAATCCCTTTCGGATGTTTTTCCGAAATTTCTTAGAACTTCCTTGAAACTTCCTCCACAAGATCTTCTTTATTCTTCCTCTGGAAGTTTTGTCGGTACCATTAAGAGACAAATTCAAATATTTCCAGAAATTTCTTCCGACTTCATGGGAAGTACATCGTTTGATTTGAGTTCAATAGTTAAAAAAAAAATAAAATTAATTAATATAGTGAATACCGATAAATACCGATTTTTTAATCATTTGATACCGATAAGCATGAAAACAATCTGGCAACGCTGGTTGAAGTGCTCAAAGAACACTTAGTTGAGAGCTGGTATAAAGTCCCTGTGGTTACTACTTAGCTACTTAGAGTGCCAAAGAAGAAGAAGATTATTTTTTTAGAATTTTTTGAAAAAAAAAAATCTTTCACATTACAAATTATGACTATCATTAATACAAATCTTTAATAGAATCCTAGATTTCATACTTGGCAGTACTTTTGCTTAAGCGCAGCGTACTTTGACATAGTTTCTCTATTCTTCTTGACATGATGGTTCACTTCTATCTTTACTCTGAATGTGTCTGATACTTTCTAAAACATTTGTATGGTTTGAAAATTAGTTCGAGAGTCAATTTTTCTTAATATTTATAGTTAACAAAAATGTAGGCTCGGTTCATACATTTCTTAAGTGAATTTAAAAAAGGTTCAAAAACAAAATTGTCTAAAGAATTGCGCTGATGAACTTTTCCGAGAATTCCTGGAATGATTCTTTAATTTGTTTTTCGTTAAAACATTGCAAGTTCTGCTTTAACATAAATCAAAAATACGCCTAAATGAAGGCAATTTACGGTAGTTTTAAAAACTAACTCATTTTTTGGTATGAAAACGTAGAAGTATTGCCTCCGATTTGGATCCAATCACGCAAAATTAAACGATAAGAGTTAAACTTAGCAAATGCCATCCATTTCCCGAAATTATTTATCTACAGGGAAAACTGCATCGTTTGTCAGGAACAGCATTTTCCAAAGAACTGTCTGAAGTTGTTCAATAGACTACCAGTTGTCAAGGGGAGATAACATTGAACAGTACTGTGATCGACTTCACCTTCCTGACCAATTTCACCCCGTTTAACGGTACATGATGCATACAACTTAAAGCTGAATTTCAGAAGAGAGTGCCCGAACACTTTTCGTTGATGATTCAAACCATGTTTGTTCTTTGATTTATAGAGTGTTCTCTTATTTGCCATGGCTTGTTATACGTTTTTAGTGTAGCAATACAAATCGTTCTTCGAATCAAGTGGAAATTGAGGTTATGTTTGTATATTTTTTGTCTTGCATATTCGACAAGCCCAAATAGATTGAATTGTTAGTTTTGAAGGAGGATCAGAATCTTTAGTATTATGACGTTTAACCGAAAAATACCAAGCCTGTATCGAGTTATTGGTTGTTTTGATCAAAATTTCAACCAGTGGCGTCGTGTTACTTAACTTTTAACCTTTTATACCAACTTTTAAAACGTGATATCTAACAATATTTAAATTCCAATCGATTGCAAAATGCTCAGAATCTTCTAATTTTATTGATATCTAGCCAGTGCAGGCAATATTTTGAGATTTGTTAACGTTTTGAATGCTGGTGCACACGGAGATTGAGGTTAAGGCGACGCCACTGATTTCAACACAAAACTATACTAACTATAACTAGATATTAATAATCTCTGACTGGAAGAATCAGGTTTGCCAGTTTGGTAGAAATCATAGTTTAATATTTTTCTTCTTATAATCATGCGTAGAGAGGGTTTAGGATAAGAGAGGAGCTAGTCTGCTCCTTTGTTATCCTAGACCCTTTATGCCTTTATACCAAATGTCCTTCCTAACTAAATTGAATCCCACTATATGGGGTCGTCTCTTCCAAAATGTTTTGCTTCACTACCACTTAGTGAGTAAATAACCATTTTTCATCATGCAATTGCCAAACAGAAATTGATTCGAATTTATATTCTGGTTGCAAAGAACCTCTTGCTTATTGATTTACTTTCAAGAAATCTTCTAATAAGTCGAAACAAAATAGGATTGTAAACTACAGCCTAAGGTGTCAAAATTGTGATCATATCTCTTGTATTATGTCAAGCTCAATTTCGATCAATTTGCTTGGGCATGTCTTATTTGCGGGAAAATGCATCAATCCCATCAACATAACCTCAATTTCAACTTATCCACTGAACGCGTTGTAAGTGCTCGAATCGTCGTCGAACAACAAACAAACAAAGAACTACTCGACGTCTGCGCCGTAACGCCACACCCGCGATCCGTGTTATTATGCTAACCCTTGTTCCTTGCAGTGAACCACGTCCGTAATCTTCCTCAAGGCGAATCGCCATTCAAGTGCAGCTACTGCGCCAAAAGTTTTACCCGGAAGGAACACCTCACGAACCACGTGCGCCAGCACACCGGCGAATCGCCCTACCGCTGCCCGTACTGTGGCAAAACCTTCACCCGGAAGGAACATCTCACGAACCACGTCAGGTGAGTAGAACCCACCCCCCTGGATCCCATTTCCCGTTTTCACTGACCCCTCACCTTCTTTAGCCCCTAAAAAAAAATAGGAAAATCAAAAAGACATCGAATGTTAAACCTGAAAATTAAAAAAAAAAAAAAACAGAAGGAGCCCTCTCTGTCTTCTTTGATTGGTACACTGAAAGTCGTAGTTTTTGTTTTGTCTGCTTTTAGTTGTGTTTTTTGGGTTTTCGCTTTAATTTGGTTTATATCTGAACACTGAAAATATGATCGGAAAACGAGAGAAAGTGATACAAAGTTGTGCGTTCAACCGTACATTTGAGGAAGGGGCTTCCGTCTTCTGCCTCTGATGCCGGTGATGCCCGGTGGTAGGGTACTTGCGAGAATGACGTCGCGATACGATCGAAGCTTCCACCGCTCGATCATTCTAGTTATCTTGGCTATCTTATCCGGGGTCCCGCTGTTATTGTCCTCCTCCGTCTCGTCGTTTGTGCCATCCAGGAGCTTCAGGATCCGGTTGAACGTTCTGTTCCGGGTCCGCATACGGTACGGTGCCGCTTCCGCCTGCCGTCTGAACCGATCCCTCTCGTCCGGGGAGATACGCCGCCAGTCTCGGGCGGCCTGTTTGATTGCCTCGCTGGCCCGCAGTCCGGTCCTATGGTAGGAGCGTGAAAAGTTGATAAACGGATTTCGGGTGTACTCGCTGAAGCGTGGGATTTGCACGACCTCTCCGTTTTGATCGGAGGTGGAGGGAATCGCGTCGTGGCTATTCGTCATCGCCATCGATGAGGGGGCGGGTGTATTCGCGAATCGTTTCTGTTCCGGAAAAAAAAACGCAACTGTCAAAAGCAGACAAAGCAGAATCCAAATTTGACGCGTGTTTCTTAGCCCTGTCACTGTCTCTGAGCCGACTTGGATGGAACTGATGCTGTGTTTTCTTCTTCTTGTTCTATTTTTCTGAACAGATTGCACACGGGCGAAACTCCCTACCAGTGCACATACTGTGGGAAGAAATTCACCAGAAAAGAACACCTTACCAATCATGTCAGGTGAGAAGGATTTTTTCCGAATTCTAGTTCTGACCCGGCCGGGTAGAGCTGCTCTACGGCCGGGACTGCAAATGTTCCATTTACTAACGTTTAATTTTTTCATGATTCCTTTCCCGGTTCCCGGGCGTGGTTTCGATCGTGTCGGGACCACAGGTTACACACCGGAGAGACCCCGTTCCAGTGCACTTATTGCGAGAAGAAGTTTACGCGAAAAGAGCATTTGACAAATCACACGAGGTGAGCCTGCTTTCTTTTACTAATTATCTGTAGTTTTGTTTGATAGACAGGTGATATTGCCTGACGAGAGCGGTGTTAGGGTCCGGCTTGCTGGGTACAGTGCCCTCCACCCAACGATATTTGGGTGTAGTTCGGGGTGGCTACTACTACCTGGGAGCAAAAGAGGAACGTAGTTCAGCAAGCGAAATTTCGAGCGAATTTAGGCGAATTGGCGTTACCGAACCCCCAGTGGACAAAAGCAGCTAACGTTCCTCTTCTTCCAACAGGTTACATACCGGCGAAACTCCCTTCCAGTGCTCGTACTGTCAGAAGAAATTCACCCGCAAAGAGCATTTAACGAATCATGTCAGGTGAGCGTCGTTTTTCCAAACTAGTTAGCTTGTTTTTGACCAATATCAACACACTTGAGTAGTTAATTTTCTTCCCAAAAGAATACGAAAAAAAAAAAAGTTAAAAAGATTTACAACCTTTTTTTGATAAAAACCAGTAGCTATTGGAATTCAACACATACAAATCAGTCAATAACTTTTACAGTAGTTAGTTTTTTGGCATTGGGAAAATTGTAACCTGGCTTTGGGTGTCAGTGCTCTTCTGACTCTCCAGACGCGATGGATGATCGATTTTCTTGCAAAGAGTGCGAGGTGGGATACGTTGGAAAGATGTTATTTATCTGCAATTGTCTTTATCTTGCTTTGAATGTAGTCCAATAAATAACGTTTCACTTTGATAAGTAGCCTCCGCAGGTGTGCGGGGGTGTAAATGTGATAGCTTTTGATCGCATTTGAATGGCACTTTTCCAACGCTCCCGGCTCTTTCCGTGCACTGGTATGATCGTAAAAGTTTTGAGAGTGCGTTTTGTTTTCAGTGTGTCGTAATATTAGTAGCGTGTGGCATTTTTTTTACGATGTTGCTGTAAGAAGAGGACATTCAATTGCTAATCGATGCCGATGCGATGCGCGTGTACCTTATCCGAACGATTTCGTTTTACAAGAGACAACCACTTGAAAGCTGGGTTAGAGTTTTCCTTCTACCAAAAACGAAACGAAGAAGAAAATAACGTGAAAAAGAAAACGACAAATGCTTTCTGCCCCGGAACAAACGAAAACTAATAGGAAAATTAAGCCATTACAAACAAAACCACTCACACACTCACACAAGCGAGAGAGGCGTTAATCTCATTCGGAACCAACCTTTTCTGAATTCTTTCGACAGATTACATACTGGAGAAACCCCCTTTCAGTGTACCTATTGCGAAAAGAAATTCACGCGCAAAGAGCATTTAACGAATCATGTCAGGTGAGCGTCGTCCACACTATGTTTGGTATTGGGAAAATTGTAACCTGGCTCCACGAGAAAGCACACTCCGTTTTATTTTATTCTTTTCTAGAGGTTGTTTTGGTATGGAAAGAAAACAGAGCATTAAGAGAAGAAAAAGGTCGAATGAAGAACAAAGGAAAAGAAACTCGTACGAAGGAGGGGGCTGTTGAACTGCTGGAGTCTAATTTATTTCGTTCCGAAGCTTATTTTGTATTCGAATTTTAAATTTCGTTAGTTTCCTTTTCATTCTCTGTCTTTCCCGAGGGGATACCAAATTGTTCACACAAACAAACAAAACCAAAACCAAAAAAAAAAAAGTTAACTGCGGGGGCTCAAAGCTGGGTTAAAGTTTTCCTCGTATTGAACGCGAATTAATCAGTTTGTCCCTCATCTTTCCATCATCCGAAATGCAGAATACACACTGGCGAGACCCCGTACCGGTGCACGTATTGTGAGAAGAAATTTACCAGAAAAGAGCGTTTGACGTATCACATAAGGTGAGAGCACGCTCCTCAATCCTCGTCGTCGTCATGCACGCACGCACGCACGCACGCAAACGCACACACATCGTGTAGAGTCGAGACTTCTATTGGCGCTAAAAGCTCCATTCTCGTACGAAAAAATTGGGAAAATTATAACCAGATGCTTTAATTCCACCCTCCCGAAAAATCAAAATTCAAAATTTTACCACCCACTGTTTGGCTCGAAATCTTTGGCAATTCTCATTCCCCCACCATCCTCCCCCGTTTTGGCACACACACACACAAAAAATTCAAAATTAACCCCCGTCTCGATCGGCTCGCTCGTTTGGTTAAAAGATTTCCCGGGTTTTTCTCTCGAGAAGGGCTTCAAAATTCTGAAGAAGATGCAAGATACCGTTTGGAAAAATACGACACATGATCTGTGGCGGAAACGAGAAAGGAGAACCATTCTTGTCATAATCAATGCATAATCCTATAAGTATTTCTCTCTCTCTCTCTCTCTCTTTCTGTTTCTTTTTAATCGACCGAATCTTCGTGTGGTTCACTGTACTCTCATATTCCGCCTACGAAAACGAAATACAAAACTCAACCACACGCATATCTCTTCCACGGGGTGACGATAAAACAGATGGCACACCGGAGAAACTCCTTATCATTGCACATATTGCGAGAAAAAATTCGCGCGAAAAGAACATTTAACGAACCATGTCAGGTGAGCGTGTTGACATACTCCAATCCATACTCTCTATCATTTTTTATTGTGTTATCTAATTTCCCGTTTTTACCTTCCACGTCATATTTCGTTTTTTTGTTTTGCCGTACTTCAAAACTAAATGTTATTCTACTCTCTCTCTATATATGATTAAGCTAATAATGAAAACGAAAAAAAAATCGTCTCCAGTACAATCCTAGCTCCTACTATGTCCAACAATCGAGACGAATATAAAAACGATCATCAACGTCCGGATCCGGACTCCGGAGCGATCCGACTGTTTCAGGCACATCGAAAAAAAAATAAAACAAATCAAAAACCATCACAATCAAGCGACTTAACTGGGCGAACATTGGACCAATTGTTGTTTTCGATTTGAGCAAATCTGACCATCTTTTCAAAATTCTTCAAAATTTGGGAAATAGGATCGTACAAAGCCGGGTTAGCAAGGTTTCCTCTTAGCCTTAGTGTATCCTATTATTGAATGCGAACAATTGCAATAACGCGTGTAGTGTTACTTTAGTTTCCGTTTTTTCTTCTTTGATGAGCATAATACCTACACACATACACGGTGCCTTTCCAGTGTTTGGGATTGTGGTTTGGGTATTTCGGTGAACTTTTCAATAGTCAGCATTCAACGTCTAGAAGCGCAGGTGATGGAGCGGTTGTCGATCTCCCCTATTCTGTGCGATTTCAATGATTCTCTGTCGTCGATAGAAGTCACGACGTGTGACGGGACTCTCTCAGGTCTGTTGTGTGCGGCGTCGGAGGTGAGGTGTAGTGACAGAGAGTTACCTCACCTCACACGTTGCGCAGAATAGCACTGAAAGTCTTCTCACACCCTCACTAGTGACGACTCGCAGAATATAGATGAATGTCACAGAAGCGCTGGTGACTGGTAATTCGTGTTACACCCGAAAGGCAGGGTTACTTCCACTCACTTGCTATAAAAAAATTAGTTTTTTTTTTAAATTATGAAATCATTAGATGTTATAATGATAATTAGTACTTGCAAGATACAAGAAGATATTGTGACTTATAAAACCTGTCAATTTCGCTTTCAGAGCGTCACAATAAGCGATTTTACGATTCGTGAGCGTTCACTCAGAGTGAGCGCTCACGAATCGTAAAATCGTTCATTGTGACGCTCTGAAAGCAACATTGGCAGATCTTATGTGTCAAACACACACTTTACAACCTTTTCTTGTAACTTGTACTAAGTATCATTTGCAGCAAAAAAAATGCACGGCAAGGTAGGTGGAAAAATCATTCCCTACCGATTTATTGATCTATTTATTTTACATTGCCGAGCACCACTGCCACTTTTTGCTCGGGTACTCGCGAATATTACTAAAGCCCACCAGGGAGTAAGCATTGCTTGGCTACTACCTGGATCAATCTTTGTTTACTAATCACTCTACTCAATTGGCGCCACAGGTTTACTTTCGGATGGATTTGATCAGGTTATAACCGTTTAATGTTACATTTAACTGTCGTGCAACATTTTTGATTGCTTATGAATACCCGAGCAAAATGAGACACTTTGAATCAGTAGAAAATTAATTGCTCAATAACTCGGTAAGGAATGATTTTTCGACCTACACGGGAAAAAATCCGATCTCCGAAATGAGAAAAATGACTCATGATTTCATGAACACAGCGTATTTTCATGTTATGAAAATACACCATGAATAATATTCATGATATCATGAGCAACTTTTGCGTAACGCAACAAACATTTCCAAAATCATGAATCATCCGAGTTGAAATCATGAGCTAAATTCATGGGTTTAACTTCAACCAAGAATGCAAAAAGAATAAAATAAAGCATCAGACTGGATTCGAACCAAGAACATTGAGATCATTAAACCCACACTTTGACCAGTAGACTATCAGTACTTGCATAAGTTGGAAAACAAAAGGCGTATAAGAGATACCTATGTAGTGCGGTTTATGAACAAGTACGTGTAACGCTTGTAGCGGTCTTGATTCCACTGCATTATGAAATCATGAATTTCCATGACGAAATCATGAATCATTGTTACGATTTCATGGGATGGCAAGTTTTTTTATTCATGAAAATGGAATCGGATTTGTTTCCGTGTACCTTGCCGTACATTTTTTTAACTGTAAATGTGGTCTACTCTCATCTCCTTTCGGATGTAACACAAATTACCAGTCAATATAAAAAATGCAATACTTTTGACACATCGGATTGTTGCGCATTTTAATCGGCAGTTATAGATTTCCGAGCAAAAGTATTAATGTCGGTTGTCAGTGGACTTCCGGCACTAAATTTAGTATTTTTCAATTCCGACTCGGCACAGTTGCATACAATTCGCACCGGAGTACCAATTAAATTTCACCTAGGGTAAGTGTACCAGCTATGGCCATACATTCCTATTATGGTGTGTTTCAATTACAGGGCTGTTACAACAGGCGTGGATTTCGCGAATTTCGTCGTGAAAATCGCGGAAATATTAAATGCTGTCGCGAAAATCGCGAAGGGACTGATGCTCTGTCACAAAAATTGTGAAATTCATTGTAACCTTTCCGTCCCGGATTATTTTGCTGTCATCAATTTTGTTCATGGCTCTCAATTTTTTTGCAATTTTTCCGGCCGTTTATTGTGGCCTTTTTCAAGGGTTAAACAATCTACCGTTTGTCGTTAAATGTTGTTTGTTGCCACGATAAGCTTTATCCCACCATCTTCTTCAAAATAACCGTTGTAAAGTGTAGTGTCGTATACAGTGTTGGAAAAGTTCGCGATATTTCACGAAGTTCACCAAGGGAAAAGTTCGCGAGTCATAGTGAGTTTACGCGAACTTTTCCATCACTGGTCGTATAGTGTCCCATGTTAATTAAAATCAAACTCAATGAACCATACAAGAAGCTGCTCCAAGCTTATCGTGGCAACAAACAACATTTAACGACAAATGGTAGACTGTTTAACCATTGAAAAAGGCCACAATAAACGGCCGAAACGTCGGGAAATGCAAAACTAACTGTTTGGATTACCCTAGACTGAGAAAGTCATAAAATAAATTATTCATATAGACACTATGAATCTGTTGGATATATTTCGATACTACAGACTTTATCTCAGTCAGTGTTGGGAAAATATCAAAAAATTAAATCTCACCAACGCCCAAGATCACGCTTGATTTTCGTAGACAAAAATCAACTAGCAAACTACTGCGGTTGTTTTTGCAAGCTGTGATATCGCAGCTCGGAATATCAAGCTAACAAAACTCACCAACTGCAAATCTCACCAAACTGTGGTGAGATTGAGTTTAATGATTTTTGCTTTACTCCCGAATGCAACCATTATTTCCATAACGGCTTGCAGCAGTCCGTTCGTGTCTGCCATCGGTGAAGATTAAAAAGAGATAGCAAACTAGGCTTTCTCTTTCTAAAAAAACGATGTGCAATGGAATCATTTTTGTATTGAGTCAACTCTCAGCTTGATTTTTGCACATTGTGAATAGTCTCGCAATATCAAAGGAGCTTGTAAAATCAATATCAAGCATGATATTTTGTTCCAATATCACGCGTGATATTGCGAGCGCATGAGAGCAGAAAAATATCAATTGATTTCTGATTTTGCCAACACTGATCCCAGTTATGGTTGATCTAGTAGAATAAATCATCTGAACTCCAGAACGATTTGGAGAACTTAAAACATCTGGTATACATGGCAACAGTTCTTGCATGATCGACAATAGACACTTTGACACTTTGGGCATTTTTCGATACTACAGACATTATTACAGTCTTGGTTGATCTAGTAGAACAAAGCAACTGATGTCCTGGACGATTTGGAAAACCTATAATTTCCGGTATACCTAGTAATAAGTCGTACATGATACACAAAGTCACATAGGGGAATTTACGTATTCTCGGCAACCTAAGCAGCAACCTTCTTTCTATAGCCTTTTTCTCTAAGGAACGCACACATATGCAGTATTGGTTTGTTTACAATCTTTTGCTGCCAGCTGCTCTAACTATTTCAGTCGAAAGAATTGTCAAAAACTGTTTTGAAACGCTTTTACAAAGCTCCAATCTTCTCTAGTGAGAGCGAGTATTGTCGGCAACCAGTTTTTCTTCGGCAACCGTTCCATTTGAACTGCATGTAAATCTGCTGTGCTATTATCGGCAACTCGAAATCAGCTACAATTTTTAGTGCGTGTGTTTCATTTCAAGAAAACCCTACTAGATTGCTTTTTCTCAGTGGTAAAAATATAGTCAAATTGAAGCTGAAAGCATAAAGAATCGTTTGCATGCATTCAGCGAAGTGTTTTCGTAAGAAAATCCAGTGAAAATAGTGTTTCAATTTGGGTTGCCGAAAATAGTCTGGCATGCCGAAGCCGTCATTTCCCCTATATACGATTCGGTTATGATTTGAAAAAGTGCTAGGATCATATTAGAAATAAAAAAAATGTCATGAAAATGTCTCACCATTGTACAGACCCTAAGGAATATCCGTGTAATTACAGAATCGCGACGTAACCAACTAGTGTGACTTATGAAACTTTGGTAATTTCTCGATTATGTGCAGAGTGTTTGGTTTGAATCGATGAAAAATTGAGAAAACTAGAGCCAAATTAACTACAACATATAGGACAGCAAAATATGTTAGAGACGCAAAGGTCAATTTTCAAGAAAATTTGCATTTTTTTTTTCAAATAATGTTTCATCAAATCTAGGCCGGTATTATTCAATACAATCTCATAATGTAAGGGTGTTCTATTATGTTCACTAATTACTCAAAATTTATACTATACATAAATAACTGAAGATGATACATTGTTATTTTTTATTTATTTTTTCAAACGTAACAAACGATAGTCCTTTAGCTCAGTCGGTAAAGGCGCAGCTACAAAGCAAGTCCATGCTGGAGGCGATTGAGTTCGTCTCCCGTCCGGTCTATTAATTTTTCGGGTTGATAAATTTCTCTACTTCCTTGGGCATAGGATGGTACAGGCATATAAAGCTCTAAATTAAAATGTGAAAATACTTCAATGAACACTAAGTTGAGAGCAGGCAAAAATCTAATATGCTATAAGCAATAAGCTTGAAATGCCATGCAGTAGTATACAAATGGTATTTTTAGGTAATTAGAACAGTTTTTTTTTTCTGTATCGCGGATTAGAAGTCGCGGATTTCGCGGATCAAATTTAGAAAATCTTGTAACAGCCCTGCAAATATGGCCTATGGAATTCCCATAGGTCATTATTGGAACACACCATAATAGGAACGTATGGCCATAATTGGTACATCTACCCTATTAGGTAGCGTAGCGGTACCAGCTGAAACACTCACCCCTATTCTGTATTTCGTTTCGAACGAAATTCTCATGCAAAAAAAATATTTTTTTGTATGAGAATTTCGTTCGAAACGAAATACAGAATAGGGGTGACTGACTTTAGGGGAAAACCGTGTCTTAATGTGTCCTATATTGAATTCTATTTAAATAATAATGAGGACAAATATTCAAAGCTTAACCCTTTATAAGGCCGAGCGAACCAAGCATGCAATCAACTCGTACCACAATAAAAGATAAAGTTCACGTGGTGCAATGAGCAAGATCAGTTTTTATTTTTAATAAAATAGCTCAACAATTTTGTATGACATTTTTGTTGTTAAGATTTCGGATTTTTTTCAAAAACTTTCAAAGAGGTGTAGTTTTTCTGAGCGTGTATCAAAATTCCTGGAATTTTGACTACTGATTGAACAAATATTCAAGGTTTATCTGAACAATTTCGAACTTGATCGATTTGGGTCTGTCAGGGACTTTCCAGGGAATAAAGGAAAGGGAATTTCACGGAATTTCCAAGAAATAAAGGAAAGACCCACAAACTTTTGGAAAACCCTTCGATATTTAAAGACTTATGAACTTCAGGGAAGCTCTTATAAATTTAGGGTCAGTTAAGTCCTTCAAACTTCAGGGAAGTCCCCAGATCTTTGAACTTGAAGGGAGTCTTACGAACTTCTGAGAATTTCTACGAACTTCGTGGTACTTCTACGATATTTAAGAAATTCCCATGATTTTCAAAAAACTCCGAACCTCAGGGAAGTTCTAAGATCTTAAAAAAAGTCCTTCCAACTTCGGCGAAGTCCCATGAAATTCTGGCAATACAAACTTCAATGAACCCTTCAGGAAAGACCTTAACGCTTAAGGGAAGTTCTACGAACACTAGGGAGTTTCTATGAACTTCAGCAGTCAGTCTTTTTAATAATAAGAGTTATTAAACCAGCGTTGTTTATGAAATCTTTTAATCATATGAATTTGAAATCATGTTGTAATCAAAATTCCGCTAAATAAGATCCTTAATCGTTGACAATTGGCGGAAAATTTAAACAAACTGGAAATCCGTAAAATTGTTAGAAGTAAAGGTTTGTTTAAAGAGTCATCATTCATATCACACTTCGCAATTTCACCTTGAGATAAACTAGCCCGTTGGCTAAAAATTTCAATAATAAAGCTAAAAAAATCGCATTTTCAAAGACAGAAATCTCAAGATTTAGGGGCTTTTAGATCTCTAAATTTCAGACATTAGATAGGGCTCCGTGCTAGTCCGTCGTATCTCAGCTTTTCTTCGTCATACACCCCTAAAATCGCTCATTTTACGGGCTATCGCAAATGTTTCAGTGTCAATCGTAATTAATCTTGTAAGCAAAGATGTTTTTGCAAAAACATGAGTGAAAACGCGTTGCTATTATAGTTTTAGCACATAGGACGGAAATAGGCGCCATGATACGACGAAGTAGCGCGGCTCCCTACTAGCTTCTTTACAGCAAACGATCAGATAAAGATTTCACGGGCATTCACAAGAACCTTAATACCGTAAAACGGGGTAACATTGATAGTTTTTTAAAGTATATGCTAAATATTTTTTACAGCAGTGAATGTTTTTAAAATTTTATATTTTTAAAACAAGTACTGAGGATCCAAGAGTTAATTCGTTAGTAATATGTTGAATGAAAATTAAAGCATTTGCACTATTTTTTTTAGTTCTGTGACCGAACTTCAGTATGAATGTAGAAAAAAAATGAGTGAAACTCAAACAATTTAGTTCTTTAAATATGAAACTTTGAATGATTATATAATCAAAAAACTTCATAAGCAATAAGAATACAACATTTAATTTGTGATGGCTGTATCGGAAATACATTTCATAAGTGATGGTTTGAGTGCTTTTTCAAAAAGGCGAAAAACGCGAAAATGTTTTTTTAATATTTTTGTAAAATATGTAACACATACTAGGGGAATTTACGTATTCTTGGCAACCTAAGCAGCGACCTTCTTTCTATAGCCTTTTTCTCTATGGAACGCACACATATGCAGTATTGGTTTGTTTACAATCTTTTGCTGCCAGCTGCTCTAACAATTTCAGTCGAAATAATTGTCAAAAACTGTTTTGAAACGCTTTTACAAAGCTCCAATCTTCTCTAGTGTGAGCGAGTATTGTCGACAACCAGTTTTTCTTCGGCAACCGTTCCATTTGAACTGCATGTACATCTGCTGTTCTATTATCGGCAACTCAAAATCAGCTACAATTTGTAGTGCGTGTGTTTCATTTCAAGAAAACCCTGCTAGATTGCTTTTTATCAGTAGTAAAAATATAGTCAAATTGAAGCTGAAAGCATAAAGAATCGTGTGCATGCATTCAGCGAAGTGTTTTCGTAAGAAAATCCAGTGAAAATAGTGTTTCAATTTGGGTTGCCGAAAATAGTCTGTCATGCCGAAGCCGTCATTTCCCCTATATAAAAACTATATACGATATCAACGAAAATACCTTAAGCTACAATATGGAACCAATGTTTCTTATTTGGAAAAAGCACAGGGAGTAAATTTATTCTTTATATTATACCATCAAAGTTACCCGCATTTTTAAAGATACCCCGTTTTACGGTGCCTATTTTGAAATTCCGCATTGCGCGAAGAATGATGGTACAAGGACTCACTTTATTTTTTTTTATTAAAAATTGTTTTTTTAAATACATGGTTTTTAAAACCAGGAAACTTTTAAATCATTGACCGGGAAAAGCAGGAATTTTAAAATGGAAATTCGCTTGCCACGCTGCATTTGGCATCCACTCTAATTTATGATGGTTTTATAATGGGAATGAATAATCCATTTAGTTAAAATACAGCATTTCAAAGTGTAAACCATTGCTGTTTAGTAATTCAGCTTTTCGCTGTTTCAAAAACCTTTTTTAGATTGCCTAGTTTTAAAAATAAATTTAAAACAGTTCTCAATCCCTCCATAAAACTGTTCTGCAATTATATCATAAACTTCATCAGCAACTGTTTATTAATGTCTTGATTAAATACTCTAAAACAGTGTTCAATCATTACAAAAGCAACCATAAAATCAATTTAATTTTAAATGAGAGCAAAAGGCATATTTTAATGCTTTTTAGTCTTTTTAAAGTGTATTATAAAATCCACAATTACTCTGTTTACAAATTGAATTCCATATCTTTTAATGGATCCTCATAGTGAATTAAACCAAAATTTATGACAAGGAAATCTCGAAGGATAGACGAAGTAGGATGACAAATTCAAGCGATTCTAACGATCGAAGGGAAGTCGATTTCAGCAAAATTTACTTCCTTAGAAGAACCAGCACGTCCGGTTGAACCGGTACCAATAGGTGACGATCGGAATTACTTGGATCAGTACAGACAGCAAACTGCCAAGCTGCCAGTTAGCAGAGATTACCTGATCTCCGATCCCTGGCATCGATTTTATTCTGCGAAAGGGTCAACTCATCAAAAATTTCATTCAAGCGTACATTCATGCGTCGTTTGATGGTGCACTTCGGGAACCATCCGGAAGAAAAGGATCTTCTTCGGGAACAAGCTGTTCGAAATGCTGAATATAATACAACAGTATCGCACACTTTCTGAGTAACTGCTACCAATCCATTGCCTGGAAGAACGCTGGATCGCACAGCGCAACTATAGAAAGATAAACAAACTTGACGTTTAAATTTTGGCCGGCAGCTTTGCCTCCATAAATGCTGGTTAAAATCTGAACGGGTTAGGATCAAGCAAAACGGCTTTAGATAAATACAATACAGTCTGCAAGTTTTGTTTATAAAAGCCTTTTTAAAACCTTTTTAATTTGTAAGGGATTTCTTGAAAGCATAACAACTTTTTCACAAATGGTCCATGAAAATCCACTTTTATGCCTCCGCCATATTACAATTAATTTGTTGGTTTTGCACAATCTTCATTTTTCTATCTACATTTCCTTGAGTATAATTTTATTTTGGTCAATTTAGCAATAGGCAAATATTTAAAATGCAAAAATCTTTTAAACAAATCTTGGCTAAGCTAGATGATTGATCTTAAGAATAATTTGGTTTTTACTTAAATTTAAAATAATTAGTAAAATCGACGTTTTCCGAGGGCGGATTAATTTTTTTCGGTGTTATCACGTACATTTCACATGAGATTTAATATGGCACCTAAAACAAGGCTACTTTATGAGAACTATTTAAATAATGTTGGTAATTCAACAGGATTTTTAAACGATCAGTTTTATTTTAGTTATTTTGATAAGATCGGATGGTAATTATGAATTATGAATTCTTTCCTATCTTGATTGATGTTTTTCTAGTGGATTTAGCAAGCAGCTAGGGCAAACGGCTCAAGAAAGGGTTTTATTGCTACCAAATAGCTTTTATTGTAGCTTAAATACGGTTCTCAAAAGGTTCTCAATGCGTTCGTCATATAACCTTCTTGCATTAAATCAATCCTAAAGAGCTCCGAGAATACATCTTTCAGAACCGTCTCCAGGGTGGGCCAACTAGACAAATTCTAGTCTTAATGAGGTTGGGGTGAATGCATCAATGGCAAAACAGCCTTGACCAGGGTTTTATGAATGTTGTTTTATTGTAGCTTTGTAGTATTTAATAAAACTTAAAATGTTACTTAGGAAGCCACAACAGTTTAATTTGATTTGTATAAAAAATGACTGTATGTTGACATTAATATTGCTGTCAAACTCTCAGTTTACATTTGTTGTGGCTCAAAAAATAAGGCTTATTGCCAAATGTTAGAAGTTTCCATCAGTTAAATCAGAAATTGAAAAAAAGGTTGTTGCTGGCCTTATAAAGGGCTAACCAACAATTCCAGTAATATCATAAGCTTGAAAATGACATTCTTTGCTAAGTTATTGTAATGTATCAATAAATTACAGTAACATCTTACATGTGTTCAATATGAAGCAATTCATGTACTGCCGCTTTTCGCATAACAGTCCTATGCAGATAGGAAGTCAATGGGCATTTTAGCAATTGCCTGTATTTAGACAAATACTTATAATTTTGACTATGTCTTAAATTTTAGGATTCCATGAACTCCTTGAAAATAAGCCAATTAACCTATTACGATAGGCCAGCGGTTCTCAAACTTTTGTCGAATGCGATAAATTCTATAAGCTCGCTACCTACCAATATTGAACACATAATATTGTAAGGTCAAAATACCCAAAAGTTTAAAAATGATCAATAAGGTTCAAAATCGGCCGTATGATTGCCTGAAACTCAAAAGCAGATTGGCTTTGAAACATTTGAAACGGCTTAAAAATTCTAAAATTGTCAAACAAGTTGAAAAAATAATATAATATCCCAATTGCGCTAGATCGCCAGAACAGCCCAACAAACATTGGAAGCACAACAAGAGCTTATTCAGTCCAAAATTTGCTTCTTCAGCTAAAAAATGGCTTATTCAGCCTTTAAGCAGCTCAAATTGTTTGTTGGGAGTACAAAAACTGACTTAAATGTGTGGGAATAATCTATTAATCGTTAAAGAGTCATCGAAACGCATGAGTAGCATCAAAACGACAAATTAACAATAACACTATTTAATCATATAGTCGAGCTGTTTTTGGAGGCGCTTTTTCCGGTGATTTTTAGAAAATGAGGCTATAAATTCCTGATTTTTTAGGCCTACCATGAAAAATTTATTTACCCATCTGGCGACATCTGTTGGATTAATTGGTGGAAAATAACGCCTTATTGATTGAATGCTTCTGTTGAATCGCTTTCAATTCGGATAACTTGATATATACCGATTACTTTTTCGAAGGGACGTGACAGCTTTTGTAAACAATGAATTTAATCGTCGGTTTGGCGTAACTGATAGCTCGCCCACGCATACTAATACCACTACCAGGCAGAGGAAAAGTTTCCATATCTGATGGTATAGTATTGTGCTAACGCTAAGTTTTGCGGTACGTTCGCAACTATAGGAGCGTTTACCCTACAGTTTTGTTTTCATTGCCTGAACATCAAATTGAATACTCGTTTTGTTATCAACTGGAAAAATGTAGATCACATTGAGTTTTAAGCTGAGCTGCCCTTTTGTATTGTTGGTTGGAAAATCAATCATTCGAACGATGGGGGCCTCCCATAACTCAGTCGGTCAAGGTGCAGCTACAAAGCAAGACCATGCTGTAGGCGGCTGGGTACGATTCCCGAACCAGTTTAGGAATTTTTCGGGTTGGAAAGTTTCTCGACTTCCTATGCCCAGGGTAGAGTATGATTGTACTTGCCACCAGTGTTGGCAAAATCATCAATCAAGTGATATTTTTCCGCTCTCATAGGCTCCTCAATATCGCGCGTGATGTTGGAACAAAATATCATACTTCATATTGATTTAACAAGCTCCTTTGATATTGCTGCGAGACTATTCACAACGTGCAAAAATCAAGCTGAGAGTTGACTCGACACAAAAATGATTCCGTTGCACATCGTTTTCTTCGAAAGCGAAAGTATAGTTTGCTATCTCTTCTTAGTCTTCATCGATGGCAGACGCGAAGTGACTGCTGCCAGCCGTTATGGAAGTTTCGGTTGCGTTCGGGTGTAAAGCAAAAATCAAGAAACTCAATCTCGTCACAGTTTGTTGAGATTTGCAGCTGGTGAGTTTTGTTTGCTTGATATTCCGAGCTGCGATATCACGGCTTGCAAAATCAACCGCAGTTGTTTGCTGGATGATTTTTGGCTACGAAAATCAAGCGTTATCTTGGGCATTGGTAATATTTGATTTTTTGCCACACAATGCACTAATGCAAAAATGGTACAGACATCGAAAGCTCTCAATTAATAACTGTGAAAATGCATCTAGAACACTAAGTTGAGAGCACGCAATAAGCTAATATGCGATAAGCAATAAGCTAGAAATGCGAAGAAGAAGAAGTTGAACGATGTTATAACGGTATAGAACAATATTTCTAAGCATTTCCTATTGATCGAATAATTTCTGAAAACTGTCAGTTTGGGTCAATACAGGGTTTGGTGTCCTATGTGTTTCCGAACAAAGTTAATTCAGAATCATAAGAGTTCTGTCAGAAATTTTTCATAGCTTTACTAAAATTGAAGATTTGTGAATTTCGCTTAACGCAAATTATTTGTAATTGAGGAATTCTAGGCCAAAATAAGAGCAAATTTCAGACTCGATTTTTCCTACAACTTTGTCTCAGACGTAATTTTGATTGAAAGAGACGTTTTCGTACTATGATTTATTGGAAAATACCGAATACGTCATTTTGGTGAGAGTCGAAATGAGGTGAGAGTCAAAATCACCGAATTGTGGAACATATTTGAATGACTGCCCACAGCAAACAATTAAAGTTGAACAATGGATAAGGTCCTAAGTAACAATGACAGATTTTTTTGTCGGCCATGGGAAAGCATTTCCATATATTTTCAAAACACAGGTCGATGAAAAAATCTGTTATCTAAGTGCCGTAAACACGACAAGAAATGGTTTTATAGCCACGACATTAGTCGATTAAGAGGTTCGTGGAAATCGGAGCTCGATCCGTCAGTTGGCGTGGAATTGTTAAATTCTATTTTAGGCTATTGCGGCTAGGCTGCATGCTGATTCCCATAAAACGAATATTCTCAGAACGAACTCGATAAGTAACAGTCGGAAATCAATGTCCGACGCCATATTAAAATCCCCCGTGGAAAAATGTCTGGAAATCCCAAAACAAATAAAACATTTTCGGATAGACGACGAGTAGAAGCTGGAAATCGTTGTTCGACTCCAGCACAGAGATCGACAGTAATCATGCATAAGGGCGTTGCTGCGATGATCGATTCCCTTCGTCGATTTTCTCTTTTGTTTATAACTCGCTTGGATTAACATTTCTCGGTGCGTTTGTTGTTGCTTTTGGTAGCTAATACAACCTGTTACAGCACTGTCTTTGACAAATTTCAGAAAATTGCTTCCCTTAGCTGTAGCAATTTAAAGAGAAAATCGATGAAGAGAAGTTAGGTTCTTATGCATGCTAACTGTCGAGATATTTGGTTACGGTAAATAACTTTCGAACTCGGTAAATTTAAGCTGATTAATGAGACGCAGCCTAGAGATAGCGTGGTTTTGTAAAGCTTGTTTACATCCAGACTAGCTTATGTGTATTTTCAAGCGTTTTGCTCCATTTAATAGACACAATTTTGATTGTAGAGTTAAACAAAACCCTTTTAGAATATTCCTAAACTCGACTAGTGTTGGAGTTATTCAACTTATAACGAATAAATATCACCCCAGGAAAGTTTCACAGTCTCGATTATTCGGCATACGATTTTTTTCTATGACATGTTCTTCTCCTACACACTGAATTAAGATCACCAAAGACGGTAGAATTTTTGAATTTTTCATAAATTTTTAAACTTTTACCGAACAGTTCCGTAGTTCGAAATTTGAGGCCTGGATTAGTGCGTACTTGAGGCAAATATTGATTTCCATTCAATATATATTTTGAACAATGCGTTAATTTTTAGGTTGAGAATTAACCTTTAGTATCGAGGTTATGAATCGTAATCTACATTAAAAAATGAATAAAAATTCTAAATATAACTGTACCGGACTAGAACTATTTCTGAAAATCATGTAATACCAATTACAACTGCAAAGATGTGTTAATGCATATCTAACTGAAAATATCAGAACTTCTATAATCATTATATTGTAGGGCTTCGTTAGAAATGCGATGTGGCTGCTTTAAATCCCGCACAAAAATATCAAAATTGTGAAACATTCAGATCAACAAAAACCCACTATTTCCCGATTTGACCACATAGAGTTGTATAATTGAGATGGGTCTACCCCGTTTGGCATACAGTCGTTTGGCATAATGCCGTGAAACAGTTTTATTTTAGTTGCTAAAAATCTCAATAATAATGAAAAGAAAAAAGTAAATTTTACCTCTAGTTGGCATCCAAACAAATATTAATATAGCTTTAGTTTGTTTTAATAATTAAAACAAACGGTGATAGCACATTTCTCGGGATGCCACTTTCCGAAGATACATCTCCAAAATATCATTTCCCGGAATGATACGATTCCCAGATATTCTTTTGCCAGAATGAGCTATTCAGTTCTTCTTCTTCTTCGCATTTCAAGCTTATTGCGTATCGCATATTAGCTTATTGCGTGCTCTCAACTTAGTGTTCTAGATGCACTTCCACAGTTACTAATTGAGAGCTTTCGATGCCTGTACCATTTTTGCATTGGTATAATTGTGTGGCAAGTCCAATCATACTTTTATGCCCAGGGAAGTCGAGAAATTTTCCAACCCGAAAAATTCCTAGACCGGACCGGGAATCGAACCCAGCCACCTCCAGCATGGTCTTGCTTTGTAGCTGCTCCTTTACCGACTGAGCTAAGGGAGGCCCAGCTATTCAGCTGCTGTACCATTTATTATTAAATTCTCTTCTTCATCAAATTAGGGTGGAGAACGGCTTTAGTCCTCTCAAGACCCTATTTCAAGCATGAGGTAAACAATAACTCACAACCCTCTTCTTGTTTGTAGTATGATGCTTCACTATTAGAGATAACGAGACTTTTTTTTCTAAAAAAAAATGAAATCTTACTTAGAAAAACGTATGGGGGAAAAATGTCTTGACAAATTTCTCCCCATATAATTTCTCTGACATTTACCAGCTCTGGCACGGATAGACTTCTGATAAATTTTCTTGAGAGAAACTCCGTACTTGGAATAGGTTCTGAAATAAGCTGAAGCCGTTCTCGACGATATTAAAAGAAGGGAATAATCCCTTCTTTGTCAATGTATTCATAGAAGGAAATTTTTCCTTTTATATTAAAATATTCAAAGAACAATATATTCCCTTATTTATTAAAATATTCAATGGAGTACATGTACTCTTCTTTATGAATCTACATGAAGAAGGAAATATTCAAAGAGAGTAGAATTACCGTCTTTATCAAAATATTGGATTTGATATATTCCGAATGGTTTAACGACCATTAGGCCAAACAACTGCTATGAGGTATTCCAGGCCAAATAGCAAAATAATAATTAATTTTTGACCCTCCGATTTGCATGAAACTTTGCATAACAGTTTTGCTTAAATTCGACCATTTTGGATGATGCATTTTTTTTTCCAAAATGGTATCTTTGACGTTTCCAATACATTGAGCACGAAAACGTCACTTCTGATCGAAATGACGCCTGAGCAGCGAATCCAAACACATAAAGCAACCAACGATAAAGACAAATCGCTTGCTGCTACTACCACGATAAACTCTCTCTACAATATAGCTTGATCGGAGTTGCAGAAGGATAATGATATATTGCTTGCCTGCTTTGTTGCAATATACATGGTTGAGGATATAGCTTGATCGGAATCGAGAAAAGACATTACAAAAAAAATCCCATTAACACACGTGTATCATCTTCGGCTTTACTTCGTGAAGCAGCTTGCCAACAATATGGTCGTTTCCTTCTACAAGCCCGAGCGAGCTATATTGCAAAGGCAGTTTGTCATGAATAATAACAATAAAGCATTATTGCTTCCCATTGATCGCTTGTCATTTTATCATTTTGAGATGTTTTTGATTGCTTGCGTCTGAGACAAAGTTGTGGAGAAAAATAAAGTCTTTCTAGGAAAAATATACCTATAATAGCGGAAATGGCTCTAATGTTGGTCTATGGATCTAAGATTGGGTCCTTCGCTAAAAATCTGCTATTTATCAATTTTATCTAGATGAACGCGTCATTGGGACCGTACTAATGGATATATTTGGTCGCCATTGAAAAGTCGATTGCTGAATTTATATATGGGTCCAAATTACGGGCATTTAGGCCGACATTACATCCATTTCCTCTATTTTTTTTAAATTTTCAGTATTAATTCTAAAATGAGAAATATTTCAAAATGTACTTGTTCTAGTGGCGATCTAACGATAGCGTTCGTGGCGAATAGGAGAAATGGAAAAATGATGATGGTCTCAAAATTTTGCACGTTGAGGTATAGGAAAGAAATCTTGAAAAGCATTTATTATCCGAAAAAAAATATTTGTCATTTTTTTCAAAGCTGCTACGGAGGAAGAAACCTCAAAAGCTATCTGATAGACGTATAATTTAATTTTTCTTCTTCTTAGTTTTCGTTAAGATTCAAACTTTTCTAACCTCATATGCACAACCAAATGTATAGAAAATTCTTTATTCGTTAAATAAAAACGTTTTTAAAATATTCTCCCATACCTCGCCGTGCAAAATTATGATACCATCATCAGTTTTCTAGTTCTCCGATTTGCCACAAGTGGCGCTTTATGCTATCGTTAGATTGCCAATTCTTAAAATTATTTTTTAAATAGCCCATGAAAATGCAAACTTTTGAAATATAGAAAACCTTGGACACTTGAAAATTAATAAACTTGGTAGAACAACAACTTTTAAACATTTTATTAGTACGCTTTTTAACATCGTTTTCGTCTGTGTGAAAATTTCATAAAAAAGCATACTTATAAAAAAGTTAAAAAATTTGACCAAAAGTTGTTGTTCAATTTTCAAATATCCAAGGGTTAGCGGTTGATTTTGGTCAATTTTCAAATATCCAAGGGTTAGCGGTGCCGGTGGTGGTGGTCTTTCACCCCAGCAGGCCTGGGTTCAATCCCAGTTGGCGCCGCCGGAATGTTCTGAGGCATAACATCTCTGATCACGCCTTCCTTCGGATGGGAAGTAAAGCCGTTGGTCCCCGGTTCATGAGTTGATGGGTCGATAGTTAGGGTTCAGGTGTGGGAGCTGCCTCCCTGGCGTCGGTACCATTGGTGCTCAGCACGGCAAACAAGATCGACGGAAAACAAATCAAGGGAAAAAAAAGTATCCAAGGGTTTTCATATTTTAAAAGTTTGTATTTTTCATGAGCTACAAAACATATTTATAAATGGTGAACAAAACCATGTTGAATGATGAAATTTCCAACTGTTTTTTCTGAATTTTACTCTAATTTCCTAAAACAAAATTACCGTGTTTATCTTTCCTGTAAAGACTTGATTGTTCTCTAAATTTTTTTCTTAGATGTCATTTCAATGAAAAGTGACTTTTTCGTGACATTTTGAAAAAAATTCAAGATCCAAAATGGCTGAACAAACAAACAATTACGCAAAGTTTCATACAAATCGAAGAACGTCGAGTCCGATCGATTCGTCATTTGGCGTGGAACTGCTTTAAGTTAAACGACTTTATACCAAACGACTATTATGCCAAACGGCTGTATGCTAAACGGGATAGACCCAACTGACTTCTATCACTGATATCTCTCGGATGAAAGCTCAGCCACGCATACTGGCAACACCACACCGGGTAGGAGAATAATTCATCAACCTGTAGGCGTTGGGTGTTAGTTTTGATGTACGAGAAAGTCATTGTTTACAAATGTTGGTGTTGCAATGTTTCTGTTGCCATGTGCTATTTATTTAAATTGCACAGTCAAATTTTTCTTATTCGATATCATCTATCTATCTCGGCTACTTCAAACACGATATTTACGTAAATGGTCTCGCTGCGATATAGCCTGTAGTAGCTCCAATGTGACTGCTAGATCAAGAAATGATTCAGCGACGATCCAAACAAAATTATCCAAAGGGTAAATTTTCATGAAAAAACAAATCAGTTGTGATTTTAGTTCAATCGAATCACATAGACTTCTTGAAGGGCTCAAACTCTCGAGCATTCGATGGCGACTTCTTCGGCAACGAAAATATATATAACCCCTATTGTTATTTATACTATTGTCCTTGAAGCTCAATAACTTGCAACCTTGGCTTTGTGACTCTATTTCCCTCCGCATTTTTTTTTTGTTCAAAATTGGTCCAATCGTTGAGCACAGTTCTTCACCACAAAAGAATATCTATTTCCCAATCACGAAATCCCCCCACTCGGAATCAGCTGGAGATACTTATAGTCCAAGTTAGGAAGCATGGAAGTGTGCCCTCTCTCTTCATTATCTTCGTCTCTGTTTCTATTCCAAACAGATTGCATACCGGTGAGACGCCCTATCATTGTACCTATTGCGAGAAAAAATTTACCCGCAAAGAGCATTTAACGAATCATGTCAGGTGAGCGGTTGGTTAGCTGAGTAAGAGCTTGTGTTTTTAAGTGTGTCCAAAAATGTGTCCTCCCCGACTCCATAAAACAAAATGTGTTTGCATTTCTGCCATTGTACCAGTACAAACACGGAAAAGTAATGCGAAGAAAATTCGTCCTCCTAACGCCACGCTAGAAAATGTGTGACATCTCGAAGCAAGAAATGTAGAACGCATCGGACGCTCAAGCCAGGAGTAGCAATTGAATTTCCACAATGCTGAAAAACTTTACGAAAACAGAATGATTGTTGCCAGTGACAGGAATACGACACAAATGAATCTTTTTTCAAAATTTAACTGAAAATCTAGTCCAAATTGACTACCTTTTGATCGCTTTCGGCCTAGTTGTTTTGTTGACACCTTGTCCTTGAAATCATTTTGGAAATTTCAATTCGATCGAACCAAATTAAGAAAATCTCGGGAAAATTTCCTAGCTTCATAAGATTGAATATTTTGCGAACCTTTTCCCGAGGAAGGCAAGGCACCGTGTTTTACTTTTCCGTTTTTTCTCATTTGTTTCGTTTTGCAAAAAAAAAACATCACCCTCTCAAGAGCAAGAATAGTTACGTACCTACTACATACAGACAGGAATCCAAAGCCACACGGCAACGGCATTCATACTGCTGTTGCATATCTGAAGAAATCGAAGAGCGTCCCCAGCATAACAACATCTTGTCTCTCTCTCTCTATCTCTTTTCTTCAACAGATTGCACACTGGAGAGACTCCCTATCAGTGCACATATTGCGAGAAGAAATTCAGTAGAAGAGAGCGTTTAACGATTCACACAAGGTGAGCGTTTATTTGCTTTCCCATAATTCAATTTGCGTACCCACATTACTACCGATTCCCCGCCTTGAGATTGCCTTTTTCTGATAACAAATAAAAAACACATGTAGGCACTACGCAAAAGGAGAAAGAAATTGGCAACCTAAGCGATTGAAACCCGTGTTTTTTGATAATTGGGAAACATATAGAAGTGACTTTGGCTTTCAGTGTCTGTGTCACTCACTGACTGGATGGCATTTGGAATTGATAAAGTTAACCCCCTTCTTAAGGGTGGTTTTTCCATCTTCACTCCAAGGAGATTTAATGTAAATGGCCCTGGCAAATGTAAGGTGAACAATCATTCTATTGTGAAGTTTGTGTTGCGTTAGAGGAGATATCTAGGGTAAAGCCAACCGCGTCTGTCTCATGACGATGAGTTCCTTTCTTGTAAATGATCGATGCAGAAAAACCAAAGACGAGCCGGGTGAAGAAAGTTTGCTCAGAAAGCTTTTTCAAAAAAAAAAATGTGTGCTTGAAACATTAATACCTGTCCCCTCTCTCTCTATCTCTCTATCTCTCTGTTTAATTCTGTACAGAATACATACCGGAGAGACCCCTTATCGGTGCACATATTGTGAAAAGAAATTTACCAGAAAAGAGCGTTTAACGTATCACATAAGGTGAGCGCTTCATCTGTTTCCTCTAAAAAGCAGAGCCTCCACCACTACCATTATACCACAATTCACTTGTTTTTGTTCTCATCTCTCGATTGATCGTAAACCCATTTTTCTCACATTCGACCTTTTCGGACCACACTCGTCGTCTGATTTGATACTTGGAAGGTGATGCAAAATGATCGCTAATTTCCTGGGGGCCCAAACGCGGCAGTTCCAGCTATCAAATGTGAAAAGACGTTCAAAATTTTAACCATTCATCATTGTCTATTAGCTTTCCGAAAACCAAAAAAAAAAAAAAAAAAAACAGTAAACAAATCGATCGTTCCTAATATCGTGACGCACCTGTCTGGAAGCCGGACATTAATCTGTGTCTATCTATCTCTCTCTCTCTTTCTCTCATCCATCCACGACCCCCTTCGATTCAACAGATTACATACCGGAGAGACCCCCTATCAGTGTACCTATTGCGAGAAAAAGTTTACCCGCAAAGAGCATTTAACAAATCATGTCAGGTGAGCGTTCAACAAACCAACCGTACACATTTTGTCCCCCAATTTTACCTTTTTCCTGTGTTTTCTGTAAATGTAAATGTGTGTGTGTTGCAAATGCACTTCTGGTGCAGGTTCCCTTCGAGCCATTGAACCGGTCGAGGAACTGTTGTTGTTACTGAGTTGAGGGCAAAAGTGACCCCAAAGTGCAAGTTTTCGGGTTACCGATTACGATCTTGTACGATCCGTATCGTTTCGTCATTTTGTACTGAACCTGCTGCTCGCGTAGTTTGTATTCTGGATCAAAATGAGCTCAAGTAATGTGATTTCTCGCGTGAACATAATGATGATATTCGTATTTGGAAACTTGAAAGCTGGCATCTGGATGGACACCTTTTCCCCCATACACATCCCCCTTTTAGTGTAATGTAATTAGTGGTTCCTTTTGGAGAGTTCTTGGAATTCGAAGGGACACCAGCCCGGAAGTACATTTCAATGCAAGCAGTGTCTTCCTCTGTCTGACTGAAATTTTCTCCATTGACAGATTGCACACCGGAGAGACTCCCTATCAGTGCACTTATTGCGAGAAGAAATTCACTCGAAAAGAGCATTTAACCAACCACACAAGGTGAGCATTTGGTTTAACTATTGTTCGCCACCACAACCGCCGTACCTGGAAGATCCATGTTCCTATATGACAATCCCGAGAATCTATAACCTCTGTATCCTTTACTTTTGGTAATGGGAAAATAGTAGCCTGGTTTTTAGACGGTTTTAACATAGCCTTATTTAGAAACCTTTTTCGGTAAAGCACCTGTTCGAAATTGAAGCTGGGTTTAGACATTTTCTCGCTACTAATCTGAGTAAAAATCCTTTGGTCGTGGTGATTCCCCTGCTAGTAAGCTCCCTTCCCTTGTAAAGCTGCCCAGCTGGTGAACCGTTCGTCGGTTGCCTGGTATTGCGCGGGTCCCTGTATCAATATGGTACTCTCTCTTACTCTACAGATTGCACACCGGAGAGACTCCCTATCATTGCACCTATTGCGAGAAGAAATTTATGCGAAAAGAACACTTGAAAAATCACGTCAGGTGAGGTTCCAAAACCAACGCTTTGTCCCGTCCTGCATCATATTCCACATTTTTTTTTCTCTCTTTCTAAGACAAACATAATTCACATTCCCTACGATTCCAACCATAGTGCTATGATTTATAAACGATCAAAAGACAGGATACTATCAAACTAGCAAAAATTTCCCTCCCACCACCGACATCGAATTGGTTTTGACCTTACTGACGACGGAATCTTACAAGAAATAATAATCGACCTGAATCGAAGACGGACAAATCAAGAAGACTGGCTATTCTGTCAAAATCCAAGAGACAAATACGAAGCTTTTACTGCTGAGCGGTAGATGGCGGGATTGTGTCTTTTTCGTAGCGTTTGGTATAAGAAAGCATGAGAGTGGTCTGTCTACTTGATATGTTGTCTTCGCTTGAATAACAGCACATTTGGGCTAGGACTACACCGACCGACCGGACAAAAGGATACATCAAGACCCGTAGCAAATGTATCATATTAACAATGTAGTCCACTAGACACTTAACCCATGCCTTCGGTTGCAATCGAGGGGTGCTCAAATAGTTGTAATCACTTGGGAACACACGCGAGCAGAAAAATCAGTTTTGCACCATTAACACTTGTTCCCTCTTTCTCTCTCTCTCTCTCTTCCTCTCTTTTTCTCTCTGTTTAACTCTGTGCAGAATCCATACCGGAGAGACCCCTTATCGGTGCACATATTGTGAAAAGAAATTTACCAGAAAAGAGCGTTTAACGTATCACATAAGGTGAGCGCTTCATCTCTGTTGTTCTCTAAGAGCAGTGCCTCCACCACTACCATCATACCACACAGTTCACACCACACCCCTCGAATGGTTTAAACTCTTTTTAAATTATGTTGTTTGCCGCGCCGAGGCGCTCCAATCGTTCCATCAAGTTCAATGACACAGTGGATCTTATATTGTTAATCTGATACATTGATCTTTAGTTTTGAGTGAACATGTAGTGTTGTAGTTTGTAGTAGTATCCGTAGTTTTCTTTTCCTCCGTTTTGTTTTTTGGATTATTAGGTCATGGAACATTTCATTTCATTATCCTTTTAGAAAGTTTATCTGGAAAGTAATTCTAACGCCATCTTCCCGCTCCTCGCACCGATTCCTTCCGAATTTCCCTGCACTGCTCTTCCCGTACCCCCCCTTTTTTTCCCCCTGAAATCTGTCTATCTCTCTTTATATATATATATTGTAACAGATTGCATACTGGAGAAACTCCCTACCAGTGTACGTACTGCCAGAAGAAGTTTACGCGAAAAGAACATTTAACCAATCACACCAGGTGAGAATCTCTTTCTCTCTCAATCACTGTCTGTTCTTCTCTATTCCCGCTTCCTGGTTAATCCTTTTCACCATCAAATCATTCTTCGAATCATATTCCTCCCGTTTTGTTTCTATGATCCCTCATTCTGTTTATCATTTGTTCCTTGTTAGATCAACCTTGATCCCGGCATTAACGTGATCGGCGTTTTTTGAGATGTACCTTTTTTCTCGATTACATATGGAATCTGGCTAAATATGTATATTTTGAACTGTAGAGCCGAGTTTTTACTTGTTATCATTGTACTTTTGGAATGTAAATTAGAGCACAATTAGAGGTTAACTGGTGACAGAGCTCACGTCAACTTTGTAACTTTGCAGTAGTAGTGGTGAGGTAGGCTACCGATGTTTTCATTTTTGGGTCGATATCTCGTAAATTTGTTCTAACGAAACGCAGGGTAGCTTACCTCACTTATGATAGCCGGCTAGATCCCGCTTCATGTCACCACTATCACTTATCACGTACACATTATCCTTGTCCTACTAATATACATTCTAAGTCACCCCCCTGCCTGTCTCCAACAAAAACAAAACAAAATTACACTTTCAAGCTCTAATCGTCTATTGAAATGCTATTTTTGCAACCAGATTACACACTGGCGAAACTCCCTACCATTGCACTTACTGTACGAAGAAGTTCGCTCGCAAAGAGCATCTCACAAACCATCTCAGGTGAGAGTCCATTTTGTATTGTTGTAAGTCAATCCCTCAGAAAACCCTCATCCCCTTTCTCCCTCCCCCAATAGGGACTCCCATTTTTTTTCCCCGTTCAGAAACAGAATATGTTCCTACAGAGCATATTTGTAATCGGATGAAACGGTTTCGACGTGGTTCGTTATTACAGCCACCCAAACCAGCAGTTTCCGAAATGTCAAGTTCATCATTCACCTTTCTCATACCATCATCCTCCCGCCGCCACAGGAGATATTCCAAAATTCTTCAGTATCATTCCTCTCCCCTCATGTAAGACATCTGCCCGGTACAAGACAATGCTAATCTCTTCCGAACGTTATTTTCGCAACTAGATTACACACTGGCGAGACTCCCTACCAATGCACGTACTGTTCGAAGAAGTTCACTCGAAAAGAACATCTCACAAACCATCTCAGGTGAGAGATTGCTACTATTCTGTAAGAATTCGGCACCCTCCGTACGCCCCCCCTGCTCCTAATTTATGCATTCCATCACTCTATGTGTGTTGTTTTTGCGCTATCCCACATGTTACCATGTGTGCCCCGTCAGTGCCGGTAATCTCTTGCGGAGAATCCGACACTGACGCAAAAACACTTCTTAAAACTCAATGTCTTGCCCCCTTTTATGTCTCGATCAAACGAGACTCTGTGTCTGTGCTGTCGATGTTTGTTTTTGTGACCGAAATTCTGATTCAAAATTTGCTAACTACACGCAACTTTCTTTTCCATACCAAACGCGCGCCCTCCCGCAGATTGCACACCGGGGAAACTCCCTACCAATGTAACTATTGCCAAAAGAAGTTCACCAGAAAAGAACACTTAACGAACCACGTCAGGTGAGAATCGTTTTCATTCAAACATCCACTCACCCAATCCTCTGAATAATAATAAAAAAAAAAAACAAATCTATGCAAATAAACACCAATTTGAAGCGCCATTTTTGGAAAGCGTAGCTTGGTGAAAAATAAGACCCCGGCTGGTTTCAATTTGAGTTTTTCGTGCACACATATACTCACTTAAGCTTTTCCGAGATTGTTCACACCAATTCCGATTTGAGCCGGGCCGTATTCTCCCCAATTTAAAACTTTAATTCCAACGATAACATCAAATGCGATGAAAGTATTCAATCCGGGGACTTATTTTTTGCTGAAGCTTTCTTCCCGAAAACAAGTAAAATAAAACTTCATCTGTTTCCGTAAACACCACATTCAATGTTTGGTACGAATTAGCAAAGATCGTTCTTCTAAAATGTTCTCTGTGTATCTCTCTGTATGCTTGCATTTTCCGCCTCTCGATTCAGATTACACACGGGCGAGACTCCTTATCAGTGCTCGTATTGCCAGAAGAAGTTTACCAGAAAAGAGCATTTGACGAATCATACCAGGTGAGGATGATGTGTTATTGCAATCCTTTTAGTTTGTAAGAACCAAACAAACGAAGAACCCGCCCCTCGTCTCTTTTTAAAAAACATCACCGTAATTTCAACAAAAGTCCAATCAGAGTACAAGCCAGTAGGACAAGTTATACCGGCAATGTGTTTGTTTTGCGTGTTCACGAAACTAGGAATGAGCACCTTCAATCTAAATACGAGTTGATCGAAGAAATCCCAATACAAGAAAAAAAAAGCACAAATGATAGATTTCATATGGAATCGTTCAAAATTAGCGACAGTAAAAAAGAAGCAATTATCAAAAAGCCGGGTTCAATACAAAATTTAAGTACAATCTCCTTACCCACCCACTACCCCCCAAAAGCAAAACCGGCAGATCTAGGACCACAGCCAGCCGGCCAGCCGAAGGACCACAGATGTAAATTGTGAAATAACCCCGTCCAAATGGCGCTGGCCCTGTTCGTCCTAATCTGCCTGTGGAAGCCTGCCTCGTTAGAATCTTAGTCTCCTTATTGTACATACCTCCTAAATTAGACTCTCTTTATTCTATATAAACAAATGAATCTTTCCCCTTTTTGTACACAGATTGCACACTGGAGAGACTCCTTATCATTGCACCTATTGCGAGAAGAAATTTATGAGAAAAGAGCATTTAACGAACCATGTCAGGTGAGAGGTTAAACCGATATCTTTTTCTTTCGTTGTGTCACAAGAGCACTAACACCTAAAACCAAAAAACACCCGAAGCAAATTGTACCAAAAAAACAGTTAAAAACAATACAATGCCAAAGTACTTCCTCCTCTCTTACTCTATCTATAGTTTCACTTCCCATCTCCTCTGTCCTTAGAGTATTCCTTATCGTTTGAACCTATTGGAAAAAAAGTGAAAATTATGTAAATAGGTATTATAGATGTACAATTATTCTCTTAGTTTGGTTCCATAGCTGTTAGTTTGGATTTTGTTTTAAACCGGTGAATTTGTTAGTTTCAGTTATAGCTGTATTTTTGATGCGCTTTTTGGTTTGCAATTTTCACTTGTATAGATATGGTAAGGGTTTCCAGTGTCGTTAAAAATAACAAATTACTTTACTGTGTGGGATTTTTCTGGCTCAGGATAAGTCAGTTATTTTTGTTATGTCGGTTCAAAACATCTTCGATAACAACCGTTATGTGTTATGCTGTTTTTAGGAGTTCCGTCATTTTGTTTTGATTCAGAATCAGTCTGCAGTCTTCAGTTTATGATTGAATTCCATGTTTTTTTTAATCTTCGTATTTTTTTTCAATCCTATCACAAAGGATTTGCTTAATGATACAATCGTGGATTTCCCCCTTCGAACTTTTCACGCAACAGTTACGTTATTTCTGTTGTTGTTGTTTATTATTCTTTTTGATATGGCTCAAACAAATTAACTTTACAGAGACGAGGATTGTTGGTCACTATACAATACATCTTAAAACTATGGTCAAAAGGAACAACAGCTTCCGCTATCCAAAAAAGCTCCTCCATCAGAACTGGAACCGCTTCCAGTGGTTTCATTGTATGGCAGTTACACCAACGGGGGTCAGAGCGCTTCCATTGCAGCAATGGACGCAAAACGAGACCAGCACTCACACACTCATCTCGAAACGGTAGCTTTCCAAAGTCGACGACGCATCGACCGGAAGAACTGCTGATGAAGAACAATGAGGAGGACCACACAATGGTTGCTGCCGAGAAAATCAGCGATCGCGTGTCACACATCAAGAGTGGCCTGCTTTTGTCGACAGCCGAGTGAATGTCGTTACGTTATTTCTGTGTTAATTGATAATTTTCAATGCTTATATGATATAAGTAGTTTGCTAAGAGCTATGTAGAGGCATTGGGCCGGTTGGGTCATTAAGCCGAATTTGAACTTATTAACAATTTTCAACATGGCTTTGAAGGTATTACTTAAATTACCCAAGAAACCATCAAGCCCCTAATTTGCCCGATAATCACCCTTTTTGCAATACCCTCAAATCTTTTTTACAAGGTTGGTGCCGTTAAGTCGCAATTTACACGTTACGTTTTTGAAAATTTATCGATAACGATACAACCAATCGACTTGATTTGAATCACATTATCCGTTCCAAGCCACAGGATTGGCAAACTTTAAAAAAATTAAATTTTTTGGTGTATATACAGAAATTTTTTAAATATGTCTATGCTATAATTACGATTAGCATCAACATTTTTTTTTGTATAATATTCAAGTACTTGAGAAATCATCTTGGTAGGTTTAAAAAAACTGAGTGTATAAGATTGATATTAGGCTTCCGAATGTTATAAAACTCGACTATCTACAGACTTCGATTTCTTTTTTTTACCGAGATCCAAACAGCCGAGTGTTCGGCAATGAGCTCGGCAAACAAAGTGTCGCCGGTAATTTTGGTATGAATAAAATGACAGCTCGTGCGGTTTACCGAAAATCTCAGTTTAAGCAAACTGATTCCTCGGCACTGTAAAACTGAAATCACGGCAAAAAAAATTCAATAAATTTTAAACATCAAATTGCATATGGGTCATTCCAGCACAAGTGGGTATAGAATTTCAAAAAGTTGTGGTCAATGTCACCGATTTGAGCCAAACTTGGCCAAAACGCTTATTTTGGAATTCTGAACAAACGCCTTTTTTGATTTTGCTCTTAAGTGCCTAGATCTTTCTGGTCTACAACCCTGGATTTTCAAGATTTAAAAAAAAAATTCAACTTTCAGAAGAGATTACTCCACAACCAAATAAGCTATTCGTGATCTTAGAACGTCAACTTAAAGGTTTTCTAATGTAGATTCTCATATGTGTACACACATTTTGTTTTTGTTATAGTAACTACAGTAAACAGACTAATTACCGGCAGGTATCCAAATTGTCAAAAAATGGCCTATTTTCACCATGGGCGGATTTTTTTTTATTTCTCAATATTTTGGGCTCTTATCTACTAGATATGTTTCCAAGAGCAAATGATTGTGACAAATAGGTTTTGAAAATTTGAGCCTAAAATATTAACAAAATAAAAAAAATCCCACCCTTAATGAAAATAGGCCATTTTTTGAGAATTTGGATACCTGCCGGTAATTAGTCTGTTTACTGTAGTTACTATAACAAAAACAACATTTTTTACGCTTGTAAGAATCTACATTTAAAGAAAAAAAACCGTATAGTTGACATTCTAAGATCACGAATAGCTTATTTGGTTGTGGAGTAATCTCTTCTGAAAGTTGAAATTTTTAAAAATCTCGAAAATCCAGGGTTGTATCCCAGAAGGATCTAAGCATTTTAGAGCAAAATCAAAAAAGGAGTTTGTTCAGAATTCCAAAACAAGCGTTTTGGCCAAGTTTGGCTCAAATCGGGGACATCGACCACAGGTGGTGTACCCACTTGAGCTGGAATGACCCATATTTCAGATTGTTCACTCAACCAACGTATAGGGGAAATGGATGTAATGTCGGCCTAAATGCCACTAATTTGGGACCATACATAAATTCAGCAATCGACTAAATTTTCAATAGCGACCAAAAATATCCATTAGTACAGAAAAGACTTCTACAAATATGCATGTCAATTGTACTTACGGAAGATTTTGTTGAAATTTACGTCTTCCTGCTGGAGTGCTCCAAGGATCGGTTCCATATTTTCAGGAACTTCCACTGTACTCAACAGACAAAACACAGTTTTTCACGAGACTTCCGAACACTAGCGGATGAAAGTTGAAATGTCGAATTTCGGTAATCAAACGATGCTAAAATGAAATCTCGGCATATCACTTTACCGAGATCAGTGAAATCATTGTTAACGTTTGGGCTCGGCATCGGTGTTGCCAAATGACGGAAAAAAATTAAACATGCTGAAATTTCAGTTCACATTGGTGCTAAATCTCGGCTAAAACTGATTATTTTCTGAATTCTCAGTTTATTATGATGATGCCGCGTTGGCTCAGTGTTCTGTATTGCCGAGCTCGAGCATATTTTTTAAGCGTGTATTTAAAAAAAAAGCTTCTGGCAACAATTTTCCTCAATATGAGTCTTTGAATAATGTTCAAGAAAACCATACTTAAGGTAGAGCGCTACTTCGTCGTAATCGCCCATTTCCGTTCTATCGAACAGAAAAGATCAATAATATCAGTGATTTAACCGTGCACAAATCAATAATAGGTTTGTTCCGATGCGTTAGTTTATTAGCCACTACATAAATCTTATTAGAACGCATTGTATGAATATTTACGCTCATTGTTCTCAAAACAAAAGAAGCGCTCCTATCGAATCCCCTTTTTCTACGTTTATCCGTAGGACGAAGACAATCTAATGCCGTTTCAATGCGTTAGGACGGAATTGAAACTCGTAGAACGAATTTAGAATCAAGAAGCAGTAGGGTTAACTACCCCATTTCCGGCCTATTGAGCACAACCCGCACTTAGTATTTCTTAATCTAGCGCAGTACCAAACGGAATGTTATTATAACTGATGGCTTCCAAATTCATTTACCTTTCCGTACGTACCGTAAGATTTGATAAAGGGAAACCAATGGTTGAGATATTGTCAAAAGTCTAACATTGCTTCTTAACGCCAAACTCGGCCTACGGATTCTAAACTCGTCCTAACGCATTGAAACCCCATTGAAACGCCAATGAATTCACTTCGGCCTATCGGATGAAGATAAAAATGGATTCGGTCGGAGCGCTTCTTTTGTTTTTGAGAATAATGGGTGCAAACATTCATATCACGCGTTCTCATTGAATTCGTTCGGTAGCTTATTAACTAAAGTATTGTACCAAACGCATAATTGACTTGTTAGCTCTTAAATCATGGATTTATTTGAAGTTTTCTGCTCGATAGACCCAAAATGGGCGATTAGGCCGAAGTAGTTCTCTACCCTATTAGATTTTAAACAATATCTCAACAATTTGTGACTCTTTATCAAATCTAACGGTACGTATGGAAAGGTGAATAAATTTAGAAGTCATCTTTGACAGAAATATTCATGAAGTAATGAAATTGGGTTGTTTGCGGAATGCTTTAATAAAACAGCAAAAAAAGGTTATCTTCCATTTAATTCCACTTAATTAATTTTGGTATCCATGACAGATACGTATTTCGACTACAATGTGCAGTCTTCATCAGTGTCATTCCCACTAAAGAACTTATCAAAATCTAACCCCCTTAAGTACTCATCCCCTAGGTATAAAAGTCAAGATCACAGGTATATAAATGAAACTACAATGTGTTGAATCGGAACCTACCTAACTAATTAAAACCAAAGATTTAAGTAAGCTAAAGGAGAAAAATCTATTCAACTCTCTAATAAGGAAAATCCCAAAGGCTTGGTAGCCATCATAATGAAGTAATGAAATTGGGTTGTTTGCGGAATGCTTTAATAAAACAGCAAAAAAAGGTTATCTTCCATTTAATTCCACTTAATTAATTTTGGTATCCATGACAGATACGTATTTCGACTACAATGTGCAGTCTTCATCAGTGTCATTCCCACTAAAGAACTTATCAAAATCTAACCCCCTTAAGTACTCATCCCCTAGGTATAAAAGTCAAGATCACAGGTATATAAATGAAACTACAATGTGTTGAATCGGAACCTACCTAACTAATTAAAACCAAAGATTTAAGTAAGCTAAAGGAGAAAAATCTATTCAACTCTCTAATAAGGAAAATCCCAAAGGCTTGGTAGCCATCATAATGAAGTAATGAAATTGGGTTGTTTGCGGAATGCTTTAATAAAACAGCAAAAAAAGGTTATCTTCCATTTAATTCCACTTAATTAATTTTGGTATCCATGACAGATACGTATTTCGACTACAATGTGCAGTCTTCATCAGTGTCATTCCCACTAAAGAACTTATCAAAATCTAACCCCCTTAAGTACTCATCCCCTAGGTATAAAAGTCAAGATCACAGGTATATAAATGAAACTACAATGTGTTGAATCGGAACCTACCTAACTAATTAAAACCAAAGATTTAAGTAAGCTAAAGGAGAAAAATCTATTCAACTCTCTAATAAGGAAAATCCCAAAGGCTTGGTAGCCATCATAATGAAGTAATGAAATTGGGTTGTTTGCGGAATGCTTTAATAAAACAGCAAAAAAAGGTTATCTTCCATTTAATTCCACTTAATTAATTTTGGTATCCATGACAGATACGTATTTCGACTACAATGTGCAGTCTTCATCAGTGTCATTCCCACTAAAGAACTTATCAAAATCTAACCCCCTTAAGTACTCATCCCCTAGGTATAAAAGTCAAGATCACAGGTATATAAATGAAACTACAATGTGTTGAATCGGAACCTACCTAACTAATTAAAACCAAAGATTTAAGTAAGCTAAAGGAGAAAAATCTATTCAACTCTCTAATAAGGAAAATCCCAAAGGCTTGGTAGCCATCATAATGAAGTAATGAAATTGGGTTGTTTGCGGAATGCTTTAATAAAACAGCAAAAAAAGGTTATCTTCCATTTAATTCCACTTAATTAATTTTGGTATCCATGACAGATACGTATTTCGACTACAATGTGCAGTCTTCATCAGTGTCATTCCCACTAAAGAACTTATCAAAATCTAACCCCCTTAAGTACTCATCCCCTAGGTATAAAAGTCAAGATCACAGGTATATAAATGAAACTACAATGTGTTGAATCGGAACCTACCTAACTAATTAAAACCAAAGATTTAAGTAAGCTAAAGGAGAAAAATCTATTCAACTCTCTAATAAGGAAAATCCCAAAGGCTTGGTAGCCATCATAATGAAGTAATGAAATTGGGTTGTTTGCGGAATGCTTTAATAAAACAGCAAAAAAAGGTTATCTTCCATTTAATTCCACTTAATTAATTTTGGTATCCATGACAGATACGTATTTCGACTACAATGTGCAGTCTTCATCAGTGTCATTCCCACTAAAGAACTTATCAAAATCTAACCCCCTTAAGTACTCATCCCCTAGGTATAAAAGTCAAGATCACAGGTATATAAATGAAACTACAATGTGTTGAATCGGAACCTACCTAACTAATTAAAACCAAAGATTTAAGTAAGCTAAAGGAGAAAAATCTATTCAACTCTCTAATAAGGAAAATCCCAAAGGCTTGGTAGCCATCATAATGAAGTAATGAAATTGGGTTGTTTGCGGAATGCTTTAATAAAACAGCAAAAAAAGGTTATCTTCCATTTAATCCATTATAGAAATATTCAATTTTTTTCATTCAAACCCGTTCAAAAACGAGAGGTAAAGCGCGTATTGTGCTTAGTAGGACGGAAATTAGATCAAAAATCCGATTCTTAATTTGAAGATCTTTTCTTTCCTTTATTTAACGTCGGTCTCTGTTCCGCAATCTAGTGCCAATCACCGACGGACATCGATTGCCATCCATTTACGGCAACCGAATGTGCACGAAGGCAGCTTCCACACCTGCGTAGGATATCGCACACATTCAACACATACAACGGCTTTACTTCCCTTCCGAAGGAAGACATGACCAGAGATTTTTATGCCTCAGAAAAATCCCACCGACCTCGGCTGGGATTGAACCCAAACCCATTGGGGTGTTAGAAAGCAGTCACGCTTACCACTACACCACCGACGCCGGAAGATCGTCAACTTGGAAAGCTTTTAAAGATTCTGGATCCCACATAGGGAAATATACGTTTTCTCGTCAATCTAAGCAGCGTCCGCACTTATATAAGCATTTCCTCAGCGTCACGCACATATATGACGTGTCTGTTTGTTTACATTCATCTGCTGCTTGCTTCTCTATCCATTCCAAACGACAGAATTCTTCAAAACTGTTTGAAAGCGTTCTAACAACGCTCCAAACTTCTCAGCTGAGTGTTAACCAGCTGTTCTATTATCGGCAACGCGAAATCAGCTCCATTTTGTAGTGCGTATGCTTCATTTGAAGACAAATATGGCATAACAGGATTGCTCGGTCGTACAAAGAATCGTTTGGATACATTCAGGGAAGTGTGTTGATGGGAAAACATAGTGAAATTCGACAGTGAGCATGCATTAGGGCGTAAACGCGATGATCGATTCTCTTCGTCGATTTTCTCTTTACAATGCTACAGTTAAGCGAAACAATTTTCTGGAGTTTGTTAAATGTAGTGCTGTAACAGGTTGTATTGGCTATCAAATGCAACAGCAAACGCACCGAGATACGTTAATCCAAGCGAGTTATTAACAAAAGAATCGATCATCGCGTTTATGCCCTTATGCATGCCCACTGTCGAATTTACGTTTAAATTTTGGTTGCCGAAAACAGTCAATGGCCGACATTTACCCTAAATAGGCGTAGAAAATGTCTCATTTACTAAGACTGAAATGTTTTTGACATCTTATCTGAGGAGTTTTAAGCCTATGATTTTCCATAGTCGATTTCTCCTTCTTTCAAACAAGCGTAATTCTTTTGAGTTTAAAATGTGTTATCTGAAAGCATGTCTGGCAAGATTTTACATAGCCGATTTTTCCTTCAATACAGATGGGACTGACTTGCATTTTTATCAATTTTGAGTGAGCATTCCAGGTCAAATAGCGAAAATCCCAAATCAAAACTCCAAGAAACCTCGCATAATTGTTTTCTAGGGGCAATGAACCAAGCTTGTGCTGGAGTTCGACCGTTTTAAATGCCGCCTTATTTTTTTTTTAAGATGGCGTATTCGATTTTTTCAATAAATTATTGCACGAAAATGGCTCATCTAATCGAAATGACGCCTGAGACAAAGTTGAAAGAAACTTGATTGCTTTAAAAAAATACATGCTTAAAAAATCACAAGTTTTCGTCAAAAAATAAAAAAAAAAACTGTTAAAACCTTTAATAAAAAACAGTACATTTTTAAGATCTTTAAATTTGTGTTTATTTGAAAGCTTATAAAAAATGCTATCTTTTCTGAAATGGACACAACGGACACTTCAAATTGACCATACTCGTAGAACGTAAACTTTTAGCTTTAACTAGTTTGATTGTATTACTTCTACGTGAAGTTAACGATTTAATTAGTTGAAGATGCTAGTTTCAAATAACAGATCTGGAATTAGGGCCTAACTGCTTTTGTAAGCAATGACTTCTCTTGATGATTTCTAGAAATTCAAGGCTCGCCCACGCAAACCAACATCCTCATCGGGTAGGGAAAGACTTCTCCTATCCGATGATTAGGTTGGTCTGCGTGGACGTGCCTTGAATTCCTAGAAATCTATATAAGACATTGTTTACAAAAGCTGTTACGCCCTAATTCCAGCTCTATCTAAAGATGTGTATTAATATATGTGTACGATGTGTTGAAACAGTTCTATCGATTGTACTGCACTCAAGTCGTTATCTGAAGGGAGGCATCTAGTCGTAGGTTTAGAAATTGCAGCTATTGTAACCTCTACCCAGGCCTGAACATACTCATGACATAAAACAGCAAAAAAGGTTATCTTCCATTTAATTCCACTTAATACATTTTGGTATTTATGACAGATCTGTGATCTTGACTTTTTTACCTAGAGGATGAGTACTTAAGGGGGTTAAATTTTGTATAAGTTCTTTAGTGGGAATGACACTGATGAAGACTGCACATTGTAGTCGAAATAGGGGAAATGGCTCTAATGTTGGCCTATGGATCTAACATTGGGCCCATCGCTAAAAATCTGCTATTTATCAATTTTATCTAGACGAACGCGTCATTGGAACGGTACTAATGAATATTTTTGGTCGCTATTGAAAATTTAGTCAATTGCTGAATTTATGTATGGGCCCAAATTAGGAGCATTTAGGCCGACATTACATCCATTTCCCCTACGTATCTGTCATAGATACCAATTTTTTTAAGTGGAATTAAATGGAAGATAACCTTTAACAAATGAAAGATAACAACCCAATGTCATTACTTCAATACTCATTACAACTAAAATGCTACTTTTCGAAATTATGAAACTACGAGATATTATAATACTAATTTTTATATGTAAGGTGCAAGAAGAGGAGGTACAGTTTGTGTAAGACACATAAAACCAGTCAATTTTGCTTTCAGAGGGTTACAATCAGCTATTTTAGCTGTAATGATTTATGAGCGAAAAATACTATTCGTTATAGCTAATCACTAATTGTGACACTCTGGAAGCGAAATTGACAGTTTTATGTGCCATACACAAACTTTACCTCCTCTACTTGCATCTTACATATACAAATTATTATTATTATATCTCATAGTTTCATAATTTCAAAAAGTAGTATTTTAGCTGTAATGAGTATGGTCAGGCCTGCCTCTACCACGGTATGCGCTCTTGTCATCGATAGAACTGTTTCATCACACGGGGATACTCCTCACCATCCCAATCCAACTGGGGAGTTTGGTAAAGAGAGATGATCAACCCGATTCGTACCTTCCTCAAAGTTGTGCGGAACGGTCATTTCTGTACTTTCATCTCCTCATATATCGTATAAAAATTACCACTTTAGTCTGTTATTTGAAATTAGCATCTTCAACTACATAAATTTTTAGTATTTTTTTCTAAACTTTTTCCACAAATAACTGTTGTTTTTTCTTTAACAGAACACCTTTTTGTCCAGAAAATCGTTCCCTATGCACAAATCAATTAAATATTGCGTAAAAACAAATTCAATTTACCTTACCACAAGTTTATCTTCTACGATATTGGTTAATTTTAAAGTGTCCGTTGTGTCGATTTCAAAAAAATGTTAGCATTTTTGACAATCTTCTAAATGTACGTAATTTAAAAATCTTAAAAATGAGCGGTTCCATATCATTAAAGCAACGAGTAATTTTCATCTTTTTTGATTTGCATGAAACCTTGCATACAAGTTTTTGGGGAAGAAAAACGCCGTTTTGCATACTTGGTTCGCCATTTTGAATCTAGCCTTACTTATGAGAAGGGCCTATGAAAAATGCCCATGATATCTTCAAAAAATTGTATCTCGGAAACGGTTTGTCCGATTGGTTTGGTGTCTTGGGCGAAGTTTTAGACAATTGTTGGTGTTATATGGAGAAAATATGCACGGTAAAAAAAAGTTCGGTATTTGTGTTTTGAACTAAAATATAGATTTTCCCTTTAAAGTGACATGTCAATATTTTTTTTATTATCCTTATGTTATAGCTGACTGAAAATGCTATCTAGTGCACAGTAGGTTGTTCTGGAGAAAAATAGGTTACGATGAAAAAAATTGTTTTTTAAAAAAATACAATTTTCAAAAAAGCTATTAAGAAAAGTCAAAAATGTTTGTCACCCTAATTTTATGAAAGTACATCAAATTTGCAAACAAAAAGTACTTCAGTAACATTTTTCTAAGATGCACCGTTTAGAAGATATTACTGATTTAATATTGTTTTTTTTGATAACTTAATAAGTTTTGGCCCTTTTCGGATGTACTCCGTGTTTTTCCAGTTTCAAAAGTATTTTTTTCAGAAAGATTGGAAGAAGCTTAAAGATTTGAGTGAAATTCTCTGCCTTAAAAGTATTTTGAAAAACAAGTTACAAAATCCCACTATCAGGAACAATGATTTCTTCAAGTGATTTTTGGTGCGTTGTGCTGAAAATGTGCATTCAACTCTTGCATATCGCCTAACAGTTTAATCCATTTAAACTGGATGTGTTTATACTGTGCATATTTTCTCTCTATTGCCGAACATCGCCACAGACATCAAACCGATGAGACAACTCGATTTCGAGATACACCTTTTTGAGAACTGCAAATGTAAGCTCCTCAATTAGCAAGATTCAAAAGAGCAAATAAGCTTATTTTTCAGGGATGGTGATTGTGCGCAATAAAAAATAACATTATATGTTGGATATCATCAGTTTATTTTTATTCCTGTATTTTTATAAAATTATTGTTTACACAACTTTCTTAACAATATTGAATATTTTGGCATCATTGTCAGGACAGTTTGAATAAAGCTTTGCCTTTATTGTATTTTCTGATAGAGGAAGAAATGAGTGGAATTTTAGAGTTCCTTGAATTGTTTTTGCATTATTATATTGATTATTTAGCTGCAAAGACATATTTTCGTATTCTTCTGTAGTAGAATAACAAAATGACAACTTTGTAAGTTCTTCTTCTTTTCGTTTGTTTGCCCAATTAAACAACTTTCTTGCAGTCTTTATCGGGTGTTCGCGTTCTTTGGCTAAACTTGCTCTAGTAGCCATGCGTTTTATCGTACCTCCAATAGCATCGCATGGACCTTTTCCGTGCGATGTTGCGAAGAAATGCCATTCAGCGTCAATACCATACTTTGACTTAAATTTACAAAGGCTAGAAAAGTTTTTTCGGTTTTTATACTGTGAAGCAGCACCATCTGACATAAAATAAATTTTTTTTTATGTTTTTATTTTGATCAATTTGTAAAAAGTTTATCATTTTATCAATAAACAAATTGACAGCGACTGAATCATGTCTTAGTTCTTCAGAAATTATAATGAAACTACCGAGCAATAGCAGGAATAGCAGCTATTCGTGTTTGGCCTATAGATTTAGGTAAGGTTAAAAATGTTCACTATCCTGAAAAAAAGTGCGCTGAAATCGTCGAAGGTGTACGAAGAAATCTTTTTAAATTAGACGCTAAAACAGAAAAAGCAAACGAGTTTGATGAAGTCATAGAAAATATGAAAATTAAATTTTTAAATTCAGCCACAAGGCAAGAAAAACTATCAATTTTATCATTGTTGCCAAAATCATGGTCAGTACAAAAAATTGTAGACGAATTTAAAACCAGTAGAAATATGGCATCAGATGCAAGAAAGGAAAGAGATAATGTATTTGATTCATCTCAAGGTTCAAGCTCTGGAAAAGCTTTGAGTAATGAAACAAAAGAACTGGTTTTGAATTTTTTTGAGGACGATGATATAAGCCGTGCAATGCCAGGCCAAAGAGATTTTGTTAGCGTAAAGACAGGAAATAAGAGATTAGCTGTTCAGAAAAGATTGTTAATGATGACATTGAGAGAAGCTTTCAATCGCTTTAATGAAATGTACGTCAATGTAAAAATAGGGTTTTCATCATTTGCAAGCCTCCGGCCAAGGCAATGTAAACTATTGACTATCACAGGAACACATAATGTTTGCGTTTGCACTACGCATGAAAATGTCAATTTAATTCTACATAGCTTAAAAAATACAATGTCTTGAATGATCTAAAATCATTAACGAATAGATTACTTTGCGAAAATAAGACAACTCATTGCCATCTACAAAGATGTAAAAACTGCCCAGATACCTCAGTTTTAGAAGACAGTTTATTGAAACAACTGGAAGAAAACTTTGTTGAAAAGCTTTCATTCGAACAATGGGTTACCACTGACAGATGTGATTTAGAAACTATTGTAAAGCAAACCGATGAGTTTGTTTCATTTTTCAGCTCAAAATTAGAAAGTTTGATTCCGCATGATTTTGTAAAAACCGAACAATCCAATTTTTTGAAAACTACAAAACAAAACTTGCAAGATGGTGAATTTTTAGCTATTTGTGACTTTTCTGAAAATTACAGCTTCGTTTTGCAGGATGAAGTTCAATCACACCATTGGAACGTGCAACAGGCCACAATCCATCCTTTCGTAATATATTATACTGAAAATATGCAAATTAAACATTTTAGCTTCATTATAATTTCTGAAGAACTAAGACATGATTCAGTCGCTGTCAATCTGTTTATTGATAAAATGATAAACTTTTTACAAATTGATCAAAATAAAAACATAAAAAAAAATTATTTTATGTCAGATGGTGCTGCTTCACAGTATAAAAACCGAAAAAACTTTTCTAGCCTTTGTAAATTTAAGTCAAAGTATGGTATTGACGCTGAATGGCATGGAATGGATGAATTCAGAACCGAGTCAGACATTATTATACAGCTCACGGGTAGAAATCATAGAATGCTGGGTAAAGACTGTTGGAAGATAGGTAGAGTTGAACGCTCAGGTATCGTCGAACCTTCAGGTACGAGTTTGGAGAGTTGGAGCGACGTAGTACAGCTAACTGGTATCTGATTAGCACGTTTTCAGCACAACGCACCAAAAATCATTTGAAGAAATCATTGTTTCTGATAGTGGGATTTTGTAACTTGTTTTTCAAAATACTTTTAAGGCAGAGAATTTCACTCGAATCTTTAAGCTGTCAGAGTCATTTTAACTCAAAATTTTCCAATCTTTCCGAAAAAAATACTTTTGAAACTGGAAAAACACGGAGTACATCCGAAAAGGGCCAAAACTTATTAAGTTATAAAAAAAAAAAAAACAATATTAAATCAGTAATATCTTCTAAACGGTGCATCTTAGAAAAATGTTACTGAAGTACTTTTTGTTTGCAAATTTGATGTACTTTCATAAAATTAGGGTGACAAACATTTTTGACTTTTCTTAATAGCTTTTTTGAAAATTGTATTTTTTTAAAAAACAATTTTTTTCATCGTAACCTATTTTTCTCCAGAACAACCTACTGTGCACTAGATAGCATTTTCAGTCAGCTATAACATAAGGATAATAAAAAAATTATTGACATGTCACTTTAAAGGGAAAATCTATATTTTAGTTCAAAACACAAATACCAAACTTTTTTTTTTACCGTGCATATTTTCTCCATATAACACCAACAATTGTCTAAAACTTCGCCCAAGACACCAAACCAATCGAACAAACCGTTTCCGAGATACAATTTTTTGAAGATATCATGTGCATTTTTCATAGGCCCTTCTCATAAGTAAGGCTAGATTCAAAATGGCGAACCAAGTATGCAAAACGGCGTTTTTCTTCCCCAAAAACTTGTATGCAAAGTTTCATGCAAATCAAAAAATACAAAAAATAAAAACTGGAAAAATTTCCCACTTGTTCGTGGAACCGCTCAAATGTACTTTTTTGTTATTGAAGTTTTCATTTGTTGACGAAAATATGTGATATTTTTTTCAGGATATTTTTTTTCTGAAAAAGGCAAATCAGTTTCCTAAAACTTTGTTTCAGACATCATTTTGATGAAATGAGCTGTGTTCGTGCTATAATTTATTGAAAAATATCGAACACGAAAAATATCGAATTCCACCACAAACTTGGTTCATTGCCCCTAATATACAATTATGCGAAGTTTCATGGAATCCGGAGAGGGGAAATTAAAATCGATTCGTCAGTTCACGTGGAACTGCTCACCAAGTCAAAATGCCTCACAGCCAATATAGTTCTTACGGTTTGATTTAAACAGGTTTTATCACTTCCTTGGGGGTACACGGAACATTCTGGTTACTCATCATAATACATACCATAATCACCGGAATATGTTCCGGCCATAACTCCAGAACCGGCAGAACGATTTCAAAAACATTGAACAACGTTCTATGGACCATGGTATCTTTCCACTGTTCAATAATGTGCTAAACTAACATGGCCATGGCGTTGTGATTGAATTGCGTTTAGTTTTCTCACTGTCGTTAAATATAACCGCAAGTCAGTTGCACTCATAAAGTTGGTCATTAAATAAAAATAAAACACTCTAAAAAAATATGCATTCTAGCACATTTAGCACGTTTATTTTCAAAGTTAACCCTCCGAAATAGCTGATGCAACTAGTAATTTCATTTTATGTTGGACATCACTCCAATAAGGGGGGTTAAAAATAAATAACAAGGGAAAAATTCATAAAATAAAATTTATGAACCAACCACTTATTTAAGAATAAATTAATCAATTCTCGTGTAACATTTGAAAAGGGCCTGTCCTCGTTGATCGATTCTCTTCATCGACTTTCTCTTTTGTTTATCGAATTCGATGAAGAGAATCGATCAACAATGATAGGCCCTTTTCTCGTGTAGCGCGAGAATTATGAACAAAATATAAATATTTGTGAAGTTTTAGGATCAAGCGCAGAGCGAATGACGATTTTGAATAGGGTTGATTTTTGCCCCTTTAATATTTTTTTTTTTAATTTTGGTATGACATAAAATAAAAATAAAATTAGCATCAGCCTAAGTAAAATGTAAAACCTTGCAAAATCTTTGAACGCCGTTTTCTATGGGCAGTAATTTTAATAATGGTTTTAACCAGTGCTGCAAAATCTCGACAGTACACGGTGATATTGACAATTCTGCTTTGGTCACTCATTTTAGCTAACAGTCATAGTCAAGGCAAACCATGTCAGTTGTCAATGACAATGGTGTCAGTGACGAACATGTGCAGATTTGTTTATTAGCTAAATTTGTAGCAAAATTAAATGACTTCAGCAAAACAATTACATGGATCGATTATGGTGAGCAAGTATCTACGCCCTGAGCTACTTGGATAACAATAATGTGACACAGAATGTACTAAATTACACTTTTTGTTACCAGGTGAATCTTTGTCATTGACGAAAAAATGAATGAGATTTTGACAAAGGTTTTATTGAGGATCAAGTCTGTCAGTGACTATGTGACGAACAATTTTGTCAATTTCGCGCGAAAGTCTGTCAATGACAATGACAAATCTCAGCACTGGTTTTAACACCTTGGATGATCTATGGATCAACTCAATTTTGCCTTCTATTTTGTCTGCTCATTCTTTTCTTAAACCGGAAAAATACATATGTCATATGACGAAAAATGAGCAACTAGAAACATGTTGGCGTAATGACCCATCACCAAACTATGGGTTGATGAAAACAGGAGAACTTCAGAAAACCCCCACAAATGTTTCAATTTCTTTCTTTTTGAAGGGAAAAGCTTCCCAGTGGTTTGGATTAAGTATGCAATTATAAAATGTAGAGGTGAAAAGTGGACCTTAATCCGGCTTGACGTAAAAAAATACCTGACTCATAAACGATTGCAACATGGCTGATTTGTCAAAATTCGGACTAATCGATAGTATAATATATGCTCTTGTAAACAACGATTCAAACGAGCAATTCCACGCCAAATGACGAAAATGTCTCCAATTTGCTTGAAACTTTGCACAATTGTTTATTATGGTCTATCATTCATATTTTTGCTAAAATTCGGCCATTTTAAATCTTGCAAAAAAAAAATCAAAATGGCGTATTTCATATTTAAAAAACAAACGTCAATTCCAATTGAAAAAAAAAACGCTTTAGACAAAGTTTTTGGAACAATATTTTTTTTTAGAAACAATGTACACGGTAAAAATTCCAAGCAATTTTGGGAAAAATTTAAAAGCAAATTGTTGAAAACATAAATACACTCATTTTGCCTATGTTGTCGATCGTGTGATCTCATATAGTTTCAAAAAATCACAACAATCTATCATCATGCATGACGGAAAATGTAAGAAATCAAATTCACGTAATAGCAGAATTGAGTGTATAAACAAATGAGCTTCTATAATATTTTCTATAGAATGGCTCATGTAAAATGCCAACTTCTGCGAAATTTTCTTCCCATTTCAAGCTTATTGCTTAGCTCTCAACTTAGTGTTCTAGATGCACTTCCACAGCTATTAATTGAGAGCTTTCGATGCCTGTACTATTTTTGCATTGGTATAATTTTGTGGCAAGTACAATGATAATATATGACCAGGGAAGTCGAGAAATTTTCCAACCCTAAAAATTCCTAGACCGGATCGGGAATCGAACTCAGCCACCTGCAGCATGGTCTTGCTTTGTAGCTGCGCCTGCGCCCAACTGACCTTAGGGAGGCCTCATGACACTTAAAAATTAATAAAAGTCATAGAACATCAACTTCTGGTTCAGTGTTCACTCGGCTGTCGACAGAAGCAGATCATTCTCAATGTGTGTCACGCGATCGTCTGTTTGCTCGGCAGCAACCATTGCGTGGTCTTCTTCATTGTTCTTCATCAGCAGTTCTTTCAGTCAATGCGTCGTCGACTTTGGAAAACAACTTGATGTACCTTCATTCACACAAAAAAACAACGTTCAAGGACTTCACCCCCTGACGATAATAGGTAAAGCCGTGCCAAAGCTGTATTCTACCCTAATTGGATTATAAAACTTAAGGCGAGTTTGCAATTCAAAATTTGCCATTACTGTGACCCGTTTGTTTTAAAAGCAACGTATAAGCCGAGTTAGTCGATACCGAGTTATAAGACCATTGGCAAAACTGGGGCATCAGATAGCCTAGTCGGTAAAGGCACGGTATTACCAAGCCGGAGGCAGTGGGTTCGAATCCCGGTCCGGTTAAGGAAATCTTACGGGTTGGACATTTTCTCGAATTTTCTTGGGCATAGAGAGTATCATTGTGTTGGCCACACAACACACAATATACAAATTCATACATTGGTTGGCATAGAAAGCTGTCAATTAATAACTGTGGAAGTACATCTAGAACACAAAGTTTTTTTTTATTATTCATTTATTTGAGCCTTATCAACCGAATTAATTTTACAGAGCCGAGGATTCTTGTTCACTATACAATACATCTTAAAACTATAGTCAAAAGGGACAACATCTTGGTGTGGTTTCATTGTATGGCAGAGTCGCCAACGGGGGTCAGAGCGCTTCCATTGCAGCAATGGACGCAAAACGTGGTCAGCACTCACACATTCATCACGAAACGGTTGCTTTCCAAAGTCGACGACGCATCGACTGAAAGAACTGCTGATGAAGAACAATGAGGAGAACCACACAATGGTTGCTGCCGAGTAACGAGTAAACATCACTCTAATAAGTCGAAAGGAGTTCAAAAAATAAATAACAAGGGCGAAAACAATCAATATTGTATAATTCAATTCCAGTGTTGGACCTAGTGCTCAAGTTTTAATCAAGGCTTAAAGCAAATTTGAAATAACTTTGACTGCTTTTATTTGCGTTGATATACGGCAAAATATATGCAAACTTTGTATTGAAATAAATTTGGTAAAGAATTAAATAATGTGAAATTTAAGACAGGGCAATATGAGGACAAGGATGAAGACGCAGCTACAAAACAAGACCATGCTGGAGGCGACTGGGTTAGATTCCCGGTCCGATCGAGTTGGAAAATTTCTCGACTACCCTGGGCATATAGTATGATTGTACATGACACTCAATAATACTAATGCAAAAATGGTACAGGCTCTCAATTAATAACGGTGGAAGTGCATCTAGCACACTAAGTTGAGAGCACAGAATAAGCTATTATGCGATTAGCAATAAGCTTGAAAGGCGAAGACGAAGAAAAAGCAATATGAGGACCACTAGGGCCAGTTGATGAAAGATGTTCTACGGAGACCTCTTCGGAGTCTCAAAGAACTGGAGACACCACACCAGATATAGCTGATGAAATCTTCACTGAGGCCAGAGTAGAAAATGCGGTGAGATCTTTTCAGCCCTTTAAATCTGCAGGTGTGGACGGAATATTCCCGGTGCTACTTCAAAAAGGTGAAGCAGTGCTGATTCCGGCTCTAACTAAGATTTTTAAGGCAATTATAAGGTTATATTATCCATATAGCAGGTTATATTCCATCAAAATGGAGATTGGTAAGAGTTATATTCATACCAAAAAATGGGAGGCGCGACAAAATGCATCCAAAATCATTCAGGCCCATCAGTCTTTCATCAATTTTGTTAAAGACTATGGAAAAGGTGTTGAATGATTTCATCAATTCAACTTACATGTTCACGCATCCATTATCTAATTTTCAGTTTGCGTATCAATCCGGAAAAAATGAAAAATCTCTTTCAGTTAATGAAATTGCACTCTGCTCTTTCTTGGATATTGAAGGAGCTTTTGATAACGCATCCTATTCCTCTATGGTTTACACCATGAAGGCAAGGAACTTCGATAGGCGGATCTTCAACTGGATTCAGACTGCTTGCAAAAAGGGAAATCACTTCTGGACTGGGTAGCTCATCTATAACAGTGAAGGCAACGAAAGGTTGTCCTCAAGGAGGAGTTCTCTCACCACTGCTGTGGTCTTTAGTTGTAGATGATCTTCTAAGAAGCCTGGAAGCAAAAGGTTTCGAAGTTGTGGGCTTTGCCGATGACATAGTCATTATTAGTAAGAGGAAAGTTTGACGTTATCATTTCTGAAAAAATGCAAGAGGCCCTAAAGTTTACCCAGTTTTGGTGCATTAAAGAGGGCCTAAGTATTAATCCATCAAAAATCGTAATCATCACCTTTACTAGAAAGAGGAAGATTAACCTAAAAGAATTCAATCTTGTAGGAGAGCAGATCCATCATAGTGAACAGGTTAAATACCTAGGAGTTATTTTGGACGCCAAGTTGAATTGGAATGCTCAGCTTGATTCTGTGATTAACAAAGCAACCAGTGCCCTGTGGGCATTCTACAAAACTATTGGAAGAAAGTGGGGTTTGAAACCAAAAATGACAATGTGGATTTACGCATCAATAATCCGTCCGAAAGAGGCTACTGCACAGAGGAAACTAGCAAAACTTCAACGTCCAGCATGCGTTGCAATAACGGGTGCGGTGCGTACCACCCCATCAAAAGCATTAGAAGCAATCCTCAATCTGCTGTCCTTGCATGAACATGTGCAATAAGAAGCGAACTAGAAGTGCTCTAAGGCTCAAAAGATCTAAAAAAAGTCATGCCAGGTGATCTTGTTGGTCATCTAAGCATCTTACAATACTTCCAAAGAGGACCAGTGATGAGTACGAATGGAGACTGGATGAAACCAGAGGACAACTATGAAATTCCCTTCAACGTATGTGGAACGTGGCACGTTCGGATTGGGAAACTGGTGGTCCTAACGTTCGTCAAGGCTCAATCATATTTTTCACAGATGGCTTAAAAATTGGAACAGGTGCAGGAATCTTTGGCCCCGGGATAAATAATTCAGTTGCGATGGGACTTTTTCCAACAGTGTTTCAGCGGAAATTAAGGAGGAGGAAATACGGATGTGCAAATATTTGCATTTTTTTTTTCTGATAGTCAAGCAGCGCTGAAAGCACTGAGTGCTTACAAATGTATGTGCCAACGGAACTCAGTAAACTTATATTGAGTACCAGGACACTGTGGCATTGTAGGGAATGAAAAGGGCAGACGACCTAGCAAAGTTAGGTTCCAATTCACAGTTTTTTTTGGCCCAGAACCATTCTGTGGAATATCATACTGTACGGTAAAAATGGAACTCAAATGCTGGGAAGAGCAAAGGGTGATGGCCAATTGGACGACTGTCACAAACTGCAACCAGTCGAAAAGATTTATAACTCCTAACATAACATACACAGAAAAGCTCTTAGAGCTCAATAAAAGAGCTCTTAGTATATACACTGGCCTAGTAACTGGGCACTGTCCTAGTAGATATCGTATGAAGAACATTGGTCGGCTTCAGAGTGATATCTGTCGTTTCTGTAATTTAGAACGTGAAAGCTCGGAACATCTGCTCTGCAGTTGTGGTGCATTACACAAGTGTAGATCTAAATTTCTTGGAAGCATCAGTTTACAACCTAGTGAAATTTGGTCTGCAAATCCTGGAGAGGTAGTTGGTTTTTTGTTTATTAATTTATTTGATAAGGCTCAATCGAATTAACTTTACAGAGCCGAGGATTCTTGTTCACTATACAATACATCTTAAAACTATAGTCAAAAGGTACAACATCTTCCGCTATCCAATAAGCCTCCTCCATTAGAACGGGAGCCGCTTCTAGTGGTTTCATTGTATGGCAGAGTCGCCAACGGGGGTCAGAGCGTTCCACACATTCATCACGAAACGGTTGTTTTTCAAAGTCGATGACGTATCGACTGAATGAACTGCTGATGAAGAACAATGAGGAGGACCACACAATGGTTGCTGCCTATACATTTTATTTAGTCATTTTGAGTAGGAATTCAAATGAAAATGTTAGAAATTTTAAGATTTCAAAATGTCCTAGCTCAATTTTTATATTTTTTTTTCTAAAAAAAATAAGCAAATGAAATTATGCCATTCTGGCTGGCGATGTAAAACATGCCTATCTTTGGTAAATTTATGTGAGCCATGTCCTGGTTAGATTTTTCCAGGTTCCTAAATTTAATCTAGATAGCTGAAGCTGAAATGATTTCAGCTTTTTTATATTATCCAATGTATGTAACCAAAATATAGTTAAGAAGAGAAATGAAAAGTTAGGAACAACATATTTCTCACATTGATCAGTAAATTCACATTATATATATGTACATAGAAATAAAACTATCGGGCAAGGTTTTCTGTACCATTATGGGTCAGACTGAGTAAATTTTGTATATCCATAAATTACAGGCTTGTACGATTTATATTTTTCAAATTCGATTCCTATAAAAAAAACGACATTGGAAACCTCTTACTGACTATTGAACATACTTAAGACAATGTATTCGGTGCGAATGTTCGATTCACAGTTTTAGTTTTGTTAGTTAGGTTGTATGTTTATTACTCGTTGATCCTATGCTCCTTCCTCTAAAATCCCATAGTTTAACTAGCTTGTGTTGTATCCGACACGATTCTCGACTCGTCCACAAATATTCAGAACTTAGATTGTAATGCGCGTACCAAAACGGACGACAGATTGAACTCTATTACACACCACTTCCCAGAACCTCCCCACCCTCCGCCACCTGTTTCGTCATATAGTTTTCCGTTTATGTTTTTTTTTTAATTTTCAAAAACTGTTACATATTTTATTTCCATTACTCTTAAAGCTGTTGTACAATTTTTTGCGTTTTATTTTCAACTTTCTCTCTCGTTTTCTCTCCCCTTTCGCCCGCCAAACCTACCAACTCTCGGAAACCAAAACAATCCAAAAAAAAAAAACAAAAAAAAATATACCTAATGTATATACAGATTGCACACCGGAGAAACTCCCTATCAGTGCACATATTGCGGGAAGAAATTCACCCGAAAAGAGCATTTAACCAATCACATCAGGTGAGGGAAAACGAATTTTTCTTATCATTTTCTACCTGTTTTTGTTTTCGTTCTTTAGTTTTATGGTTTAAGTTCTAGTGATCTATATTTTGCTTTTCAATTGTTCTATAACTCTGTACGAATAATGAATAATAGAATCGCTTCCGAGCAAGATGTAGGAACAAATTTAAGGTTTTACTGAGTTGATGAAGCAAAAAAAAAAGTGAAGGTCAAGTAAGCTAATTTGCATAGAACAATAATTCAGCTAGTGAAAAAAAAAACCTATGAAGAAAGTAAGCGATTTCGTTTGATTTTTGTGTGAAACTGTGTTTTAGCCAAGAGACAGACCAGTTATCGTTTCTTTTCTGTTCGTTATTTTGCTACCTCTTATCCTACAGATTGCACACTGGAGAGTCTCCTTATCGGTGTGAGTACTGTAACAAGTCATTCACCAGAAAAGAACACCTCAAGAATCATATCAGGTGAGGGCCGTTCGTGTAGCTTTTTGCAATCCGTTTCTGTTCCGTTCCGTTTCTACACAAAACACCCACACTCTACTTCTAATCAGTTTGTCTCGCTTGCTCACTAGTCACTTCATTAAAAAAAAAAACAATATAAAAAGATCAATCAGAAATAATTGATTGCTTCTATCAAAGGTTCATATTTTTACGCTCAAAGGTTGATATGAAATTGGTTCGAAAAAAAGCGTAACATTTTTTTCTCTATGTGCAATGGAAGAGTTTTGAATGTGTGGTTTGATGACTCTTTAGAATGCCTTTAAAACGTGTTTAGAGATATACCCAAACTTGTTCATGGTTGAAAAAATGTGCGTATTTTTCCAAACGAATTTTCCCTCAAACTTGGCGTGTTCGTTCCTTTTCATTGTATTAACTGTGTTTTGCTCATTGTTAAATAACAACTATTCCAGTAAAGAATAATAATATCAATACATTTTGTCGACACGAGTTTTTCATCACTCAATCATACGAACGTAAAAAAAAAAAGTTAAACATAAACCATCTTGATCTCTCAAATTCAGTCAATTGATTGAACGACCATCGCTTTCTCTAAATGAAACCTCAGATTTGTTTCTCAATCATTGCTTGTGTCATTTTAACCCACCGGTTTCCTGTACTTGTCATTTTTATGTTATCATTCCTCTCGTCCATATTCGCTTGGTATAATAATAACTGTGTCAATCCACGTTTCTGCAGTCGCTAGTATGTGAGAACCGATATTAACGTGATTCAAATTTTGTCCCTTCTTCCCATGCACGCTTGAAAACCAAAAACAAAATATCCCATCAGGCTTCACACCGGTGACTCACCGCACAAATGCGAGTACTGCAACAAGACGTTCACTCGGAAGGAGCATCTCAACAACCACATGCGTCAGCACAGCGGGGACAATCCGCACTGCTGCAATGTATGCAACAAGACCTTCACCCGGAAGGAGCATCTGATTAATCACATGAGGTAAGCACCCGCGGCAATTCCATTCGATCCGATATCTGACTGAAATCTTCTTTCTTCAGCCGGTCTCACACCGGCGAGCGTCCGTTCCAGTGCGATGAGTGCGGTAAGTCGTTCCCGCTCAAGGGTAATCTGCTGTTCCATGCGCGAAGCCATACGAAGGGACAACCGATGGAACGGCCCTTCCGCTGCGACATGTGTCCGAAGGACTTCATCTGCAAGGGCCATCTGGTGTCCCATCAGCGATCTCATACCGGCGAGAAGAACCACCACTGCCCGCAGTGCAGCAAGTCGTACGTTGAGCGTGGCAACATGCTGCGGCACATGAAGAAGACCCATCCGGACGCGGTGATACCGGTGCTGCCCAAGTTGCCACACATTAAGGTGGAACCGAAGTCCACCGGTGAGTACTGTGAGTGTTGATCTTTTTTCTTATTATTTCTTTTGCTATGATTTACTTTATAAGTAAGGTTAGTTTAACTTACGCCTTTGTTGATTAACTGTGCCGTCGTGTGTTTGTGATATGCGCTAACGTTGTTTTACTTACTTTATTTTCTAGTCTTCAGTTACGCTAAAGCAGTAGCGTTGCGTGGCATTGATTTTCCCTGTGTGCCAACTCTTCTGATTGGTTAACATTTCCAAATTACAGTATAATTTCTATTATTTTCGTGTAGATTGTTGAGCTTTGTCGAAGGGTTGGCACACGCAGGTGAATCTGAGGTTAGAGCGACGCTACCCGTTACACGATAACCCATTTTTGTTAGCTTTAATTTTAGATTAATTATTTTGTTTTCTGTTTAACCATAAGTTGCAATGAAGTAGAAAAATTGAAATACGGCATTTTAACAAACCCGAGGGAAGTTCTTCCAAAACAGGTAGCAGGATTCGTTTTGTGCATGCTATTAATTCTAACATTTATCGTATTTGGTCACGATCGGCAGCCGGTCTGCGCAATTCAATTAAAACATTGCTAGTGAAAAATCGCCTTAGTCGTTCTCGAAAAACTATTAGGTGCTACTTAATCAATCAAGCTAAGACGGACTATCCATGTATTTCAGTGTTGGGTGGGTGATTGCTCCTGCTCTGCGAGCAGGTCTTGGATTCAATCTCCTAAGGTCATTATTTTTCATTCAATAGATCCTTGAATTCCGTTTGGTTTCTATATGCTAACTTTGTATTGAAATAAATTTTGTAATGAACGAAATAATGTGAAATTTTAGACAGGACCAATGTGAAGACCACTACCCGAGCAAAGTTGGAGATCAAATTGAAATCAAAATTTGCTATTATTCTTGGAGGGAAAAAGAAAGACAACTGTATACTTGTCGAGTGACTAATGCAAACTGAGTTTATTGGAATCAAATTATTATCTAGATTACTGTGATTGGACCATTCAGTCGAGTTGCTTCAGCTTTCTCCTTCACTCCTCCTCAAGCTCGACGCACTGAAGGTCAATCTTCTTCCGCAACTGCTCTAGTTTGACTCTTGCTAACGGCTTCGTGAGTACGTCAGCGACCAACTCTTTGACGAAATTGTACCTTGTGTCAATGTGCTTCGTTCGGCTATTTCCTTCTTCAGACCGCAGCATCGGAATACAGCTTTGATTGTCCTCCTGTACCGTGATGTGTTTGACACCGATCTCTCCTACGTCCTTCATCAGCTTAAGAAGCCAGAGTAACTCACGACTAGCTTCTGATAAGGCGACATATTCCGCGTCGGTTGAAGAAAGTGTGACGCACTGCTGCTTCCTAGTCGTCCAGCAAATTGATCCGCCAAGTCGGAAAACGAATCCAGTGTTGCTTTTCCGGTTCGCACATATGTCTACATATGCTTCTAGTGGTCCTGCATCTCCTAGCTTCAATCTCTCAAGTCGGCAGTGCTGTAGAGATATCGCAATATGCGTTAGACTTCCGTCCAGTCAGCTTCGGTGGCTAACCTTGCGTCCCAGAATGGATGCGCTAATGGCAATGTTAGGCCTCGTATTCACCGCAATATATAGCAAAGCACCTACTAAGCTTTGGAACTCCTCGTTCCGCGGCATCGGATCCTCTTCCATTTGTTGTAGATTCGGATATCCGGGGTCCATTGGAATGTGATACGGCTTCGCTTTGTCTTGTCCAAACTTAGCCGCTACCCTTCGGATGTAAGCGCTCTGATTCAACAGGAACTGGCCACTTTGCGTTCTCTGAATCTGGATGCCTAGGTAGTTGGATACAGCTCCAAGACATGTGATTTTGAAATGTCGCTGTAGAAATTAGCAAACCCTTCCGTATTCTTCTTCGTTTTGCGTTACAATCAGCATATCGTCTACATAGAGCAAGACGAAAGACTTCTTTCCGTGGCATGTTCTCACGTAGAGACAAGGATCGGATTCGGATGGTACGTCTCATTCCACACTCTTTCCGCCTGTTTCAAACCATACAGACTCTTTCGCTAACGGCAGACATCATTCTTGGCACCAGACGCAAATCCAGCAGGCTGCTTCATAAAGATCGTCTCGGATAATTCGCCGTAAAGGTATGCCGGTTTTGACATCAACGTGCTGCACTATGAGGTTCCGACGTGCAGCGATACTCAGGAGGGTACGAAGAGTCGTTTGCTTCCCACCCGGGCAAATACTTCGTCATAGTCCGTACCGTACTTCTGGTTGTATCCTTGGGCAGCTAGACTCGTTTCCACTGCTCGCTTTCGGATCCATGGCTTCCTGGTATGAATTTGGCTCATTTCGATGTTCCGTTACCAACGTGACTACATCTGGATAACAACTTGGTGGTATACCTTTATTTGCACAGCTCAGTCCTGCCATCAGCAGCCTTCGTTCATCATAGTCGTTCCGGACCTACTGTCGGATGTGGAGAGGGGGTCTTCCAACCCACTCACTATGGCGAGTATCCAATGAGACTTGATGATGGTCAGTTATTGCCTGATGTATATGTGATTTCCAGGGAGAGCAGTCGTTCGATTCCTTGCCGCAAGCAGGACGTCGTGATCTTCTACCAAAACGCCGGTGGAATGAATTCTGATGTTGAAGAGTACCGCCTAGCTGTATCGGATCGTTGTTATGATATGGTAGACGAGAGAGCTACGTAGGTTGAAGTCAATCAAGAGAGCAGCATTGAGAAGATTTTCGAAGTATCGCACGCTTCCTCTGAAACTACATTATGTGAAGCTGAATCACATGTACCAGCGAGTCAGTCGTGAATGCTTTTCAAGTTTCCAACGAGGAATCCAGCGCAAACTTAAGCTACACCCGAAATCCTTTTGGAGCTACGTGAACGAGCAACGCAGGGAATCCCATCGTCCATGGAATTCAACGGAGAAGTTGCTGGCTGCCAGGAACGTTCCAGTAAACGATCAAACGCTGAGTGCAATTGATGTTAATGCAGAAATGATTTCTAAGGCCGCGACTCTGCTCAAGTCATCCTTCAATCCTGGACCTGATGGAGTTCAATCTGTATTTTTGAAGAGACATATTGCTAGCTTGTTAATTCCGCTTCTTCGCCTGTTCCGAATGTCTCTCTCAGGTGGCATATTTCCATCTTGCTGGAAATTTGCGCACATGTTTCCCGTCCACAATGAAGGAAACAAGCTGTGCACAACTATCGAGAGAGAATTACATCGTTAAGTGCCGTTAGGAAGTTATTCGAGCTAGTGATTATGGAACCGTTGCTGTCCCATTGCAAGCAGTATTTGAGTGCTGATCAACATGGGTTTACTGTCGGCCGCTCTACAACCACCAATCTGCTGTGTCTCACATCGTATATAATCGAAAGCATGTCGGATCGGGTTCAAGCGGACGTTATTTATTCAGACCTATCCGCAGCATTCGACAAGTTGAACCATGCTATTGCGATTGCTAAACTCGGCAGGCTCGGTGTATGCGGTAATCTTCTGAGTTGCTTTCGATCATATCTTACCGGTCGTCAACTAAAGGTTGCCATAGGAGATTGCAGATCAGCTAGCTTCTTCGCCACATCAGTTATACCTCAGGGAAGCCACATGGGACCGTTAATTTTTATACTGTACTTCAACGACGTGCATCTGGTCATCGAAGCTCCTCGGTTATCATATGCAGATGACCTCAAAATCTTCATACGAATCTGCTCCATTGCTGACTGTCACTTTCTTCAACGTCAACTGAATGTATTCGCTAGTTGTTGCAGGTTAAACAGAATGGTAGTGAACCCAGCCAAATGCTCCGCTATTACGTTCTCACGAAAACAACAACCGATAATATTTAGCTATGACCTGCTTGGCTCGACAATCGAACGCGTGAATCAGGTGAAAGACTTGGGTGTGATCTTGGATTTGCAGCTTTCATTCTAGCAACACATTGCATATGTTGTTGATAAGGCTTCAAGAACTTTAGGGTTCATTTTTAGGATAGCTAAAAACTTCACTGATATCTACTGTCTAAAATCTCTCTATTGTTCGCTTGTTCGATCGACGCTTGAGTATTGTTCATCGGTTTGGAACCCAAACTACAACAACGGTGCCGAGAGAATTGAATCTGTTCAACGTCGCTTTCTTCGTTTTGCGTTGCGTAGAATGTCTTGGAATGATCCGTTTCGATTACCCAGTTACGAAAGCCGTTGTCAACTTATCGACCTAGAACTTCTCCGGACTAGAAGAGACACAAGCAGAGCCCAACCGTGGCCGATATCCTGCAAGGAAGGACAGATTGCGAGGCTATCCTGAGGTAAATTGACCTGAATGTTCAACCCCGACCGCTTCGTAATAACCTTATGCTAAGACTGCCTCTACGTTGCACAAATTATGGAGCGTACTGTGCGATTTGCGGACTGCAGAGAACATTCAACAGAGTTGCATCTGTTTTCGACTTTCATCTCTCCCGTGATGCGCTTCGTCGAAAGTTTTCTTCTGTTTTTCGCCGGCAGGAGTAACTGACTATAAGATATATGTTTTTTAATGTTTTTTTATGTTATGACCATTCTTGAATGTATTTTTTTATCATAGTTGATAAGGTTAACATCATTGGGGCTTCATCCAGCCTGTTGATGTAAAACAACAATAAAACAATAAAACAGACTGCCGTGGAGTGTCAACACCATTCTCCTCCTGTCCATCGGTTGATCCACTATCCTCCAGAGTTTGGTCTTCATCGTCGGTCGTTTGATTTTGAAAATCATCATAAGTTGACTCGTAGCCGTAGAAATCCTCATCGCTGGAATCTCAACGGGGACGTCGCGACTTTAGCAGGTTCAATCGGCGTTAGGAATACTGCATCACGGCTCACAGTCAGCTTGTCATTCTCAGGATCCATAAAGCGATACGCCTTGTACCTACTGCAGAGAATATCCAACGAACACCAGTTTTCTTGATTTCGTCTCTAGCTGGGATCTCTTCTGTTGGGGAATCCACACGTACGCTGGTGATCCAAAAATCTTCAAATGACTTAGATCCGGCTTCGATCCACTCCACATTTCGATCGGAGTCTTCTGCAAAGGTTTGGTTGGCAAACGGTTCTGCAAATAATTGGCCGTGTTGACAGCATCGGCCCAGTACTTCAACGGCAAACGTGAATCGATGACCATGTAAAGCGCCATCTCCACCAGTGAACCAGTATCTGCAACGGTAAACTGCTGCTTGATCCCTTCTTCTTTGCAGAATCTATCTAACACGTCGTTTTGGAACTCGCCACCTTAATCCGAACGGATGGCTTTAGGCGTTCTACCAAACAGCGTTTTCACGAACCTCACGTATTCCTTGATCCGATCACTCACCTCTGATTTGTTTTTCAGGAAATACACGACACAATAGTGGGTGACATCGTCGATCAGAGTTAGGAAATATCGACATCCCCAAGGCGTTGGTGTTCGCATAGGACCGCATACGTCCGAGTGAACAAGATCCAACGCCTGGTTTGATTTGCGTATTGACTTTTTCGGGAACGGAAGACGTGTCAGCTTTCCTTCCAGACAACATTCGCCCACTGCACGGCAGCCAACAGTCTTCAACATTGATTCCGGTCGCCAATTCCTTGGTCTCGAGCTCTCGAACGGCATCATGATCACGGTGTCCTAAGATGCGATGCCACGTGTGTTGACAACTTGATGTGAGCTTGCTCTCTCTTGACGCTAATGCTTCGTGAGCAATAGTCATATAGTACAATCCACCAGTAGATGTAGCACCACCGACAAGCTTCTCATCTTTCAAAATACGGCACCCATTGGCATCGAAGACTATAGTGGCACCTTTCACGGTAAGATGAGGTTCGACTCAAAATCCGGCACGTACAAATCGTACAATACATCTGTGAGGACTACTTTTTTGGACTGTTCACCCTCGGGAGGAACGAATGGCAGATGACACGATCCGATTCCCTTTGCAGACGCTTTCTTGCCGTCCGCCAAAATGACTTCCTGCTGCACGCTTCCATCCAAATCCTCAAACGAATCCAAATTCGCACACATGTGGGAGGTTGCTCCTGAGTCGATTACCCACGCATTTACCAGGTTCAAGTTGCTTCTTGCCGCAAACGAGTATTCACTTGTCGAGTGACTAATGCAAACTGAGTTTATTGAAATCAAATTATTATCTAGACTACTGTGATTGGACCCTTCAGTAGAGTTGCTTCAGCTTACTCCTTCAGTTATGATGTAATTTAATTTGAATACAACAGTTAATCTAATTTTGGTTGACTTACCGATTAACACAGCTAAAATGAGAGCAAATTTTCACACGTTTGAATCAAACGGAAAACTAATCCTGCTTTCAATTAAATCAATTGTATTACTGATTTTGCATTCATAATATTTAAGTGCAAACGGGCCTGGCGTAAATCGTTAGCATCCATGATTCTGCTCGATCCAGCTGTGTCCATCAAAAATCATTCCCTTGAGCGCATTGGAGCGCTTTTGAGTAAATGCATTAATGGTAAAGAGTTAAGCTGGGCTTACACAAGACAAGTCATTGATCAACTCACTAGAATTCAATTGGCTTGAAAAGTTGAGCCTGGCTCAACATTTTTTTCAATTCAAGCTAGTTAAATGGCATAGTTTACACTTTCAAGTCAGTCGAATTCAACTGAGTAGATCAATTGACTTGCCTTGTCTAAACCCAGCTTTAAGAGAAGATAATGATTTTTTTCTGAATACTTTTAGTTCTTGTTCCTTATTGTGTTCTTAACAGCTTGATTAGCTCAGAGAACGAACTAAATGAGAATTTAGGATAATGGTCTTGCTTGGGAGTTTTTTTTTCATTGCTTGGAGTAGCATTTTTATTTTGAATAATGATTCAAAGATACGTAGACAAGCATTGCTTTGACAGCATACAGTGGCTGTATTAAGTATTCTAGGTCTTCATTGTAAACCTGATTAGCTCGTAAAATTAGCTTCACAGTAAAGTTTTAGTATGGTAATGTTGTTGCTATTGCAATTTAGATGGAATTACCTTACAGAATTTTGGAGATGAAAGCGTTGTATTTACTATTTTCCACCGGAGGAATCCGCCCGCGAATTAGCTTTTGGTATATTATCCGGAATAATTTTCTTACGGAGCTGGATCTCAAAATGTGCTCAAGGCAAAACAAATATAATGGGATTAAAAACAAGTGTTTCATATGTGAAATGCAGAGTGAGCAGTGAACTGGGAAAACCGGCAAAAAGCTAAAACTTGAAGTCGACGGGAAAATCCCATGAATTTAGTTGACAAATCTGGAAAAATATACCTAGTCCTCTCTTGGAAAACAATAAGATTTCAAGACCCTTGGACTGGTCTAGATTTTCAGGATAACTACAGTCACGTTGAAGAACTATTAAGAGAATTTTAGATTTTTTTTTTCCAAAACAAATTTGAGCAGATTTTAGAATGAACTCTAGAGATATCACCAAGGTATTTCAGAGAATATTTTCTAAGGAGCTTTGGGAAAACCTCAAGGAGAGTTTTTACTAGATCTACCAAGAGTGAAGAGGATTCCAGGATTCTTCAAAATTACCAACGAACGCGAATTTTGAGGGTACAATTCCAAAATAATTTGGCGAAGACCTTTAAGGATAGTCCGAGTATAATACCTAGCGCATTTCGAAAGAAATTTCTAGAGAATGTTAATGAGAATTCCATGCAATTTTCAGACAAATTTAGAGGAGAACGCCAAGATAATTCTGAGCAAAATTTGAAGACAATTCTCAGCGGGAGAATTTTTCCTGCCAGATGGTGTTGGTAGAGGGAAGGGGGGATTACAAGTTTTGCTTACAAAATCTATTAGGCCCCTTTCAATTGTTGGTCTGAGGTGAATTCTACGGAGAATTTCATGCAAATTAAAAAAAAATTGTAGCTCCAGAGAAAATTGCAACCCTATTTTAGACGAATTCTGCAAAGATCTCTGTGAAAGGAAATTAATCTTAAGGAAAGGCTTGAGAACAATCAAATAAAAGACTGTGTTTTGAGCGAAATTTTCATACATAAATTGTGAAGACTTCGAACCTGTCGCAGATCCAAATTCAAGATCCAGCAAAGGTGCTGCTGTCTCAGAAATTACCATTTAACCTTCGGCTTAATCGCATTCAGCTTAATTAAAATACCTACACCGCGATAATTTCCAAAATTCCGGGAAAAAAACGGGACAATTGCTAATCGAGATTTGCTGTTCACAAAGAAGATGAAGGTGATTAGGATGCGTATCCTTCCCGTGTTTAGCAATACGAGATTTTTGTCTTTTTTGCATTCTATAAAATGTATGGAATGCTGTATTTAATTTGAAATTTTACTGGACCACTCTTCATGGGTTAGAGGTCCGTGTGGTAATTCATGAAAAAATTTCCATAAAGCACTAATATATTCTGAGGAAAGTTATAGCTGATGGGGTTGTGTTGCCAAAACCGGGTAGGCACGGCACTTTTTGAAAATTACTGGAAAATCAGGGAATTTTGTTTTCTTCGTTGAGTCGACACCCTGATCAGAGCAGTTCCACGATAAGTGCAAACAATAAATTAATTTTTGACTCGTCCTTCTCCCGATTTGCATGAAATTTTTCTTAGTTGTTTGTTATCGGGAATCATTCAAATTTGTGCTAAAATTCCATTTTGCATCATGTAAATTTTTCCAAAATGGCGTCTTTGACATTTTTCACTAAATTGTAGCACGATCGTTTTCGAAAACATCACTTCTGATCGCAATGATTTCTGAGACAAAATTGTAGCACTCGGATAGGTGTGCGATATTAGGAACATTAGGGGGGTTGTGATACATTACTGAATGAGATTCTCCCTTCTTCTGATTCCTACCCATTATTTCGGCATTTGAGGTAATGGATTTCGGATTGATGGTGTTCGGGGAAGTGACATGCGGGGTAATGTACAACAACCAAATCCTATCTGAACTTTCTTGAAAGATTTCTGTGGAATCTGTAGATGATTATGCTTAAACTTAACTATAAATCAATCCTGAACGTTTAGGATTTTTAAGAGTTTTGATTGTCTGGGATCCTGAAATCTATCCGAAGCAGTAAGACATTAAACAAATTTCGAAGCTTAATCATTTTTGTCTATGGATCTCTCACTCACTCTCTCACTCGAATTCTCCAGAACATTGAACATTGAAGAAATCGGGAATTTGAAAAGTACCGTATGCGTGATAATGTTTGCACCATTGAGCAATGTCAAAATTTAAAATAAATTCTCGAAAATTTCGTTTTCGAGTCTTAAAGTATGTTAATCATCGCCCGAGTTTCCACTTGCTGCAATTACGGCCTCCAAACGCTTCCGGAATGCACGGCAGGTTCTAATAATGTAGTCTGGATCCATTTCTCTCCAGGTACGGGTCAATGTTTGTCTGAGGCTTGCTGTACTCGGGTGGCGTTTAGAACAGGCATTGGCCTTCATGACGCGCCATATTGAGTAATCCAGTGGATTAAGATCGGGGCTGGATGGCGGCCAAATATCCTTCGCCCAGAACGGAAGATGTTCCTGCAACCACTTCTGAGTGGGGTTCGAGGTGTGGCACGGAGCCCCATCTTGTTGAAATACAACATTTGGCTTCGGACCGTACTGTTCTTTGATCCACGGAAGAGCATACTTACTTAAAATCCCGATGTAGACCTCCGTGTTGACCTTGTCGCCTTCTGGAATGAACACCGGGTCCTTTTTTTTTTGCCATCGGAAGCCACCAATCCAAACACCATAACGCTAGCAGGATGCTTGGTCAGATACACGTTCTTCGGCCACGTCTTTTACCGGAAGAGAACTAACATACCGGTCGGTTCTGGAATTTGATACGGAATCGACGGTAAACTTGCTCTCGTCGGTGAACAGGATTACCGGATTTTTTCGCTTAAGGAAGTTCAAGATTTTCTTGCATCGTTCGACTCGTAGCTCCCTGATGCGATTGGTAATCATGTGAGTTTTTTTTTTCGTGCCCTCGACTTCGCCCCGCAATCTTCCTTTACGATCTTCCGTGCCGTAAAGTCACTGATCCCGTGTTCCTTTGCCATGTTCCTTATTGAACGCTCTGGATTCAAACGAATCTTCCTTTTGATAGCAGCGATAACCCTCGGAACCCGAGCTGACCTCGGACGACCTGTGGCAACCTTCGCGGATAGTTGTCCTTTCTTTTCTCGGTCTAAAACCCTTTTGACGGTCCACCGGGACACACCCACGGCGATTGAAATGTCTTTTTGCGACATTTGCGTGTGGGACAAATCATGAATACGCTGTCACTTCGTCATGGTGCAACTGTCAAACTAAGTAAATCATTTTCTTTTATACACAGCCTACGTGCATGCAAAGAAAATCAAGGCATTGTATGCACAGGTGAAACGGGAACCTTATTTGTACGATGGTGCAAACATTATCAAGCATACGGTACCAAAGAATTCTCCCAAAGAATACCTTGGAATTCATCTGAGATTCTTCTCACAACCCCGGAATTCTGTTTTAACATTTCTGGCTAGATTTGCCTTTAAATTCTCCACGTAGTTTCCTTGCAAAGTTTCCTTAGATTTCCTGAAATTTTCCTTTGAATTCTATTTGGAATTTCCTTGAAACTATCCTCAGGAATTTCATGAAATTCTCCACAGAATATTTTAGATTCAATTAAATTCCTCAAAAATTCCTTTGACATTTGTTCAGGATTTCCTTTGAATTCTCTTTAGGAGTAATCTTAGCCTTAAACTATCTTAGCCTGTAGAGTTGAAGACATACTTCAAACCTCCGCGTACATCGTACGGGTTAGGCAAAGAGTGTGCGTTTGACTTGTACTGTCGCATTCATGGCCCTTCGCTCATTTTCAACTTCTATTCAATTTTCATACTGCCGTACTCTAACGGAACTATCTACCTACCCTCTTCTAAAGACCATTCTCTACCTAATAAATTATAACACTAAAGCTTCATGTTAGATAGCATTTCCAAAAAACTCTGATATATTTGAATCAACAAAATGGTTTTTAGAATCAACAAAAGGATTATTGTCTCTACAACCAGTTCACCAGTTCATAAATATTTTTCGATGAATTAATCGAATAATATATTTGAATCAATTCTAAAAATCTATTAGGCCATCTAAGTCAAAAATATATCATTTCGAATTTAAAAATCATTTTTCTACGTGCAAGTTCATTAGATTTCAGCTCAGAATTACTTCAGATTTCTAGTACCAACCATCTTGGAGTTCTTCTTAGAATCCGCCCCTGGAATCAGCAGGAATGGAATTCTACTCAACACCATCGTGAAGGCATTCATTAGATTTGACTTGAAGTTCTTTGAATTATCCTCAGAACTACCTTGGAGTTATAGTTCCTCTGAAATTTTAGCTTTAGCTCAGTCGGTAAAGGCGCAGCTTCAAAGCAAGTTCATGCTAGAGGCGACTGAGTTCGATTCCCGTCCGATCTATTAATTTTTCGGGTTGGCAAATTTCTCTACTTCCTTGGGCATAGGATGGTACAGGCATAGAAAGCTCTCAATAAAAATGTGAAAGTACTTCAAAGAACACTGAGAGCAGGCGAACATCTAATATGCTATAAGCAATAAGCTTGAAATGCCATGTAGTACTATACAAATGGTATTTTTAGGCAATGAAAACAGAATATTTTTTATGTCGCGGATTAGTATTTGAAGTCGCGAATTTCTTTTGAGAAAATCGCGGATTTCGCCCTGGACTTTGGATGTTAATCTAAGTGCATGACATGTTTTGCAGTGTCAGGTACTCTTTTTTGTAGTCTGTGAGAGGGAAGTAACAAATCGAGTATCCTCAAAACACATGGCATGTACAGAGATTGAGCTCGTTAGAGAGAGAGAGAGAGAATAGTGTGAGAGACAAAGTAGCTTACTCACTTGGTAGTAAGGTTGAAAGTGAACTGTATGGGAATGGACGGATTTATTGATTTTACAGTTCATTAATAAATAAATTTTAAAGTAAAAGCTCCAAACAAAGTACTATCTCTATGCACTTGGTCACATGAATTCTTGAATACTGTTTGTAATTATTGGAAATAATTGATTTTATCTCTTCTCCCATACTGAATTTCAACAATGCCTACCAAGGAAACAGCGCCATATCTGGGAAAAGCCTTTATGGACATCACTTGATTTCATAAAAATCGCGTATGAATCTTCGACAATACGATTTCTTATGGAAATCATAAGTTTGGCTTTTGGAATTTGGTAACTGAAATAGAAACATTAGAAAAAAAGTGTCTCCAATTAAGTTGTGTCTTACTATTAAGCCCTCATGTGTCAATTTAGGGTGGTTCTTACTATCAAAATTTAACATGACACAGAAATAAATTTATACATTCTTCGGCAAATATGTAGCTCAACTAATTTCAAGCAACTTTGTTTAAGACAGCTTTTTGTATCTTTTGAATTGAGCAATTTTCCAAAATTAACATATAGAGTGTCTCTAAAAACAGTTTTCTGCTCTATTTTTTATTTCAAATTTCTCAGCAAATTTTTCTTCAGATATGCCTAGATCGAGCTGCAATTAGGGCGTAACAGCTTTTGTAAACAATTACTTCTTTCGATGATTTCTAGAAAGTTAAGGAAAGTTGACATCACCATCAGGTAGGGCAAGACTTCCCCTACCCGATGGTCATGTTGGTTCGCCTGGGCGTACCTTGAGTTCGTAGAAATCATCGAGAGAAGTCATTGTTTACAAAGGCTGTTACACCCTAATTCCAGCTCTATCTAGATGTTCTAAAACTTTTGAAGACGCAATTTTTACCGTCCAAAACTTGGCGATACCTTTTGCCGAGCTAGAGTAATTGACGATTTTTTTTCTTTCATTAAAATACCCCCTTTTTAAACGTTAATACATCAGGTTAGGGCAGTCAAACATTATGACGACATTTGAAAGGGGGTCCCTAATAAACGGGTACCATACACTAACGATATCATAGATGGTGCGAGCATCCCACTTTAAAGTTGGGATGATATCCCGAATTGGTGGTTAGGCGCTTCTTATGGTTATTGTTTATGCGGGGTATATTATTCTATATAATATCCAACAAATAGTAACAATTGGACTTATTTTTTTTTTAATATAACTGGGTAGAACTTCTTTATAAAAAGAGATAAAAAAAGGTGATTTTATAATAAAACATGAATATTCTGAGATCTTGGTTGTATTGATACAACTTGTAAAAACAAAATATAGAACTTAAAGGAAATTCATAAAGCTTCGAAAATAGATTAGGGAACTTTATAGATGCTCAAGGAACATTTTATGAGTTATAAGAAATTCGTGCAGGTTGAGCAAACTTGGTTTAAATTCAGTTCTAGTAGCTACGTAAAATCTTCGTAAAATTTCAAAACAACATCTCATGAAGCTTCAAAAGTCACTAGATGATGATTCTAGATGTCTGTAGAAATTTGAATTCAAACAGTTAAACACAAAAGATGGTTTTCAAAGTTGCTTAAATTAGCTAAGCTACAACTTTGCCGTAGAATAATACCTTTATTTCTACTAATAAAAAAGTTAAATGTTTGATTTCAATGATAATAAGAACCACCCTACGATTAATTGCGTTGTTTAGGGGTATTGAGGTAAAAACATATTTGTTATCTGCATTTAAAATGGAACCGAAATCCAAAATTTCATCAATTTTGGCACACTGGCACTATTTTAAATAATTACGATTACATTAGCAAAAATCACCAGCTTAGCGCCCCTTGGTGGGACTTTGTATGGGAGCGAGCTGCCAGTTTGTCATTTTAGTGTCAAACAGTGAAATTATTATTTTGCTTTAAATCTTGATTTAAAAATCGAGATGAAGTGTATGGGTTCGAAAAAAATATCGCTGTGCTCAGAAAACGAAGCCCTTTCAGATGATGTATAAAAACCGATATATTTTTTTTCAAAATTAAAGAACCCAATTGACACCAACATGAGCGCTTAACTTGTAACTATGTAGAAGTAACTATGTTAAAGACACTTTTTACAGGGTGGCCAGCAAACCGGGAAAACCGGGAATACCGGGAAATATCCGGAAATTTGAAAAGTAACCGGGAAAACCGGGAAAAACCCGGGAATTCGGTGAGAGAACCGGGAAAATAAATTAACCATACCATAGGATAAACCAGAATTTCAGAATAAATCATTGAAACAGAGTTATCCTTTACCAAATGAATGTCTTGCTCTATTTGCTGCATAATTTTTTTCAGTTTCCCGTGTTATTGTTTTTAGAATTTAATCACTCAGCAATATTGAAAATTGATTTTTGTCGTCTTAATTTCAGATGTAAAGTGCATGGTCCTCAAAAGAAAATATTGAAGATGCTGGACTTTCAAAGCAAATATTTGTAAAAACCAAAATTGAATTATTCTTTTCCGGGGGTTTAATTTTTCGTTGTTCAAAATTCTCATGACATGAAATCCAGAATTAACTTGGAATTCGGCTCTGAATTATCTTGAAATTGTTCTCAAATAAACCAGAAGACACTCCGCGTAATAATTGCCGTTGAATTCCTTTTGGAATTTCCTTGCAACCCCGTCTAAGAATTTAATTGGAATGCTTCTTAGAATTCCCTTAAGCCTATTCGGAGACTTTGATTCCTTTGAAAATATTTTCAAAAATTTCTTTTAACTTTATTCAAAACAGCAGAAATCTTTCGAAATTTTATTTAGAAACCCCTTGGAGTATTTTAAAGAATTTCTTTCTAATTCTCAAAATTTTTTGCAATAAATTTTGTTGGAGTTCTGTGATGAATCTTCCGCACTAGGGTTGAAATTATGTCCAGCACAATCTAAGAACACTGTTTCTTGTTGAATTCTGATCATAATTCTCTTGGAATTCTTCTTAAAATTCATCTCTAATTTTCTTCACAATACCCATACAAATCTCATCAGAATCACGTAGGAATTTTCCGCAATGTTATGTTTTTGACAACTCCTTTTTAAATCTTCTAAAATTATCTAACAATTTAATTTAGAATTTGCATTCTTCTCCACAGAAATCCTTCCAAATTCATCTAACAATTATTAGGGTTTTCATGTCAGAATAATTCTGGAAATCTGCTCAAAACTTTTCCTTCGAAAACTGTGTGGGAATCTTTCTCAATATTTGTTTGAAATCAAAACTTTGAATTCTTTTAAAATTTACTAAAAAAACCAGGGTTTGTCCGCTAGATTCTATAGATTGTTATGTAATTTGTTATAACCCTTAAAATGCTTCCAAGTCTCAGAGCGTGACAATTATGACTCCACGACTCATAAGTATTATATATATTTAATTTTTCATATCGGTTATCTTGATTTTTTTTCCAAAATCTCACATTTTAATTATTTTTACTCCAAATCTTGCATCACAAAGATTGTTAGTTATCACAAATTTTGAAAAAAAGTTCTAGTTTCAGACACTACTCAAATTTTAAAGCCCCAGAATCTTGGGAATCTTCTTAAATCATATTTTTTGTCCTTTTAGTAAATTCCTTTCAGAGCGTTCCTAAAAATGCGTTCAATTTGGTTTTTTTGTTTAATATTTACAACCGGGAATTTGTTAAGATTTAAACCGGGAAAACCGAGAAAAAACCGGGAATTTCAAAATGAAAATTCACTGGCCACCCTGTTTTTATCTAATGTTTCAATTTCAGGCTCTAAATGCATCATCCTGTTAAATTCCCATTCTGGACTACACACTAAGATTATTTCACCGAAATCTGTGAAATTTTACCGAAATCTCAACAGCTGAACTTTCGGTAAACAGTACGGTGATTTTTCACAGATTTCCTGTAATTTTGCACCGAATATCTTACCAAACGTTCAGCTGTTGAGATTTCGGTAAAATTTCACAGATTTCGGTAGAATAATCTGAGTGTGTACTGTGCATCGGCGTAGCTAATGGGAGTGCTTAGGGCCCCCTTCAGAATGAACTAGGCAGGCAGAATTTTTTGAAGATTTATATAATTTAAATTGTTGGTATAAGAATCACTAAAAACATCTGCATTCGGCTTGGAACATTCTGGATGGGGCAGACACTCTAGGCACCCTCATTAGCTACGCCAATACCAGATGGTAAACTATCTATTTATCGGTATGGGTAAAGTTTTTCCTCATTCATGCCAAATGGCCATTATGCCGAACGGACTTCTAGGCTTTTGACGCTTCTATTGCGAGCGTTTTGCCGGCTCTCATCTTAGTGTTCTAGATCAGTTCCACAGTGATTAATTGAGAACTGTCTATACGGCCAATGAGAACGATCCAAATTTGAGTTTAGTTTACTCATAAATAACAAAAAGTGCATGAACTCAGCGATGAGTATATTTCCCTCATGTTTTTCCAGGTTTATCCAGGAAAAAAAAATCCCGAATATGAGAAAAGTCTAGATTTGATTCACCCAGTCTATTGTTACTACTCCTACACGGCCAACCAAAACAACTCAGCGACTGAATTCAATTGACTCATAGCATTTTCTTTCCCTACGAAATTTACTCATATTTGGAAAAACCTACCTATGAGCAACTGCAGGTTTTTCCCAATATGAGTAAATTTCGTATGGAATGAAAATGCTCCGAGTCAATTGAATTCAGTCGCTGAGTTGTTCTGGTTTGCCGTGTAGGCAGATTTTTGAGGTTTTCCACAGGAAAACATGAGGGAAATCAACTCACCGCTGAGTTCCTGCACTTTTTGCGATTTTATGAGTAAACTGAACTCAAATATGGGTCGTTCTCATTGGCCGTGTGAGCCAACCAATGCATACATTTTTCATTTGAAATTGTGTGGCAGCACAATGATACTCTATGCCAGGGAAGTCAACACAACTTCCGGCCCGAAGGATTTCCTCGACCAGGAAATACCAAGCTTAAGTGAATTCATTTCACTTTGATTTCGACATGCACGGCCTATGAGATCAACCTAAATAGGAGTTCAGCGATGGGTGAATTTGTCAATTTTCCTCATTCAGGCAGATCTTTGAGGTTTTCCACAGGAAAGCATGAGGAAAATTAACCCATCGCTGCGTTCCTGCACTTTTTACGATTTATGAGTAAACTGAACTCAAATTTGGGTTGATCTCATTTGCCGTGTGTTACTTTCAATTTTCGGATTTAAATCGACACTAGTAATGAGCTGTACAAAATCACGAATCCTGCTGCTAAGTAAATTACAAACCATTCCCCTATATAACCCGAATGCTACGAATGCTAACTAACTCTAAATATGCGACTAACAACAACCACTGATGCATGCAACTAATAATGACAACTAGACAATTATAATGCTTTTGGAAGAACGTTCCCTCCCCCGCGTGTTAACTTTTGGTTACAGTGTGTGCTTCTAAGTACTTTCCTAAATGCAGTTTACCTGAACAAAAATATTCAATGACCATTGGTTCGGTTGAATGTGAATCGAAAAGTGACCATGATGGATGATATTTTTCTACTTTATTGTAACGTGCACCAATTGTGAATGTGCCGTAAAGAGTAAAAGATGAACGTTACCGAGTAATTTCGTTCGTAAGAAAACGCTGAAAAACTAAATGATCGTTTCTATCTCTCTCGTTGTTCCCTTCCATTCCCGGTTTGATGAACGAAAACAAACCTCGAAATGCAATGCAAAAATACGAATCCAAAACCAAACCAAAATGCAATATGAATACAAAACAGTATCTCAGCCAACGTCGGTGGTGACGTCCCCGGCTCAGGCTTCGTCCACAATCACATCGATCATCCCCAATACTCATCCATCGCAGCACCATCACATTCAACCGAAAATGGAACAGAAATCTCAGATACATCATCTTCCGATTCCCCATCAGCATCAGGCTCACCAGTTGCACCACCACATCTCGGCGCCGATGCATCTGCCCCCACCAAACCCCCAACAGTTGGCAGCGCTCGCCCTGCATCATCAGGTGGCCCAGCAACAACAGCAACAACAACAATCCTCACCCTCAACGGGCCGACCACAGCCTTCTCCTCGTACATCACATCCGCCGCAGCAGCAGCAGCAGCCGCATCCACAGCAACAGCAGCAGCCGGGGCCGCCCCAGGTCCCCCAGGGCCCCCCGGGCCCCCCGGAAAACCCACAGCAGGGCCAACTGCCGCAGCCGCAGCAACCGGGCCCGGGCCCAACTGGACCCCTGCCACCACCACACCATACGGTCCCGGTTACTATTATAACCCACGCTGGCACAATTAATCCGATGCCGGACGGCCTGAACAATCGGGTTGGCACGATTCAGATGCACCACCTGAATGCGGCCCAGTCGGAGGAACACACGGTGGTTTACTGAGCCAGTAACCAGGAAACATTAACACGTTTGTAGTAGAATGCGCATGCGCTCCTATGACTCCAATGACGACAACACAAAAGCAAACGATGCGTTCAACTTAAAGAGGGAGGATTTAAAAGTACAGATTTGCAATTAGTAGTTTTTAGAACAGAACAAACACACCTTTCTAGGAGGAACATTACTTGTAACCAGTAATAGACATAGTGGAAAACTTGTATGCGACAAAAGGAAAAAAGTACTAAAAACAAATATGTAATTATACAATTATATATACACAAAACAACAGAAAACAAACAATAACAAAATGATGGATAACATATTGGATCGATATCAGATATCGATGAAAAACTAACTAAAAGTAATAAGGTAAACATAATATATAAAAAAAAAACAAACAGCAAGAGTTGGAAGAACAGACACACAAAATAACGGTAATATAGAGAAAAGTAACAAAATTGAAAATATGCTAAAAGTGGACATATTGAGATAATATATATATTGTAGTGGCAACAAATCCAACACAAAGCAAAACTGACTGTTTACAACGTTCTTTTTTGTTCGATACGTGCAAACAGCAGCAGCCAGTCGTGATAGAGAGTAACCCAACAGACACCGTTATAAAACAAAACAAAACATAAAGCAGTGAATAATGAATAAAAACAAAACAAACAAAAACCCTTAGGTAAAGCTATTACAAGATGATCATAGAAACCAATACTTAAGCAAGTAAGCAAATTGTTGAAAATAGGTGAAATAAACAAATAGTAATTGATTTTACCCCGCAGTTGAATAAAGTAAAACAAGTTAATCAGAGAACTGAACGAAGGAAGGTTGCTGGACAAACTCAAGCGAAATAAAAAAAAACTAAAATTGGAACACACGTTTTCGGAAAGGGAAATCAAAAGAGATAGGATGCAAGTTCGATTCGAGCCTGAACTGCTGAAGCAAAGGATGAAATGAAAAAAAAAACAACAACAGTTGCGAACAAAGTAAGGCAACACTAAATGAATAGTACAACAATATTAAACAGTAACTATTAATTAGTAGAGAAACAAAAAAAAAAAAACAAATGATCGTTTGGAAACTAAGAGCACCACAAACTTGAGGGAAGTTTTAATAGAAAACACAAAATGAGAGAGAGAGAGAGTGCGTATTCAACACAAACAAAGTCATACTAACTTCATCCTCTTCGCGCCCGTTTAACAAACATACTAACTGGAAAAGTCGCCATATTTGCTGCCGCCATAAATGAAGAGAACGGACATTGGAAAAATAACTTGTCACTCCATCAACACACCAACACAACAACTCTGTAATAGTCTTACACCTAGAAGAACTCAATTCATCATCACCACCACCACCCCATCATATTTTACCAGAACCGAACGATACACAAACAATAGGTACACTGATTATAATTAGCCGAGAGCGTATCCGCACGCACCTGCGGTAAAACTCAAACCAATACAAACACCGATCACAGACTCAGCACACATACACACACTCTCAATAGTAGCGTGTAATAGAATGGAAAGCAAACACAATAGAACATAACTAACCCCTTCAATTTCCCCCAGAAAAGAAAAACAGCAGAACAATTATTTTTCTACATGTCTTGTGTGTTTTTGTAATACTGAATAATGAAGTGTGAGAGAAAGAGAAGTAGTGAAGAGAGGGAGACCCGACGACGATAGAAGGAGAGCGATTGAGATTCGTTTTTTTCCTCACTGATTTTTCACCACAGAACAGAACAGGTTTTCATTTTCAATCACTTTCTATGCCACTATCGTGCAAATTCGCGTCGAAATACGTGGATTGGCGCGCGTGCACACAACCCAGCAGCAGGAGGATTTTTCTGCAATTGAGCACAAAAGTTCGCCTCTGCCGCCGTGTGCTTTATTTAACCATAACTTAACAATAGTTCCATAGAATCTATAAACAATAGTAACCAGTTTTATCCACACACGCATACTACGCAATAGAGCATAACTTTGCGGGAGGTCGGTTCCGACGGGGCTGCCTACCTAGGTCCCAGTGGGAAACGATTCCCCAAACAGCTACAAACTATACTAATTTTAATTCATACAGAATAAAATAGTCAGGAAAAGATTCTTCTTCTGATAATAAACCAGAGAAAAAAAATGTAACTGAGAGAGATAATATAAATGTAAGCTACAAGAGCCCCCAACCCTAACTAAGGCAGTACTGTTGATATAGAAAGACACTCACTTAATTAGGCGACCGACAAAGAGAAAGAGAGAGATAGAGAGATAGAGTGAGTGTTTGAACCCACAACAACTGATGTAGAAACAGAGAGTTTGAATTTCAACCCCAGATGTAGGCATTGAAGTCTTTTGTTTAACATATTTTCACACTACGATTTGAGTTGCATTTTTTACCGTTTTTTCTTTGATATAAGCACAACCATAACAATAAACAAACCAACAAACAATAAGCAGATCAGTATAGAACCACCGTAAACTACAACAACAAACAAACCAACAACAACAACAACAGCAGCAGCAGCATTAGAAGCAAACCAACAAACAAACAATAGGAAGAGTAATACAAACTTGTATACCAATAACTCAGCAGAAACACAAACACACTCACTGTCAATATGGGGGGTACCGGATCAAACCCGGAACCCCGCACAGCAATAGCAGAATCAAACAGGGGGAAGCTCGGAACGGCAGATGGTAGTCTGACTTCCGGGCTTCCGCAGCAGGACAAATGGACAATTTCAATCGTTCTAGGGTTTATTTGATTAAATCGATTTTCGTTTCACTTTTGCGTTGATTTCATTCATACTCACAAAGACTCTTTAAAACCAACGATTTTCGTTTTGAATTTTTCGTTTTGTTTTCATGCAAATTCCATCGAATGACAAACATCTTTAGGGCGGCCAATTTGAATAGTTATATTCCGCGCGTTTCAACTTACAGGCTCATTTCGGACTTGGGCAATAATGTTTCAGTAGTTTTACCGAATGAAAGCAATGAAAAAAGAAAAATCGCGAATCCATTTTCAGCGGTGCATGTGTGGCGTGCGCGAATCCAATATTCATAGTTCATAGTATAGTCATTGACGTGTGTGTATGTATCCCATAATTGTAAAGCATTGTGTAGACTTTTTCGGATAAGCAATCGAAATTATAAGGGCCGGTCCCTTCGAAGTTCATGATCTCAATTCACTTTTTTCGTCATCATCTCATTCATAAGCCATGTACGCGGTCGTACGGTTAGGTTATTTAGTCAAAAAACAAGACTCTCGCTTGGAACATTTTGTAAAATTTCTAGAAACGCGCTCCAATGTGCTGAGCACATGGAAAATCAACGAGTCCCGCACGCCACATGTCATCCACACAAAAAAAAACAATCAAAGAAGGTTGAAACGCGCTGCAATATAGTCGAGCAACTTTTGAAAGACTTTTACTACTACTACTACTACTACTACTTTCTAGTCATTTTAGCAGCTCCTTTATCACGATCTTAGCAAAGAAAAAGGAACAAACAACACGCCGAAATTCTGCGATCTCCAGCGCTCGTTTCGCTCACGAACCGAGCGCAGAACATCTCATGCAGAACGGACGCAGTCAGCCAATTTAAACGAGGAGAAACATCTTTGGAAGAAGAATTTTTATTACTCTTTTGATTTTGGGCAGAAACCCGTTCAACCGAATCAGCAAGCATAACGATATACAGCAACAAATCACAACAACCAACGGTAGCAGCAGCAGCAGCAAACAGTAATTGGAAAATGAAATGTTTTCACCACAACACAACAATCTTCAGTTTTCATGCATCTTTTTTCTTTTAAAAATAAAGAAAACACTCACACACAAATGTAGGTACTCACACGCCAATGCGATGTTAGGAGCGGAAATCGTTTCGTCGAATGTGCTGTATTTTGCGGTGAAGTGATAGACAAGCGCATTGCCATTGGTATTGCTAATCTAGTCTAGTCGAGCATTTGATTTGCACGGAGAGTCACTTCACACGAGGAGACAGACTCCCTTATTCTGTGAGTCACGTGACTCTCTGTCATCGGTGAGGTCAAAATTGTCACCTCATGTGGGGTGACTCTCCGGGCATACAAATGGAGAGTCACCTTACACGAGGTGACAATTGTCACCTCACCGGTGAGAGAGAGTCACGTGACTCGCAGAATAGGAAGGAGAGGGGGAATGGAATAAGGGGGGATAGTCGAGTAGTTTTTGGACGGTCTTCTACCAGTGATTTTATGAAAATGAGGCAGTTCATTTCGTATTTTTTAGGCCTATCATAAATAAGTTAAGTGTTTTTGAAGTTCTTGAAGATTTTTTGAAAAAGTATTGCTCCATGTTAAAGTTCGAGTGGTAGGCAACAGCGATTTCACAAAACTGGACCAAATAATTTATATTTTTTTATGAAACGCACAAATGTTGGCTACTTTTCTCGAGGTTCTGGAAGAAAAAATCTCAAAATAATGTTTTATTTCAAAGTTCGAGTGGTAGTAAACGTCATTTTAAGTGCTCGAATAAAATGGTTAATTGAATTCATTTGGAATTTGAGTGGTAGGTAACCCTATTTTAAACTGTGTCATGAGATTAATGTATCAAATAGTCGAGTAGTTTCGGTTCTACCTAATACCAGAGTATTTTTTTTAGAAATGTGGAACTAAATTCCAGATTTTTTAACGTCAATATAAACTGCTCAAATGGTGTTAGTAATTGACCACTTTGTCAAGCAGTTTCGGCGTGACTTTCTACCAGCGATTTCACAAAACTGGTTCAACTAATTTCTATTTTTTTATGAAACGCACAAATGTTGGCTACTTTTCTCGAGGTTCTAGAAGAAAAAATCTCAAAATAATGTTTCATTTCAAAGTTCGAGTGGTAGTAAACGTCATTTTATCTGCTCGAATTATGTTAGTAATTAATTAGTTATTCAAGCAGTTTAAAATTAGTGCTGTGACGTGGGCGTATTTATCGATAATATCGATATCGGTCTCTGAAAATATCGATATCATTTTGATATCGTATTTTGAATATCGATATCTCGGGTCTGATATCCAATAAGCAATGGAAAATACATTAAACATATTTCATTCACTTCCAACTTCATAATGCATGTGGAAAATCAAAAACATCGACATTACACAAACAAAAGTATTTTATCCGCTCTTCGAGGCTACATCACTCAAAATCCGCCGTGTTTTTGAAAATAAACGGTTCCAAGAGACCGAGATTGTAATATTTGACAGTAGTTTCCGATCCACCTGGAGTTCTATACCACTCCTCACGTACCTACATCTCAATATCTGATCAAAGCCGTCCACTTGGTTATCCTTCAGTTATTATTGCGTTGAATTATTACCTCGTGATAACTCCATACCAAATTATCGGTAGACATCTTTCCCATTGGCTCATCACGAACAAATTCTGCGTTACCAGATCCTTCAACTGTCGATGATTATTAACATCAAACCGATTTCGAATTTCGATTATCGTTGATATCGCATTTTTGAATACCGGTTATCGTATCGATAATTTAGACCCAATATTTATCGATAATATCGGACTTATCGATATCGTCACTGTTCTATTTAAAATGTCATTTCCTACCAATCGAACTTTGTCGTGGAACATTATTTTGATATTTCTTCTGCTAGAATTTCGAGAAAATAGGGTCTTATTTATGCTAAGCTTAAAGAATTATTGCTTCCTTTTCTTAAAATCGCTCACAAAGCTGCTCGACAACATGATTAATTAATCACTTATTCGAGCAGTTTTGCGACAACCTTGTTTAGAAAATGAGTCAGATCGCTATCAAGATTTCAAGCCTTATCATAAACAAAACCCTTTTTTCTCATTGGTTCTAGAAGAAAATTTCTCGAAATTTTGTTCCGCCATGATGTTCGAGTGGCAGGAAACCCAGTTTCAAACTGCTTAAATGATGTTGAAAATCACTAGCAAAATTCGAGTAGTTACAAATAATTAAAATTGCTGAAATAGAAAGTTACCCAGAAACTCACTCCTATTCTATGCTGCGTTCAAAACGGATTTCTCATACAAAACAATCTTTTTTAATGGGAACGTTTTGAACGAAATAGAGGACTTCACGGTGAATACGAAGTGAGATGACAACTTTTCACTCACGGTGAAGTGATTCCCATTTGATTTACTCGGGTATTCCTTCACCGTGGATGACAACTTGTCACTTCACTTCGTTTTCATCGTGAAGTGACACCCGTAATAAGCTAAGAGAAGAGGTGACAATACGGGGGCGAAAATGAACCACTTTTCTGTCAAACGTGAACCAGCTCCTGATTGGCCGATGTCATGTGCGTAAGATAGAGATAGAGATATAAATAAAAGAGGAAGAAGTCAATTGTCACCTCTTCCTCTTAGGTAATAAGGGCCAGAGAATAGGGTTGACTGCTTAATAGCAGGCTTGCTGAAACTCCTCAAACTCACTGGAGGTTCTAAAACACTCTTGTCCTGCGAGTTTATCCAGCCCTCACCTCGAGTGAGTGGCGGCAGGAATATGGAAGAAGTTCCTTTATTTAACGTCGGTCTCTGTTCCGCAATCTAGTGCCAATCACCGACGGACATCGATTGCCATCCATTGACGGCAATCGAATGTGCAGGAAGGCAGCTTCCACACCTGCGTAGGATATCGCACCCATTCAACACACATGGGCCGGGACCAACGACTTTACTTCCCTTCCGAAGGAAGACGTGACCAGAGATTAGGGCATATGGAAGAAGTAAACAAAAACTCCTCGAGAGAGAGGGATAGTGAACTTCAGCGAGAGGATGATTTTGACGGGAGGTGCTCTTTTCGAGACTCCGGATGACTTTTTTTGTTCGACGCAAGAAGCTCAGAGTTCACCCAGAGTGAGAGTAAGAGCGTGTGATAGAAAACATGAACATGAATGGCAGCAAACCTGACTCTCATTTTATCCCCCTTCGCTCACAAGCTCTGAAGCTCAGTGGAATGATTTGGCAGTAGCCATTCTACTCCTCAGAAAAATGCTACGCTCGGCGTATTTCAAACTCGCGAGCGAGGCTCCATCAAGCGCCTGCTTAATAGATTCACTTACACGGTCGTAGAATCTGACTCAAATTGGAGTCCTATATAGTCAGTTTTGCTAAAACCACGGTTATTTAGAGAAGGAGTAAACAACTGCTCGAATTTGAGTAAATGTCACTCATCCGACAAAATTTTGCTCAAATATGAGAGTAATTCCGCACATTCTGCGAATCGTGTTGCTCTCTGTCACTAGCGAGGTAACACGATTTGCAGAATGGAGGGATTTATTCAAATTCGAGCAGATTTTACTTAGTCTATGAGTAACCGTGCTTTTAGTGAAAGTAAGTGAACGGAGCTCAACTTTGAGTCAGATTCAACGGCCATGTACACGCTATTTCAAAACTACCCAAATTTAGGTAGAATCCACCCAGATCGGTCAAAACTGAAGCTACCCAAAGATGGGCAAACTGTGTTGGGAGTGACAAGTTGACAAATGAACAAAGTCGATCGGATTCATGTCAATGTTGTTCATTTGTCAACTTGTCACTCCCAACACAGTTTACCCATTTTTGGATAGGTGCAGTTTTGACCGATCTGGGTGGATTCTACCCAAATGTGGGTAGTTTTGAAATGGCGTGTAGAAGGGCACAACTGAGGGTCGACTTTCTATCAGCGGTTTCTTAAAAATGTCGACCCTTATTTTACCGATGTCACATCATGGTGAATACCACCACCTACGGTAAAGTGATTTCCATTTGATTTACACGGCGATCAATTCACCGTGAAGTTACACTCGTAATAAGGACCGTCATGAGATTATTTCAATTACAACTACATTTCAAGCTTGAAGTTGGTTACAACCAGTGCTGCAAAATATCAATTTCAATATCTACAAAATGCTGAAAATCACTAGCCACTGATGTCAGTATCAGTTCACACATTTAGAATATTACAACCAGTGCTGCAAATTATCAATTTCAATATCTACAAAATACTGAAAATCACTAGCCACTGATGTCAGTATCAGTTCACACATTTAGAATATCAATTCTCCTTAATGTCAGTCCGCAAAGTGGATTTGTTGAGTTAAAAGTAAGATTTTCAACTTTTCCCTAGTGATATTCATATGGATAGTAATATCAAAGCCGTACCGCCGGATATCATGCTTACTACGAATATAACTGTCGGAAGTGAAATTCAGGGCTAGACCAATATCTTACGTCAATTGACATTATTGACAGCACGCAGCACTGGTTACAACGGAATCAATTTTTAAAGTAGTGAGCAATTTTATATTTCTGAAAATCACAGACCAGCCAAATTAAATGATTTAGTTACCAATGTGTTTCAAAGATTCACACGAATATTCGCAGATAAATTGTGTGTCTTTGCTACTTCTGATAAACTTTTGTTTTTTAATTTGTTGCGAAAATCATCTTGAGAAAAATGTGTTGTTCACGATCAATGTGTGCATCAAAAAGCTAACGGGATCTGGCAACTTGTATGTTAATTTCATGTGGCGGTGTTGATCAGATGAATCCACTAGTAACTATAGTCGCTATATTCATAGTCTGGCGGATAGAATTTCGATTTATCAAAAAGCGGAACCAATTAAATATATTGTAGACTAACAATTGAAAGAGTATCAACCCAAAGATGGTATTAATTTGCTTAGGCGAGTCTTGAGTCACGAGAAAAGGCGTTCCGATGTTTTGTTCGCAATAGCTGATGTTCTCTTTTCTGTTGTTGGTCGTGATTTGCTTGATTGGTTCCGCTATTTGACGGCTCAATTGGTTCCCAACAAACAATTTGAGCTGATTAGAAGTTGAACAAGCTATGTTGTAGCTGAAGAAGCTTATTTTTGCCTGAATAAGCTTTAATTCAGCTTTCAATGTTTGTTGGGCTCCCAAGATTCTATCCGCCAGACTATGAATATAGCGACTATACTTGTAACAGCCTTGATGAAAATCCTCAAGAACTCACAGGAGGTAAGCAAATACTCAAGCCCAGTGAGTTAAGGTAGCGCGAACTCATGCGAGAAGCTGATTTGACGTGAGGTACTCTTTCAGAGGCTCCGGGTGACTTTTTTGTTCGGGGCATGAAGTTCAGAGTTCACCCAGAACGAGAGTAAGACCAACAATCAATACGAAACTATCGATTTTAAATTGGCTCACTACTACCATAGAGGTAACTCTAAGACAAGTAGGTCCCGAAGAAACGTGCTCAACTTTTTGGCTCAGCTCTGGTACTATCTTCGGTCCCAAGCTAGTCGAATCACCCCTCGAAACATAGGAAAATCCAATAACCCCTCATTTTATCTGTCAAACTTTCATAGCGAATCAAAACAAACATAGTGTGGTACTAGAATTTTGACTGGAATGGGGTACGATTTGCTTGGGACCAATAGGCTAGTCAAGTAGTGAGCCAATCTAAAATCGTTAGTTTCGTATTGATTGTTGCTACTACTAGCCTACTGGTCCCAAGCAAATCGATTAACGTACCCCATTCTAGTCGAAATTCTAGTACTACACAATGTTTGTTTTGATTTGCCATGAATGTTTGACAGATAAAATGAGTGGTTCGTGGATTTTCCTATGTTTCGAGGGGTGCATCGATTAGCTTGGGACCGAAGATAGAATACCAGAGCTGAGCCAAAAACTCGAGCACTTTTCTTCGGGACCTACTAGTCTTAGAGTTACCTCTATGGTAAGACCGTGTGAAAAAAACTAAAAAATGAACCTCACTAACTCCCCCTTATTTTGTGAGTCACGTGACGCCTCTCTCACCGGTGAGGTGATAAAGGTCACCTAATGTGAGGTGACTCTTCGTGCAAATCAAATGGAGAGTCACCTCACACGAGGTGACAATTGTCACCTCACCGGTGAGAGAGGCGTCACGTGACTCGCAGAATAGGGAGGGGCTAACTAACTTCACTCTCGTTTTAGACCCTCCCGCTCACAGTGTGTGGAATGATTTGTGAGGACTGAAACTACTCCTCGGAGTAATGCTAAGCTCGGTAACTCTCGTACCATTTTCCGTGAAATCTGTAATGCATAAAAAATCGACGCCTTTTCATTTATCATTGAGATGAAAAATCTTTCGAGTGTATGGTTTATCATCTCAAATTTGTTTACAGCGGTTTACTTTTCGATTATTAGTTCGGTCATTCCTCGTCGCTTTTAAATTTATAATAAATCAATGAGACATTTGACTGATAGTTCCCTTTGTGCAACACAGGGTGACCCAATCAAAGTGCAACCTCTAAGGCTGCCTTAGACAATATCCAGTAGAACAAGTTTTCGACAATAACGGTTCGGAACTCTTTAAGAGATTGACTCCAGGCGAGATAAGCAATTGAAGAATTTATTAACATCTACAAAGACGTCAATATTGTTGAAGCGTCTCTAAACACATACAGAAAGCCAATCATTGTAAACCTGTTAATGACAGTTCGATTATTATTTTGTCATATTGCAACTACACACTTGGTCAAGCTGCAGTGAAACATTTTGCAAAATTGCAGACGTTGGGATTCGAAATAGATTTAAATTAATTTGAAATACGTCAGGTTTTTAGAGTTTTGATGTGTTCCAATAATTATGTTTCAATTGAAATATAAATCAAAACTAGTTTGATTTAACAAAAAACCACAAATAGACCATACACTTAATGTGTTTTCCCTTGGTGCAGACCTCGTGCATTGTTCACTTTCAGTTGAGCAGTTCACTTCTTGAGGTAACATTCTCAAACACAGACATTAGATTCCACACGGCCGTTGAATCTGACTCATACTCGAGTTCCGTTTACTCAAATGCGCAAAAATCACTGTCACTTACAGCGAAATTAAAGGGGGTTATTCCGAGAATGGAAGTTACTTTTGTCACTAGTGAAGTGAAAAAAGTCACGTCACCACGACGTGACTTTTCTCATTTCACTAGTGACAAAAGTCACTTCGACTCTCGGAATAACCCCCAAAATTGGTAAAGAATTTCCTCATATTCGAGCAGATTTTCTGATCGAATATCAGTGACATTTACTCATATTCAAGGAAAATTTTAATCAGTCAGGCCTTTGTTTGTTTTTTCGAATTTAAGTAAAAGGAACTAAAATTTAAGTGAGATTTGACTGTTGTGCAGGCAGTTTTATTTTTAATTATTTGTTTACAGTGGCACCACCAGAAAACACTATGCAAACAAATCGAATTTTTCCTAAAATCTGAACTTGATTCGATTGTTTATTTATTTCAACATTCATTTAAGTTTCATACTTCCGTACTTGGATGCAAACGATTTCCACGCCTTAACATCGTATAGCTAACGTTCACAAGAAAGGAAAATATATAATTTTGGTTTTAAATCTAAGGTACCATGAAAATACAACTATATTTAAGAGAAAACTTCATTGAGAGCGGAACAAAAACACACTAAAGAACAAAAACAAAAAAACAAACACCAATTCAAACATGTGCGGCATAGTCAAGAAGAATATAAAAAACGCGAGAAAACAAGAAGGTTACAACTATTCATCGTCAGAGCAACGTTACTATCATCATCGTCATCAAAACACATTACCCGCATTAGCACTATCTCTTAAGGTTCAAAATTCACAAAAAAAAAACACTAGCAGAGCAGTTGAAAAAAAAACAAACACTTCAGGAACATAACAACACCTAAACATAACTATTTAACGGCAGTAGCTTAAAGGAAATTCCGTGAGGGCAAACAGCAACACTATTGATTTTTATGTGAATTGTTTTCCTTGTTTTTCCGTTTCTATTATTCTGTGTAAATCAAAAGAAACAAATGAGACAACCAGAAGCCGCAGAGCACTTTATTGATTATTGAATAATGCTGAATACAAAACAAGCAAACACATACAGACACCCACACTCGTACATACATACATAGAAAACACGTCTAAAGCCGTTTTTTATTTTAGAAGAATGAAAATGAACACTATTTTGTTGTAAAAGATGTTATAGTAAATGTATATAAGGTGAAAACAGATTACAAAAAAAAAAACGAGAAGGTAACAAATCACACATTAATACGAAAAAGAAAAATGTGAAGAACAAGAGTGTAAGGCAAAATGCAACTAAAATAACTGCAGTAGAGGAACCACATTAGCATTTAGAATATTTAGAAGTGACAACAAAAAAATGGAACGTTTAGGTATGTGTCTGAGATATAGAGCACTGTAAAACGAAACAAAAAAGAACGCAAAAACACGCGAACAAATCAGGACAAAATTTCCACAAATTCATCCAAAAAAAGAAAACCACAACATCAAAAGAGGAAACATACACTTATTCTTACATACACACAAAAACACGCATGGAACGCAAGATTTACGCGAGCGAAGGTTAACGAATGGAGTTTCGGCATCGGCGATGGAGCCACGGTAAAAAATACACACATGCAGTTTATTAAAAAAAAAATTGAATTAGGTTTTTGATTTTTAGGAGCGCAATGAAAAGCGGAAAAAATTGAAATACCACACACACACACACAGTTAGGAGAAGAAATCTGATAAAAAACAAACGAGGTGATAACAAAAAAAAAACAAGAGCAAGAAACAGGAGAGAAGGTGAATGCTGTATATACAAAAGAGAAAAAAAAAGAAGAAATTTTATTTACAATTTTTTCAGAAATGTGAGAAAACACTCAATTGTGAAGCAAATCGTAATAAGAGGAGAAAATCTTTATGACGAATGAAAACAAATCATGTGCAGCTAAGCTGCATTTTATACGAATTTTCTATTGAAGGTTATTTTTAATTTACATTAAATTGAGGATCAGAAACGAGCGAGAGAGAAAGAAAGCGCGCCCCAATCGCGCAAGGACTAAAACCAGAAAAGGAATATTTTAGCGGAACCAGTAAATTGAAAATTTGTAGACTCTACCAGATTTTTGCGGTATAAAACGGAAGGATGACGATTGAGAAACAACAACAAAAAAAAATAACATTTCGTGGCAAATAAGGCAGATAAGCAAAAAGAAAATATCGAAGCAAAGTGTATTAGGATAAAGAACAGGAAAATTCGGAATTAGGAGTTCGAAGGAAAACAAAATCAAGTGTTAGGACGGATAACAAAACAAAAAGAAAAAAAAAAATGAAAATATTGTAGCGGTATTTAACGATAAGCGAGCAAGTTTAGGCAGAACATATAAAATTACGCAGAAGGTTACAAGTAAGGGCAAAAATAACGGAAAATTCGAAACTAAAAACAAACATTATTACGTTCGACGGACGGTAATAATTTATGATAACATTTATTTATTACATTTGTAAGAAGAAAGCAACCTATAAAGATTTTCCTTATTTTTAATATTTTGTTTTATTTTTTTATATTTTAGTCTAACGATAACACGCATTATTTTTAGGTTTAGGCGCTGAGAAGAAAGTTAATATAATTTATTAAGGATGGTAAAACGGAAATACAAATCCACAGATAATGAACCACAATGTCCTCCATATAAAACAGAACAATAGTGAAAGCGAGTGCGTTACAACGATGCAGAAAATAGTCGATTCCTATTTCCTTAATTTCTCCATATAGAAAAAAATCGCACCAACATCCGTACTTACGAGAAAGCAAACAAACCCGATCCCAGTTAGTTCCAGTGTGCACTGGTGCAAATCGGCACTAGTTGTAAGTCATGCCATTTTTGTATAAATTTTCTTACAAAGTTTAAGTGAATGAGAGAGATAGAGAAAAAATCGCGCAACCCTTCACAACGTACAAATTAAAGTTTAAACTGAAAAGCAAGCGAAAACATACAAGCTGTGAAGGTTTCTGAACATAATCTCAACAAATGTTGGCCGATTTCACCGGTCCACGTGGACACTTTTTAAAAAGGAGAAAAAAAAAATAACAAGCGCTGTTTGATCTAGGGACCATTACTTTCTGCATCCACAAGCAATCCACCCCCCGTTCCCCAGGGGGCATGAAAGCATAAAACACAAAATACGAAAATAGTAAGCAGACGATTATAAGCGTGTAATTGCGAGAGAAAGAGGCGTGTGCGAAACAATAAAAATCCAATCATGCTGCGCAAAAAAACATTACACAAAACCGAAACATAAATCCATATTCACACACCCACACAGACTTACAAAAACACCCATAAACAGATGAAGTCCCACAAGGATGATATGATTTCCGTATACATTTTATATTAACAGAAGGAAAATAATGAAACAAGCATAATAATTTACGCTTCCTTTTTTCCCTTTTTTACAACCACACCACACAAATGTGCATACAAACTAAAACAAAACGAATGTGCAGAAATGTAACAATAAATAAAAAAAAAAAAAAAATGAAACTAATCGAAAAATCGCTACATCCCTCTGATTGTAATTTTTTTTTTCACCATTCGAAGTGAATGTTTTCTTTTTCCGACAATTTGTTTTTAAGTTTACCCACACGTGTACACATAACACACACACACACAGACACTACTTGTGGAAAGTAAAAAAAAATGATTGTGTGCGTAACGAAAACATTTTTTTCTTTTTTACACTCATACGCAGTGTAGTACACACAAAAACAACCACACTCACACAAACACGGAAAAAAAAGTGAAAAGAAAAGAAAACAACATTTCGACTACAAAGGACCTTTTTCTCTTAGTTTTTAGCTTTTGTTTATTGTAAAACAAAAATACAGCCAGTATAATGTATCCTTAATGTTTCAAACTATAAATTATATTATCAAAATTAATAAATGTTTTGAATATAAAGTAGTTTCAAAAAAACCAGCTGTTTTATTTAAAGACAAAGAAAAGAAAAAAAAATGTTGGCGAATCTAGGGTCTAGCCCCCATTCTGCTGTCTTAGGTACATGGGTAATCCCAGTCGTCCCCTGGGTAAATTCAAATGTCCGGCCAGGTTCTGGTCATTAACTTATCGGTATGCGTGATGTACTACTATTACTACTGGCAGCGTGCTGCGCCCTTCCCGAGCATAGATATTCCCCAGAAAAGTATGCCATGTATTAGATTGACTATTTTTGTTTATTATAGTCACTCCTGGAATCTTCTTTCCCGTATATGAAAAAAAGAGAACAACTCTATTAAGAAGGGGTCAAGGGGTTTTGGGAGACCTTAATGGATCAAGGGGTTGAAAGACACGTTGACAGTTGTTGTTATTCACATCGTCGTGATTGTGCGCTGCTAAATTTGTCGATATTTTATCACACGGGCTATCGTTATTCGGTTTTTTCCGTTCGGTATACCTGTAATATTGTACTGGTTGTTAGTGGAAAGTGCAGTTCGTTGCGATAATCGTCTAATTAGAGCATATTTTGTGTTGTGAAAACAGTGAAAAAGTTATCCAATCAGACATATTGTAGTGTATACTGTTTAGCATTGGGCGATCTTGAGAATCCAATTCCTCTTTGCGTATTAGAGCATCTCCACCGCTGTTTCTAAAACACTTTTGGAAACTGAGTCAGCATGACTTCCGCCTGTGACCAATGCGCTAAACCAGTTAAAGGCGATGAAGAATCCATCTCCTGCATGGTTTTTTTGCGACAGGATGATTCACCTAAAGTGCGGGTGCAGTTTCGAACGCCTTTGGATACGGTTGTGTTTTAAGTTTGTTCTCTGTTTTGTGCGTGCGTTCGCGTTCATAGTTTTCGACTGCAATTGCCGGATTATCGCTGGCGCTCTACCTCCCGGACGTTTATACGTGTGTGATTGGTAGTTTTCTCGCTTTCCGGGAAGTTTTAGAATAGAGAAAGAAAACGTGATTCAACATGTTTGCAAGCATCAGAAGAGATGTCGCGATAAGCGATCGCGAAATTAGTGGCATCGCGAGTGATAATTTTTAATTTCAGTTTATTTACGCGCTGCAAGGTGCGTGTAAGAGCTCGGCACAATCAGTGTTGATGTTGGCTCGCTTGCAACTTTTTTTTTGTGTTTTCGAAAGAAATTGATCGAAATTGTACCAAAAGTGCTTCTGAACGTGTTTCGCAGTTGAGATAAAGAGGGGAATATTCCCTTCTTTTGATATATAAGGAAAATACATAATCAATAGCTTTTCGCAAGAGATTCGTGGTAATGACCATTTGGGATAATAACGTGTGGAATATATAAATATATAAATTATAAATTTGTAATCAGTTGTTCAACATTCCATGCACCGATGTTTTAATCCATCACGAGAAACTCTTCAACTCAGGTCGAACAATCCTTCGATAAGGTTTAACAGTTTCCGACTGGTTTAATTGAACACTTTGTCTAGCAGTTTTGGCGTGACTTTCTACCAGCGATTTCACAAAACTGGACCAACTAATTTCTATTTTTTTATGAAACGCACAAATGTTGGCTACTTTTCTCGAGGTTCTAAAAGAAAAAAAATCTCAAAATAATGTTTTATTTCAAAGTTCGAGTGGTAGTAAACGTCATTTTAAGTGCTCGAATAGAGTGGTTAATTACTTACTTAAGGGTCCTGTGCACCACCAGCGGTGCAAAGGGCCAACGTGAAAGACTTCCATCCTGGGCGGCTGCTCGCTTTTGCCTTGACCTGGGCCCAGGTCAGATTCCTATCGACTTGCTTAATTTCCTTATTGAGGCTCCACCGCCATGAGCCCCTGGGTCTGCGTCTGCTGCGATGTCCTGCCGGATTCCAATCCAGCGCTTGCTTGCAGATTTCGTTTCCGCCCCGTCGAAGTGTGTAGCCGACCAACCTCCACTTTCGCTCTCGAATTTCTGCTATCGGCTTCTGATGACATCAACGATGAAGCTCGGCATTCGAGATCCAGTTGTGAGGCCACCAGGCACGAATTATATACCGCAGGCATCGGTTGATGAAGACCTGCAGCTTTTGAGTGTTCTCCGCTGATACACACCACGTCTCGCTGGCGTATAACAACACAGATTTCACGTTCGAGTTGAAAATTCGGATTTTGGTGCGTTGACTTATCTGGTTGGATCTCCATACGTTTCGTAAACTCGCAAATGCAGCCCTAGCCTTCTTGATTCGTGCACCTATGTCGCTCTTGGTCCCGCCGTCCGACGCTATTTGGCTGCCAAGATATTGGAAACTTTCGACCTTCTCCACTGCTTGCCCCGCTACCGTAAAGTTGGAAGGGTTGCCCGTGTTGATATCCAACGATTTGGTCTTGTTGACGTTGATGGTGAGACCCGCCGCAGAGGAGCGTTCGGCTAGGTCATTGAGCTTACTCTGCATATCAGAGCGCCGTTGTGCTAGTAGAGCAACATCATCAGCCAAATCGAAGTCGTTGAGATGCTCCATGGTGATAGGCTGCCAAAGCAGCACACGGTTCGGTACACGGTCAATTGCACCTACCATGATCTCGTCGATTACGATGAGAAACAACAACACACCAGCGACTACCCGGATAGGGTCGGACAAGGCTCCGTTATGCAGAACTCTGCACGTGAAAGCCTCATACTGCGCTTCGATGAGGTTGACGATTTTATCCGGGACTCCCTTGCGTCTCAGGGCGCCCCACAGATTCTCGTGATTGAGACGGGCGAAAGCTTTTTCGTAGTCAATGAATACCAAATAAAGGGACTCTTGGAATTCATTGACCTGCTCCAGGATGATGCGGAGCGTGACAATATTGTCCACACAAGATCTTCCGGCGCGGAATCCTGCCTGCTGCCGTCGGAGAGTCGCGTCGATCTTCTCCTGTATCCGATTCAGGATAACTTTGCACAGAACTTTGAGAACAATACACAGTAGCATGATGTCTCGCCAATTGTCGCACACAGCCAGATCCCCCTTCTTTGGGACCTTCACTAAGATGCCCTGCATCCAGTCGGCCGGAAAAGTCGCGGTGTCCCAGATATTACAGAATAGTTGATGCAACATTTGTGCGGATAGCATGGGGTCAGCTTTGAGGATCTCTGCTGATATGCGATCGACCCCTGGAACCTTGTTGGATTTCATGCTTCGGATAGCTGCTTCAATCTCCTGCAGTGATGGGGCCTCGGAATTGACGCGAGTGATGCGCCGCACCCTAGGCGGATCATGCCGAGATGTTGATGGCTGGTTGGCCGTCGAAACTTGAAGAAGTTGTTCGAAGTGCTCAAACCAGCGTTTCAGCTGGTCATTGGGGTCGGTTAGCAATTGTCCAGTCGTGTCCTTCACTGACATCCTCGGGTTCATCCTTGCTCCATTCAGGCGTCGTGAGGTATCGTAGAGGAGGCGTATATCGTCAGTGATTGCGGCTTTCTCCCCTTCGTCGGCCAGGGAGTTCACCCACGCTCGCTTGTCCCGTCTGCAAGAGCGCTTGACTTCCTTCTCTAGAGCCGAGTACCGTTGACGGGCTTCGTTCTTGGCTCCTCTGGTTCTCGCCCGCTCTATCGCGGCTTTTGCTTCTCTACGCTCCTCAATCTTCCGCCAGGTTTCATCTATGATCCACTCTTTCCTCTGGGTGCGCAGCTCACCCAAGTTGTTCTCGCTTGTTTCTATAAAGGCATTCTTGATGGGCGTCCATTGTTCTTCTACGCTGCCACCTTCTGGAACGTCCGCAGCTCGAGTTTCAAGTTCTTCAACAAAAGACCTTTTTACCGCTGGATCTTCAAGTCGGCGTGTGTGCGTTTGTGCGTAGGCGGAATTCGCCGATCAGAAGGTGATGGTCAGACGCGATGTCGGCGCTGCGTTTATTCCGGACATCAAGAAGGCTCCGTCTCCATTTTCGGCTGATGCAGATGTGGTCGATCTGATTTTCGGTATGTCCATCACGGGAAACCCACGTGACTTTATGCACTGGCCGATGGGGGAAGAGCGAGCCCCCGATCACCATGTCGTTATTGCCACAAAATTCTGCAAACAGCTCACCGTTCTCGCTCATTTCGCCGAGACCATGGCGTCCCATGACACGCTCATAGCCCGGAATCCGTTTTGATTTAAAATTTGATCACTACTTGACTAGCCTATTGGTCCTAAGCAAATCGACTAACGTACCCCATTGTAGTATAAAATCCAGTACTACACTATGTTTGTTTTGGTTCGCTATAAAAGTTTGACAGATAAAATGAGGGGTTAGTGGATTTTCCTATGTTTCGAGGGGTGCACCGATTAGCTTGGGACCGAAGATAGTACCAGAACTGAGCCAAAAACTTGAGCTCGTTTCTTCGGGACTTTCTGGTCTTAGAGTTACGTCTATGGTACTATCAACAATCAATACGAAACTAACGATTTTAAATTGGCTCACTACTTGACTAGCCTATTGGTCCCAAGCAAACGATTAACGTACCCCATTCTAGTCGAAATTCTAGTACTACGCAATGTTAGTGTTCGGCACGGATGGCAGAGGAGTTAAAACAAGCTGTCCCGAGCTTGTTTAATCACGCGAAGGTTTACTTACCACGCCGAACGGTTTGGATGGTACACCGTTGCCCTGCCGGGACTGCTGGAGCGAGTGCCTATTTTTTCTCGATTCTATCAAAGAACTGTTCAAGACGCTAAGACAGTTACTCTACTAAATTAAGAGACTGTTACAATAGCGTGGTTCAGATTTTGATAGAAAGAAAAGGAGTGCCTTTAGCATCAGGTGTTTGGACTTTGAATGTAACTGAGGACTGAACTTCTCACTAAATTAGAGATTCTGGTCTCATCAGTAATCTTAGTTTAAAACCTGATGAAGGTACTGGCTGGAAGGAATTCGGATCTTAACAGATCGACAGACGTTTTAAGACTAACGAAAACATTCAGTTTATTAAGTTGAAAATTTGCCTTATATAGGGGTTTAAGCCTAGAAAGATTTGTCTCCTGCTAAGATCTTCCTAACGTAATGTTGATAAGAATGAAAGAGACAAAAAGTATTCCTGATCTAAACTTATCCATCGTTCTCCTTCAAGATCATGTGATGCATTTTGGGACCAACGCAATCCTTCCAGAATAATCTCACATGTATGCATACGTCTAGGATGCACTTGACTCCTACGCAGCGCCTATACCAAAGCTAAACTGGTGAAAGCGTATAATTTCCCTATGCTGAGTTCATTGCCTGTTTTATGCTGCATGCACCCGTTGGGTACATCCTACTGAGCAAACGAGAGTGTACCGCATATGCGTTCTCTTATTACATAGAATTGACCTATAATATTGTGTCATTTTCGTTGCTCTCGTGTTCATTGAACCTGACTAAGCGAAGGGATGATGAAACAGAACAGCTGTTTATATTTGACTTTGAAATTTTACTTCTTTGCATCGTCTTGGGTGATTCGAGAACGTTCTTCAATTATTGCTAATTTATCGCATTCACAACATTCCGGCCCTCGTAAATCGACCTAGATTTACCAAAAATTCTTATTGCGATTAATAATATTTAATGTATGCCTTGTAATCTTAGCAGGTGCAATAATCACTTATTATAGTTTCAAACAAACTTGTTTATTTGTTATAATTAATTGTAAGTTATAATGAGTTCACTTTCACATCATTAATTTAATTATAATTGTTATAAACTTGGGATATAATGCATTTGATATAATTATTATTTCAATTATTTTTTTTTTTTATGATGATGCACACTTATAATTTTATAAGAATATAATGAAATGTAATACATATAATATTTTTGGATTATAATTATGCATATTGGTTAATAATAAAAAAAATATGGTATTTATTTTTTTTTTAAACCTCCTTCTTTTCTTATAAATGTCTTTTTTTTTAACTTTATGACGCAGATATGATATCTTATTGTTTTATTTTTATTTTTATTTTTTATTGCTGCAACCCATTTTATTATTACGATGATCGCTACTAAACGGTTGAGATAACCGGGTAGATGCTTCCTCGGTATGGATAAACCGAGCCTATCTCGTCGTCCAAAGGTGGTGCCGTTTCGGGTGAACCAGCTGAATCCGAATTCGTCTTGTTATCATCATGACCGGTCGTTGTCTTCTTGATGTTCTTTAGGGTGTTCCGATGGCTCAGGAATGATGTCATTGAATCCCAGAATGAAGCAATCAGCTGCCAACCAAATCCGTAGATATCGTAGAGAATTCTTCCGTGCATCAGTGTATCAACGACGATTACTTTGCACTGATAGACCATAGTTGAACCAACAATCAATACGAAACTAACGATTTTAAATTGGCTCACTACTTGACTAGCCTATTGGTCCCAAGCAAATCCAGAACAACATGTGAAAAGGGCATACAAGCTTTTTGTAAACAAACCTTTGTAGGCCCTTTTCTCACCAACCGAGGATCGCCCACGCAAACCAGCAATATCATCGGGGAGGGGAAAGTGTCCCCTACCCGGTGATGTTAAAGGTTTGCGTTGGTGTCATATGGGTGGCGAGAAAAGGGCATAAGAAGGTTTGTTTACAAAAAGCTTGTATGCCCTTTTCACATGTTGTTCTGGAAATAGATTAACGTACCCCATTCTAGTCGAAATTCTAGTACTACACAATGTTTGTTTTGATTCGCTATGAAAGTTTGACAGATAAAATGAGGGGTTCGTGGATTTTCCATGTTTGGAGGGGTGCATCGATTAGCTTGAGACCGAAGATAGTACCAGAGCTGAGCCAAAAAGTTGAGCACGTTTCTTCGGGACCTTCTGGTCTTAGAGTTACCTCTATGGTTGAACTCCTTGTATTCTGTTGCAGTACTTGAATAGGTATCTCAGTAATATATAAATTCTTTAGTGATGGCAGGCAAGATGATACGTCTATTAATGAATAGCTTGTCATATTAATTTCTGGATTTGCACAATCATATGCAATTGAGCCTTGCGTTTGTAAACAAATGGCGGAACCCAGAAAATAAATGAACATTAATACGACTAATGACCAATAAGGTGCTCTTGTGAACCGTATTTTCTTTGATGGTCTAGGAGTTGATTCGAGCATATCTCTCATCCTTTTGACTTTGTCAACATCAATCTTTTGACGTTCTCCCCACGAATTGAAGTTCAATTTAGCTTTTTCGACGATTGGCAGATCCACCTTCTCGTCAGGAACATCCCTTTCAGGATTCTTAATATATTCCTTTGGAAAAGGATTAAAATGCCTTTTTCGGCTTTTGCGTAGTTCTGCTTTCGATACTGGAACCTCGTTATGATGGTGTAACGCATGGTACTCCTCAGTGTCCTCTTTGTTCATTTCGTTTTGATCTTCTCCTCTCACATCTAAAACGACTACTTTAACAGATGGCCTGGTGTATATCCCTTTTTCAGTTTGGATTTCTACTGAACGTACTTGTCCATCTGCTGCGGCACGCGTACTAATGACTCTTCCTTGGAGCCATTTATATCGTGGTGAATTGTTGTCCGTAATAAGAACAATGTCATCTTTTTTTATTGGATTAACTTTAGCAGCCCACTTGTTTCTTTTTATTAAGGTGGGTAAGTATTCCTTTCTCCACCTATCCCAAAAATGTCGTGCATAGTGTTGCACTAACTTCCACTTATCTCTAGATAGTTCTCCGGCTAATGGATCGTATGGAGGTACATATTCTCCTGCCCGCCCGATTAAGAAGTGGAATGGGGTCAATACTTCGTCCTCGAAACTCTCCATTGGCATATGAGTTAGAGGACGAGAGTTTAGTATAAATTCAGCCTGTATTAATGCTGATCTTAACACTTCCAAGTGAGGCTTTCTGTTTTTGCAGGCTCGAAGCATTTCATACAAACAGTTTTTTATTATCTGTATGAGTCGTTCCCACACACCACCAAAGTGCGATGCTGCTGGAGGATTGAAAGTCCAGGATATTTCCATCGCTGCTGCCTCCTTGCCGCTCATTTTCTCGTTTATTTGGTTGACTAAAGATCTCATCTCTGCTTCTGATCCGACAAAGTTTGTACCATTGTCACTATAAAGGTGTGTAACTTTTCCTCTTCTTGCCTGAAAGTTTCGTAGGCAAACGATGAAGGAATCTGAATCTAGTCGTTCAGCAAGCTCGATGTAAACGGCTCGTGTTGTTAGGCAAGTGAAGATCACTCCCCATCTTTTCTCCGTAGATCGTTTAACAGCCACTTCAAATGGTCCAAAGTAATCCACTCCGGTATGTGAAAAAGGATGTGCATACATGTTGAGTCGATAATCCGGTAAAGCTGCCATTTGTGGTGGTACTGGTGCGGCTCTTCTATTTTTGCACTCTTGGCAATTCGCTCTGACGTTGTTCAGAACTACTCTAGACCTTAATATCCAATATTTTTGATGAACGGCTCCCAAAGTTACATTATTACCCTGATGTAGATATTTCTCATGATACATCTTTACTATTAATCTTGTTATATGATGTTTATTGGAGAGAATTATTGGTTGTCTACATGACAACGGAACTATTTGGGCATTTCGTAATCGACTTTGGGATACCATAACACCATGTTCGTCTAATGTTGGTGTTAAATTTGCCAATGAGCTATGTATGGTTAAACTTCCATTTCTGGTTAAGTCTTCCATTTCTTCTGTGAACTCGTCCCATTGTGCTTTTCTTATTAAGGCTTTCTCCGCAATCTTTCTGTCTGCATAGCTTATTCGTTGATCCATCTTATTTCCTTTTGTTTTGATCCAGTCGGCATACTTTTTCAGGATGCTTATATGATGAACTAATTTATTCCAATCCGAATATCGATGCTCGTGGATAAACTCGAATTCTGGGTCGTCATACGCATGAAACATGACAACGTCTCTTATTTCTTCCTGAGTTTCTCGAGAAAATTTGGATTTCGGCCATTGATACTCAGGATTCTTTAAGAAGGAAGGCCCTGTTATCCATTTGGACTCTCCTTTTAGTTCTTTAGTTCCTTCATCAGCAGGATTTGAATTAGTGGGAACATAACGCCATTGTTCCATTTTTGTACTTTCAAGTATTTCACCAATTCGATAGGCTATGAATGGCTTATACTTTCGATGGTCGGAGTAAATCCATGATAACACTGTTTGAGAATCAGACCAAAATGTACATACTGTTGGTTGGATTCTCAATTCTTGTTTGACAGTGTATAATAGGCGGGAGCCCAAGATTGCAGCTTGCAATTCAAGTCTTGGTATTGAGAGCTTACGAACTGGTGCCACTCTTGATTTTGCGGTCATCAGTTTAACGCTCATAGTTTCACCAGAACCTCCTACGCCTCTCACGTATATCACTGCAGCATACGCATATTCTGATGCGTCGACGAAGGTGTGTAGCTCAAATGTTTTGTAGTTTTTACTTAAAATCCACCTTGGTATTTTTATATTTGTGGCTGTCTGTATGATTTTAAGCCAATGTTTCCATTGAACGTTCAGATGATTTGAAATTACGCTGTCCCAATCTGACGTCTCCTTATGGACTTCTTGCATGAGTATTTTTCCATGGATTGTTAAATTTGATATCAATCCCAATGGATCGTAGAATCTCATTATGAAGGATAGTAACTCTCTCATAGTCGGTTTTCTACCTTCGTTCCTTATTTCCGGATCTAGACGATTAAGCTTTAACTGGAAGCTTAAATAGTTCAGAGTCGTGTTCCAAAAAACACCAAGGATTTTTTCATCCATCGCATCCTTGTCTTCTAAAATTCGTACAGTACCTTGCTGTACTCGATCCTTAGGTAACGTCGCTAGTAATGCTTTATTGTTTGAAACAAAGTTTCTTATATAGAATCCAGCATTATCGTGAATTTCGATGACGTCCTTTATTGTTGAACTGGCCTCTTCGATTGTATTGAAACTGTCGATGTAGTCGTTGACGTAGTGTTGTTTTACTACTGCTTCCGCTGCCTTGGGTTTTATGTCCTTATACAATGCAGCATTATAGTTTTTAACGACTTGTGCACAGGCTGGGGAGCAAGTAGATCCAAATAACATTACTTGCATGATGTAGACATCTGGGTTTTGATTTTCATCATCTCGAAACAGGAAACACTGCTTACGCTGGTCCATCTCGTTCATCCCTACCTGGTTGAACATCTCCTTTATATATCCGGCAGAGGCGATGGGTCCTTCTCGCCATCTTGCTAAGACGCCATACGCTGATGTTGTCGCATCCGGTCCCGTTAGGCTCTGAACCATTTGGTGGATTATTTTAACTTTTGGTTAAAATTTGACAGATGGAAAGTTATCGATTAACCCTGCTATCCGAGCGTGGTTACTTCTGACAGACAAGAAGTTAAATTTTGACAACTGTGGCTCGAAAACCGATTGATCAACAGCACGGGGATTTTCGAACATAGAAAATAACTTTCGAAATGTCACTTTTAACCACGAGTTAAATTTAACTCGGCAAATGCTTCACAGCCTTAGTAGCGCGGAATTAAAAGACACACCGTGGGTTTTTGCAGCTGCGTCAAACACTAATCTAGGTTTCGGAGGTTGCTTGTTTTTATTAATAACCACAAAGTGTGGGAGATAGTAGATGTCATCAGACCAGTCTCTAATTTCCTGTTCGGTTAGCTTTCGAGCGTAACCCTTGTCAATATAATCTTTAATGGTGTCGCTTACCCATTTCTTTAGACTGGCGTCTCCTTTTAATTTATTTTCCAAAGTTCGTAAGCGTTTATACGCGTTATTATAGCTCTCTGGAAACTGGAAGTTATCTTCCTTCCACAACAATCCAATTTCATATCTATTTTCTTTGCGCTTCAAGGTTTTGTCAATAATTTCCTGCGCTCTTAAAATTTCTGTGGATTGAGGCATTGTTTCAGGAATTTTGACGCCAAAGTCTTCAATTGAAAAATATTTATTCATTACCGTGAGCATTTCATCTTGATGCTGAATTACGCATACATGCTCTGGATTTACGATTTCCAAGTGGGTTTGGTTTCCAAATATTAACCATCCCAATTTAGTTTTGATGGCAATTGGATCACCATTTCCTGCCACTCTTCTTGAGAATGGTGCTAACAAATGGCTATGATTTAAGCCAATTAATAGCTGCGGTTGAATATTTCCGTAGCTCTTTATCGGAAGACCTCGCAAGTGTGGACATCTCTTGGTTAATTGTTCATAATCAAGAGATTGCACTGGAAGGTGCAGATCACAAACTGTTCTAACACCCTTGAGCGTATATTCTCTTTCTGATTCTCCCTTAATTCGCAAGCTTACACGCTTGCTATTTGTCTCTTCACGGGAAAAGTTTTGTGTCCACTTTAGTTTGAGTGGATCACTTCTGCCCTCTAAATGTAACTCTTCAGCAATACTTTCGTCTAGTAGCGTCAGTGAAGCACCTGGGTCTAAAAATGCGTATGTATTGACCTTATACGAACCGTTGCGTAAAGTAACGGGAATAATCTGATAAAAAATATTAGGTTTAGGTGCTTGATGAACATTTGACGTTCCTATCTCTTCCTTTGGAGTGGCTGGGTAAGAATCCTTAATAAATGTTGGATTCGATCCCTTACACACCAAATTCCTTAAATTATGTTCGGTACTTTTTCTGCTGAATTCGTTCCGTAAAACAGAATGTTTTGTATTTTTTTTTTGTTTTTACCAATTTATAGCAATCCAAATTGCTGAACTTCCGTAAGCTACAGAAAATCACCAAATACTGTAGAAAAAAATACTGAACAAAACTGTAAATTGTTGGAATTCCGCAATACTGTAAAAAAGTATGACGAATGTTCTGTAGAAAAATGTTTTACAGAAAACAAACGGTAGTGATGTGCTGGATTTTAGCAAAAAATACCGAGCAGATTTGCGGATTCCCTACTGTTATACTCAACCTTTGGCTGCCATTTTGAAGTTGTTCTTTGAATCTCCGGTGTGAAAAAGTATTTATTCAAATGTCAATGTCCGAAAAATCATGGAAATACTTCAATATATGACAACTTTAAGTAAGGGGTTCGAGATCTCTTCGGTAAGTACAGCCCGCAAGTACCGATCGGTCTATGTTTAAATTAATTTGCATTTTTTTTACATAGTGTACATCAACAGCTTTTACTATCGTCAGCCTTTTCCGGTCTACGTAGAGTCAAGTTTCTATGTTCCTCGAGGAATCACTAGCATAAAACCTTCTCAATCACCATCTCATGCCAACAAAGGAAAAAATAAAAGTTTTTTAACGTTTCAATAAATTATTTGTTGTTGTTTCCATCAAATACTGAAAAAAAACTCATCAAAATGCTATTGATCAGTTCACGAAGATTTGCCGCACTCTTCTCTCACCCGTAAGTTTTGACAGTTTTGGGTGGTTTGTTTTGGCTCCCATTCGTTGCTATCTCTTTTACTCAGAAGCAAAATGATAGGGAGCAAAAAGTGAGGTTAGGGACCGTGCACTGATCTATAACAAAACGTTCGGTAAACTTTACCAATCATTCAGCAATATTTACAGTGCGGTTCAGTAAACTTTGACAGCTCAAGAGTGAAGTTGAATTTACTGAACGTACTGTAAAACAAAAAAATTACCTAATCGATTACCGAATGTTCTGCTGTTCCATATTCGGTAAAAAATTACAGTATACTGTAAAAAAATCTTAGTGTGTATATTCGGTAAAAATTACAGTGTACTGTAAAAAAAATCTAAGTGTGTAGGAGATACATACATTTAGGCATTTACAACATTTTGAGATCATAGCGAGGTGTCGTGAAATGACAAAATCAAAGTCGATTGTCCGTTGAATATCGTCTATTTTACATCCGATCGGTAAAGCCTCGTGGCGTTTCTTTCATGATATTATGATTTTATTTCCTATAGTAAGTTTTTAATCTGTTCTCAAATTAGCTGTGTCCCTCATGCAACGTATGTCATATTCTAGTACCTGTTGTGCGACAAAGTCAGTGTGCTGCGCAACAGCGTCCACCGTTCTGCCCTCTGGCAACATTGTATCGCGCTTTTGTTTTGATTCTTCTTCGGTGCTTCGAACGATGATGATTGTCAAAAGTCATGTAAAATTTCCATTTTCCTCCCGTAGCTACCCTACTTTGCTGATGGTGTTTATTAATTCCGTTTTATTGCCAAATAATTGAATCTAATTGTTTATATTTGGGTTCAATTCAATCCCATCCTATTGGACTGTGTTTTGTGATAGTCGATGAGCGTGTGGTTCGCATGATAAGCGAAATATTCTACGACGGATTTTGCTCCAGTTCCAGCAGCGTTGCGTCAATACACGTAAACACAGCAGCATCATCTTCGGTCAGCAGTGCCTAGTGGGGGCGTAGTCTCGGATCTGGACAGAGCCGGTTCGGATAGCGGTTATGGATCATCACCACAATTCGGACTTTCGTCGAAGTTCGAACTCGCTGGATTCCGATTCGAAGTCAAGTTCGTTGAACTCCAAACACGGAATGGATACGATTGTGAGTGTGGTTGCTTTTTACGGAAATAATAATTTACATAATTCGTTGTATCAATTCAATAGGTTGCGAATGAATCTTCGTTTACGTATCTCTCCGGGGAGAACATGCAGGACATAAAAAACGACGTGTCGTACATTTGCCCGTACAGTGGACCGGTAGTTGGAACTCTGAACATTACCAACTACAGACTGCACTTCCGGTCGCAACCATCAACCGATAAGGATCCGGTAGTAATAGTTGATTGTCCTTTAGGAGCCGTGAGTCGAATCGAAAAAGTCGGAGGAGCCAGCTCCAGGGGAGAAAATTCCTACGGAATCGACATTTTCTGCAAGGATATGCGGAATCTGCGCTTCGCTCATAAACAGGAGAACCATTCCCGTCGAACTGTATTTGAAAAGCTACAGCTTTACGCCTTCCCATTGGCTAATAATCAGCAGCTGTTTGCATTTAATTATAAGGAAAGATTTCCGGAGGACGGCTGGACCGTGTACGAGCCAGTCGCCGAGCTTCGCCGGATGGGTGTTAACAGTGCCAACAATGACACCTGGAGGATTACGAGAATCAACGACAAGTACGAGATTTGTGACAGTTACCCTTCCGTGTGGGCTGTTCCCAAGACGGCAAAAGACGATCTGGTTCGGCAGGTAGCCAATTTCCGTTCCCGCAACCGTCTGCCCGTACTCTGCTGGATACATCCTAAGTCGTTGGCTACGATCACTCGCTGCTCGCAACCACTGGTCGGGGTTAGCGGAAAACGGAACGATGCCGACGAGACCTACATCAACTACATCATGGAGGCAAATGCTCAATCGGATAAGCTGTCGATCTTCGATGCACGGCCGAATGCAAATGCCATTGCGAACAAAGCTAAGGGGGGTGGGTACGAGTCGGAAGATGCGTACAAAAATGTCGAGCTTACCTTCCTGGATATCCACAACATTCACGTGATGCGGGAGAGCCTGAGGAAACTGAAGGAAATTTGCTTTCCTGCCAGTGACGACCAGAAGTGGCTTTCGGCGGTTGAAAGTACCCTCTGGTTGAAGCACATCAAGTGTATTCTGGCTGGGGCTGTTCGGATTGTCGATAGGGTAAAGCGAATTGAAGTTGTTAGTTCTTATCAACTTCTTCTGAGTGTGAGTGTGTTTTTTTTTTAATTTTGTTTCAGATCGAAAATATGCGCATGTCGGTCGTGGTTCACTGTTCGGATGGGTGGGATCGCACATCACAGTTGACGGCCTTAGCCATGCTGTTGCTGGATCCCTACTATCGCACTCTGAAAGGCTTTGAAGTGCTAATCGAGAAGGAATGGCTCAGTTTTGGACACAAATTCGAACAGGTAAGTTTCTCTCGTTTTAAAATATTAATGAAAAGTCAACCAATGATTGTCCCTCACGTAGCGCATCGGTCACGGAGACAATCACCACTCGGACGCGGATCGTTCGCCCGTATTCCTGCAGTTTATTGACTGTGTGTGGCAAATCACGAAGCAGTTTCCGCACGCTCTTGAGTTCAATGAATATTTTCTGATCACCATTCTCGATCATCTCTACTCGTGTCGCTTCGGGACGTTCCTCTACAATACGGAACGGGAGCGCGTTCATAATGGTGAGTACGCTTCGAGCTGGTTATAAGTTTGGACATGTTGTCGATTTTGATGGGTATCGTTTGAAAAACAATTTGAATACCTATGTCTCTTACTAACGAGTTTTTCCAAGCATTGATAGACGTGAGCATGCTCAGTAATCTCAACGAATAATGGTTATTACAGTTCTTCTTGCGATTCATTGTATGTCGTGTCGATTTGCAGTCAGCAGTGCAGAGTAGAGCGACAGTCAAAAATCTGCCACGACGAATGAGATCGACTCAAAATTGAGTCGAATCGACTCATAATTGCAAAAAGTGGAGTCATTCGGTTTATGAAAAAAACCTTTATTACTCATTTATGAAGTGAAGAAAAATGGTGGCGGTCTTGTTAGTTTTACTCACTGGTTCGAGATATACAGCGTTACATTTTCGTTTTACCTACGCGTTGAGTCAGTTGGCTCTGCTCTGGTACTCACTTCGATCCCAAGCTAATCGATGCACCCCTCGAAACATAAGAAAATCCACGAACCACTCATTTTATCTGTCAAACTTTCATATCGAATCAAAACAAACATTGTGTAGTACTAAAATTTCGACTAGAATGGGGTACTTCAATCGATTTGCTTGGGACCAATAGGCTAGTCAAGTAGTGAGCCAAATTAAAATCGTTAGCGTCCACCGGGTGCTAAAACTGCATCCGGGGGTGGGTGTTCTCGAACATAAAGATGGAAAAGGATGGAAACACACTGTCCGTTTCATTCGAGGGGGACGAAAGTTATCCGCTTTATATTTCATATAATAGATTTCTATAAAATTTGCTTCAAAATTTCGATTTTTTAAGATAAATTCTGTGAGCACCATACTCAGGACTAGAAATACTCAGAGGGAGAGATGGGCGGAGATAATGTTTTGAGTCAAATGAACTGTCAAAATCTTAGCCAATCAAACATTCCAATTAGAATTTTTCCGATGATTTCTTTTTCTTAGGCTCTGAACCATTTGGTGGATTATTTTAACTTTTGGTTAAAATTTGACAGATGAAAAGTTATCGATTAACCCTGCTATCCGAGCATGGTTATTTCTGACAGACAAGAAGTTAAATTTTGACAACCGTGGCTCGAAAACCGGTCGATCGACAGCACGGGGATTTTCGAACATAGAAAATAACTTTCGAAATGTCACTTTTAACCACGAGTTAAATTTAACTCGGCAAATGGTTCACAGCCTTACTAGAATAAATTTCAGAGTACACTGGAGTCGCTTTTTACGCGGGTGATACGTCCCGCTTAAAAAAAACCGCGTAAATTCCGGAATCCGCGTAAAAAAACCGCGTAAATTCCGAAATCCGCGTAAAAAAAAAACCGCGTAAAAAAAGACCGTCTAAAAAAAAACCGCTTAAAAAGCAACTCTAGTGTATAACGATAAACCGCGTAAATTCTGAAATCCGCGTAAACTAAAATCCGAAATCCGCGTAAAAAAAAAGTGCGTAAAAAGCAACTCCAGTGTATTGCAATCGAACAGAAATTCAATCACCTTTATGTTTTGTGTGCTTCTCAAATTCAACTAGTTTTTGGAACCAAAAACAATATTCTAACTCTATTGATTAATTGATCTTCGTTGGTTAATAAATGGCACCAAGAAATGTGCAAAATATTGCAATGCAATCAATTATTATTTTGCACGTAAATCGAATCAAAAATAAAAGTCATTTGAAATGCTAGCTTCTAGCAAGGGTTGCAAGATAATTTAGGAACAAATCCCTGCTGCCGAATTGTATTTTGTTTTCTCCGCCTATCTCTCCCTCTGAGTATTTCTACTCAGGACGGGAATCACCCAGCACTTCGGAGCTCCATACTTACGCATTGCCAGACCCCCTTCACTCTTTGGATTTTTTAGAGACAGATAACAGCGCCAAGCGGTTTGTGACGAGACAATGTTGAACTGTAGCGTTGGAAGAAAACAGGCACACCAATATCTATACATGTACGAACCCACACAACTGAGCGGACGGTACAGCGCAAATCAAAACACTAATCGGTGTCATCATTCATCGTCTTCATTCAGCTTCTTCTACTTCCGTTTGCGTTTGCTTTCACCGGCGTTGACAAATACTTCCTATGTTATAAAATATAGGAAAGTAATGATTATTCCAATGTCGTGAGTTTAAATACATTCTGAGCGGATCAACAATATTTTAGGTAAAAAAGGTGTTTTTCAAAGGATGATTTTAACGCACTGTTCGGAATTTGAATCAATAAGGTAAATCGCGCGATGATCGAGACGTTTCCGTCGGATAAGATTATTTTGCGGCCGAGTGTCTAGGAAGCTATGGAAACCGAAATGGCTCTTGATTTTGTTTTATGCCCTTATAGTATAAACCACCATCGCACTTCGTGAGTTGCCCCAATAGAACCCTTGCTTTTGGTTTGAATCAGTACAAATTCGTTCTATTATATAAAAAAAAAAGAAGTATACATATTCATTTTCTTCCGAACTAAATAAACCACCATCACACTTTGTGAGTGGCCCCAACAGTATCCTTGCCGTTGGTCTAAATCGGGTCAAATCGGTTCTAATAATTATTTTATATTCAATCAAGTAAACCACCATCACACTTTGTGAGTGGCCCCAACAGCATCCTTGCTGTTGGTTTAAATCGGTTCAAACCGCTTATAATTAATTATTTTGGTCATTGATAAAATAAAATAAACCATCATCACACTTTGTGAGGGGCCCCAACAGTATCCTTATTGTTGGTTTAAATCGGTATACACACATCTAATAATGATCTACATCTCTAGACAGCCGGCTGTTTAGAGCATAAATCGAAAATACTTATAAATAACTACACAAAACAAAAGATCGCATCACTTATCAAGGTGAATCCTGATCCAACGAACCTAACCCACTAACAAAACCTCCTTCCTGTGACTTTTGTGGGATGCAGAGGTAAACACGGTCCCAAAACAACAAAAGTCACACACTAACATTCCTTCCCTCTCCCACCTGATTGCAAGGACGTGGCCGGTGACGTTATTGATCTTTAAAGGTAGGAGTCACTGGAACATGTACACTGAGAATGGCAGGTTACTCCCAAGCCCCATTCAGTTGATTCTTTGTACAATTTCACTGGTTCAGATCAATCACGGAGTGCAACTATCGATACGTGCAGTCAGACTAAGCTAAGCTAAGCTAAGAAAGTAATGATTATTCCAATGTAATTTTTGAATAGAATGCGTGCTGTGTTAGCCAAAGAAGACGGCGTATTTTATTACGTTTAGCAATGATTTCGATACGTTGCATTTCCAGTGACTGGGGTGTTGGAATAATTCTTTAAAGCGAGTGAATGCTTTTCCCATGTTTACTTCTATGCTTATTAAGATTCTTTTGAGCACCAGCTCCGCAAATCATCAATTACTTAGAGATTTGCATCTTACTGATACCGGTGGTATATTGGAAACTCTTTCGCTCGAAAGCAAAACATATTACAAGCACATCATAATGCGCGCTTGGATGTGTGAATGTTTTCTCAAGTGTTTCTGTTGCATATAAAGTGGTATCTAATGATTGAAAATCGGAACAATCACAAACAAGTAAGAATCTTGCTATCGCAATATAATGATGATGACTTCGAGGATGATATCGTCCTCTTTCCTCGGCTGATCATAAACGTCCGCATTGACATCTATCATGCTGACACCTGTCAGTTACTGAGCCCAGCTGGTGAAGTTGGCGGGGAACTCCCAACAGTTTCAATGTACACTCAACAGATGGCACTGCGATCACATACGGGTGGTAATTATATGGCTTGTATGAGGAATTGATTAGTGGGATATCTTGTTAATTAGATATCTTTGGCATTGCGCATGTCCACACGTCTTACCTCGAGGTCAGGCAGCAATCGAAAGAGAACCATTCAACGATGTGTCTGACCGCCTCGCCACGATGGACTGGGCTAGTCTTCGAACGAGAGGTACAATGAGCCCACTCACAAATTCGAGTCGTTATGAATAATTACAAGCACCTGTCGATATTATCCGATTTCATTACCTATTCATCGATAATCTTGGATGTGGTAGAATTATCGAGCATTATGCTGATGTTGTTTTTAGTGTGTTGTGTGATGTGAACTGTCTCTTTCTTGAGCACCTGCTTTTGTGATTGTTGCATGTTCAAACTCTGGAAGCAACAATATTTGCCCGGAGATTTGGCAACAAAATTGATGGCCAAACGTGACCAAACCCAAGACCAAACGATAGGTGCCATCGATGCTGATCTTCACCGGATGCCTGAGATTGGGGAAGTCGGTTGAGGTCAGCGTTGCCAGGTCATTTTCAGAAAAATCTGCACCAGTTAAAATAAAAAATCTGGAAAAATCTGGAATGCTCCAAAAAATCCTGTTTTTAACATAATGCTATTGAAATCAAAGTGATGTGCTGTATCTCCCGTAAAAATCGGTCAGCATGATCATCTGGAATTTATTTAAAGTACTAGAATGGTATATAATACACATAAATTATATAAAGCAAATATTGCGCATTTCACACCAAATTTGACTAAGAAGCGCGTTTTCACATAGTAAAAAGTGTGATACAATTGCAAGTTTACGTCTAATCGTCTTGATGTCTTCCCGAGCAAAGCTGAAGATCAAATTGAAATCAGAATTTGCTGTTATGATGTAACTTATTTTGAATACTCCAGTTGATCTCATTTTGGTTGACTTAACGGTTAACACAGCAAAAATGAGAGCAAAATTTTACACTGTTGAAGCAAACGGAAAACTAATCCTGCTTTCAATGAAATCAATTTGATTACTGATTTTGCATTTATAATGTTTAACTGAATACGGGCCTAGAGTAAATGGTTACCATTCATGTTTCTCAAGCTGAAAGACTAAGGCTCCAATCTCACCGCGGGCAAGTTACGAATGACCTAAAATGTGTTAAACAAATCAGATAAACGATAATCATTAGTTCAACGACAGATGAATTTCAATTAAATTTTAAACAAGACGTAAACAGCAGAACTTCAAGTTAAGTTGCTTTCATTTAAAACGTATTGACTGCATAATGAAAGCAGAATATGATATCAGACTTATGTCGCAACATTTGTAATCAAAATGAGTTTTCATTATGATAGGAACTGCACACTTTAATATCGATTTGCTTTCATTTTGTTAACCGACTTTGCTCGGGTTCAGTGCATTTATTCCTTATGATGCAAGCAATAAGTGCTCCGAAGACATCAAAACAATTTGACGGAAACGTGCACTTTTATCACACTTTTTGCATTTTTGGGACAGTCCAGTTTCAGATGCAATCAGCAATAACTTGTTAGCATTGCTAAATCATCCAAAAGTTGAAAAGTATTGACACAGTGAGCCCAAAAAAGTTTAAATATCCATTACGCAGCAGTTCAAAAATTGAATTAAATGTGGGCAACATACTGCAGAAAATATTTTTAGAATTGTTTTTTAAACTGCAATTAAAAATAAACGAGTGAAAAGCAAAGAACTAAGCAAATTTGATGGGATGGATTTTTTTTAAACTAATAGTCAATGTAGTCCTTACTATTTGATGCAGTACCAGAATATAAAGTCTGTATTAGTTCTAAACAATTCTAATATAACCCTGAGGTTGATCAGATTTACAATTTAATTCTTGACATCATACAACACACAACTCCCTCACTAGCGTGTACAGGAATCTTGTTAAGGAGGGGCATTTTTTTCTATGGTGCATTTAATCTGGGGATGGGGAGTACTCCAAAGAGCGTGGTGGATAGTGTCATCCACCCACAACTGTTTCCCTACTGTTCAGTTTAGCTAATTTTATTTATTTTTTGCTCCGGTGGTGGTTCATCTTCTGCAATGCAAACTGTTTTCAGACAGCCAATGGAATTGGCAATTTAATCTCATCGACGATGTCGATGATGATCGGTTCGTCAAATGGTTGCAATAGTAGGGCTTTAACCGAAATGATACTTAGACGAATTCTTAGTAAGACAACAAGAGACCAAGGTTCAATGGCAAACTAATACTCACTTTTTAATTAGGGAATCCTAAAGCTGTCTTTAAACTTTGTACAGTTGCGAAAAAGTCTAGCCTCAGAATTCCTTGAGGTTCCTTTCGAAATTTTTAGAACTCAATGAGATATTTTAAAATTCTTCTCAGAAATCCTCTGGAGTTATTTTTAGAACTCTTCTTGAATTTTACTCAGAACACCTTGGGTCTGAAATTTCCTTAGAGTTTCAGAAGAACTTCCTCAGTATTATCCAGAAATTATTCCCGGAATGAGCTAGAACTTATCGGTACTCCCTTGAAATTTTCCTCAAAATCCCTTCGGAATTTCACTCAGAAATTTATTTTCTCGGTATTCTTTTCGGAATTATCTTGAAATTATCTGTAGGATTCACTAGAAATTATTCGCAGAGTTTTCTTAGAATACTCCCCACAAATCTTTTGGAACTGTCCTCATAATTCAATATCCTTGACGTTTTCTCGGATATTTTTAGAACTCTTTTAAGAGCTCTTTTGAAATTCTTCTCAGAAGTCTACTGGAATTATACTTAGAATTCTTCATGACTTTTTTCTCAGAACACCTTGGAACTGAACTTCTTTAAGAGTTTCAGAAATTTTTCCCAGAATGTCCGCGGAATTCGCTTGAAATTTTGCTTAAAACCCTTTTGGAATTTCACTCAAAATTTGATTTTCTCGGTATTCTTTTCAAAATTATCTTGGAACTATCTGCAGGAGGCACTAGAAATTATCCGCAGAATTTTCTTTGAATTCTCTCCAGAAATATTTTGGAACTGTCCTAAAAATTCAATATCCTTGAGGTTCTTATCGGAATATTTCTGAACTTTTTTTTTCTCAGAACACCTTGGAACTGAAATTCCCCTAAAGTTTCAGAAGAATTTCCTCTGTATTCTCCAGAAATTATTTCCAGCATGAGCTTGAAATTATCTTCGGAATTCCCTTGAAATTTTCCTCAACATCCCTTTGGAATTTCATTCAAAATTGATTCTCTCGGTATTATTTTCAAAATTATCTTAGACCTATCTGCAGGATTCACTAGAAATTATTCGCAGAATTTTCATGAAATCAATCTCAGAATTTTTTTTTTCTTTTGGAACTGTCCTCAGAATTTAATACCCTTGAGGTTCTTCTTGGAAATCAAGTTTAAGTTGTCAGTCCATTCACCAAAACGTTGTAGTTTTTCTACCAGAAATGTTCAATAAAGCTTGCCCCTCCATTCACCAGAACTGTGCAATTTTTACATCAGGAATTTTCAATTCAGCTTGCCCCATCCATGCAGCAGATTGTTGCAAATCTTTCACCAGAAATTTTCAATACAAACTTGTCCACAGGTAATTCTACACCAGAAAATTTCAATTGACCAGAACGATGCAAATTTTCCACCGTTAATGTTCAATAAAAATTGCTTCTCCAATCATCTGATTGGTGCACATTTCCTTTTTTTCATTTTCCACCAGACATTTTCAATATAGATTGCTTCTCCTATCATCAGAATGTTGCAGGTTTGCCACCAAATAAAGCTAGCCCCTATTTTCAGATTTTTCATCATAAATTTTCAGTAAAGCAGCTTCCCTCCAATCATCAGAATGGTGCAGATTTTCCACCAGAAATTATTATTGAAATTTGTTTCCCTATTCAGCAGAACGATGCAAATTAAACACCAAACATTTTCAGAAAAGCTTTCCCATCCGTTCACCAGAACGGTGCAGATTTTCCACCAGAAATTTTCAATATAGCTTAATTTTAAATAAAGCCTGTGCCTTCATTTACCTGACCAGTGCAAGTTTTCCACCAGACATTTTCTGTTCATTTCATTTATCAGAGTGATTCAAATTTTGCATCATAAATTTTCAGTAAAGCATGCTCTTCATTCACCAGAACGGTGCACCAAAAATTGTCAGTGAAGTTTGTTTCACCATGCACCTTTGTGGTGCAATTTTCAGACTTTGCCTCTTCATGCAAATTTTCCACCACAAATTGTCAATGAAGCTTGCATTCATCAGAACGATGCAAATTATGCACCAGAAAAATGAATAAACCTTACTTTTACATTCACCACAGTTAAGGCAAACTTTCCACTAGAAAATTTTCAGTTAAATGTGCACCTCAAAATTTTTGGCGTGATTCAATTTTTCCACCAGAGTTATGATGATATTTTCACACCAGAAATATTTAATAAAAAGCTATTTTTTCGATTTACTATCATGAATTTTTTCAACCTTAAATTTACTCTCTTTTTTAACCTTGAAAAAAAAATGCACCAGAAATTTTTTGTATGCACCACTCCACTGTGGTGCAATTTTTTGACCAAAAAATTTCATTGAAGTTTGTCCCTTCATGCACCTTTGTGGTGCTATTTTCAGGCACCATCTCAAAGAGTTTTAAGTGCTCTTATATTATGAAATGAAGTTATTTTACCTTCAAATCAAGTTATCAAGAAATCAAGTTATTTCATGTCATAATTTTGTAAATGTGGAAATAAAAATCTTATTTATAAAAGGCAATTGCCCCACCTTGTCCCACCCTTTGCACGCCAGTGTACTCCCTATAGACCTGTAGCAAATATATCATATTAACAATATGATCCATTCATACCTTTTCCAAATGTTGCAATGGCGACCCTCAAAATATTGCTTCACGCACCATCTAGCGTTGAAAAAGGTCAGCAACAATCATTCAATTACAATCGAGGGGTGCGAATATAGCACTTATTAGAAAAGTAAGAGCCAAATTATTTTCATTAATTACATTGTGTATTGTGCTTTAAAATTTATCTGACATGTCACTGTTGTCATCAAAAAAATAAAATGCTGAAATACATTCATTTGAAATATTAAACAAATGTTCATTTGGTTTACCCCTCGTGACGATAAACAAATACATTGGTGGCCTTTTTGGCCACAGAGGTGCTTTCATCTCTAAAAATTCGGTTCGCCAGCTAAGCGAAAGAGTGGATCATATTGTTAATATAATATATTTAGTTGAAGATGCTAATTTCAAATAACAGACTGTAGTGGTAATTTTTATACGATAGATGGAGTAGATGAAAGCATAGAGTTGATAGTTCCGTTAGAGTACGGCAGTGTGAAGATTGCATATAGATATTAGAATAGCGAGCTAGGACAACTTTTAAGGAAGGTACAAATCAGTTTTTTCATCTCTTTTTATCAAACTCCCCCTTTGGAGAGGGATGGTGAGGGGTGTCCCCCCCCCTGCCACCACTGGCAAAAAGAGATGAAAACCGACCCGCTCAAGTACCAACGGTGTGTTTGAAACAGTTCTACCGATTTTTTTACCGCACTTCAGTTGTTATTTGAAGGAAGGCATTCAGTCGTAGGTTTGGAAATTGCAACTATTGTTTGCCTGTAGCCAATTTTATTTTGAAGCAAAATTCACCTGGCTGAAGTGGGAATCAAAGCCTAACATCGTGGTACTCACAAAAAGCTTACCTAAACTACGGATAACTCCATTATTCGCATGACCATTACGAATTTAAAAATTTTAGGCAAAAGAATAATGCTATTATATTACTAAAATGAACGTCTTATAGCGTCAGGATCTTGAAATTATTATAAATTCCGGAATTTCTATTTTTCCTGGGTCCCATATGAACATTTTTGCTGGTCTGAATTTACTTGGAACTCTTCATAGCATATTTTCGCCCGTTTTTTGATTTCCATTTGAATGATCCTAGAATTTCCTTGGTGCACTCTTCAGAATGACCGACACACTCTTCTCATAATTCCCTTTGAACTGCTTTGTAGGTAAGGTCAGAATTATTTTGAAATCCTCTTCAGTATTTCCTAAGTACTCAAGTACTTTTCAAAAATGGCCTTGAAAGTCTTAACATTTTATTAAAATGAATCTCCATAGAAACATTGGACATAGTTCCATTGAAATTATTCTAACGATCAGCATAGTCCTTCAGTTTCATCATAAAAATTTTCTATAATGTCTCTTCTGGGTTGTATTTCCTATATTCATATAATCTCCATGCAATTGTCATCAGAGTTGATCAGACCAGAGGTTGCACAGCCTGAATATTTAACACTAGACAACGGACAACACACCACACTCAGTGGGCCGGTAGGGCAATTTTCAGGTTGTCAAAATTTGCATCGGCTGGAGCGCGAATCGAACCCTCACTTCGTGGCACTCACAGTACGCCTGAACGACCACGAAGCCCAAAAAGATGGATGGAACACTACTCAGAATTAGCTTGAAGTTCTCCTCACACTTCACGGTGAACTATTTTCAGAATTACCTTAAAATTCCAATAATGTCCAACGTTGATGGCCTTTAATAATTAAATGAGTAAGTTTGGATTTTTTTAGAGGGTAAATCAATTGCAGTGATATTTTTAAAGCAACATGTTTAAACAATCTGGGGAAATCTGGAACATATTTAAAAAATCTGGAAATATACGTGGTCTGTCTGTGTATCTGGCAATACGACTAAACATCTGGAAAATCCAGATAAATCTGGAATACTGGCAAAGCTGGTTGAGGTAGTGATGGAAATCAATAATGACCTTGGAGATATCCGAGAATTCCCATTCGTAACATGCGTTTCCGCACTTCCTATAATGTGTGTAATGCGCTATACTATCACCTCAACATTTCAAGAGCACAGCTGCCGCAAAACATATAACAATGAAGCTGGAACTGAAGCAAACAGGGAGTTTCAATTTCATGAGCGATGTCAAAACTGTATCCGAAATTTGTGCTCTAGAACACTTGAAGTGATGGGGCATCTCAGCCATCATCAGGCAATTTGTGAACTCTTCAAGGAATTACCATAAATGATTTTTGAACAAACGATTTTCGAACAGATTTATCAGCCAACAATAATGGATCAGCAAACTTGTAATGACCTTATTTTGCAAATTGAAGCACGCCCACGCAAACCAATTCCACCATCGAATAGGAGAGAATTTTCCCTAGCCGACAATGTTGTTGATTTGGCAAGCCGAGCTTCGATTTGCGAGAAAAGAGCATTACAAAATTTGATTACAAAAGCTGATCCGCCTTTTTGAATTGTTGGTTGAGATTTCACGGCGTTCCTTTCTTATTCATTCTATGTGATGATTGATAGATTCCATTGGATTATCACTTAAAAACTATGACTGCGATATGGAATGATTTCTATCGTAATTTCGCATACTTAGTACTTGATAATACTTTGCTTCGAGCGTGGTTAGCGATAGATAAGATGTATATGAATATTGTCTGATATATTTCATGGTGAAAAACTGTTGATATGTCATGGGTGGGAACAGACATCTAGAAACTAATGGAAAATCATATAAGTTTTTTTTTTGTTTATTGATTTATTTGATAAGGCTCAACCGAATTAACTTTACAGAGCCGAGGATTCGTGGTCACTTTACAATACATCTTAAAACTATAGTCAAAAGGTACAACACAATAAACACTTTATCTTCCGCTATCCAAAAAGCCTCCTCCATCAGAACTGGAGCCGCTTCCAGTAGTTTCTTTGTATAGCATTTTTGTGGATGCCAACGAGGGTCAGAGCGCGTCCATTGCAACAATGGACGCAAAACGTGGTCAGCACTCACACACTCATCACGAAACGGTTGCTTTCCAAAGTCGACGACGCATCGACTGAAAGAACTGCTGATGAAGAACGATGAGGAGGACCACACAATGGTTGCTGCCGAGAAAACAGACGATCCCGTAGCACACATCGAGAGTGGCTTGGTTTTGTCGGCAGCCGAGTGAACACTGATCATATAAGTTTGCACGATGAGAAAATTCAGTAAAATATACCTGTTTTCATGATGAATATTGCTCCCTAAAAGATGTATCTTATAAGATAATTATGTTTATTTTATTGGAGTTGCTTTTAATGATTTTTGACGTTTGTTGATATGTCGCGTGTAAACAGACATGTAGAAACTATTGGACAGTCATTTAACTTTGCAGTATAGGAAAACATGTATGTATATCTCATTGTAATAGCTTCCTTTGATTTCGTTGTAATAGCTTCCTTTGATTGTAAACAGATCTATCCCAATCATTATATAGTCATATAGATATGCCTTTTAAGAAATCCAACAGCAAACATTTGTTTTGGCATATTTTTCCGGGATAAATATCGCTCCCAATAAAAAAACATCTTACATGATTGTTCTTTATAAATTATTGAAACAATTTTCAACGATGTTGTCGTACACTCATTAAAATGATTAGTCGAACTATATATAGCTAACAACAATTATTATACTGTATTGAATAATCCTTGTTTGTTATTGTTCCATAAGATAAGGGATTCCGGAAAAGAATGTATTGAGATTGAAAAAAATGGTTCTACTCCAATATTTACTTTGCTAAGATTCTAATTGTAAGCCTGCTACACACACTTAGAAATTATCGCCGACTTCGCTAATTTTTACCGAAATCTGAACAGCTGAACTGTTCGGTAAAAGCTACTTTGAAACTAAATCTCTACTAAAATGACAAGATTTGAACATTTAAACAAGGTTGAACATGTTTTGAAACTATTTTCAAATCCAATTGCCTTTAAAATGAAGGTCAAAGTTTTACCGAATGTTCAGTTGTTCTGATTTCGATAAAATTTACCGAACACCGAAACAAAATCTTAGTGTGCACGGCTAATTCAGATTCCAGCACTAGTACTCGAACTTCATGAACCAGTTCCTTGAAATCATATAATGTAGTCGTCGTAGGAGCATTAAGCAAGATTTGAATACACGACACCACCGAAACGGAGCATAAATTTGTCAGTGCTATTTTTCTTCACTCTAGCAAAACGAGCATAACGTTGCACTACATTCCATGTCGGGAGAGCTGTTCTTACTTCATGCTAATTGAACGAGCTCAATGTTGAAATCAGCCGTGGCCCAGTGGAATCGAGCGCAGACACCGAAAGCATCACACCTCAACAGTTCTTGATCGAATCCCAAATCAGCTACAATAAAAAAAAGACAACTGTGAAAACTCCCCACTGTCTGATGTCTATTTTTCGATTTATTTTTAGAAATCGATTAAATATATGTATCAAAAGAAGAAGTAAATTTCATGTGATTTTCACATAAACTTTAATTCGATTGATTTATGACACATATATTATATTGTGGTGAAAAGTAAAGCTTATGCTTATGGGTTGCAAATCCATTTCAGTTAATTATTATAATTTGACCGATTTTCACTTATCATATGACGATCATATAAAAGTTACCAAATTATCAGCGTTGTGAATGTATCAGATATTCATATAGAATTTACCTGACACATTTTCAATCATATCATTTTCATTGGATTATCTTATAGCGCAAATTTATTAGACTTCCACATAACAGGAATATGTCATATTGGTTCAGTGATAGAGAGCCAGCAGTAACGCCAAATAGACGATCAAATGCTTTGTTTACAAAAGCTGATACGTCCCTTTGAAAAAGTTATCGAGATTTCTTTACAGAGCTGGAAAAAGGGCCTATCTGCTTTGATCGATTCTCTTCATCGACTTTCTCTTTTGATTACCACGGCTATACAAACAGTTTTCGAACTATTTTCGCCACATAGCATGATAAAGGAGGTTTTTATCTATCGTCCAAATCGTCAAATACAACAGGGAATGTTGTTGAAGAGAAGTTATTAACGAAAGAGAAAATCGATGAAGAGTATCGATCAAAGCAGATAGGCTCTTTTTCCAGCTCTGTATAGATTTACGCCAAGGGAGGGAGGTGGCTGTCAAATATGAACAATCGTGGCCTACCTCGCATAACTGGTTCCAAATGTAAACAAGCCATAAGAAACCTTCTTCTTCTTCTTATTCGCATTTCAAGCTTATTGCTTAGTGCATATTAGCTTATTGCGTGCTCTCAACTTAGTGTTCTAAATGCACTCCACAGTTATTAATTGAGAGCTTTCGATGCCAATTACCAATGCATGAATTTGTGTATTGTGTGGCAAGCACAATGATACTCTATGCCCAGGGAAGTCGAGAAAATTTCCAACCCGAAAGATTCCCTCGACCGGACCGGGAATCGAACCCGCCGCCTCCGGCTTGGTAATACCGTGCCTTTACTCACTAGGCTATGAGGCCCCTCCATAAGAAACCTACAGGGTTTGTTTACGTTTGGAACCAATTACATACAATAATGATCAGTAGGCTGATTTGACAGCACGTCCCCCCAGATTTACGCGCGCTGATGCGAATGTCATCAAAATTCCACCTGAACTTTGCATTAGGTCCTTAGTAACATTCACTGATTCTTTTCGTCGAATGTTCAGCTTGAATTTGGCAAACAAGTCTCGGTTATCGCGCTAATTCTTCGATGCAATCGTTATATATATTTACATTATTTGACAAATCTCAGGTAATCATAACAGCTGCTAAGAGGAAGAGGAGACAACTGGCTTCTTTTTGTCTGTGACGTGTTCTTCTTCTCTCTCGGAAACGACCGTGCAAAAACTATTTCATTATGGGCGACGCAGTCAAAATAGATTCCCTGTTGTAAAAATTCTCGCATTTCTATACGTTCACCCGACCCATCAGGCGCTGGTTCGCGTTTGACAGAAAATTGGTTCAAAAAAGGCTCCCTATTTTCTCCTCTTCCTCTTAGGACAGCAGTAGGTCTCTTTTATTCATTCCAATTGTTTTCAATAATCAAACGTCATGATTACCTGGATTTTGTCAAATAGGGTAAATATTTCCATTGTTCGCACCAAAGAATATCGATTTGGTCGATTTGTTTTGGTTGCATAATGGATCCAATTTTTTCAGATTTTAATTTTTTTAATATCTAATTTCTATTTCCAGTAATTCAATAATAAAGTAAGGCTTGTTCTCGAGAAAAATGCACCATTTTTATCCGTGTGTATCATTTTTTTATTCGTGGGTAAAAATTGATGAAAATCTGGGTATAACTAGTTTGGAGTGAATTGTTTACATGTGCAAAATTTCATAACAATCGGTTCAGTGGTTATTGAGATGTCATCGAAACAAGAAGAAAATCGCCGGAGAATTTTGCGCGCCGACTGCGACCATGAGATGGATCGGAAGACAACTGGGAATCACCCATACAACTGTGTCTCGGGTGGTAAAATCGTTTAAGGAGTCCCAGACGACCGAGCGGCTGACCCTGTGAAGGCCCGGAAGGTGTTGGATTATTTCAAGCGTAATCCGAACCTTTCGATTCGCTACGCGGCTCTGAAGGTAAAGTGTTCCACGTGGTTCGTTCAGCAAACCGTGAAGGCACCGAACCGGCGTGATCAACAAAACCCGGCGGCCAAATCCCGCGCAAGGAAGCTGTATCGAGAGTGGTTAACGAAACCGATGTGTGTGGTTATGGATGAGGAAACCTACATCAAGGCAGACGCAAAGCAGATACCGGAGCTGGAGTTCTACGTTGCCAAAACACGGTTTGATGTTCCGGAAGACAGAAGGAAAAAGAAAGTGGACAAATTCTGGCAGGCCATATGCCAATGCGGTAAACCGAGTAAACCGTACATCACAATGGGTACCGTCAACAGCGAAATTTACCACACCGAGTGCCTCCAGAAGCGTCTGTTGCCCTTCCTGCGGTCCCACGAAGGCGAGACATTATTTTGGCCGGACCTGGCATCATGCCATTACGCGCGATCGACGTTGGATTGGTACAGGGACAATAACGTTGTTTTTGTACCAAAAACCGCCAACCCCCCAAATTCACCAGAGATTCGTCCGGTGGAAAGATTTTGGGCCATAATGAAGGCCAAAGTTCGAAAATCGTCCAAGGTGTTTGAGAACGAGCTGGAGTTGAAGAAAGAATGGATGAAAGTGACCAAAAAGGTCGGCTCCACCATTGCACAAAATGTAATGAGGGGTCTTAAGGGAAAGGTGCGCGCTTTCAGCGATGGAAAGGAAATTGAATAAAGTAATTATGCCGAAACATAATCCACATGTATTAGTTAATTCCCTGAAAGTTTCAAGAAAATCCGACTTAAAATAAATTTTTGGCGAACACTTTTGTCTTGTGCATTTTTTTTTTTCGAGTACAGGCCTTAGAATCATTAAATTGACATAGAATAATAAAGATTATGATAATTCCAGAGTAAAAATATTTTTGGAATTGCTAGAATTACTATGTTTTTAATTATCTTTAAAATTACCAAATTATTTTCCAAGCAGTAGGAATTACTGAAATTACCAAGGGGTAAGTCACTCAGCACATTGTGCCGAAATTATATTCGGCAAAGCTTGGGAACATCCATCGGCACATTTTCAGCATACCTTCGGCACGATCTCGTAGGCATTAGATTGTTGTAAATAAAATGGGACCACTGCTGGACAACTGTCATTGAAGTTGTTCAGAACATTACGTGCTGTTTGACTGTATGCTCAGGAACATCTTCTAATTGAATATACCAGAGGAACTCAGACCAGCAGTTCACTTAAAGATCTAAATACGAAATGTAGGTTCCAGAGTGGGCTGAAGAGAAAGAGGCAGTTGATCAGACCTAATTAGTACCCTTAATTAAAATAATGCTGCATTTCCCACAAAACAAACTAAAGAAGTCTATTCATCACCGTCTATAGTCGGTCTCCAACAGTGCTCCCCACCGGTTCCAACTCTTTCCGGCCGAAAGGCTAGGTTTCTGGTCTGCCTTTGCCTTTGGTTTGGCATTATAAAACACTAAAACACAGGAGTTTTATTACCCTATGGATCACAAAAACACCGAAATTTCGCACACTCGCCACTTCCCGCGTCATCCTCAATCCGATTTATCCTTGCGATTTCAAACCAAAACATTCAAGGTGTCAGAAATACCGGGTTGCCGGGATGGGTGTTTTACAAACAAACGCAGCTTGCTCTATGACCGGCACAATCGACATACTTGCGGCACACTGACAAAAAAGATGACCCAAGATTGGTGTGCGGAGTGACCTACCCCTTGGAAATTACCCACAATTTTTTTTATTACATTGAAATTACTGAGTAATTCTAAATTCACTAATTATTTTCATAATTTGTGTAAATTTTTGATTACCGATCACCTTACAAGCTTGGTAGAATTCCCTCGGTCAAATCGTATGGAAAATGTTCGCTTTGGATACATGGCAGCACATTGACAGGTCTATAAAAAAGCCCTACAGTAAAAGTATGGACGTCTGTTAAAAGTTGTTCCAATCGAACCGTCAAAATGCACCGCTTTGTTCGATTGGAACAGCTTTTTCAGTTTTGTGGTGACAGTCGTCCATTCTTTAACTAGAGGGCTCTTTAGCCTATAACTATGACCGTCTGTAACAGTGACAGTTCGTGTTGTTTGTTGGAAAATGCATCGCACGTGTAATTTGATTAAAGATGTAACACAGTGTAACCAAATAAATTTTAAAATTTTCCCTTGATTACAAAAGTCTGTAAATAGGGGAATTTACGTATTCTAGTCAATCTAAGCAGCGTCCGAACTTCTATTAGCGATTTCTCAGCGTCACACACATACATGACAGGTTTGTTTGTTGACATTTATCTGCTGCTTGCTGTTCTACCAATTTCAATCGACAGAATTGATCAAAACGGGTTGAACATGTTTTTACAACGCTCCAAACTTCTCAGGTGAGTGTGACTATTGTCGGCAGTCTCTTTTTCTTCGGCACCATTTCCATTTGAACTGCGTGTTAACCAGCTGTTCTATTATCGGCAACTCGAAATCAGCCGTATTTTGTAGTGTGTATATTTCATTTAAAGAAAAATATGGCAGAACAGGATTGCACAGTCGTAAAAATGTAATCAGATTGAAGCTGAAAAGATAAGGAATCGGCTTAATATGTTCAGCGAAGAGTTTTGATGGGAAAATACAGTGAACTTAACGTTTCAATTTCGGTTGCCGAAAACAGTCAATGGGTGCCGAAGCCATAATTTACCCTATCTGTGAAAAAATTAAAAATTACAGACTTTTTAATTTTTTCACAGATATGTCTGTAACGAAAAAAATGTCTGTGAAAAAAATAAAAGTCTGTAAATTCACAGACATGTCTGTAAACTGGCATCTCTGCTGATCCAGAAAGTGTTTACTCTGACGATTGAAAAATCAACATCGATTTTTTCTTCCTCTCATCATTTTATATCTAGATATAGCTGGAATTATGGCGTAACAGCTTTTGTAAGCAATGGCTTCCCTCGATGATTTCTCGAAAGGCATTACTCTCCCTGGCAAATCAACATTACCATCGAATAGGGGAAGACTTCTCCTACTCGATGGATATTTTGGTTTGTGTAGGCGTGCCTTGAGTTGCTAGAAATCAACGACAGAAGTCATTGTTTACAAAAGCTGTTACGCTCTAATTCCAGATCTATCTAGATATTCGGCATGTTCGTTTAGGCCAGTTTAATCCGGAATGAAACACTCAAAGAATAAATCACATATCCAACGGAAAATATTCATTAGAATTTCACATAACTTTCATGTAATAGGGGAAATGACGGCTTCGGCATGCCAGACTATTTTCGGCAACTCAAAATGAAACATTATTTTCACTGGATTTTCTTACGAAAACACATCGCTGAATGCATGCAAACCATTCTTTATGCTTTCAGCTTCAATTTGACTATATTTTTACCACTGAGAAAAAGCAATCTAGAAAGGTTTTCTTGAAGTGAAACACGCGCACTACAAATTGTAGCTGATTTTGAGTTGCCGATAATAGAACAGCAGATTTACATGCAGTTCACATGGAACGGTTGCCGAAGAAAAACTGGTTGCCGATAATACTCGCTCTCACTAGAGAAGATTGGAGCTTTGTAAAAGCGTTTCAAAACAGTTTTTGACAATTCTTTCGACTGAAATTGTTAGAGCAGCTGGCAGCAAAAGATTGTAAACAAACCAATACTGCATATGTGTGTGTTCCTTAGAGAAAAAGGCTATAGAAAGAAGGTTGCTGCTTAGGTTGCCGAGAATACGTAAATTCCCCTATCATAATTGGGAATTGCACCACAAAATCACATGAACCTTACGTGTCAAATGAAATTTAAGTGATTTACCATACAGAACTCTTGTGATCACATGAATGTTATGTGAAATACAGATAGATATCATTGGTTTTGTTAATGGAAAAATATTATGTGCATTCCCAATAGAAACTACATGAAGACCTTTATCCGTGAATGGTACAATTTCTGACCACGTTTTGAAATTACCGTTAGCTTTATAGTTTATCCTGCTCAATACGAACTGTTGTTTTAAAACTCACAAAAATTTGCTTGAAATTAAGTTATCTATAATTTTGTAGATGCGAGCATTCCTTCGTAAAATTTTGTGTTTTCGACCATAGTTCCCCGAACAAGTCACTAATGACCTGAAATATGCTAATGTGACTACCTAAGTAGGTTACTTCCCGAAATTGTGAAAACTTTTCTATGTCAGTCTCGATGATAATGGAAAATAAAAACATTTCTATGGCCACGCGATACATTTTTCATTTTTCATCATTTGCTTGCCCTGGGGTCCAGATTTCGAATTCGCTATTGTGTTGACCGTGAGAACACCATTAGCCCGAGCACGCATCCCACACAAATTGGATTATTGTTTGTCGTCACCCAACAACGACGAGTCTCGATCGGTCAGCAAAAAACAAAAAACCCTTCCCTGGTTGGTTTGTTTGTCCTGATTTGTCTGTAGGTAGATAGTAGGTACCTTTTTGTTCTGACGGTGCTTTACGTGCAATGGAATTACATATACCTACCTGGCGTAGGCTTCATTTGACAGATCATACTCCGCTCCGCTCGCTAACCAGCCGGCTACGCGAGGAGGACCCTACCTGAAAATTGTTTAATGAGTCAGTTTAGTTTTTGCACCGTACGAACAATCCACCGTACGATGCGCACTGTGGGTTGTCTACGGATGAAACATGGTCCAAAAGCGATTCCGCAAAATTCTAACTTTCCGCATGATTTAACGTACATCGTTGAGTTAAACTTGATTTATATTGATTCCATCATTGCGACAAATATTGCCAATTACATTCACTATCCAAAGCCGGTCCCATCGCATCTCGGAAACGAGGCCAATGAGACAACCGATTTCCCATTTCCCATCCCATAGCTCTAACCCAATCTCATCCTCTCGTCTCATCTCGTCTCGTCTTGCCTGTTCATTACAGATCTGAAAAATCGCACCGTCTCGTTGTGGTCGTTTATAAATTCATCCCACGAACAGTATCGTAATCCGCTGTACGGCGGTCGCAATATGGCCATCCAAACCGTGCTGAAACCGGTAGTTAGCATGCGACACATCCGCCTGTGGAAGGGCCTGTACTGCCGGTGGAATCCGAGCATGCGACAACAGGATCCGATCTATCAGCGCACCCGGGAACTGCTGGCCTTGCAGGAACAGCTGCTGAAACAGGTGGAGGAATGTCGACTGGAGAAGAACTCGCGGCCGCATCAGTCCACGCGGTTGACTTCTCCGCTGCATTAGGGAAAGGTGAGGATGGCAGTTTTCTTCATCGGATTGAATGAGTGGCTTCGAATTGGACTGCATGTGGTAGGTATGGGTATGTATGGATCCGGTCATTTCCGAAATAAGTAGTTTCCGAGAAATATTATATTAAATTAAGCGTTGCTCCCAGTTCCAATTGGGTTTTGATCGGCAATCAGGAGCGAAATGACGATGAGCATTCCCATAGCGCTTGAAGTCATACCTACAAACCAGTGTATCCAAAGTCTTAAGCGTTCCCGAAAGTGGAAAAGTTCAAGCAGCACCAGCACCAGTATTGTGTGCATTATTATAATTAACTCACTGAGTATATCGAGAGTGTGCGTATGTATGCGTGGTCGGGGAAATGGATGCTCGCCGAGAATGTATGAACGCTAAAGCTGATCATTAGATTTGAATTAGCGATAGGGAAGAAGTTTGCTCCAGTCTCCAGACACAAAGTATCCTTATATAACTAGCTCTAGTGTAGACGAGAGTCTAATAATAATAGTTCTCACAAACCATCACTGCGGGCGCTGTTTGCACTGAGGAAACGCCACGCGTCTATTGGTGAATTCGCAGCGCCATACGGCAGCAGCGAAAAGTTTGTAGTAGTTATTAAAACAATGTTATTACGTCTATTATAACCCATAACCCATTCTGTAACCTTACTATGTAACAACACTAGTATGCATAACTGACGGTAATGATTCTGCGAAGACGAAGAGAGACGAAGCACGCGTAATGTGTTTTAGTTGGTAAGAATCTGAAAGTATATGCTCTGCTCCAATGTATCCATTACCGACCTTTTTGGTTTTTTTTTGCAAGTCTGTTTAATAAAGACTACTCTATTTTAAAGAAAAGTAGCGCTGTAAATTTTCATTGAAATCCGAAACTTCTGCCACTTTTGATGACATTCCTTTTCTTTGATATAACCTCATGACCAGAAATGATTCAATTGGGATCATAAATTTTCATCTACATTTCGATTAATGCTGCTGATAGGTGCAAGGAACATTTTGAGACACTGTTGAATGGAGAGAACGAACTAGTTTCCAGCATTAACAGCATCGTACTAAAGATTGTAGCTGCATAGAAATTGCGTCCTTCAACAATTCGATTCCCTATATGGCCTATTGGCGCATCACAAAATCACTTTAAATAGAACACAAAAATAGCCACTTTAAATAAAACATAACAATTGCTAAATCGACCATTCCCCGTTGTCGGTCGTGTATGTCATTTTACATAGTAGTGCTGTTTTTCCACACACGAAAAAAATCAGACAAATTAAAAACGCTGCCATTAAAGCATTTTTTGAGTATTTTTTTAGTAGGATTAAAGACTGGAACGCGCAAAAATTGGTCGACAAAAAATCGTTTCTTTCAGTCAAAATTCATATCACAAAAATGTTCTTATTTTTTTTTGGTAGTTCAATTCATATATTTAAAGGAAAACATGTTCGTTTATTCTTTTGGTTTGCCAAATGCGAACTGCCGTGCCTTCCGCTTAACCCATTCCATTAAATTTTGCACAGTGATTTCATCTATAGATACTATAGATTCCATAGATAAGCGGAGGCACAAAATGTTGTATTGGCAGCCATGAAAAATAAATGATCTTACTGACATCCGTGAAAAAAGTTCATGCCATCATAGAGCTCTTCGTTGTGTTCAAAATGAAGTGCAAAGCCAATGTTTGCAACAATGAGTCGAGGAATGGTTTGCTTCATCTTTCCTTCTTCCGTTGTCCGCGAAATAAATCGGAATGTGAAGCGTGGAAAGCGTTTTGTGCTCATAATATTACAATACTTCTCCCTTTTTTTCTCTGGTCGGGACCTAACACTACTGCGACCAGTAAATTGATCTATTGTAGTATATCCCGTGTCCTTAGTTTAGTGCATGTCGTACTACTCCATCACTATTGAGAAATGATGAAGTATTCCATTTTTTTTACAGTTGCCACTCTTGCCTTTATCGCAAGGATCCGACTCTAATTGAAAGGTCCCGCTATTTATACCCTTCGGAGTGTTGAAACACCCTCCAAAGGCGCGCCCCTTTGTCAGTCAAAATTGGATTCCTTAGCAACAAAATTAAGGTATGACACCGATAATGACCATGCATCAGAACCCTAGTCTTAACCACTTCAAACTAGTGAACAACGAATAAAATATTAGGAACCACATATATGAAGACTAACTAGCTCATTTTTTTCCTTGTTTAAAGATCATCCTCGGTGGACAAAGCCGAGTCTTGTCACTATCAACAAGGCATAAAAAGTAACAAGGACTAAGATGTGTTCCTTGGATTACTGAAAAATCCTGTTCCCCTAGTTTGAAGTAGTCAGGAACTAGGGAACAACGAATAGAAGATTAGGAATCACATAGATGAAGACAACTAACTCATTTTTTCCTTGTTTCAAGATCATCCTCGGTAGACAAAGCCGAGTCTTGTCACTATCAACAAGGCATAACAAATAACAAGGACTAAGATGCGTTGGATTACTGAAAATCCTGTTCCGCTAGTTTGAAGTAGTCAGGACTAGGAATCGGTGGTAGATCTTACATCCCGTAACGTACCACGAAAAGGTGATCTACCCACGTTACGGGGCATACTTCTCCCTTAAACAACACCATGATGACGTAATACTGGTTTGACTACACTAACTGCCAGTTCGTTTGGCTACATTACACCTTGCCTCCGCTTATATATGGAATCTATAGTATCTATAGTTTCATCGACCTTATTCGCCGCCGAACACCAGTTAGATTTAAACTGCTGCTAGTTTTCCATGGATTTATTAGTTTTGTTAGATTCCGTTTGACCAACGCCCAAAACCGTTCGATAGGGTGGAGTTCTGGGCTGTTGGGAGGGTTGTGGTCTTTGGGTACCACAATCACGTTGTTCGCATCGTACCATTCGATTGCCTTTTTTCCATAGTGGCAGCTCGCCAAGTCCGGCCAGAACAGCACAGGTCTATTATGTTGCTTTAGGAATGGTAGCAGCCGCTTTTCCAGGCACTCCTGGACGTAGATCTCTGGATTGATGGTTCCGGTAGTAATGAAAATGTCGCTTTTTAGACCACACGTGCATATGGCCCGCCAGACGAGATATTTTTTTCGAGAACTTCGGTAGTTTGATGGTTTTGAAAATTTCAGCCACCTTCCCTTTACCTGATGCGGTATAAACTCCTGTCCCGGAAGCTGATTGAAATCCGCGTTCACATATGTTTTGTCGTCCATGACGACACAGTCGAACTTTGTGAACAGATTCGTATAAAGCTTTCGGGACCGTTGCTTTGCCGACGTGTTTTGTTTGTAATCTCAGTTCGCCACCTCCACCTTCTTAAACGTCGACAACCCTTCTCGTTTCATGGCCCGCTGTACAGTAGTATGGGAGACATTAAGCTTGCCAGCGACGTCCCGGATGGAGAGGTTAGGATTCCGCTTATATTTCACCGCCACCTTCTTCGTCGTCGCTGCCACGTCCGGATTACGATTGCCGCCGCTTTCAGGCTTCCTGGCGGTCGACAGACGCTCCCGAACACTTTTTAAAACGTTTGTCACGGTCGATTTGGCCACATCGTCATTTTAAAAACTGGAGAGCAAACGGTGAAAACTCATCATAGCAACCATTGTATATACGCTCAACTTCCAAGTGCAGCATTTCAGGTTTTTTTTAATGCATTTTCAACAGAAATACACCAATTTGAAGTTGACCAATTTTTGCGCGTTCCAGACTTTAGTTCATTTGTTTCCAACGTGGTTTCACTGTAGCAAGCACGGCGCGATCCGATCCTGCAGGCTTGAAACGAAAATCCCGGTTTATTCGCTCCTAGTAGTTTTTGAACAAATTCTTTGGCAGGAATTTTATACTTCGGTTGAGCGGAAGAGTGCCCCGGAAGAATGTAAAATCAAAAAGAAGTCGAAATTCCCTAAAAGTTCCCTGTCTGGCAAGCAATCTGCAGCTGTGGGCTGAAAAGCAAAACTTTCGTTACTTCTGGGACTATGAATCAGCAAATATACCAGAAGGAGTGTCTGTGGAAGAGACTACTACACTCAGGTCTTTTTTTACACGGGGGATACGTACCGTGTAAAAAAAAACCGTGTAAAAAAAAACCTACGAGATTTTGATTTTTCGCATGCTTAAATGTTTTTAAAAAATCGAATTTTGATGCCATTTGTAATTAAAGCATGATATGGTCCATATAGACATATTTAAAAAAAATCTGTATTTACACCAAAAATCGTGATTTTTTTTAAGTATGCCATTCGATTACCTATAGCTTGAAACGGATAATGTGATTGGAATCAAGTCGATAGGTTGTATCGTTGTCGAGAAATCGTTAAAAACGTACCGTGTAAATCGTGGAAAAAAAATCACGTAAAAAAAACCGTGTAAAAAAAGACTTCAGTGTACCTTTTCTAGAGCAGCATAAGGTGGATTGGCTATTCTGGCCGGACTTGGCAAGCTGCCACTACCCAAATTCCACCCAACAATGGTACAGCGAAAATGGATTCACAGTGGTTCCCAAAGAGATGAATCCGGCCAATACTCCGAAACTAAGGCCAATTGAGGAATACTGGTCAATTGTGAATCACATACTGATGAAAAAGGGTGGAACTGCAATTGACCTAAAGGATTTCAAGCGGAAATGGAATTCGGCATCCAAACAAGTGGGAATAGAGCTCGCGCAAAAGATGATCGTGCAAATAAAAGTTCGAGCCATGGCCTATGATGCACACCAAAAAATTCTGAATTTTACTGGCGATGTAAACATCCATGCATGCAAACATTCATACATGTAAACTTCCTTTTCACGTAAACTAGCAACTTGCAAGAAATGTTGCAAACAAAAGTGGACAGTTGCATACAATATATGGGATATTGCATGACAAGTCTCATAAATTTACACGATCTATAATCTAAACTTGCATGATATATGACGCTCCATTTATGTGCATCATAGTAACGGAAATTTACACTACTTTTTTTTAGCTGTGTGGTAAGAAGGAAGACTGAACAATGGTCTTACTATAAGCAGAATACATACTGATGTATAGCTGTTACATTGAACTTTGAAAAATAAAACGCATTTTTAAACACCAACAAGATTTTCATGGCCCTATTTTTTCGTGTTCAACCTTTACAACCACAACCATTTACGTTTCATGGAAATGCTCAACAGTAAAATTTATAGGTAAACTAGCTGAGTGTGTCCGGCCTTGTTCGGGATTCAATATTAGCTTGAGTTTATGCGCCAATTAAAAAAAAGGATGCTATATTGTACGTATCCCCTCCCCTCTCTAATCTAAGGGGCTACCTCCTATGACTTTCACATGCCAAATTTGGTTCCATTTGCTTGATTAGTTCTCGAGTTATGCAGAAATTTCTGTTTCATTTGTATGGGAGCTCCCCATTACAGAGGGGGGAGGGGTCTTGAACCATCATAAGAACCGTTCCCTGCCCCAAAAACCCCTGCATACAAATTTTCACGCCGATCGGTTCAGTAGTTTCCGAGTCTATAAGGGTCAGACAGACAGATAGAAATTGAATTTTATATATAGGTATAGATTGGTAAATTGAGATCAAATGAACCTACCGCAGTCGATTCCTTCAATATAGGGAGCTGCACCGTCAAGTTAACCTCACTTTTTTTTTACATCTGGCAGTGGTTTGTTTACATGGATTTAGAAAAAGAAATAAAAAAACGTATTAGGTAAATGTTTTTTTTTTTTTTTTTTTTGGAGAGGAATATTTTTTGAACGAACATAAGGCCTGTACTCGAAAAAATGCACCAGACAAAAGTGTTCACCAAAGTTTTTCGGCATTATTACTTTATTCAATTTCCTTTCCATCGCCGAAAGCCCGCACCTTTCCCTTAAGACCCCTCATTACATTTTGTGCAATGGTGGAGCCGACCTTTTTGGTCACTTTCATCCATTCTTTCTTCAACTCCAGCTCGTTCTTAAACACCTTGGACGATTTTCGAACTTTGGCCTTCATTATGGCCCAAAATCTTTCCACCGGACGAATCTCTGGTGAATTTGGGGGGTTGGCGGTTTTTGGTACAAAAACAACGTTATTGTCCCTGTACCAATCCAACGTCGATCGCGCGTAATGGCATGATGCCAGGTCCGGCCAAAATAATGTCTCGCCTTCGTGGGACCGCAGGAAGGGCAACAGACGCTTCTGGAGGCACTCGGTGCGGTAAATTTCGCTGTTGATCGTACCCATTGTGATGTACGGTTTACTCAGTTTACCGCATTGGCATATGGCCTGCCAGAGCAAGTATTTTTTTGGCGAATTTGCCGCGTCGCGAATCGAAAGGTTCGGATTACGCTTGAAATAATCCAACACCTTCCGGGCCTTCACAGGGTCAGCTGTCTTCGATTTTCTTCCACTTCCAGCCCGCCGCTCGGTCGTGATAGAGAGTCACACGACTTACAGAATAGGGGTGATTGGTCATTGTCATGAGAAATCCACAGGATTTGCTGGGAGATGCTGATATGTATGAACTCCAAATATTCCATCAGATCTGGGCCGATCGACGATTGTCTATGCGGAATAGTATAGAATTCATTGGGACGAATTAATACAGTCAGTCTGTTCCGCGATTTGGACATGATCCGTCATTTGCAGATGCATCTCTGTCATCATCCTTCTATTGAACTTGTTCATCATAAGAGGCCCCGTTGCGATTGGTGGCCTGATCGGTCAACTGGAAGGCCATGCTGAATTTCGCGGCAGAGTGAGTTTCGGTGCACTCAGTTGTTTCCGTTTGACGACTCTAAGCAATTTGCTGTTTAGCAAGAGCCCATCGTGCAAAATAAATTTCCGGATTCCAATGCGGCTCATCCAGAGATTACGAGCTATCTTCTTGCATGGATGACTCTGGGTCCGCACTAGGTACTCCACGCGTCGTTTACATGACCTTCGTTCATCTTTCCGTCCGTTCGAGTTCTTTGTTTACTTTAGTTGGAGAGGATTTCAATGGATGCTGGTGGCATTTTTTATCTCCATCGATCAGGTTACGACTACGTTTCTGCACACCTGCAAGGATTCACTCATTCAAATTGACATTGAGTCAGAATCTTGAGGAACGGTCGTGTTTGTTTCAACACCGTATAGGTTTGATAGCTTCCAGTTTTTCTTTCACCTTCTGCTGCTAACTACTTGGCACACTTCGGCACATTCGGCATACCCTGCTCTGTGTACACCGCCGATGAGACTAACTTAGACAGAGAAAGAGAGGTCGCTTTTACTCAGTTGTTTTAGAAAATTCTAAAAACGTATTCTGCGCTAAGTAACAAACGTTTTTAGAAATGTACCATATGATTTCTATGTTCAATCTTTCACATCCCGAAATTCAACCAATTCGCGATCTGGCTCTAAATTTTCAACGGCTGGTTTCCAAAAAATCGTGCCAGAAAAATGAGTACTGTGTGAGGAAATGGAGGTTACAAATTAACCTATTGATTATCCAATTAATACTGATTTTACGAAAACAAATTTATAAGATGCTTCAATCATTTATTTTATTTTGAAAAAAGTTTGTAAAATGCTCATGGTGGTTTGGGAATTTATAATATTTGTCAAACGACAAATTAGATCTATATCTTTAATATCTTTCCGATCAATAAATGTCACTATTGGTCACTTTTTTATTGTTTTAAAGTCACTATTTGGTCCCCTTTTTTCGTTATTGTAAAGGGTGATACGGTCAAAATTTGGTCAAGGGAAAACGCGTGTAAATCGGTGAAATCGTTTATTTAAAAAATCAAATTAAATTTCTTTTTCAAGTTCAATTAGTATAAAATTCAGGAAAAATATTCAGTTAGGCTTCCGCTTTTCCAAATCCTAATTGCCGGGCCTTACGCTTGACCCCTGCCATCAGATTTTGTACAGCCACCTTGTCCACCTTCTTCGCCGCAGAAAGCCAGTTTGCCTTGAACTGCTGCTCGCCCTTAGCAGTTTTTTGGATCTTCTTTAGGTTCCGCTTGACAATAGCCCAGTATTTCTCAATTGGGCGGAGCTCTGGCGTGTTGGGAGGGTTCTTGTCCTTGGGAACCACCTGCACGTTGTTGGCGGCGTACCACTCCATGGCCTTTTTACCGTAATGGCAAGATGTCAAATCCGGCCAAAACAGTACGGAACAACCGTGTTTCTTCAGGAAAGGCAGCAGACGTTTATTCAAACACTCTTTCACGTAAATTTCTTGGTTGACAGTCCCGGAAGCTATGAAAATGCTGCTTTTCAAGCCACAGGTACAGATGGCTTGCCAAACCAGATATTTCTTTGCGAACTTTGACAGTTTCATGTGCTTGAAAACATCTGCTACCTTTCCCCTTCCTTTTGCCGTATAAAACTCCTGTCCCGGAAGCTGCTTGTAGTCGGCTTTGACGTAGGTTTCGTCGTCCATTACCACGCAGTCAAACTTCGTCAGCATCGTCGTGTACAGCCTCCGGGATCGCGCTTTGGCCGTCGTATTTTGTTTATCATCGCGATTTGGAGTCACTACCTTCTTGTAAGTCGATAGTCCGGCTCGTTTTTTGGCTCGATGCACGGTTGTAGACGATACACCTAGCTTATTTGCGGCATCTCGGAGAGAGAGGTTAGGGTTTCGCTTGAAACTACCGGCAACTCTCTTTGTCGTCTCAGCGGCTTCCGGTTTTCGATTTCCCCCCGATCCAGACTTCCTGGCTGTCGACAAACGTTCCCCAAACACTTTAATTACATTTGTAACGGTTGATTTGGCAACTTTTAGCGATTTTGCCAACTTTGCGTGCGAGTAGCTCGGATTTTCGCGATGCGCGAGCAAAATTTTGATACGCTGCTCTTCTTGCTTGGACGGCATTTTGACAACTGAAGAGTGAATTCCAAAATCAAAATAGGAGCAACATTCTACACACACACACACCTTCAAAATGAGGGGTGTTCAGGTTTTTTAAATGCAAAATTGAAAGAAATACGTCAAGTTGATATTGACCAAATTTTGACCGTATAGGGTTATTTTTGACCGCCGGGAATTGAAAAATGGTATTTGAATGGACACCCTGCATATAACTGAGTAAAACTGACTCTCTCTCTCTCTGAGTTAGTCTCATAGACCGTTTAGCAAAAATGGAGTAGCAATTTTATGAACAAAATCGCAATAGTTTCCAAGATTGGCGTTCTGGAAAATTTGAAAAGATATTGTAATTCAGGCATCAGACAGCCGTTTTCGGACTCTTTCTTGTATTTCTGTCAGCAAAAAACCAATGATTACTTGATACCTATATGAATTGTTTTAACACAATTCAATGCAAATGCTCATTACAGCTAAAATTTTGTTTTTTTTCGGATCTATGAAGCTATAAAATATTTTAATGATAATTCTTATTTGCAAGATGAAAGAATTGAAGGTAAAGTGTTTGTATGATATATAAAACCTGTCAATTTAGCTTTCAGGGGGTCACAATAGCGATTAGCTGTAACCACAGACAAACAGACATATCACTTAGAAGAAAATTCTTCAAAAAATATCGTCAAGCGTATTTTGTATGCGCACTAGCACCGTCTATCATCCATATTCCCAAGCATTGTTTTGCAACCGGAGCATCTCTCGTTCATGTAATTTTGTCACTACTTGCTTTTCCCTCGTTCTGTCAACGCGTCAGCTGTGTTGAATAAAAACAAAACAGATGGAAGTCAGTGATGTCGGTTCTACGAAACTTTCCGCAGATCTATAGAATTGATTGAATACGGATTCGTAGGAAAAATTCACAGAAGCTAAGATTTTTTCTAGGGATTTGTTTTGTTCGTTTATTGTGCTTTTTCTTTTGCTGGAAACAAGTTTTTAAACGAGATAATGCATCACTTATTAGTGCCCTTTCTAAATGTAAATGTGTCAAAGTAATATGTATGAATCAATGACATTCATGGTGAAGTATTGAACATCAATAACTGGTAAAAGTTGATAGCATATTACAGTCATCAACATGGTTTGTTCTCGAATTTTGTGTACATCGTACAACGTAATGTTAGGAACGGACTGACTAATGTGCAGCAGTTTTGATGTAATATTCAACTTTTTTTTTCTATATTCGTCAGATGTGGTACGTGTCTCCAGTGGGATGCCTTGATCACTTATCATTTTCAAGAGCTGACATCTACTAACTAGACGTGGAAAAGAACTGGCATCACTGATAAGTTCAAAATGTGGTGGCTTGCTCAATGCTTCAGTGGTGCCACCATGACAAATGCAAGCACATTCCCAACTAAAACATTATTTGCGATGAATGTGATTGTGAGTGTTATGTCTGTTTGTCTGTGCTGTAACGATGAGCAACGCGATGAGCGAACATAAAATCGCTTGTTGTGACCTTCTGAAAGCAAAATTGATAAATTGTCTATGTCATACACACACTTTACCACCCATTCTTGCTTCTTACAAATACAAATTATCATTATTGAAGAATCAAAGTGACGATTGACTCACAGATGCCGAGTGGGTGAATTGCATGACATTTTGTTTTAGTACATCATCATTTTTGTAATTGCGGATCTTAAAACTAGGTGTCGCATGACCAGTTTTGGCTTTGCTTTCATTCGCCAATAGTATCTCATAGTTTCATAATTCCGAAAAATAGCATTTTAGCTGTAATGAGCTATTGCAAGCCTAATTAAATGTCATATATCGATTCAATTAGTACAGAATGTTACTTTCAAGATGTTATTGTGCATTGCGCACATTATAAGTGCAACCATAAAGCGGGACCCAGAATACTGCGTCACCATCAGCGTCAGCGTCAAATTTGAATCTGATCCAAATTAACGAACTGACGTAGTGTCGATGTAAAGTCTCCAAGTAGAAATGTCGGTGGAGAAGAAATTTGACATGCGTTACACCTGTCATTTGACGGATGTACCCCTTCATCTACGCTGACGGTGACGCAGTATTATGGGTCCTGCTTAAGTGCGCAAACGCTTATAAAAGTGCGCTTTTAAGTCAAATTATTTTGGTGTCTTCATCGCACTTATTTCTTGGTTCATAAGGAATATGTGCGCAGAAGACACCAAGCCAATACAACGTAAAAGCGCACTTTTATAAGTGATTCCGCCCTTTTGAAGAGTCCAGTTTCAAATGCAAAATATGTACAATATAAGGAATTCGGATTGACTTTGTTCAGGATTCAAAAGCAAAATAAGTACTTATTTGTGCAGAACGAACTGTTTCCAATTTGCAAAATCCCTAGAGCACGTGTTCAGCCCATTCAATTAGGACGAAGCCCATTACCCGCCCAAGACAACCCTCTCCTCATATTATCCGATAATCTTATCTGAACGCCGAGAGTTCGATTCGCTTCAGTCTTAGAATAATTAGCTGTGGGACCTAATTGTTAGTAGGTAATGCCAAAGTTGGAGCTGCTAAATGCAAACCTTTTCAAATTGCGGGTAAAAGCTTAAATTCAAACAAGGGGGGAAATTTGGGTTAATTCAATTCCTCTGTCTACCCATCCACGGAAACACAGTGTTCAATGGTCGAAACTCTCGCTCGGTAAGGAAATGTGAAAGTGTAACAAACGAGAAAACTTTTCGATTAGAATATTACAAACCGATATTGTTTATTTCAAAGTAGGTGCAAACAGGTCCTTGCTTACACGGTTTCAACTTTTTCTGCTTTTTTCACGTAGACATTCAAGGGTGAAGCCAAGAAAATATCCCCTTTTTCTCGCTCACAGTTCGGTGTGTTTGATTATGTTCTGTTCCTGGAAGCTGCCTCGGCCGGCACTGTTCTGCTGATGGGGCTGCTGCTGATTCAGCAGCAAGTTGCTATTTGATTGGAGCTCATTATTCTCGCAGAAATGTTTGCTGATATGTTCGCTTTGATAACGACGATGATAATCATTCGATATCATCGTGACGGTAGGAGCGGCAGTGCTGCTGCTGCTGCTGCTACTGCGGCTGCTTGTGGTAGTGATAGCAGCAGCATCTGTTTCCATCTCCGTGGGATGCCCGTTGCCGGTGGGCGCTTGATTGTGCTTTCCTCGTTGGGAAGAGACCACATTTACTGCGCCATGAGGCTGATGATTATGCTCCTGTCGTGTGCTATCGTTATCGCTACTGATATGTTTCGGTTGGAGCAGTGGCTTGCTGCCGCCGGAATCGGTCTCTGTTGGGTGGGCTGTAGGTTGGTCATCGTTGTGGTGAAGAGGGATAGACTTTCGTCGTTCTCGGTGCCACCAGGTTTCGTCGTTCTTCCGGAACCACCTGTTGTATACCTGCGGGGAGAAATGTAGAAGGTATATTGAAAGGACTACATTTAGGCGGACTATCGTTAGAGCAAATTTCCCACGAAAAACACATTCATCCACGCATTTTACCTGATAGGGATCGATTTGCCAGTGCTTGTGGAAGGAGATACTAGCCGGGTCGAGGGTTTCCGGTGGGTAGTCCGAGGGACGCGCCTGGTGAAACAGTGGCGAGTGAATCGGACGTACACCGAGTCGATACAGGCAAGCCGCAATGATCATGTCATCCGGTGAGGATGCCGAAGGACACTCGCACGAGTGTAGCAATGCGCCAAGGATCCGTACACTAATCACTATTCCGCCCCCACCGGTGACGTAGTTGTAGCCCTGGCCATCTCGGGCGAGCAAATGATACCCGTATCGTTCGCCAATGTAGACGTCCTGTGCCGGGTCGAAGCAAGTCAAGAAGCGAGCCAGTGCCGAAGGGCTGCAAGAAAACAGAGACCGTTGGATAGGGAAATAAAATTGAGCATTTTATTAGGTCGTGCTTTCCTGTGAGGAATGATGGAAACGTGTGCGTTTTCCGGAGCGGTTTGTCAAAGGGGGTGGCTAGTATGATTTACGATTCCACGCTTTCGAACGGGGGTGACGTTTTTGGGGGAGGTGGACTGTTCTTTGGCAGGGTATAATGAGGCCAAGAAAGAGCAAATTAAGATTGGACAATGAATATTCTATCAGCGGCGCAGTGGATGAATGATTTCTGGAAGTCATATCGTTGTGAGGATCTTGATTCGATTTGATGGTTATTTAGCTGGATCAACATAATTTGCATATATTTACGTAAGTTCGTTGGTTCAGTCAATGCTCCTAGTTTGACTCCTTGCCGATACTAACGTGCCATAGTTTCGAAAGTTCTAGTACTTTGGCGGTGGAAATTCTTGTTTAAATTAGAAAAATTTAAAAGGCCTACAAATTCCGGGTACTCCCGGGGGATGTGGTCAGATGTTTCTTGAGCCAACACCCTCATGCGACACATAAAACTACATCAGAATTTTAAAAAAATATAAATTGATCATTGGTACTCAGGATCACGTTGTTCAGATACGTTTTTTTTTAAGTATATTCTAAATATTTTTTACAGCAATGAATGTTTTTCAATTTTTTTTAAATAAGTACTGAGGATCTTGGAGTTAATACGTTAGTATAATTTTTAACGGAAATTAAAGAATTTGCACTATTTTTTAGTGTGTGACGGAACATCAGTATTTTGATTTGGGGTTACTTTGATAATGCTCGATGAGTGTAGAAAAAAAAATGCGTTAAACTTAGACAATTTAGTGATTGAAATATGATACATTAAATGAATATATAATCAGAAAAAAATCATAAGCAATAAGAATATTTTTTTGATGGCTGTGATGGCTGTATCGGAAATCCATTTCATAAGTGATGGTTTGAGTGTTTTTTCAAACAGGCGAAAACACGAAAATTGTTTTTTAATATGTATGTATGTATGTATGTATGTAAGGTAGCCACCATCCCTTCGAAGATCTTGTCTTGTATGCAGCTCCACTTAATAGCAAGATCAATTTGAGCTACCAATCTGAATTCACAATATCGCTGTATGAAGGGCCAAAAACGGTGGGGTGGACCCGTAAGCAGAGGCACTTACGCGAAATCCACGGGAGTTTAAGAATCTCCTTCCAACGATACGATCCAACAAATCGAATAACGCAATTCGCAATACTTATTAAGCTTCCTACAGGATGGTTTGTTAAGAAGGGCGCGTCAATCTCCATGAAACTGTTGGAGTAGAATTCACACCATCACAATCGAATCGGTAGGATAAAGAAAATGATAGTGTTTATTCCCTCCTAGACTCCGGTTGTCATACCACTCCAATCGTCCAGTTCCAAGTCAAATGATACCCTGATGCTCCCTCCCAACCCAGTATTTATTTATATATCTAGTAAAAATATGTAATGGAGAAATGAAATATATCAGAACATTAAAATACGTAATAATGAAAATACATTTATATGGATACAAAAAACTGGTATTCTGCAATGAAAATAATAATTATTTTACATACAATATGATGCAGCTCTATGTCTCCTCAGCTCCCAATAAGGAAGATGTAACCCTGAAATTTCCAGGTTATATTATGCAAATAAATATTTTTAGCTAGAATGATACTTAATATGTTTGTGTTGTGTTATGTTGTGGGAGAGCTTGGGATTAAACTCATGATATTCTGCTCATTAAGCAAAACCGATCCCTCTAAGGTTATCGAGCATCTCAAAACCAAAACACTAGATGGCAAAACATGATTAAGCCCTCACCTGGTATGTAATGAACAACAGAAATACGCGATAATTCATATATTTTCAGCATATGATGCAATATCACAACTGTTGATAAAAGGAACGGATCCCATCTTATTTAAGACCTGGATGACCTGAAATGTGTGTAACCGGGTTAATACTTATTTAAATGTAATGTAATATTGAAAATGCGTTATAATGCCATGTAACAAGATACAATAAACACAAGATTTTTACAAAACAGATAATGAACGATTCAGATTTCTTTTCAAGCTGGCACTATGCTTCCCTGGAGCCGCTCATAATAGCTAAGATTAAGAATTAAGTATAATAAAATGTAATTTACAATAATATTAAATGATGTAAAGTCAATAATGAAAGATATGTAGTACTATAAACACTATACATATACGATAACCAATAGCTAGCTTAGCTTAGATTGACTGCACATATCAATGGTTGTTACTCCGTGATTGATCAGAATCAGTAAAATTGTACAATGAATCAACTGAATGGGGCTGGGAGTGACCGTCCATTCTCATTGTACAAGTTTCAGTGACTCTATATGTTGTAGATCAATAACGGCGCCGGCCACGTCCTTGCAATCAGGTGGGAGTAGGGAAGGAATATTAGAGTGACTGTAAAGTAGAGTATAACAGTTATAAATTTGCATCAACAATTTCATTTGTCGGCCCACTCTGCAACGGTGATCTGCTCCCGCAGATATCGTGAGAGGAGAGATAAGAGATTTAGATAGAGAAGATAAGAGTTCAAAGGGAATCAATTTCGCATGCAAAGCTAGTCGGAAATAAACCATTGCCAAGAACAGTTGTTTTTTGAACCTCACAAGTACCGTGTTCTTACTCTACGAAGAAGGGACTGTGACGTTGATAGTGCGGTTCGTGGACAGGAAGCAATTATCTCGAAGATAATTACCACTGTGATTAGATCACAACGAATGTGATTAAAGTGAAAGTGACCTATTGAACCCGTGAAAATCGAAGATGTTACAGTGACCTTTGTTGTTTGTGGGCCGTGTTTACCTCTGCACCCCAACAAAAGACACAGAAAAGGAGATTTTGTTAGTAAGTTGGGTTCGTTGGATCAGGATTCACCTTGATAAGTGATGCGACCATGGTTTTAAATGAATCAGTGTTATCATGCATTATACTTGGATTTGCCCGAAGCCAAAACCAAATGGTGTATCATTGGGCCTTATTTCGGGTGTCACTACACGGTGATAAGCAAGTGATACTCAGAATAAGAGCCGTGATTACCGTACATATCAAATGGGAATCACTTCACCGTGACGACAAGTGACAACTTTTCACCGTGATGTGACACCCGTAATAAGCCCCATTATAATATAAATCTGAAGACGTTCCATCATCGAAATGCTGAAAATAAACTTAGAGCATAAGCATGAGCAAAATTGATCGCCCGCGACTGCCAACACCAAAGAGCTGAAAACCAATTCAAACAAATCAAATCAACAGACAAAATCTAGGGTGAAAGCTGTAAGAGTGAATCATTACCGTATAAATCTAATGATGTTCCGTCCTCAAAGAGCTGGAAGAAAACTCAAATAATTTAATTTAATAGATCCAGTCTGAATGAAGGCTGCAAAAAGAGAATAATTATACAGCAATGACCCCCTTTTGTCAGCTAGCAAAGTATGTGTATCTTAAACATTCATCTTGAAGGAGGAAGGTATGAAATTACAATTATGTGGAATTATTGAAAAATAACAGTCTGATGCGCGCAGAGATTGACAGGATCGGGTCATAACTGTAATGTGAATATTAGGAAGATGTATCATCATCAAACTATTCTTGAATTGACCTGGAAGAATGCTTGTGAATAATTGTTATACAGATAAATTAAATTGATAAACTAAATGGTTCAAACAACAACTCCAGCCTGTAAAAAAGCTGAAAATAGGGAATCTTTACAATGTGGATCCCCCACGGTCTTCTACTCAGTAAGCAAAAGCGGCAGCCACCAGACTAGTCGAGCTGCTCAATTTAAATATTGAAACCTTATTTTGTGAAGTTCTTAAGAATACCGATTGAAACACAATGTAAACAAATAAAAGTTAAGAGTCTCATCCGAATCAAATGATTCCAAACGATACGCATTCATAGAAATTAAGTTTAAATAGACAAAAGTAGAAAAATTGAACAATCTCACCAAATCAGTCCAACTGAATCCCTTGCAAGCAGCTATGTCACGCTTGGTGTAGTAGCTCCGATCATAGACCCGCCCTACGGGGATCAATTCTCTGGTCGAATGTAGTCGATTGCTCCATGACGCGAACACGAAGCGACCGCTCACAAAATCATACAACGCGTAAACAAACTGAAATCAAAAACTATGACACGCGACGCCACAAATTTCTGTACCGGGAGCACAAATGAAGAAAAAACAAACAACGCAGATAGCGACATCTTTTCTGATGCCTGCAAACATGATGCATCACGTTTTCTTTTTCGATTCCAAAACTTCTCGGAAAGCGAGAAAACCACCAATCACACACGTATAACCGTCCGGGAGGCAGAGTGCCAGCGCTAATCTGGCAAAATCAGCGAACGCACGCACAAAACAGAAACAAACTTATGCACAACCGTATCCGAACAGGTTCGAAGCTGAACTGTCACGAAAATTGTTTTTTAATATGTTTGTAAAATATGTAACACATACAAAACTACATATGATATCAACGGAAATACCTTAATACCAAAGTTTCTAATTCAGAAAATCATTATATCATACTATCAAAGTTACCCGCAATATCAAAGATACGTTTTACGGTACCCCCGGGGAAGTGGTCGAATTCTTCTTGATGGGACACATGGGACACATTACATTACATGAGGATTCAAAAATATGATCATTGGTGGCCATATTAAGTACTGAAGACCACGATAGCCAGATCCGAGCATGTTCCGGGTTCCGGGGAAGTTACCACATTCTTCTTGAATCTACACCCTCATGTGACACATACATAAGATCATTGGTGTCCATATTAGGTACTCAGTACCACGTTTGCCAGATTCTAACATGTTCCGGATACCCCCGGAGAAGTGAAACTTGAAGCTACATCCTCATGTGACACATCAAACTACATTAGAATTCAAAAAAAAGAACACTGGTGACCATAATAAATACTCATGATCAGACTGGCCAATGGAACTTTTCTGAAGTTCACGGAACTTCCCTGAAATTCTCTTCAGAACTACTCTGAAAGTCTCCTTCGAACTACTCTGAAGTTCTCCTCAGAACTACTCTGAAGTACTTTGACTATATTTTGACTAGGCTCAGTCGTGTGTGACATTTTGCGGAGCCAAAATCAGTAATGTTTGAATTTACATTTTAAATAGCAGTAGTTCTAGGTTAGTATTGGGTACCAATTACTCGTGGCGGGCTCGAGGTTAATGGGTAACAATTTCGATTGGAAGGAGCTAGGTAGGAAACTGGTTTCTGTTGCCTCCTTCAGATACTACTCTCGGACGGTTGACCAAATCCTGGCTGGGTAGGGGCAAGTAGCACAGGAACAGGAGGATAATAAGACTGGGACACAATGGCTTGAAAATGTTTGGAAAGGAGGGGATGGTCACATCAAACTCTAACATCAGACAAACAAAGGAATTCGTAGATCGCTTGCATGTAGGGAAGATCACGTGTTCCCAATACATCTCTTACTTCACGGAAGGGTTGTCTACCTCGGGCCTCTAGGGTTCCAATAGTCGTGCTCTGGAGGCGTCATTACCCGGGCAATCCAAACTGCGTGCTCGATGTCATCATAACCGGTTCTGCACCTACATATATTGCTGTCAACGAGGTTTATTCTTTAGAGATGTGCGTCTAGCGAGTAGTGGTTGGACATAAGTCTTGACATCACTCGAATGAATCCTCGACTTACATCCCGACCTTTGAACCACGCTCTCGAAGAAACATTTGGAATAATGGAATGTAACCACCGCCCAAGAGAATTACTTATCCAATCGTTTTGCCAACTTAAAATAGAACTCTGACGTACTAATGGGAAAAATGAATCATGTGAAATTCTTCTATCATAAATCTCGCCTTGTTGTGCGCCCACCTTTGCGAGAGAGTCTGCCTTCTCATTGCCTGGGATTGAGTAATGTGAGGGGACCCATACAAAGGTAATCATATATGATCTTTCGACCAGCAAACTCATCTGTTCCCTTACCTTTGAAAGGAAATAAGATGAGTGCCTACCTTGTTTCATCGACCGAATAGCCTCAATCGAACTGAGACTATCCGAGAAGATGAAGTAATGGTCTATGGGCATATCGGAAATCATCCCCAATGCGAAGTTGATTGCTGCTAGCTCAGCAACATAAACGTAACAAGGTTCCTGAAGTTTCCGAAAGGCGTTTGAGTATTCATTGAAGACGCCGAAGCCAGTGGATCCATCAATGCGTGATCCATCAGTGAAAAATCTTCTATTGCAATTGACTTGTTGGTACTTTTCAGCAAAAATGCGGGGAATTGAGATAGGTTGAAGTTGATCTGGAACTCCTTGAATAGCCTGTTTCATGGAGAGATCATAGTCAATGAGGGAACTGTAGTTAGTAAAGCATACACGAGAGGGGTTATAGCAAGGAAGGCCAATATCCGATGACATATAATTAAGATAGATTCACACGAATCTAGACTGGATGCTCAATTCGAGCATTTCTTCGAAGTTTTCAATCACAAGGTTGTTACTGACACTACATTTGATCAATATTCTTAATGAGAGCTCCCAGAAACGGTTCTGCAGGGGTTTTACTCCTGCTAGAACCTCTAGGCTCATATTGTGTGTTGAATGCATACAGCCAAGGGCAATACGTAAACAACGATATTGAATGCGTTCCAATTTAATTAGGTGGGTTTTTCTTGCTGAGAGGAAGCAAAAAGAGCCATACTCAAGAACTGAAAGAACAGTCGTTTTATACAGTTTAATTAGGTCTTCCGGGTGAGCACCCCACCATGTCCCGGAAATTGATCGCAGAATGTTGATCCTTTGTTGACACTTTTGTTTCAAATACGTAATGTGGGTACCCCAAGTGCATTTTGAATCAAACCAGACTCCAAGGTATTTGAAGGTTAAAGATTGGGTAATGTCTCTGCCTAAAAGATTTAGACGCAGTTGGGCTGGAAACCGCTTCCTTGTAAACACTACCAATTCAGTTTTTTGCGGTGAAAACTCGATCCCTAAATTTCTTGCCCAGAAAGACAGATTATTTAGGGAATTTTGCAATGGTTTTTGCAAGATTTCCGCACGTGGACCTCTCATGAAAACCACGGCATCGTCTGCAAGCTGTCTAAGCTACCATAGATTATCTAAGCAGTTATCAATATCTTTGACATAGAAATTATAAAGTAGGGGACTTAAACTGGAACCTTGGGGTAAGCCCATGTAGCTAATTCTAGAAGTTGCCAGTTGACCTAGATTGAAGGTCATTTGTTTTTCTGACAGAAAATTATACAAGAAATTATTCAAAATACCGGGTAATCCACTACTTTGCAAATTGTCTGACAGTATGTCTATGGAACCCGAATCAAATGCGCCCTTAATATCCAAAAAGACTGAAGCCAATTGCTTCTTGTGCGCAAAGGCCAGTTGAATATCAGATGAAAGCATCGCTAGACAATCGTTTGTTCCTTTACTCTTTCGGAAACCAAATTGATTGTTTGATTCAACCCAATGGTCAAGTCTTAATAGGATCATTTATTCTAATAATTTCCTCAGGCATGACAACATAGAGATCGGACGGTAAGAATTGTGATCAGACGCTGGTTTCCCAGGCTTTTGAATAGCTATTACTTTAACCTGTCTCCATGCTGGTCGGAACTATATTGAATTCCATAAACGAATTATATAGGTTAAGTAATCGTCTTTTAGCGATATCGGGGAGGTTTTTTAGAAGGTCGAATTTCATCATATCGCTTCCCGGAGCAGAGTTATTCGATGAAAGAAGTGCCATTGAAAATTCCAGTATTATGAATGGTTCATCCAGAGAACCGTTACTTCGGGCTGTATCCCGTAAAGTTGGTTGTGCTGGAACAGAATCTGGACAAACCTTTTTAGCGAAGTCGAATATCCATTGGGAGGAGTATTCTTCACTCTCATTGGAAGATGAGCGGTTTCGCATATAGCGAGCCTTTTTCCAAAGCGTTATCATCGAGGCTTCTCTAGAAAGTCCCTCGATAAAAGTACGCCAGTAATTTCGTTTCTTTGCTTTTAGTAAGTTTTTAAGCTTTTTTCAAGCTTTAGATACTTTTCAAAAAGCTCTGATCTTTCATGTTTACGATAATCTCATCATCGGATTTCTCAAGATACAACTTTGTGCATTCGTCATCCTATCCAGGAGTGGTGGGTCTTCTTTTGAGGGATGCACTTGGAACACATCGTTTCTGAGCTTCTAATGCGCTTTTGTAGATTAGTTCGGTAAAGAAACGATACTTTTCCAGTGGTGGTAGAGGATCGGCACTTCGACTATATGTTTAGTATTACTTCTTCGTGAAGTCAGCGATTTACATAGTTGAAGATGCTAATTTCAAATAACAGACTAAAGTGGTAATTTTTATACGATAGATGAGGAGGAGATGAAAGTATAGAATTGATAGTTCCGTTTAGAGTACGGCAGTGTGAAAATTGCATATAGAGAGTAGGACAGCGAGCTAGGACAGCTTTCCGCCGTTAGTTAACCAATGAGTTGCATCCACCGCTTTTTCTCGGCGGGGTTTCAACCAGTCGGTCTGATTTTTTGCATGTGAGTAGTGCCAATGGAGAACTAGTCACTCACAGAAAATCAGAGCGCTTGGTTGAAAACCCACCGTGACAAAGCGGTGGGTGGAACTCAGTGGGTAACGCGTTCTTCGGGGAAAACTATAATTCAATTGAGTGTAACCTACACATAAACGGAGCTCTGGTCGACATTGCGGCGAAAAAGCTAAGCCAACACGACACCAACCCGATGTTGACCTGGCATAAACCTAAAATTGACTTGACAATAACACGATATTGGGTCGACATCGACCTAAAATTTGCCTTACATTGATTCGACATCGGGTCGACTTGTCTGTTCGGGACCATTTGGCTGGGTTTCTTCCATACTCCACTATCGTATATCTAATGATAGTGAATGACACCATTGACAGTGATGATGAGCTTCGAATGAAAAAGGGGCTCTTCAAATGATGGTCATGTGAGAATTCGTTTTCACAGAATTGATTCAATGGTTGTATTGGTTCATTTTCAATCGAATGATTTGAAAATTAACAACACTGTTTCGAGGTCTGATTAAACAGAATTTCTCTTACATCGAATGTAAGCTTGGATTAGACTGCAGCATACAAGCAAGTTTTTCCAAAATGCATAATTTGATATATAAACCTTCACGAGATTATTTTCTAGACACAATGCATTTGGGGAAGCAAACTTTACTTGAAAAATAAGCTATCATAAATATTACAAACATATTTAAAAAACATTGCAAATTTTGCATACTTTTCTTGCAAATGTAATCTTACATTTCCCGGTTGGGTGTATAGTTCGTGTAAAGTTTAATGTATGATAGCATTTGTTTTGCCATCATAAAGGCTGACTAACAGTAAATTGGTACGCACAAAAAGTCCTGTAATTCGTGATTCAATAAGTTTAAAAAGTCCATTAATGGTTGCTTTACAGTACTTTTATTAAAACTTCAAAGTTACAGCATAAGATGGTTACTTTTCTCCAGTTGGAACGAAATCTCGAACCATCCTCTTGATGGAGCCCACACAGTGGAAACGGGCACGGAATCAGTTCATTTCTTCCTTTGTGCCCGCATTTGCTGGATGTCCTTGACTGCCCCGCCGCTTCGTCGAAGTCGCTGCTTTGAAATTGCCTAGTATTTTTCGATTGGACGAAATTCCGGGCAATTCGGAGGATTCATTAGCTTGGGGACAAAATCGATCTTGTTGGGAGCATACCACTCCAGAACCACCTTGGAGTAGTGGCAGCTGGCCAAATCGGACCAAAAGATAACTTTGCCCCTATGCTACCGGATGAACGGTAATAGACGCTTTTTCAGGCATTCTTCGATGTAAACTTGGGATGTCCTCGTCAAGGATGTGACGAATGGTTCCGTTTTCAGGCCACAACTGCAAATCGCTTGCCAAATCATGGCCTTCTTCGCGAACTTGTCGGCAAACACGAACTTGAATCTTCCCGGCACATTGACCGGGAAGCTGCTTAAAATCGAGTTTGACGTATGTTTCGTCATCGATCAAAGTACAGCCCTTGTGTTTTTATCAAAACACGCTCGTACAAGAGCCTTGCATGCTTTTTGGCCACGGAATTCTGCTTCATGTGCCGGTTCGGATGTTTTGATCAATTGTGGACACTACTTCGAAGCAGTAGAGGTTCAAAGAATGTTGTATCTAAGAAAAAATCACTTTTAAGGGGTTTTCCATAAAAAACAACATCCCATTGCAGTATTTCACATATAATTCATGTTTCTGCGTGTTTTTGTAAGAAATGTTGAATGTTTTGAAGAAAACACATTCTATACCTATTGGTTTTGTCGTGGGATGTGGTGGGAAATGGTAGTAAATCGTAATTATGTGGCTAAAAATTATATTTTTGGAGAAAAACCAATAATAACGCACCTATTTAGCGATCTAGTGTGCTATGATATTCATCAAACTTATGTATATTAATGTTTTGAACAATTTTGTTGAACATATCAAACCAGTAGAAGTTTAAAGAAATTAATTATTAAGTAGAAACTATTATTAGGATGTTTTCCACCAAAAACGTTCCATATTTCAATGAGATGAAGAAACAGCCACCTAATGTCTTCAGCAAACTTTCTTGATTTGATATTTTCTAAAGCTTTGCCGAAGACACCGAACCGGCATATGGAATTTTGTGAAAACTAAATTTTGAATCTCACTTCTAGGAGGATTAATCATTTATTTGTCAATTTCAAAAGACGGGCATTTTTATATCCAGAAACTTTCCTCAAGACACTACTAGTCTAAAATGCAAGATTCATGACCGTCTTTTCACAGTTCTAGCCCAGTTTGCAGCGGAGACACTGTTATGAATTCAGGGTTCCTTCCATTCATTTCGGCAAAAAAAATGCTTTATTAAATTATGGAATAATAAGATATTAAGATAATATTTTGTTTGCGTATGCAACAAGAACATATTGTAAAGTTTGTGTTAGACACATAATACCTGCCAATTTTGCTACATGAGAGCCGCAATAAGCGATTTTGTCATTTATCTCACCCACTCTTCGCTCTTCACTCTTCGCGAAAAGGCGATCAGAAAACCACTCATTGTGACTCTGTCAAAGCTAAATTTGCAAGTATTATGTGTCAAACACAAACTTTACACTCTTGTCTTGTTGCTTACGCAAACCAATTATAATCATAATATCTTATTATTCCATAATTTAATAAAACATTTTTTTAGCCGAAATGAATGGAAGGAACCCTGGGTATGATTCCAATCGAACTGTCAAAAGCGGTTCCAATCTGCAATGTTTACAAATGGTTTGCTTCAATTAGGGAGGAGTATTAAAATCGTTTAACAATCACTCATGAACCCGCTCGTCGGTGCATTGGCGAAGTCACTCGCAAGCAGTTACAAATGCAAGTGATGCCAGGATTGCTTTGATGTTTATCTTGTTGCCGAATTCATATTTTTTCTCTGCTGGTCTCTTATTCCAGTGTTTCTACCAGGGGTTTGACATATAGCTGAATACACGTACTCAACATCAAAACAACAAAACATATCATGGTACCGCTGACAACGTTGCAGATGTTCGGTACGCAGCAAACTTAAGCGATATGACAGCCATATCCATCCCCTGGTTTCTACTGATACTTATTGGTTGCGGTACAAGCACATATCGTCGATAATAGACGATTGTTGTGTAGAACGCTTGCGCAAAAAAGACTAGGGTGGGAAACGGATTCGAAACTCAAATGTCACTAACCAAATACATCCATAGACCATATAGGTCCACCGTTATATAATTGGCAATGCACCCGTGTACTGAATGAGAATGGTGGGTTCGAATCCCACCGGTGCCCTTAGATTTTTTTTCGAGGGGGACGACTCTATCTACGATGCAAAGAAGATTGTGTTTTGCTGTGGCTAGCTGCGCGCACGCTGAGTATATAGAAAGAAGATTGATGACGATTTTGAAGCTTTCCAGCAAAAAGATGATGAGCGACGCAAGTAGATGCGACAAATGAAAGAAGATTTTTCGAAGATTGATTCGCTAGTGTGAGATTTGTTGAGCATCTAAACTTGAGATTTAGATGTGTCGCCCCCCTCGGATTTTTTTCGCAAATTTTCTCACACACACGTCTCTTACCGATGATATTTGCTAACCTCTCAGTATGTTCAAACTCTCTTACAAATAATTAAATTGACTGCAAGTCGCTAAACCGTAAATCGTAAATACGGGTTCTGGACCATTGCGCACTGTTGCTAAGGAATTTTTTTAAATTATCTTTGACGCTGACTTTTCTTAACTTGCTTTGACAGACCTTAGCTTATCATGTGGAGGAAAATATATGGTTGTTACCCAGACCATCTTAGTCCTGTTTCAGCCATTCAACAGATCTTCTTAGCAGGGCTGGTAAACACAAACTCAAACCTTATTGACTCAAGTCACATCACCTATATGACAAACCCACATTTTGCAATGGAATCCCCCCCCTCCCTCGTTTTCGCCCGTCACTTACCTCAAAATGGTATCATCGTCCACCAGCATAATCCATCTGACATCGGCTAGCGCGGGGTTGCGAAACATCTCCTCGTGTACCAGTTGCAGTATTCCCAACGTTTTCGCACAGTGACCGATGCTGGTGTTGGGAATGTTAGTCGCAATCGTCGGTATGTTGGCATCTGTCGGGACGCCGCGGTGGATACGATGTGTTTGTGTGTGACCAACCGGGACCAGTGCAGTGAGACGAGCGAACCCACGAAGGATAAGCGATGGCGAGAATGAAAAATGTGAAAGTTATGCAATCAAAGTTTGATATCGATATTTTTCAATATTTAATACTGTGTTTGACGAAGGTTACGGGAGAAAAAGGGACGACGACGCTGGTGTCGGAACGGTTGGCGCAAAACTTACCACCGGTGTCACTGTACAGCCGCAAATGTTCTACATAGCGTGCCCAGGTGTGTAACAGTACTGGGACACGTTCCTCGTGGAACTTTTCGCACGTTTTCACGGCAAACAGAATTGGGGCTGGGGCCGATGCCGTTGGTGGCACTGCTGCTGTTCCACTACTGCCAGCAACAGGTGGGTGATGGTTCTAGGAAATGGAAAAACGTAATGGGTTGTACATTATTGAATCGAACGGTCGCAGACACGTGGAATTCGCTGGAAATCGATGCGATGGTGAGCAATGTTTAATTAAGGAAATCGATTCGATGCTACGTAGCTGAAGGAACTTTGAAATAATTTGTCATTCCCCTTACTCTCACTGAAAGCTAGTTGCAAAAAGTTTGCTTCTTCGAATGGTTAAAATCAATATTTCTCACTTATTTATCCTGTGCATGTTTGCCTTTGAATCAATCAATCATAAATTCAAGCTTGAGCGCGGCCCAGAAAAATGAAATGTTCACCTTTTGGGGCCGTTGCTAACTGCGGTTGCATACATTTTGCTACATCGGACAAACGGTAGAAAGGATCTTGCTTTGTGCTGGATTAGCTATCCATCCGTGCATCAACGCGCTTCCTTTCTGACTTTCACTCTCTACTACAGGCACCTACAGCAAGTGTTGATGGGAAAACTTACACATGTTTCCTCCGGCAGCAGCGTCAGTGGTTTGGCGTAGACGGCACAACCTTCGGCGGGGTGGGCACAGAAGTAAGCGGCCGGTGTTAGACGATTTCCGGTGCCTCGATTCCACGCCAGCAGGGCAAACTCGTGGGCTGCATCGATGAAGAACTCCGTCAGCGTCGTGCCCGCACTCGATAGCACCTGCAGGAGGCGATCCACCAGCGGGACGGTAAGAGCGATCCCGGCCCGCAGGTATGGATAGAGGAAGCTTGATGGATTTTTGAAAAACGCAAAATGATGAATAATGGTTGCCTCGCGGTCGTGCAGCGGATAACCCAGGAATAGCTCCTATCGGGACAAAGGAGCCGGCGGTGATGGCGGTGACGGAGGGGAATGAGTGGTTTAGAAAGGAGAAAAATGACCGTTCCATTAGTGCGAAATCGTTCCGGGTAAAAGGGCTGCTGAGGACGAACGGTGGACCAATCGGGTGGAATTTTTGAATATTTTTTTTAGGTGACGGTGTAACTATTTGAGGCTGTTGGGAGATTTTAAGTGGTCGACAGTGCAATGCACCGTCCATAGAAGCATAGCAGTCGCATGTGTATTTTGCTAGAAATGAGTTAGCCATTAGAACCGGCATTTTACACTGTGCACTAGTAGTTACATATTTTGTTTCGAAAATAATGTGACAAATATCAAAGCTAGGTTGTCCCATCTAGAGAGGGTCTAGTAGAGTGGAGCGAACTGGCTGGTTTCGAACCAAACAAACTGTCAAAGCCAGAGCCAATCGAGCCAGCATTGCCAAAATGTGTTAAAGCTTATCGGTATTAAAGGTTTTAAAAAATCGGTATTTTTCAGTATTTACTATTTTAATTAATTTTATATTTTTGCCGTTTTTGAAACCGAAAATTTGAACTTTTGGACTATGATCGAAAATTTCCGGAAGAGAACTCCGGGAATGTTTGAATTAGCTCCTGGAGGAAGCTGAAAATAACATTCAGAGAAAGAAGAAAGAAGCTCTTCTGGAGGACATTTGAGGAAAGTTCTGAGAGAAGTCGGAAAAACATCCGCGAAACTTCCAAGATATAAATTGAGAAACTTCTGGCGAAAATTAAAAAAAAAAAACTTTCAGAAAAAAACGGATTTCACATTCAAAGGAAGACAGAAAAGTTTCAGAAATCGGAAATAAATGTCAGAAGTAGCCATTTCCAGGGGAAGCCAGAAGGAGCTCGAAAAAACCTTCCAATAGAAGTAAAAAAAAAACCAGCTGGACAAAATTCCAGAACTAGACGAAAGAAATATCTGGGAGAAGTTATTGAACTTCCTGTAGAAGACGGAAGAAACTTTCTGGAGACGCTGGCAGAAACATCCTAAGGTATGTTGGAAAAAAAAATCTGGAGGAAGTCGGAAGCCAGCTAACGGAACAGTTGAAAGAAACAAGGACATAATCCCGGAAGAAAGAGCTTTTGGGGGATGTTCCAATGATAAAAAAAAAATCCAAATGGTCATAAAACATCCCTGAAGTCTCCGCAATGCCCCTGACGTTTTTGGAACATTCCTGAAATGTACTTATAATATAATATAATATTACATATATCCTCGGAATACCTGTAATGTAATTTTCCTTAAGTTAATAGAGCTGTTTTGGAGCACTCTGATATTTTTTTTAAATACTTGGGACTTCCCTGATTATAAACTTGTTTTCCGTGCTGAGCACCAATGCTACCGACGCCACACCTACCTATCAACCCATCAACTCATGGACCGGGGACCAACGGCTTTACTTCCCTCAGAACATCCCGGCGGCGCCGACTGAGTACTTGTGAAGTATCCAAAATATTCATGATGTTTCCTTAAGTTAACTGGAGTTCGCTGGACTTTCCTGAAATTTCCGGGTTTTAGAATTTTAACAGAAGTCTTAAAAGTCTGAACTTTTCTGAAGTTTCAGAACTTCAAAATTCTAAAAGATACAAGTCTCTCACAATAATTTTCTCAGAAATTCAAGCGCTGGCAGGCAATAATCATTTTGATTATTTAAAAAAATCGGTATAAATCGGTATAAAACCTCAAAAATCGGTATTCTGAGGAACCTTATCTGTACATCGGTATCTAGTTCGGAAATCGGTATATCTGGCAACGCTGAATCGAGCAGCACTTATCTCGATTGCATTGGCAGTGTTGCTAGAAATCACCCAGACATAGGTTGCCAAGTCACATTGTTTTGAATCCTCTGCTCTCTTATACTAGACCCTCTCTAGTCCCATCCATAAGGCATGCTTTTGTAGGCAGTGCAGTCTTAGTGTGGGCCTCCCATAGCTCAGTCGGTAACAGCGCAGCTACAAATCAAGCTCTTGCTGGAGGTGGCTGGGTTCGATTCCCGGTCCGGTCTAGGAATTTTTTCGGGTCGGAAAATTTCTCGACTTCCCTGGGCATACACGGAGAACAAATTCGTTAAGTTAAGATAACAATCCTAATAGTTACTTTCACATGGAAAAATATTGTTGTTTGAAAGAAACCTATAGTTATTTCAACATTAATTCGACCGTCAACTCAATCATATCTACCTAATAGATTCAACTGTTCATCTTATACTCAATTCAACTATAACTTTGATCAATTATAGCAACCGCCAAATGTAATTTATTTATATACTTTGGTTTCAAGTGATCATCATAAATCCACACACTTTTAACTTGTGATGCGTAGAGCAGGCGATAAGATAGCTGGCTCTCACGCAGATGAACACGGTTCAAATCTAAGTTGAATGTTCTTGGTCACTTTTTTTATGATTTTGCAGTTGTGTTTTTGAGATCGATAAAGAAGCAAAACAAACTTCCTTGATATGTCGATAATGAAGAGCAGTTCGTCTAATAAACATTGTAAAATGTTGCTTTCCTAACCATAGTTTTCTTGAATCAACTAAAGCATAGTTGTATTTTGGAGTTTGACGTTTGTTCATCTTCTGAAAAATATAGTTGAGCCAACCGAGGAGCCAACTATGGACTATAGTTGTTGCCCTCTATATATAGTCAAATCAACTATAGTTTCGGGTTATCTCTAAAACAATTGAACAATATAGTTATTTTGACCGGAAAAATAATTGTGTCTGCTATAATTTGTTCACCGTGTAGAGTTTGATTGTACTTGCTCTCAATTAATAACTGTGGAAATGCATCTAGAACTCTAAGTTGAGAGCATGCAATAAGCTAATAAGCGCTAGGCTTATTGCCACTTGAAATGCAAAGAAGAAGAAGAATGTAATAATATTTTTTTTAAATAAAAATGACCGCGTCTTAGTGTGGAATCAAACGACTGCTTTGATTAGATTTCCGACGTTTTGACAGTGGTTACTGCCTTTTACAAGCGTTTCACAACTATCCGGACTATCTTTGAAAAATATAAAGCAGGGCTTAAGATTTCAAACTGAACTACCTAATATTTTTTTTTTATAAATTAAAGTTTTTTTTGCATTAATTTATCCGTACCAGGGTTCTGCATTTTCGAAACAAAGAAAAGAAAATCAGCTCTCCTCAAAATCGTTTCATTTCGAGCAATATCATTTTCGTGTAAGTCATCGTGTTTCTTGTTATCGAGTCACGATGAACATTCCTTTTTTCAAACATGACAGGACTATCACTTATTTCGTTCGTCGAGTGCTTCTTTTCATTTCATTTGAAGCAAAGACTTGTTTCAATTGACGCAATGAATGACTCGAAAACTGCTTCCTTCGTTTTTTCCACTTTCACTTCAATTCGGGGCTCATTCGACTTGTCACGACCTGACGACGCAGGCATCAAAGTATAGTATCCGGATAGTATCCGCACAATATAGGTTGCCGATAAAGAAGGCGTCCAGATTAGGTGTAACAATAATATATTATTTTATATTGAACGAAAATTAAATTAACGAGGCCATTCTGGACTCCAAGATGGCGGCCATCGGGGTCAGGGAAAGCCTCAAACACCCCACAATATGAGTATTTTCGGAACGAAGACGACATGAAGGTGCGGAAAATCGATATTCGACGTTATTTTGGAATCCAAAATGGCGGCCATCAAGTTTCCTAAGACGTGTCAAGTACCCTAAGATATGGGTATTTTCGGAACGGAGACAACGCGTGGCTGCCGAAAATCGATATCCGATGCTATGTTGGACTCCAATATGGCGTCCATAGAGTTTCAGAAAAGGTGTCAAATACCCTACAATATGGTTAGTTTCAGAACAGGGACAACGCGTAGATGCCAAAATCGATATCAGATACCACTTTGGAATCCAATATGGCAGCCATAGGGTTTCACAAAAGTATCAAATACTCTAAGATCTGGGTATTTTCGGAACGGGGACCACGCGTAGATGCTGAAAATCGATATTCGATGCCATTTGTAGGCTATTTGATACTTCTTCTTAAATTGAATTTCAAGATGGCGTCGCCCATCGATTTCTGGCTTCTAGATGTCAGCCCGATTCCAAAAAAGACGGCGTGACATCAATTTTCGGCATCTATGTCTCATCCCCATCCTGAAAATACCCACATTTTAGGGTATTCGACACTTTTCCGCAAATCGGAAGCCGCCGTTTCGATTACAAAATGGCGTCGGATATCGATTCCCGGTTTCTAGACGTTACCCGGATTCTTAAAAAAAAACCGTTTGTATGGGTATTTAATGGATTACAAAAAGGCGTCGGATATTGATTTTCAATCTCCAGACGTCACCCCGATTCCAAAAATTCCCATATTGATGGGACGGCATCAGCATTGCCAATTTTTTTCTGAAATAGGAAGCCGTCATATTGGATTTCAAAATGGCGTCGAATATCGATTTCCGGCCTCTAGACATCATCGCGATTCCAAAAAATACCTATATTGAAGGGTAATTGACAATATTTCCCACTTGTTCTGGAATCGGAAGCCGCCATCTTGGATCTCGAATTGGCGTCGCATATCAATTTCCGATCTGTAGACTTCATACCGATTACAAAAATACCAATATTGATGAGTATTTGACTGTATTTCCACTTTTTCGTAAATCGGAAACCGCCATCTTCGATTTCAAAATGGCGTCGGATATCGATTTTCATCCTCTAGACATTATCCCGATTAATAAAATACCTTTATTTATAAGTATTTGACAGCATTTCTAACTTTTTCTTAAACTGGAAGCCGCCATCTTGGATTTAAAAATGGCGTCTCATATCAATTTTCAATCTCTAGATGTCACCCCGATTCAAAAAGTACCCATATTGATGGTAAACAAACCACCCAACAATGATAAATTTTACAACCATGTGTACAGATCAATGCGCACACGCTTAAATGAACCGAGTGAACAATCAACAAAAGTCATAAAAACTGCGCGAATTTGGATCAAACAGCTTCGCTTCAATGCAAAAGTAAGTTCATTTGACAATGAAAGAAGAAATGAACACGAGTCAAGCCAAAACAAACAGCATGAAAACCGATCGAAAGTGGTTCTGTTGATGTTGACGGGGATCTGCTCGAAGAGAAGACAGAATGACTTTCAATTGAAAGTGATGGTTTAGAGCTTCATCGGCACTTGAAGATTTTCAATTTAAAGTGACTTTTTGGGGTTCTGATCTGTACACACTCAATCGAATAAACTTAACAGAGCCAAGTTATCATTTGCGTTTTACATGATTAATGTCTTAAATCTAGAGTTAAACGAATTGAACCGATTACTCGCGGTCGTCTCGAGGTTAGTAGAGATTTCCAGTTTTATGGATGGGGAGAGGGAGAAGGAGGTTTGATATATGATTTACGGTACAAATATTTCATTATTCCTAAAACATGAACTTATTCAGAGTTGGTTGGAAATGCTAACATGAAGCTTTAGTGTGATGATTTATTAGCTAGAGAATGATCTTTAGAAGAGGGTAGGTGGATAGTTCCGTTAGAGTACGGCAGTATGAAAATTGAATAGAAGTTGAAAATGAGCGAAGGGCCATTAATGCGACAGTTTTTAAAGATAGACGCACATTTTTGCCTAACCCGTACGATGTAGGGGACTTGAAGTATGTCTCCAAGTCCACAGGCAAAAATGTGCGTCCCTCTTGTTGCTTATAAACTGACTGCGGCTGTGGAATAGTTCTAGCGACGTTTTCATCACTACCTAAAGCCCCACGTTGCGAGAGCATTTCCAGTCGATGGTGTGTTATAATGCAGTTCTTCTTTACCCAACTATTGTGTTGCTCCTCTCGTCATGACCAACGTGATCATCTCAGAGAGAAAGCAGTAGGGTGGTTGTTGCGTGCTGTACCATCATCAGCATTGTTGACGGCTACTCCCGCCTTGAGTTGTTACATTCAAAGTGTTTTTGTGTTACTTCATACGCGAAGTTAACGATTTTCAGAGTTGGTTGGAAATGCTAACATGAAGCTTTAGTGTGATGATTTATTAGCTAGATAATGATCTTTAGAAGAGGGTAGGTGGATAGTTCCGTTAGAGTACGGCAGTATGAAAATTGAATAGAAGTTGAAGAGAAGTTTTCAAGATAACTGTCACATTAATGGCCCTTCGCTCATTTTCAACTTCTATTCAATTTTCATACTGCCGTACTCTAACGGAACTATCCACCTACCCTCTTCTAAAGATCATTATCTAGCTAATAAATCATCACACTAAAGCTTCATGTTAGCATTTCCAACCAACTCTGAAAATCGTTAACTTCGCGTATGAAGTAACACAAAAACACTTTGAATGAACTTATTCTTATTCAGTTTGGTAATTATTGAAAGTACTCACATGCATTTGCTGAATTTCTCTCATACACAGAAAAAAAAGTTGTTGAATATTACATCCAAACTGCTGCAACCAGGTCAATCCATCGGTTGTGTAATATGACGTTGTACGATGTACATCGATTTTGCGAACAAAATTACATCCATTGATGTAATATTGTATCTGCTTTTTGCTATTACATCATTATTTCATACATTAGCTTGAATTACATTGATCGATATTACATTTTTTTTTGCTGTGTAGTTCACTTCAGTGTTCCCTTGGAATAATCCACAGCATTTTCTTCACATCTCCTGATGAATTCCCTTGGAGTTCTTCTTAAATATAATTGGATTCCCATAAAAAATGCTGATAAAAATCATTTAATCTACAGTCAACTTACACGCTTAGAAATTATCGCCGACTTCGGTAATTTTTACCGAAACCTGAACGGCTGAACTTTCCGGTAAAATTTATGCAATTCAATTCAATTACTTTGCAGCTACTTTGAAACTAAATCTCGACTAAAATGACAAAATTTGATTATTTAAACAAGGTTGAACATGTTTTGATATCATTGTCAAATTAAATAGCCTTTAAAATGAAGGTCAAAGTTTAACCGAACGTTCAGCTGTTCTGATTTCGGTAAAATTTAACGAACACGGAAACAAAATCTTAGTGTGTAGATGAAATTGAAGACACCCTCATCAAGTAGACCAACTACCTGCATGAATTTAAATTTTGACATAACAACATTCTCTTGATCAAGGCAACCTCTGAAATCAACATTTTATTTTATTTATTCGTGACTGAATGTTCATTATCGTCTGTTTTGTTTTTTTTTCTTCCTTGATTTGTTTCCGTCGATTTTGTTTTCCGTGCTGAGCATCAAGGAGGCAGCTCCCACACCTATCAACCCATCAACTCATGAACCGGGGGCCAACGGCTTTACTTCCGTTACGTCTCAGAACATCCCGGTGTCGCCGGCTGTGATTGAACTCAGGCCTGCTGGGGTGAGAGGTAATAACACTTACCACTACATCACCGGTGCCGCTGTCTGTGTTGTTGTTAAGATTAATATTCGTCTACATCTTGGTGGGGATGGTTTTGAGGATCAAATGCAAAAGGATTATTTTCAGAGTTGGTTGGAAATTCTATCTAACATGAAACTAATTTCATTTCTCACAAATGTAGCGCTGAAGCACGTGTCGTGTTAGTTTTTAAATACAGGTCGACGGAAAACTATTGCCTCATGCTAAATTGATGATGATATCGAGATTTTAGGCAGTGTGGTCGACAGTATTCAAAATAATAATTTTGATTATTTTGCTCTTGTGGATCGTTTCTGATTTTGACAATGTTGGGTTGGATAATTAAACACTCTTGAATATCAACAAACGCATATTCGCTGATGTATAATGAACTCATGAACAAACGCAATTCATCTACACTGGGTTGAAGCGCTACTCCTTGCGTACCATCGCAAACACTGCCCATGAGCATGAAACCATTCTCGAAATTTCCTTGTATCTCTTTTTACAGGGTTTCTTTGCAAATAACAACATGATTTTCTTAGAATTTCATCAGAGATGTTTTGAGAATTATTCAAACGTAATTTTGCGTTTGTACAACAGAGACTTTAGACATTTTTTCCACAATATTGTTGCACTCTAGAACGACGGTTCTCAAACTTTTGTTGGCTGTGAGAAATTTTTCAAACCTCCAGCGCCTCCCTTGTGAGCTAAATGTGATTCTTGACAGGGTGGCCAGTAAACTGGGAAAGCCGGAAAATAACTGAGAATTTGAAACGTAACCGGAAAAACCAGTGAATTTGACAACTGGTAAAATTGTGACGTCAGTGTTTTAAAATCAATTAGTGAAACAGCGCCAGTCTTTATCAAAAGAAAGACCGTTTTGATAGCCGTCTTTTTTTAATGTGAAGCCGACACTGGCCGATCTCGGTTAAGCCTGCGGCTTAAGCGCCACTCCGGTAAAGGAGACCGCAGGCCACGTTGAGTTTGCCCGGATGAGACTGCCCCAGGGCGAATCCAAGTGAAAATCTTCCTAGAAAGAAGAGATCGAGCCAGCTTGACTACTACCTAATTTTATCGATTAGAAACCTTTATTACGAAACAGCATAATCTCTCACAACATCGAAATAACTCCAAAAAGCTCCCGGTAAGAGAATACACAAACCCTAAACGACGTTCCACGTCAAGTTCTCCTCATCGGAAGTTTCCCTTAAATTCCGCCAGAGGCGCAACTGCAACAAAAGAGGTACGCAACATAACAGTCAAATTCCGACCACGCGGAAGACAACAACATAATTACACGGACCCGAAAACAACATTACATCAATTTCAAATCAAACATTTATTTCACAACGGAAAACGGTAAGTTAAGATTTTATTATTAACTAAAGCATGCTTTTACGAAATTTCCATTGTTTGTATATTTTCCTACTCCTCTTTATTCTATTTCTCTATCTAGTCCTATTGGCGTTGACGGCGACTCTGTAGCTCTTTACTCCAGTGGTAAAATCCATAAGCAAACGTCAGACTGTGCGTGAAACATGGCGGACTTCGTACTATCCTTTCACTCCACTGAAAATTCCCAAAAGAAACTGTCAATCTTTGCTAAAAGAGACGATTTTTCGGCGGTGCCGTCAACGCCAATTCTTGTGTGCGTAACTACCTATCTGTGCTGTGCTCTTGTGTCTCTTCCTGACGAATCCCACGACGATGCGGCAAGCGGGGACCGGCAAAGCTTTTGATGGGTTGGGTGGGCATCCATGTATGACGTTACGTGCGCACGTTTGTCTTGCCGACACCCAACCTTACAATTCTTGGACTTCTCCATATGTTAGCAATTCATGCTCTTCGACCTTATGTTCGGCAAAAAATGTCCTCCGTGGCGCCCTCGCCGGACGCCTCACTCAACGAAAAAAACAGAACGGACTCACCAGTTGGTTTAGCTGCTGATGATTGCTGCGCTGCTGTTACTGGCGCGGCGACGATGCTACCTTCAATCGATGCGCGTTCGACCGTTGGTTGGTGTTTGAACGGCCAACGATTTCCACGTGGGTGGAACGAACCACAAAGCCCCGCTCAGCGATGTAGATACGGATCGCTTTCCACCGGACAAGGTGGCGGTTGCCGGGATTATTCGCCCCGGGGATGCAGATAATGAAACGTAAACGTAGGTGAAAAGAACATTAAGCACAATGCACAGATTTTCTTTAACGAGCACATTACCTGGTCTAGCTTATTTTTCGCACACACAAAGTAGCCTAAGCCGCACACTACGTTTATATTTATAGCTATAACTAAACAAACGACGAGGAGAAATTAGAATTGAAGTATAAAAGTACAACCACGTTGCTTAAACTCACTTTACAAAACGTAACAATCATGCGAACAAAATGAAACACTTCCACTGCAATCTGCGGTTCGGACGAAAGTGAAGCGAAACCGTGACCTCAGATTAGGGAAGGTGACCTCGGCCGAACTTAACGGAAGTTCGATTTTCCCGCGAACTTCTTGTAACGAGATCGGTAATGCGAGAGATTATTCCGATCGCTGATCCTTCGTTCAAAGTCGGGTGTAGCCACACTCTCTCTTTTCCCAACTTTCCCGAAGATTTCACTGGACTCGGCCTTGGGAGAAATTGTACAAGGTCGAGTGGCTTTACTCACGAGGCATTCTATTTTTATAGTAAATCGACCAGTGTCGTTTTGCTACTGGCATAGTTTTTGGCGTATGGATTAGATCTATTTCATTCTTATTTTAATTTTGGCTAATTAACTATTTACAACATGTATGTACATTTGGTGTACCTGCTACAAATCAAGAAGCCTATTTTTGCTTAACTAAGCTCTTGTTCTGCTTGCAATGTTTGTATGGAATTGCCATCAGTCATTCATGTCATTTTAATTACTCAACAATATTGCAATTTGATTTTTCGTTTCGAGTCTAATCTTATCTAATCTTATCTAACACCAACACAGAAATTTACAATATAAAAATAGGGGAAAAGACGGCTTCGGCAATACCTTATTCTATTATCGTCAGGGGGTTAAACAACGTCCTTGAGAGCTCAATTTTGGCATGTGGATACATTGTGTTTCAAAGCATCTATTGGTCAAATTTGAGTGCTCTAGGACTTTGTTTACCCCCTGACGATAATAGGTAAAGGTATTGCTGAAGCCGACATTTCCCCTACATATCGTAGGTGGTCACTACCCAAGTCTTGTAACTATTAAAATGGCATAAACAAAAACAATGACTAAAATGTGTTCCTTTGATTACTGAAAAATCCTGTTTCCCTAGATTGAAGTTCAGGCATAACATTTGAAAACGGCACAAAAGCATTTGTAAACAAACGTTCTAAGGCCCTTTGCACGCAAACCAAAGTACGCCTACGCAAACCAACAACATCATCGGATAGGGGCAACTATCACCTTTCCGAAAGTGGTATTGGTTTGCGTGAGCGTACTTTGGCTCGCGTGTAAAGGGCTCTAGAAAGTTTGTTTACAAATGCTTTTGTGCCGTTATCAAATGTTATGCCTGAGTTGTCAGTACTGGGGTTCGGTGGTAGATCTTATTAATTATAGAAAAATAACTGTTCTTTCAGTTCCACCCTAACTATGAAATCTAAGCTGAGGCCAGAGTAGAAAATGCGGTGAGATATTTTCAGCCGTTTTAAATCTGCAGGTGTGGACGGAATATTCCCAGCGCTACTTCAAAAAGGTGAAGCAGTGCTGACTCCGGCTCTAACTAAGATTTTTAAGGCAAGTATAAGGTTAAATTATATTCCATCAAAATGGAGATTGGTAAGAGTTATATTCATACCAAGAGCACGACAAAACGCATCGCAGTCTTTCATCAATTTTGTTAAAGGCTATGGAAAAGGTGTTGAATGATTTCATCAATTCAACTTACATGTTCACGCATTCATTATCTAATTTTCAGTTTGCGTATCAATCCGGAAAGACCTTAGTAACAAAAAATGAAAAATCTCTTTCAGTTAAAGAAATTGCACTCTGCTCTTTCTTGGATATTGAAGGAGCTTTTGATAATGCATCCTATTCCTTTATGGTTTACGCCATGAAGGCAAGCAACTTCGATAGGCGCATCGTCAACTGGATTCAGACTATGCTTGCAAAAAGGGAAATCACTTCCGGGTAGCTCATCTATAACAGTGAAGGCAACGAAAGGTTGTCCTCAAGGAGGAGTTCTCTCACCACTGCTGTGGTCTTTAGTTGTAGATGATCTTCTAAGAAGCCTGGAAGCAAAAGGTTTCGAAGGTGTGGGCTTTGCGGATGACATAGTCATTATTAGTAAGAGGAAAGTTTGACGTTATCATTTCTGAAAGAATGCAAGAGGCCCTAAAGTTTACCCAGTTTTGGTGCATTAAAGAGGGCCTAAGTATTAATCCATCAAAAATCGTAATCATCACCTTTACTAGAAAAAGGAAGATTAACCTAAAATAATTCAATCTTGGAGGAGAGCAGATCCATCATAGTGAACAGGTTAAATACCTAGGAGTTATTTTGGACGCCAAGTTGAATTGGAATGCTCAACTTGATTGTGTGATAAACAAAGCAATCAGTGCCCTGTGGGCATGCTACAAAACTATTGGAAGAAAGTGGGGTTTGAAACCAAAAATGACATTGTGGATTTAAACATCAATAATCCGTCCGAAAGTAGCGTATGCTTCATTAATGTGGTGGCCAATATCAAAAGAGGCTACTGCACAGAGGAAACTAGCAAAACTTCAACATCTAGCATGCGTTGCAATAACGGGTGCGGTGCGTAGCACCCCATTAAAATCATTAGAAGCAATCCTCAATCTGCTGCCCTTGCATGAACATGTACAACTAGAAGCGAACTAGAAGTGCTCTAAACTTTCTTGAGCTTGAGCTTGATTGACCACCCACGGTTGCTACTCTGTTACTGCCAGATCAGCTGTAATTACACAGAGAACCAATAGACGATGCTTGGGACTAGCAATCATCCTCAATGTGTAAAAACTGGTGATCTTAAATTAGGCAATACCAGCGCCGGCCGCGCCCGAACACAGGTCAATAAAGGAATGGGAAGGATTGTGTTGACATGACACTCGCTTTGATGGAAGCCGAGAACACCTCTGCACTTCTACGAGGAATCACTGGGATGTTGGATAAGAGGGTTGGGTTTGCAGCAGGGTTCGTTTTGGTAAACGATAAACTGAATTGATGTCCTAACGATCATATAACGCGAAGGAGCTTGGGACTAAACCCACGGTCTGCTGCTCAGTAAGCAAAAACGTTTGCCACTAGGCAGACGAGCACCTTTTTAATCACCGAGTTGCTGTTATTACCATGTAGTCATATTAACAAATAAAACGATTGACGAATCTTGAATGTGGATGGGCCTGAGATTAGACTCATGATGTTCTGCTCAGTAAGCAAAAACGGTTGCTCTAAGGCCACCGAGCCCCTCATATCACATAATACACAAATTTGTGTATCCATTCAAACCCGGAACCAACGACAACAACGAGTTTCGCAAAACACACGATACACAAGCGATTTTACCATAAATCTCTTTGATATGTAAGGACCTTGGACCGCATTTTTCTGATCAGTAAGCAGGCCACTGTAACCGACGATCTTTCAAATCCGAAAACTAAAAACTACGAAAAAGTACTTAGGCCTTCATTAAGTTCCACTTTCACGCGACGTTCAATGACAGGGTCCTAAAGGGTGATACGGTCAAAATTTGGTCAATATCAACTTGACGTATTTCTTTCAATTTTGCATTTAAAAAACCTGAACACCCCTCATTTTGAAGGTGTGTGTGTGTAGAATGTTGCTCCTATTTTGATTTTGGAATTCACTCTTCAGTTGTCAAAATGCCGTCCAAGCAAGAAGAGCAGCGTATCAAAATTTTGCTCGCGCATCGCGAAATCCGAGCTACTCGCACGCAAAGTTGGCAAAATCGCTAAAAGTTGCCAAATCAACCGTTACAAATGTAATTAAAGTGTTTGGGGAACGTTTGTCGACAGCCAGGAAGTCTGGATCGGGGGGAAATCGAAAACCGGAAGCCGCTGAGACGACCAAGAGAGTTGCCGGTAGTTTCAAGCGAAACCCTAACCTCTCTCTCCGAGATGCCGCAAATAAGCTGGGTGTATCGTCTACAACCGTGCATCGAGCCAAAAAACGAGCCGGGCTATCGACTTACAAGAAGGTAGTGACTCCAAATCGCGATGATAAACAAAATACGACGGCCAAAGCGCGATCCCGGAGGCTGTACACGACGATGCTGACGAAGTTTGACTGCGTGGTAATGGACGACGAAACCTACGTCAAAGCCGACTACAAGCAGCTTCCGGGACAGGAGTTTTATACGGCAAAAGGAAGGGGAAAGGTAGCAGATGTTTTCAAGCACATGAAACTGTCAAAGTTCGCAAAGAAATATCTGGTTTGGCAAGCCATCTGTACCTGTGGCTTGAAAAGCAGCATTTTCATAGCTTCCGGGACTGTCAACCAAGAAATTTACGTGAAAGAGTGTTTGAATAAACGTCTGCTGCCTTTCCTGAAGAAACACGGTTGTTCCGTACTGTTTTGGCCGGATTTGGCATCTTGCCATTACGGTAAAAAGGCCATGGAGTGGCACGCCGCCAACAACGTGCAGGTGGTTCCCAAGGACAAGAACCCTCCCAACACGCCAGAGCTCCGCCCAATTGAGAAATACTGGGCTATTGTCAAGCGGAACCTAAAGAAGACCAAAAAAACTGCTAAGGGCGAGCAGCAGTTCAAGGCAAACTGGCTTTCTGCGGCGAAGAAGGTGGACAAGGTGACTGTACAAAATCTGATGGCAGGGGTCAAGCGTAAGGCCCGGCAATTCGGATTTGGAAAAGCGGAAGCCTAACTGAATATTTTTCCTGAATTTTATACTAATTGAACTTGAAAAAGAAATTTAATTTGATTTTTTAAATAAACGATTTCACCGATTTACACGCGTTTTCCCTTGACCAAATTTTGACCGTATCACCCTTTATCCAGGATTACATCTGAAAAATCCAAATCTGGCCAACGCCCACCTAAACCTGTTCTAATCCACCTGAAATGACTAACGAATGGAAGACTTTGACTACCCAGCCATGCAATAGTCTCATTCCGTGCCTTATGGCAACTTGATGATTATATTGCGCTCATCTTCTGGCACCATCCAGGGGAGACTTGGTCCTGTACCCAATGCTTAACTTATCTCCATTCCACTCAGCTACTCGCAATTTCTTGTGATATAGTGGGCGGAATATTATTATATGAGACAATGCAATGCAGACGTCTTTCCAAATTTGGCAGATCGACAGGTAATCGGTGAGTTACCACGATAGTTGCTATTCAACAACTCGACAACGTCCCATCGTCAACGCCTGCTATGAGAATTTCCCATTGTAGACACCAACGAAATGACGTCAGCGAGCTATCGTACCTTATAGCACGATGCTAGGAGGCGAACCGGAAGAATCGATGAGCTACCTCTCCCCCCTAGAAGCGAACTAGAAGTGTTCTAAGGCTCAAAAGATCTAAAAAAAGTCATGCCAGGTGATCTTGTTGGTCATCTAAGCATCTTACAATACTTTCAAAGAGGACCAGTGATGAGTATGAATGTGGAGACTGGATGAAACCAGAGGACAACTATGAAATTCCCTTCAACGTATGTGAAACGGCACGTTCGGATTGGGAACTGGTGGTCCTAACGTTCGTCAAGGCTCAATCATATTTTTCACAGATGGCTCAAAAATTGGAATACGAACTGGTGCAGGAATCTTTGGCCCCGGGACAAATATTTCAGTTGCGATGGGACATTTTCCAACCGTGTTTCAAGCGGAAATTGTAGCCATACTTGAATGTGTACATGTTTGTCTGAAGAGGGAATACAGATGTTCAAATATTTGTACTTTTTCTGATAGTCAAGCAGCGCTGGAAGCACTGAGTGCTTACAAATGTACATCAAAGATCGTCTGGGAATGTAATCTCTCGCTTCGGCAACTGTGCCAACGGAACTCAGTAAACTTATATTGAGTACCAGGACACTGTGGCACTGTAGGGAATGAAAGGGTAGACGACCTAGCAAAGTTAGGTTCCAATCCACAGTTTTTTGGCCCAGAACCATTCTGTGGAATATCATACTGTTCGGTAAAAATGGAACTCAAATGCTCAAACTCAATTGGACGACTGTCACAAACTGCAATCAGTCGAAAAGATTTATAACTCCTAATATAACATACCCAGAAAAGCTCTTAGAGCTCAATAAAAGAGCTCTTAGTATATACACTGGCCTAGTAACTGGGCACTGTCCTAGTAGATATCGCATGAAGAACATTGGTCGGGTTCAGCGTGATATCTGTCGTTTCTGTAATTTGGAACGTGAAAGCTCGGAACATCTGCTCTGCAGTTGTGGTGCATTACACAAGCGTAGATCTAAATTAGCTTACAACTTAGTGACATTTTGTCTGCAAATCCTGGAGAGGCAGTTGGTTTTATAAACCATATTATACCGAACTGGGCAAAGATGTGTCCAGGCAATTAGCCGTCCACTCGGGAAATAATAGCTAGGTTAGTTAAGGCTTCAGTTGAAAAATGATAAGCCATTAATCAGAATTATAAAAAAAAAAACATATTCGAACTATGCTTTCTTCTCAAGCACCGTCAACGTCTTCTTTATCAGGAAACGTTAAGGGATCGGAGGGATTTCGACCAAAGGGGCGTTAAAATGCCTTGCGCTTGCAGCCACTCCTGATGATAGGTAACCTACAGCCTCCCATCCGCTGGCAGAACGATGCGAAGGTTTAGATGATAGCATCATTTTTTTTAACTTAGCATTTTGCTATTACTGATTCAACGACCAGGCCCTGCAAGTAAAACATCCACCCATGGGCGTTGCCAGGTTTAGAAATAGGGAGGGGGAGAATTAGGCCAAGCTTAATCCCATTGGGCCGAACGCTATTAGGCCAATGTGTTCACTAGGTCAAATGAGTCATTTAAACGAAATTGAAATTTCTGTCAAACTGCATAAGTATTTTTCAAATTTGCATGTTGACCAGCATCAATCTCAATAAGCGAATTCCTGTTTAGTCCGCATCGTGCTCTCTTGCCGTTCGGATCTATTAGCTTTTTATTGAAGGATGCTACATACATTTAGGTAGCACTTTTCAGTGCTCAACCTGTAAAATTTCTACCTTGTTTGACTCTTATTCCTCTTCGATCCTTATTTAAACCCTACTAGATTTGGATTTGAGATTTGGACCGAAGTAATTCTGCTTGGATATCGATTTGGAAAATTCCTCTTCGATCCTTCTTATAGTAATCTGCTTGGAAGTCGATTTGAAGAAACTTGGTTCTACCGCCATGGCGCCTAAGCACAAAAAAGGACAATCGCTTGATCCCCCCTCTGAAGAAATTTGCTCATTTGATATGCTTACGGATGATGAGAATGATCCATCATCCACACAAAATTCCATTCAATATTCCCGGATTAATGCCAACAAGGAAAAGATTCCCCTATTGTTGTAACCACTTCCTATTTCGAATATTTCAATGAGTCAAAATGTTTTTCCAGGAAACCATTTGTATAAATTCAAGGATTTATACAAAACCTTTGATCAATCATCATGATCTGGGGTCTCATGACCAAAGCAGCCCAATAACATTCGATCTTATGGCCATTGAAAAGCATCATGTTTCTAAAACACATGGTAATTGACTAACAATACATAATTTTGCAGCTAAGTTATGGTAGGGGGCAGTGGCCCTCCATACCCCCCTCTGACTCCGCCCATGCATCCACCCGAATTGGCCGCAACAGCAATCGCTTCTTCTTGTCCTCAGCAGCTAGGGAATTGCCTATATAGGTATATACTCACCTGCCGATAATCCTCTTTTCCCAAATGGTGTGCTAATAGACTCACGTTCACGTGGCTGTTCTCTTCGCAGATGATCAACCAGCGGGTGCCGGCCTGCGTCGCTTTCAGGATACTGGACCGGATGTGCCTCAGCATCGGTGTGATGGCCCAGGAGCCCTCGTGGTCGGCGAAAATCTCGTGTGATAGATGCACATTCTCGCTGGTGGGTGGTTGAGACTGTTTTTTTTTTCGTTAAATAAAGATTACATGGGGTCGATTTGCATATACGGAAACAGTCGGTGCACTGAATTCAAGAGTGCGGTATCGATTGGCAATGTTTGTCAACTGGGTTACTTACATTTAGTTTCAATTGCTGTTCGAGAATACTTCTTCGCAGTACAGTTGCCCGTTTGAAATGAAGCGCGGATGATTGACTTAGTATAAGGTAGGAGATTTGATGGGGATCTGGAATGAAACAATAATCACTTTACAAATCAAGCTCAATAGGTTAAAACATTCGGGTGTTAAAAGTTTGGTAACATTCACGGCGTTTCAAAGATTAATCAGGTACTCCATTTTAAGATACTTAACTCATAGGTACTTTATATGGGAAAACTGGTAAAGTACCTTACAATTGTCTGATAGCCAAAAGCCACCATCGTTACCTTTTTACGACTTCAAGGTCTTACTGGGGTTCAGGTGAAAGTGCACAGTTATCCATTCTACCGGAAAAGCGATGTTCCACTTGAACTGCAACTGCATTCGCACCAGCCAAGTTAACTTTTCCCAAGCCTCACCGCCGTCAAACGTCGGGGATTCCGAGGGATTTGGGTGGAAAATCTTTACCGGAGGTGTTTAAAACCGTCACTGGTGCTAAAACTTTACATGCCAACGGCTTCAGGAGGATGCGAATGTTGGCTTTGCGCTGGTGCCAAGTTGAAATGTGGAAACTTTTATTCGTTGAGAAATTTTCGATGCTCCGCCAGAAGGGAAACGCTGTAAATCTCGTTTGTTGCATCTGCCCTGCTATTGCTGCTGCTGCACTGACGCTGACTGGTTGGTCGGTTGGTTGGTTGGTTTGGTCGGGTCGGATGGGCACTGTTTGTCTTTCTGCAAGGTTGCAATCTGGGTAATAAGGCTAGGGGTAACTCAATTTCCAGTCTCATCTTCACCCAACGGACGGAATTGTTTGTCCAGGCCCCAGATTAAACTATTTAGAATTCGTTGTCCCCCCTCCCCCACTCTCCCACTCGCGGTTGAGGTACCATATGTTGTAACAGAACAAACAACCTAGAAACTACTGTTTGCAAAGCACCATTAAAGTTTGGCTCGTTGCTTCTCGGTCGAATTGGATACAACATTAAATTAGTTGGCGAAACAATAGTCGTTGTCGAAAAAAGTTTAACCAATTAAAGTCGATTCGCTCGTACATACGAACACATTTTGTGCATTTTAACAGCGATGTGGCTTGATGGCGCGGGCCCTCTGAACAAATGTAGCACAGAGGCACAGGAAGTGCACACCAGAGAGTTCTCCCCTTCAAACTCCGCTCGGAACCAGGGATTGAGTAAGTTGTTCTGGTACTAGTTACAGTTTTCTAGTAGTTGCTGTTGCTATTCAAACAACTCAAAACAGAACAGGGTCGGTGCAGGGATTTAGTTTTGCAAACATTTACAACACTGTTTCTACTCGGAAGGTAAACTTTTAACCATCGTCGATGGGGATGGTAATGATGGTTTGGAATGCCGGTTATTATTGGATTGGTTTGGCGTTCCCTGTGTGGAAATTTCATTATTGAATTATTGAATTGGGCTACAAGCTACGGGTCGCTGGTCTATGAGTTTTAAAAATCATTTAGGCGTGTTTTGTAAAATTCAAGGATGAACTTTCTAAAGGGTGTATCTGGATTTTAAAAATAGACTTAACACCGGACTTCGTACCGAGCGGAGTTAACAACAATCGACGATCGAACGATGACAAATTCCAACCGTCAGCAACCACACACTGAGGATGCCCAGTCAGTAGTTCTAGGTATTAAAGTGTAGTGAGTCAAGTGTTAGTTTAAAAAAAAATCGACACTGTCCGTAATCACGTAATTATAGATTCAATCGTCAATTTGTAGAAACTCTTAGCTCGCCCGCGGAAACTAACACCTAGGTTTGTGACCTAGGGCAGTGTTTCTGAATCTATGGAGCCCGGGAATTTTGTCTTTTTCAAGCCGCTGCACAATGGGGAAAAATGAACGGAAAACTACATTTTATTTTGTAGCATTTCCGAAACTCGGTGAAACAAAAATATGGTTCATATCATTTCTGTAGGTAAACAACTTGCGGGATCGAATGGAAATGGTTTCATCCGGGGGAGAATACAGGAAGTGTGAGTTTTTTGCTTTTTTTATTCTCAAGGGATTTTTTTTAGGATGAAAAAGCAAAAAACACAAACTTCCTGTATTCTCCCCAGGATGAAACCATTTCCATTCGATCCCGCAAGTTGTTTACCTACAGAAATGATAAAAACTATATTTTTGATCCAGCGAATTTAAGTGATACACAATTAAATGTATTTTTCCTTCCATTTTTCCCCATTGTGCGCTGGTATGTCAATCTGTTTTTAAGTTTCAGGTAGTCATATGTATACGCATGCAATATAATTATATTCAATATCGATAAATTTCAAAATATGAAAAAGAAGAAAAGGAAGATTGAAAAACGCTGACCTAGTTTAAAGTATTTCTTGGTGTTAGTTTGCGTGGGTGAGCAAGGAGTTTTGATTTGAAATTTTGACGCAGATAGGTAGCGGTGCCGGTGGTGTATTGGTAAGCGTGATGACCTCTCACCCCAGCAGGCCTGGGTTCAATCCCAGTCGGCGCCGCCGGGATGTTCTGAGGCCATCTCTGATCACGCCTTCCTTCGGAAGGGAAGTAAAGCCGTTGGTCCCCGGTTCATGAGTTGATTGGTTGATATGTAGGGTTCAGGTGTGGGAGCCAATGGATACCAATATCCATTTGATAAAGGTAGAGTTAACATGCGGGGCTTATTGTAAGTAAAAGTGACCTCGGAGTGGTCGTGAATTACCAGGCATTCTGGAATGGGTCACTGGAGCTGCAATAGAGCTAACACCTTCTAACTCCCGGACTAAACCTGCTTTAATTTAAGGGTAATAAAAAGCAGTTTTCTTCCATAATACACTGCCGGACAGTAGGGGTTAGATTGTACACACACACACACACATGGTCCTGGCTGAAATATTCCATGGAGTGCAACATAACAAGCCCAAGTGATTATTACAATTCCAACGTTTCAGCTTATTGCTGGCGTCAGTAATCGCATCTTTCATAGGCATCTTTGGATTCATCCTTGCTCCATTCAGACGTCGTTATATATCGCAGAGGAGGTGCATATCGCCGGTTGTTGCGGCATTATCTCCTTCGTCGGTCAGGGAGTCCACCCACACTCGCTTGTCCCGTCTGCAATTGTGGTTTACTTCCTTCTCTAGAGCTGACTACCGTTGACAGGCTTCGTTGTTGGCTCCTCTGGTTCTCACCCGGTTTTTGCTTCTCTACGCTCCACAATATTCTGCCAGGTTTAATCCATGATTCACTCTTTTTGCTCACCAAACGTAATATTCACAATAGACAATATACTTTCTATAGTGATTTGATGTGTCGCACTCTATGGCGCACTCATTGATCTGGAACAGCGAATCCAAACACATAAAGCAACCAACGATACAGACAAAACTGTTGCTACGCCTACCATGACAAACTCACTCTGTAACATAGCTCGATCGGAGTGGTAGAAGGATAATGAAATATTGCTTGCCTGCTTTGTTGCAATATACACGGATGAGGACATAGCTTGATCTGAATCGCGAAAAGCCATAACAAAAAAATTCCCATAAACACACGTGTATCATCTTCGGTTTTACTTCGTGAAGCAGCTGGCCAACAATTCGCTCGTTTCCTTCTACCGCTCCGAGTGAACTGTGTCGCACGGGCTGCTTGTCATGAAAAAGAAGGAAGAAGATTATATCATTATTGCTTTCCACATATGACATAGCGTTATCATTCGGTTCGTTGTCATTTGTAGATATTTTTGATTTCTTGATCTGGAATGATTTACAGGGATTTACTCTTTCATACAAGCGATCGTATGGAAAACGATTAATTTCGACTTCCCCAAAGAGGCCTTTGAATCAGATCCCGGCAGGTGGCAGTAATCATCAGGATCATATTATATTGGCATCGTAATAATATTTAATAATTTTGATTTGCTATGGAAATTTAACGTGTCACACTCAACCCAAGTAGCACATTTCCATCTCGAAAAGTTGAAGCAGCCTGATTATGACTGATACCAGTCGTATAGAAGTTGCCACGAACGATTTGTACTAGGGTATGGAGTATTTTAGTAAAATTATGTTTTTGCTGTTAGTTGATAATTTATTCCGGAGCACCAGGGTCAGATCCTGAATGGTGCATACTGTACTCAGATTTATCTTTTGTGTGCCTTATAATATTCACTTCGGTTGAACATGCATGACGCTGAATATAGTTAGAAAATAAGTTCTTGAAATATTATAGTTTTATTTCTGAATAAAATATCTACCCAATTCGCCTCTCACCTTTTTGGTATTATCTTTATCATTTTTGAATCTCACTTAAATAATTGAGATCGCTTAGTATAAACATATCAAGCAACCATGATTGCTTTATGCCAAGATCTAAGGGTGTCAAAAACTGTTTTATTCCCTTTATTATAGGCTTTAAGTACGTATTGGAGACTAATAGAGAATTGATGGAAGTTGAGGATCAGCTGCGCTGCGAGATAATTCGTGGGAGGAAGTAAATTCATGTTCCTCTTCGATCCTTAACTCCTCCGGACATGGAGATGACGATGACATCTACGATGATGACGACGATTATGAGGACGGCATAAATGTGACTCTGTTGTCGACAGCTGCTACTACTGAATCCAACGAGGAAAATGTTGGAATCAAGAAGGTAAAGTTGGAAAGGAGGTAAATGCTCCTCTTATGCTTGCTGCTAGCGGTAACTGTGCTGAAGTTGATACCGAATCACCGATTGAGGCTACAGTCCCAAAAAAGGCCAAGCGTCTGAATGGAGCTGCTAAAAAGAGGCTCAAATACTCATGGTCATTCCTATGATGATGCTCGTGTATTGGCTGAGAAGCCTTTCAAAGTACCGTATTCGGATCCAAACAAGCGTCGCAGAAATGCAGAGCTAAGCGAATCCAATTGTAGCGATACCAATCCACCTAAAAGGATTGCTCTAAACGCTGATAGAGGAAATGCAAAGTCCTCGGTTCAGTCTCGGCTGGAGAAAGCCAGACAACAAGGCAATCGAGAATCGTCAAACATAAAGGAGCCAACAAGTAACAATGGCTCCCCAAAACCGTCTTACAGTGAGGCATTAAACTTTGTTAGGATTGGAATTCTGCCCGATGGCTATCCAAGCATTGAGTTAACCACACAACAATTAGTTGCCACCCAAAAGGCAATCTTAACAAAAGTAGCTGGACAAAGGAAGGAAAGAACAAAACCAAAGTTCGGAAGCTGCCTGTTCTGGTCGGGTCACATGATTATCATCTGTAAGAATCACGATACCGCCAAGTGGTTAAAGGCTACAATTCACAGTATTAAGCCATGGGAAGAAGCTCGTCTCATTGCAGTCGATGAGAAAGATATTCCTCGGCCTGAAATACTACTTGGCTTCTTTCCACGCAGTGTTGAGGACACAAATGAGGACATCCTTGCATATGTGGAAAGTCAAAATGAAGGGTTAATGGTTGAATCCTGGAGAATTATTAAGAGATACACGGTCAAACAGCATCACGTGGAGCTTGTCTTCACTGTTGATGCTGTTTCTATGAAGACTCTGGAAGACTGCAAATTTACTGTGGATTACAAATTTGGAGTTGCCTATATAAGGGAAAAATCCTCCACGAAATCAGATGATACAAGCGATAAACAAGGTCTCAAAGAGGAAAAACCTGATGACAATAAGAGTAAGGGCAATGCAGAACAGTCCTGTTCAAGTTCTACAATCTGTGTAAATACTGAGGACGCTGAGATGCGTGATACTAACCAACAAAGAACAGAAGCTAGTGGTGAAAGCTGTAATGCTTCTGCAGATGTTGAGTTTGACGTGGAGCAACAAATAATGGAAATTCTGTGTTGCCCACCTCTTGCTTCAAGTTCACGGATCCTCTGGGTAATCGACCTGATTTTGTAATAAAGGCAGACAATAATGCCAGTTTTGGTAAAAATAGTAACTCACAGAAATAGAAATGACCGGAACAAGTATCAAATGTATACAAGAAAACCTTCATCATGCAAAGGCAGCTTCCGCAATTCTATGTAAGACATTCATCAAAGGCAAACTGGACGTAGCGCTTCTTCAAGAGCCTTGGACATATAAAAGTAGGATTTATGAATGCCTACACAATCGTGTAAGTTAATCTATGACAATACTCAGCTTGTACCAAAAGCTGCAATTCTTGTGAACAGTAATGCTAAAATTACATCTATTACAGAATTTATCAACAGAGATATTGCTGCAATTTCGTTAGAGGTGCCAACTACGAAAGGAAAAACGGAGATTTTCATTGCATCCGCTTATTTTCCTGGCGACGTTGATGATGTACCTCCTCTTGATGTTGCAGCCTTTGTCTCATACTGCAGAAGGCAAAATAAAACCTTTAGCATCGGATGTGATGCCAACGCCCATCATACGATATGGAGTAGTTCGGGGATCAACAAAAGGGGTGAGTCACTTTTTGATTTCATTTCTCAGCGAAATATTGATATATGTAATAAGGGTAATTCGCCAACATTCATTAATTCAATAAGGGAAGAGGTGTTGGATCTAATACTTTGCAGTCCAACAATCTCAGATCGTACACGGAGATGAAAAACTACCCAAAATTAAGTACTTTTCCCTCAATTCCGGGGTTCAGCCCAATAACCCAAATTTGAGTAAATCGCATATAGTAGTTTCCATTTAACACCAGCAAAAAAAAAATACCTACTCTTAAGTATGTTCTACCCAAAATTAAGTTTAATTCACGTAAATTTGAGTATATGCATTTTACTCAAAAGTAGGTTATTGGGCTGAACTATATCGTTGGGTCGAATCTCTTGTTCCTTTTTTGACAACAATAACGAGTGCAAGTGAGAGGCTGAAGTCAATATTAAGTAAAAAGAACTCAAATTTTGGGTAGTATTTTTTCTCCGTGTATAGTAAATTGGCATGTATCGGATGAAATTTCTTTATCTGATCATATGCAAATTATGTTTGAATTCACGGTTAATGATGTATTAAAGGAAACTTACAGAGATACTCGTAAAACAAATTGGAAACTATACAGCTTCAGTCTTCAGAGTCAAAATGAGCCTATTTTACAGGATTTTGATTCAATTTCTAAGCTAGAAAAAGTTGCTAATTGCTTAATAAGTAATATAAATCAGGCTTATAATATTAGTTGCCCTGCAAAGGTGCGCACGACTAACAGAAATGTGCCACGGTGGAATGATAGATTAGAAAAACTAAGGAAAATGGCTAGGAAACTATTCAATTCTGCCAAATGCACAGCAAACTGGTCTCAGTATAAAGAGGCTCTAAGTGAGTATAACAGAGAAATAAGAAGATCCAAGCGAAAAGACTGGAGGCACATGTGTGAAAACATAGAAAGCACTCCTGAAACTGCAAGGCTTCATAAAGTTCTCTCAAAGGACCATTCTTATGGCCTGGGAGCTCTTAAAAAAGCTGATGGCTCTTTTACTATAAATGCAACAGAAACTTTGGAAATGATGATGCATTCTCATTTTCCAGGGTCGAGTTCTACTACTGATGTGAAGAACAAAATGGTACTACTAGAATGAATAACTCTTGTGAACTAGTAGTGTTCAACAAGGAGGCTGTCAATCTAGCAAACATTCTATTTACAGACTCTAGAATTGAATGGGTAATAGACTCTTTCAGCCCATTTAAATCCCCAGGTGTAGATGGAATTTTTCCAGCACATATCCAAAAGTGCAAAACCTTAATAATTCCTATTTTAATCAAGCTCTTTAAATCGAGCTTTCTTCTAGGGTACATACCAAAAATATGGAGGCAAGTCCGGGTGGTGCTCATACCTAAGGCAAACAAAAAAGACAAAACTTCACCGAAATCATTTAGACCAATAAGTCTTTCATCAATATTTTTGAAGTTAATAGAAAAACTTATAGATGAATATGTCAAATCAGATGTTCTTCGTGGTAACCCACTATGTAGAGCCCAATTCGCCTATCAGTCAGGCAAATCCACCATAACAACTCTTCATATGCTAGTTACTAAAATAGAAAAAAACCTTCACAGCAAAGGAAATTATATTAGCAGCGTTTCTGGATATTGAAGGTGCATTTGACAATGCGACCAGACAACAAACGGCACAAGTTAAATTGAACAAGTTACAAAGACTTGCTACTCTTTCCATTACTGGAGCAATGCGTAGTACTCCTTCGAAGGCATTAGATGCTCTACTCAATATTCTTCCTTTACATCAATTTATTCAAATGGATGCAATGAAAAGTGCTCTGAGGCTCAAACGGTCCATGAATTTCTTTGATGGAGATCTTTTTGGACATCTGAGCATTTTAAAAGAGTTTCAAATAAGTCCACTAATTTTAATGAATGAAGACTGGATGTTAAAGCGTAACAACTTCAATCACCAATTCAAAGTTCCTGAAGTGACTCGTTATGATTGGAATACAGGAGGGCCATCTTTTCGTCCTGGGTCAATAGTATTCTATACAGATGGATCGAAACAAGCTAATATGGTTGGGGCTGGAATAAGTGGTCCTGGGATCAGCCTATCGGTGCCGATGGGAAAATGGCCAACAGTATTTCAAGCTGAAATATATGCCATCCTAGAATGTGCCACGATTTGCTTAAAAAGAAATTACAAAAATGCAAACATATGTATTTGTTCAGATAGCCAAGCAGCGTTGAATGCTCTAAAGTCCAAAACTTGCACTTCAAAACTGGTTTGGGAATGCAATAAGCTATTGCAGCATTTGTCCTACTGTAATAAGGTTAACCTATACTGGGTTCCTGGTCATTGCGGAATCGAAGGGAACGAAAAAGCTGATCAATTGGCTAAAGTGTGATCATCAATGCAATTTATTGGACCTGAACCATTTTTAGGATTATCTTTTTGTGCTCTTAAAATGGAGTTCAATAACTGGGAAAGAATAAAGGTACAGTGCAACTGGAATAATACCTTAAATGCCCGGCAATCAAAACGTTTCATAGAGCCCAACGCTTTGAACACACAAAAACTGCTGACCTTATCGAAACACGATTTGAGTACATATACTGGTTTGATTACAGGACACTGTCCTAGTAAATATCACCTTAAACTTATCGGAAAAGTTGATGAAGACAGATGCCGTTTTTGTAAACTAGAGAGTGAGAGCTCTAAACATTTGCTGTGTGACTGCGTTGCACTATTTCACAAACGACGTATATATCTAGATAAGGGGCTTATGGAACCCTGGGAAATCTGGGCTGCTTCTCCCAATCAAGTTATACATTTCATAAGGAATGCATTACCTGTTTGGGATAATTGCCAACAACAGTAGTGGTGGTTGCTCATATAAATAGCATCTTGCCATTGCGTTACGGAAAAATCAAAAGAGGATACAATAGATCAAAGTTATGGTCGCGGTGGTCCCCAACACAGGAAAAAAAAAAAAAAAAGATAAAGACTGAAATAACTTTGGAGTTTTCCATCTCTCGAGTTGTTCGGATGGGTTATTCAAAAACATTTGCTTAAACTCGTAAGAGCAGTTGTAAAACGAGTACTACCATTCTCTTCCCTACTCTTTTGGTGCAATATACAATGTCAGATATATTCACACAAATGTCATTGGATTGTAATGATTATATTTAATTTTAATATATTCTACGATATCTCAGGGTACTCTTTTCGATGCTGTTCTATCCCTTGAAGCAAATATTGCTGTTGAACTAGGTCTCGAGTAGATTTCTTGATAAGTCAGAAATTAGCTTCACCCCTCATTCAGCCATACCGTTTACAACCATCAAGAAAGCAACTCGTTGTATCGCATTGAAATAATCTGTATTATTACTCCACTCGTTTGCCGGTTCTTGCATGAAGCCGGTCGAAATTTTGAAAAGGAATCAGCACTGTTAGAAGTGACGTTTGGCTTGGGAGCCCAACTGAAACTTAGGCCACTTAAAGTTAGCCCAACAAGCGGAATCCGACTGTACCTGTGTCTGAGACGAAACTGGTGAAGACAGTTTTCATTTTCTCTTGTTTTTGGTTATTGACGTACGACTACTTCTGTGTTTTCTATATGCGGATGGCCCGAATGGCAGTTTTATATTTCAAATAAAGCTTAGTATATAAATTTAAAATTTCCCAGCTGCTAATAATCCAAACAACATCTCCTCACTAACTAATGAACCGACAAGTGGATATTAAATATTTACACTACAACAATTTCGGTTTTAAAAACTGCATACAGTAAGCCCTCCCCCTCCCCCACCCCGCTGTTCAACAACGCTTAGGAGATTGAGCAAATGTTTTGATGGATGGATGGATGGATGGGGTATATTATTAACCCCCCCCCCCTCCCTCTCCAACTACACATATGAGATAGAGCAATTGTTGTTGAATAATTCATCTGAACATACCAAATCGGCAAGATAAGAAACTCCGAAAATATTTCAGTTTGGAATCTGACTCCCATTGGAACACCGGCAGTGTTGGCAGAAAAAATTATTTTTGGGGTTTAATTCAAACCATAAATATTTGAATAGCTATTACTTTTTTTAGATACATTCTAGCACCGTACTTCCTTTAACAAAGTTATTAGGCACTTCTTGGACTATATTTGTACATACTTAGTAGCAACGGCTCATGCAAAATTGTGATCTCTAGGGATAAAAATGCAATAGAGTTGGTTTTCCCATACTAATATCCATACAAATTTCAAACGCAATGCGGAAAGCGGAGTTACAACCAATCGTCCCCAAATTTTGCACAGTGGTTTGGGACTCCAAATGGAACCAAAAAAGGGTTGTTTTCGATTGGTGCGGTAAAGTTTGCGTTTTTCCATATAACGATGACCCATTCTAATCGCTATATCGGTCATAGGCGGCAAGGCGTGTGAAACCCGATTTTAATATTCAATGTATCGGTAATACATTATTTAATTTAATATTTAATATATCGGTAGCACATACACGCGGGGCTTATTGTAAATAATTAGAAGTAACCGCGGCATGGGGGTGACTCTCCAGACATTCTGAAAAGGTTTTTTTTTTTTTATAATCCATTTATTTGTCAAGGCTCAAATGCGTTAGCTTTGCGGAGCCGAATATTTTTTACATTAATATCATTTCTTACAACTAATGTTAGTAGAACGGGGGCCGATTACTCACGGCTTACTCGAGATTAGGGATTACATTTATTGATCATTTGGAGGGAGGACAAGGGAAAGCATTTTGAACTAATTTAAAACTTAAACGTAAAGGATGACTAAAACACAAAACATTAAACACATACATCAACAGCTTTAAGAAAGTCAAAAATAAGCTTCATAAAGTCGATATCACGGCAAGCCAAGATGTCTCTAATTGGCTTAAAGGGTTGTTTTCCTCGGACCCTAAGGGAATCACACAGAACGAATCTCGCCTCATGATGCAAGGAGCAGGACCGAACAACATGCTCGATGTCGTGATAACCGTTTCCACAGGTGCACAAGTTGCTGTCGGCAAGCGTAATACGGAAGAGGTGGGCGTTTAACGAACAGTGATTGGAATAAAATCACGACTCATATCCAACCCTTTGAACCAGGGTTTGATCGACACCTGTTGGACAATAGAATGTAGCCATCTTCCCAGATCACCATCATTCCACTTTTGTTGCCAGTTGGCGAGGACTTACTGACGAGAAATCGTGAAAAATTCGTGGTAGGCGATTTGTCGCTCGTAAATATCGCCTTCAATAGCGCCCACCTTGGCCAGCGAGTCCACTTTCTCATTGCCCGGGATAGAGCAATGAGAAGGGCCCCAAACCAAAGTGATGATGTGCGAGCTGTTTGATAAAGCACTCAATGACGATCGTATTTCCTGGAGGAAATACGCCGAGTGCTTCATCGGCCTCATTGAACGCATAGCCTCCAGGGAGCTTAGGCTATCCGTAAAAATGAAATAATTGTCAGGTGGAAGTGAGCCAATACGCTCTAACGTGTACGATAAGCTGCTAGTTCAGCAACGTATACCGAACACGGCTTTTGAAGCTTGTATGAGGCGCTATGAAGATCGTGGAATACTCCAAAACCAGTGGACGCATTTATCACCGACCCATCTGTGAAAAATATCTTCTCGGTGGGGACGTGGCGGTATTTGTTCGCAAAAATAGTTGGGACAATCAGGGAACGGTGAGGCTCTGGAATTCCTTGAATCTCCTGCCTCATTGTGAGATCGAATCTCACGAAAGAATAGCTGAAATGATGGGAGACAGCTCAATTGAGGTTTAACGAGGAGGGGCTGATGTCCAGAGTCATGTGCTCGTAGTACAAGCTCATGAATCGTGTTTGAGGATTCCGATCTAGCAGCTTCTCTAAGTTTTCGATCACCAGCGGGTTCATGACTTCACAGCGGATGAGGAACCGGAACGATAAATCCGCAAAACGATTTGTTAAGGAGAGGACGCCCGCAAGAACTTGGTATGGGTCGATTGCATACAACCTAGCGCGATTCGAATGCAACGATATTGAATCCTTTGGAGCTTCAATATGTGCGTCCCCGCCGCCGATTGAAAGCAAAAGCTACCGTACTCCAAAATCGAGAGAATGGTGGTCTTGTAGAGTCTTATCAGATCTTCCGGATGGGCTCCCCATGAAGTGCCGGTAATGGAACGAAGGAAATTGATTCGCGGTTGGCATCTCTGCCTCAGATACGCTATGTGTTTTCCCCAAGTGCACTTGGAATCGAGCCAGACACCTAAATACTTAAACGACATGCTGTGAGTGATTGTTCTACCCATAAGTTGAAGCTGAAACTGTGCTGGATAAAGCTTCCTAGAAAAAACAACCATCTCTGTTTTCTCCGGAGAGAATTCGATACCCAGATTCATTGCCCAAGTAGACAAATTATCCAATGTATCTTGCAATGGTCCTTGCAGGTCCGGTGCTGTTGGTCCAACCACGGAAACCACGCCGTCATCTGCAAGCTGCCTTAGCGTGCAATTTTCGGCCAGACATTCATCAATGTCTTTGACATAGAAATTGTACAGGAGGGGACTTAAACATGAGCCTTGTGGAAGACCCATGTAGCTGATTCGTGCAATTTCCGAGTTGCCATGAGAGAAGCTCATTCGTTTCTCGGACAACAAATTAAACAGGAAATTGTTGATAATCGGAGAAAGCCCACTCGCATGGAGTTTGTCCGAAAGGATGTCGATGCAAACAGAATCAAACGCCCCTTTAATGTCCAAGAAAACTGAACCCATCTGCTGTTTTTCAGCATAGGCTAATTGGATTTCAGTTGAAAGCAACGCAAGGCAGTCGTTCGTCCCTTTGCCCCTACGGAATCCAAATTGCGTATCTGAGAGTAAGCCATTCGCCTCGACCCACTTGTCCAGACGAAGAAACAACGTTGAGCTCCAGGAATCGACTGAGCAAGTTCAACAATCGCCTCTTTGTGACGTCTGGGAGGTTCTTGAGCAGGTTGAACTTGATTCGATCCATTCCCGGAGCCGAGTTATTGCATGAAAGAAGAGCAATTGAGAATTCTACCAACGAAAACGGGGAGTCCATGTCATCGTTTTCCAGCGGCGGATCGCGAGTGTTGCATCGAACCGGAACCGAATCGGGACAAACCTTACGCGCGAAGTCGAAAATTCACTTGTTAGAGTACTCCTTGTCCTCGATGACCGACGATGCCGCGTTACGCATTCTCCTGCCGACATTCCAGAGCGTTTGCATGGAAGTCTCTCGCGATAGCCCTTCCACGAACCGACGCCAGTAACCGCGTTTTTTGGCCCTGACCAAGCTCTTAAACTTTTTCTCTAGCTCCGTATACCGCTCAAAGTATTCGCGGGTACCGTATTTACGAAACTGTTTAAACGCGGTAGACTTCTCGTTATTCATGAAATGGGTTGCTGGATCTGCAATAGAGCTATCACCTTCTAACTCCCGAACTAAAGCTGTCTAAAATGACCATAAATGCGACATTGTAGAGAGATTTCTTCCATAATAACACTGCCGGTCAGTCAGTGGGGGTTAGAGGAAATACACACACACTCACACACACACATAGACTCATATGAAAAGGGTGAGCATAAGCTTTCGTGTGGTGGGAGTGATTTTTTTTAATAATAAGGTTTTCTTTCAGAGACACACATTTAGAAAAAAAATCGTGTAAATTTAGGTGCTCTGAGAGTGACATATACGAGCGTCAATTTAACATACATTTTAGTCATAACAGACGCGAAAAATAGCTTAATCAAACGTTCTTTTCGTCGAGCAACGAACTTATCAGTCTCGGTGCACTTAATATTACATGACATGTTTGTTTACGTCTCATCTTTTAAGTCAAAGATGGATTCCGTCACGTGTAAAATTAGTTATTTCGAAGTGTGCACCGTGCAATATTTGAACTACAAATGTGCAAAATTTCTGTTGATTCAGTATTTAAAGAAATAATAGTTTGGAAAAGGATAGTCAATTAATAAGCATGTTACTAAAATTGCTCAAACTTCATGTATACATATCACCAACCTTTGTTTTTTTTTGGAGATAATCTGGCTCTAAAAGATCTTCTCAACAAGTGTCAAATCAATGAGTTTTATTTTGCACGGGCAACCTCAAAACAAACTTTTGCCTTACACGTTCTATTTCTGGATAGATTGGTGATATTTGATGAGTGCTCAATAATATACCTGCCTTCATTCGGCTTATATTCCTTGTGGCCAATCACATCAAAATCCCTAAAAATGTGGGACAGTTTGTTGACTTCTCAATAGAAACCGAAAGAGCAATGTCGAGCAGTCCTAAATTGTGCACCCAACCCTATCTAGATCAATTCAAAATTGAAATGATATCATGCAAGTACGGAGGCTTACATCTACCGCCTTCGCTACAAACCCAATCGCGTCACCGGCTCAAAATGTCATCTTTTGTGATACATTACCACCGTGATGGGATGTCGTCCCTCGAAGGCACATCACCGTCTCGTTCGTTTGTAAGCGTTCGTTGTTTGCTTGCCCGCCTGACTCGTTCCGGTTCTGTCTGACACAAGTCGTTCGTTAATGGCCAAACGAGATAATAAAATATTCAATTCTCAGATATTATACCCCGGCAAATCATTAATGAGAACAATGCTGAAATTGATATTTTATAATATGAATATACCTAGTCTGTGGTGCGCTTCGAAGGCAACGCAACGAACGTATCTACCCGGTTTGGACGGACGGGGGTTTGACTTGCCTGAAGGGATTTTTCCTGGCATCATCCTGGCACGTATAGCAAAGTGAACCTGTGAGTGGAAGAAGCTACTCCCTTGCCTTGATGATGCTGATAATAATTTTCCGAATAGAATTAATTTGTCATTTCGTTCGCCTTTCGTTCTATGGCAGCGCTCGCTTACGGTATGATCTCAATGAGGACATGTAGCAGTGAGGAATTAGTGAGCTTGTGTTTCGGAAATGGATTCTGACGAGTCACTAATCCCGCCACCCGGGTTGCTTTGATGAATCAATAAAGATTATGAGCATTACCTACTCATTGGTGGGCACAAATCAGCAGCGTACCGTGAAAGCTTTTTCGAGAATTTCATTTCAATCCCATTTTCCCATTTTTTTTCCAGGCAGCAGGATTACTATTTGCTAACGGAGCTCCGGGAAAAAATTAATCCATTACGGGAAATTGTTGAATTTTTTCAACAGTCAAACAAACAAAAATGGTAACATAATCCAATCTCGACTACCATCCAGGATGAATCCAAATGATCACACGGGGGTGCGCCTAGGCTGAGGATTTGCCTGCAACTTTTGTAGCCTGTCAGTTTTTCGAATGGATCATATCATTTCGCGGCAGGATTCGTAATTTGGGTAATGCTCGCTTGAAAAGTTTTCGCTCATCCACTCGTTCAGGAAGGTCGCTACGGTTACTGACATGGCAGTTTTTTTTTCTCTGAAAGTAACTCCTTTTGTTGGAATATGCCGGCGCAGTGGTTAAAACCAGGGTGGTGCAAACACGATTTCGAGAGAATTGCAGTCATTCATAATCCAATCAAGAAATTTAAACTTCAATGTCAAATTTATTAATGCGACTCCCATCAAACTCATCGATAATTCCACCAGCGTTCAGCTCATCTGCATCCAGGACTCTCGGTTCGTTTGACTTTTAAGCTTATTTAATACACGCTTTAGAGACGATCGTTTTCCACCCCGCCTTGAGCGCTTCTCACTAGCGACCACCACCCGCAAAAGGACAACGGAATTTTCACCCCAACCGAAAAGTGTACAATCAAAACCAATACCATCGTGTCGTGTGACATCGTTTAGCTACATTGCCAGCAGGACGAACCAACAAGCGAAATGATAATTTTATCTACTTCACCATCACTTCACTGCTATAAGCAGAACAGAAGAGCAAATTTGGATATTGAATGGTGAAGGGCGGCGAGGGGGTGTGGGGGGCAACTTTGCATCCTATTTGTCCCGAAGCGATCCTTCGTTCGTTCATTCGTTTGGATGTGGATGATTCAACTATCGTTTGCTTTCAAACCGAGTGGCACGCGAGGAATAATAATTATGCTCTATCGATAATAATAATTTGCTTCGCTAAGCGTGGGAGGATGTGATGCGGGTTTGATTCCCGTGCACGAAACTTTGTATATGGCGTGTGCCATCAGTTTTCCACCGTGACGGGGTGTATGAGACAACCTTTGTGATGTATTTAATTACCATTCATAAGGCAAATTATACTATGGATGATTGTGAAGCGCGTGCTATTTGTGACGTTTGATGTTGCAAGGATAGCTTTATAGGATTATGTTGATATACTGGCAATTGATTTGAAGGTTGCTCAGCAGCTGATCTTGTGTGTATTGGTATAAGCATTTGAATGTCTAATTTCAAATCAAACAAGGGAAAGTCCTGATAATGCTTCAGAATTTTCAGGCGTGACTATTTTTTTCAGATTCAGCATGCCTAAATATGAAAAAATCTAAAATATGAGCGGTTCAAAGCAGATAACGTAGCAGAAGGGGCTTTGAAGGCACCAATTTGATTAAAATCAATCAATATGATGAGACACTGAAGAAGTTTGCAAGTGAGTCCAAATGGTGCTCTCTTGTCGTTCGGATCTATTTGCTTTTTGCTGAAGGAAGTGTTACTGCTACTTAAAGCTGCAACAAATTTAAACAGCACTTTTCAGTGCTCAATATTAGCTGCAAATGTTTTACCTTGTTCGACTATTATTCTTCTACCCTACCCGAGGTAATTCTGCTTGGATATCGATTTGGAAAATTCCTCTTCGATCCTTCGGGCTCTTATAGTAATCTGCCTGGAAATCGATTTGACGAAATTTGGTTCTACCGTCATTGTGCCTAAACGTAAAAGAAAAGAGCAATCTCTCGATCCCCCTTCTGTTGAAATTTATTTGAGTAATCAATTTGATATGCTCACGGATGATGAGAATGATCCATCATCCAGGCAAAATTCCACTGTACTTTCCCGGCTTAATGCCAAGAAGGAAAATGTTCCCCCTATTGTGATAGCCACTTCAGATTTCCATGATCTGGAAAAATTACTTGGAGCTGTGCCAGTCCAAGTAATCAAAATGAAAATGAAATCCCGTCCTGGCGATTCACGTAACGGGATGTTTAATGACTTTTATTTAGTTCACTTCAAGTTTAGCGAACCAAACAACCTTAAGGCCTTAGAAAAAGCTAGCGTTATGCTCCATACCCGAGTAAAGTGGGAACACTTCAGAAAGACTGGAGTAAATTTCCAAAACATCACCCAATGCTGTAAGTGCCAGGGATGGGGTCATGGGACCAAAAAATGCTACATGCCATTAAATACATGAATTGTAGTTTTTACTCTAACCCAAAAGACGACTGTCATGTGAAGGCAGATCCTAAGAAATTTAAATGTTCAAATTGTGGTGAAAACCACAAATCAATTTTTTGGGAATGTAAGACTCGCAAAGCGATCCTACAATCTCATTCTAAACGACAGGTAGGAAACGTTCCCGAACGGGTACAAATCCTCTGCGGTTACCAACGGTCAGCGAGGAACAAATTCTACATTCGTACCCGTAGGCATAAACAACTGCCCTATTTCAAATTCTTCATCTATACTCGCTGCTAAAAAATTTCAGCAAGTAAATCGAGCTACCTATGCTACTATTGCAGCTGATATAAAACGAAATCAAAATTCTAGCCAACATAATTCTAACGGACATTTTGATGAATTTGACTTAGGTAACATTTCTGCTCCTAAAATGGAATTTGTACAGAAATTATTAATTGACATGACTACTGTTATGCTTTAAAACTAACTCCATGTTTGATGCTACTCAAACTGGAGTTGAATTTGGGAACAATATCGTCATGACTTTGAAATTCAGTAATGGATTTTAAATCATTAAATATTTTGAATTGGAATGCTCGATCTCTTAAAGATAATGAGGATGAGTTATTTAACTTGTTGAGAGTTCATAACGTGCAAATCGCCGTTATAATTGAAACGTTCCTTAAACCTATGAGTGCGACCATATGGTTAAAAGTAGTAATTTTTTATATAGAGATTCGCGGAAGCGGCCATTTTGAGACAATTGAGCAGCGATAACTGTCAAAATATAAGAAAAACCAGCATTCTTACGAGAAAATATTCAAAGGATTTCTTATTCAGTTGAAAAGTATTGTAATCGTGATGAAATAAATTCAAATCAATGGTACATATATAAAGAAGAATGATAGCAGAAAAATGCGTATGTTAAAATACGAGAGTTTTAAGCATAATTAACAATTATATAATAAATTGTGAATGGTTTTTTTTTATAGATTTTTCAGTTCGGTTAATATTGCTGATTACATCTGCAACTGGAAACCCTAATAAAAATACCATAAACGAGCGATAACTAGATAACTAACTAAATATTTATCATAAAAAATACACTTCACAAACGCACAGAATTTCCTGGGGAAAAATCAGACGGTATTTCACAAAATTTCAGCCATTTTTTGCGAAGTTCAGCGTTTTTCGGAAACCGGACAAAAAACTTACATTGTTACACTTCGTTGCACTTTCACGACCGTGGTTTGGGCAAAAATAGTTCATCAGTTCACAGAGAATTCAAACAACGTATACAACGATGGTGTAGTGGTAAGCGTGATTACCTCTCACCCCAGCAAGCCTGGGTTCAATCCCAGTCGGCGCCGCCGGGATGTTCTGAGGCATAACATCTCTGATCACGCCTTCCTTCGGATGGGAAGTAAAGCCGTTGGTCCCCGGTTCATGAGTTGATGGGTCGATAGGTAGGGTCCAGGTGTTGGAGCTGCCTCCGTGGCGAAAACAAGATCGACGGAAAACAAATCAAGGAAAAAAAAAAACAACGATAAAGTCACGCAAGTGTTGGCAACTTTTGTAAACAGAACAAATAACGGTGCCAGATCGTCTGAGAATAGTTCCGCGAATCTTTATATACAGGTGTCGTGAATTCAGATCGAGGTTGCAAGCCTCGATCTTTTGTCACTGGAACGACGCCAGCCAAACCATCCCGCGCTCATCAGCTACATACGTCCATCCGCTTTAAAATTAAACACAAAAATGCGAGACGAGCGACTCGACTAGCCAGCCTGAACCAGCTCACTGATCCATCCTTTTGCACTCTTCTATCCCAGAGCATCATAACAATCATTTATTCTATCTCCCTCGATTGATGTCTGATGTCGTCTCGAAGCCGATCTTCGTTATTCAGTGCGAAACCGAACTTTTTGTCAGTACGAACCTCAACCTGAGGTAGGTTTTAAAAACAAACGATCGAACTGACGTTTGTCAGAAAACAAGCAGAGCCGATCTTGAAACCCAATCCAGGTTGGAACTGAATAATAAACAAATTCGCTGTGAAGCTCATACTCAACTGCTCTTGGCACGTACACTCAAAAAATTCCACACGTCATCACACTTAATTTTGCGCTTATTGTGAAACACATCCATTTCATGTGTGAATCCTATGCTATGAATCATGCCTGAACACTATGGATTTGAATTGTGACACGCTTGGATTCTATGTGCCTCATTTGGTGATATCAATAGCTTTGCACATCATAGTTCAATATTCTACTTTATCGACTTCTACTTTACCGACCACAAAAATGAATCGACAAATATATAAACAAAACTGCCAGAGGCCAGAGCTTTCACATATCTTTTTAATGGGTCTGATTTGGGACTCGATCATGGACTGTTGGGGTGTGCTGCTACCGGATTCTTTGTTCGATCTCACTGTGCCAAGGTTGTTCTCATATATGAGGCAGGTTGATAGGATAAAGTCACAAGTCTTGTTTTCGATGTTACCTTTCTGAGCAAGCAATTCACATCGCATTGAAATGCAAAACAATTTAAATCCATCTGTTTTGAACAGTAGTGTGATTCAATGTGCAATACACTTGAATAGATAGTGAAAGATTTTCAACATTTCAAAATTTGAAACACTATAAATTAACGTGTATAACACATTGAACCAAGGTGAAATACACTTAAAGTAAATGTGATTGTGCATTTAAAAAATCAAGTGTTTAAACACTTCGATCAAACGTATATGAATCGTCTAGTTATGTCGACTCCCAGTGTTGCCAAATGCACTTTGTCGACTTCACACGAAATGAAAGTAAATTAATTTTTATTTTATATCAATCATATCACATACACTACAACAGGGTGTCTGTAAATTATCCGTATAGACTTTGACAGCATGCCTCTATACAACCAAACGGATTAAACTAAGCATACCTATATGATTTTATACGCAGTTAGTTTGGTAAAGTTTTCGATTTCAAATTCTTGCAAAATAATGCCGAATAGTTTGCGCGGAGCTGTTATTGAACTTTTTCGTCGAAAATAAACTGTGTTAGAGATTGCAAAGACGCTGAATATGGCGAAATCTACTGTGAGTGACTTAATAAAACGATTCCAGGAGCTTGGAACGCTAGAGGAAAAAACGCACCGTTCGAACTCCACAAATGCGTGAGGCAATCCGGTGACGAGTCAAGCGAAATTCAACAATTTCCATCCGAAAGTTGGTGAAATCACTGGAAATGTCTAAATCTTCCACTGATGTCATAGTTCATGATGACTTGAAGCTTAAATCATATAAACTATGCAAAACCCACTACTTGTATGACACCATGAAAACAAATCGGTTCAGAAAAGCTGAGATTCTTCTGAACCGGTTGTCCGAGGGCCACCATCGGTCAGTGCTGTTTACCGATTTAAAAATTTTCACTATCGAGCAGCACCACAACCACCAGAATGATCGGCAGTTGCTTCCTGTTACTTCTAAAAATCGAGGAAGTATTTCAAGGAGTCATCATCTTGCTTCCGTCATGGTTTGGGCTGGAATAACTCACACCGATAAAACCTCGTTGATCTTCATAGACAAATGGGTAAAAGTGAACCAAGCAGTGTATCAGAAGCTGCTGACTGACTTTGTAGCTCCCTGGATTTGATTTTTCAGCAAGACTGGGCACCGGCTCATGGGGCAATTAGTCTATGTGAACGCCTTTTTTCCGAGCTTTTTGACAAAAGAGGAATGGCCTTTACCGGATTTGAATCCAATGGACTATTCGGTATGGTCTATCTTGGATTCAAGAGCCTGCAGAACCCCGCATAAACCACTGGAACATTTGAAAGCATCTCTTCTAAAGGTTTTCGAAGAACTATCTGAAGAAGAACTTGTGGCCATCGTGGATAACTTCCCGAAACGTTTGAAGTCGTGTATCTGAGCACAGGGTGGCCATTTTGAAATGAATAAATAAGACTATTTTCTTCTATAAATATTGCTATAAGAAACAATTTATATTGATTATGCAAGTTGTCAATAAAAGATAATTTCAACGCCATTTTGTTGTACGGATTATATTCGGACACCCTGTATAGGATTACTAGTTAAAAGGGACGCACATAACTTCATTTATCGAAATGATCGTCTTGATGGAGCCGGAGGTGGCGTTGAGAGTTTTCTCAAGGGTGAGCATCAAATACTTATCCGTAATAGGTCTAAATTCTTCATTATTGGGGATTTCTATGCAATACACTGTTCATAGAATAATGCTCAAAGCAATTCCAATGGAAATAGTATGTTTGATGATAGTTGTGCAGGTTATTACACTATTCAATATCCAAACAGCCCAACATGCTTTTCTTCAGCAAGAAATTCCTCAACTATTGATTTGGTCTTAACTGATTCATGTCCGCTGTGTAGTCAATTGGTTACCCATACTGACTTCGGTTCTGATCACCTTCCAGTAACTTTTGAAATATCCCAAGAAATTATTTCTTATTCCAACAGCCCTACTTTCAATTACCATAGAGCTGATTGGGAGCAATATCGAACATTTATGGAATATAGCTTCGATCCAAACATTCCTTTGCAAACCAAAGATGATGTTAATTATGCTCTTGAATCTTTGACAGCTTCTATAGTTGAAGCAAGAGCTGCCTCAGTACCAAAAAGCGAGGTTGAATTCGATTCAATTATAATAGACGATGATTTTCAGTTCATGATCCGTCTGAAAAATGTAATAGCAGGCAATATCAAAGACGCGCGATCCTGCCATGAAAGTGATCTGGCGGGATTTGCGAACACAAATTAAAAAGCGTCTCTCTGCCCTGAGGAACAAAACTTTTGAAAATAATGTTTCTAAATTAGACCCGAGTTTCAAACCCTTTTGGAAACTCGCAAAAGTTTTGAAAAAAAAAACATCAAAAGCCTATACCAGCGCTTAAAGAAGGAGGCAAAATTTTGATCACAAATGAGGAAAAAGCTCAGAAACTTGCTAAGCAATTCGAGAGTTTCCATAATTTCAGTGTGATGATTTCTGGGGGACTGATTTGGATGAAATAAGATCTATTATTAAAATGTTTTAAAATATGAAAGCTCCAGGTGATGATGGAATTTTCTATGTCCTCATCAAAAAACTCCCAGAGAGTACTTTGCCTTTCTTGGTAAAACTATTGAACAAATGTTTCCATTTGGCATACTTTCCTGATAAATGGAAAAAATGTAAAAGTTGTTCCAATTATGAAGCCGGATAAAAATCCAGCTGAAGCTTCTAGCTGCCGTCCAATAAGGTTGCTTTCTTCAATAAGTAAACTTTTTGAAAAGATAATTTTGAATTGAATGATTCTCCAGATCAATACGAATTCGATTTTTGCAGATGAGCAGTTTGGATTTTGCCATGGGCATTCAACTATTCATCAACTCTTATGAGTTACAAATTTAATTCGTTCAAACAAATCTGAAGGCTACTCAACTGGAGTTGATCTTCTAGACATAGGAAAAGCATTCGACAGTGTTTGGCATGAAGGTTTGATTGCTTAATTGAAAAAGTTTAATTCTCCACTCTATATTATGAAATTAGTTCAAAATTATTTAACTGACAGAACTCCGCAGGTAAATTAACAAAATTACAAATCTGGACGACTACCTGTTAAGAGCAGGAGTTCTTCAGGGTAGCATTCTTGGGCCTATATGGTATAACATTTTCACTTCGGACCTCCCTGATTTGCCTCAGGGTTGCCACAAATCTTTGTTCACTGATGACACAGGCATTTCCGTTAAAGGAAGAAGTCTTCGTGTTATTTGCAGCAGACTGCAGAAAAGTTTAAACATTTTCTCTTCTTATTTACAAAAATGGAAGATTTCTCCCAACGCTGCCAAAACTCAACTTATAATATTTCCACATAAGCCAAGAGCTTCCTCTCTGAAACCTAGTAGTAGTCACATAGTCACTATGAACGGAGAACGGAGTCAAGTCAAGTGAAATATCTTGGATTAGTGCTTGACCAAAAATTTACTCTTAGAGATCACATTGAGTACATTCAAGCCAAATGTAACAAATATATAAAATGTTTGTATCCTCTTATAAACAGGAAATCCAAACTTTGCCGGAAGAATAAACTGCTAATATTTAAATAAGTTTTTAGACCGGCCATGCCAATATAGCCGAAAGCTTGAGTCATTTAATATCCGGACGCACTGTTTATTTTACTGCAGTGCTCCTAGCGGTCGGATCTGGAATGTTTTGACAGCAGTTGGGTTTGCAATGTTTCTTCTTTCAGTGCTGAAAAGTTCGTCATGATTCATTTTGTTTAAAAGAAGTTATACTTGATGGAAGCCGCGAACCGAAAATTAATTTTGGACACCCACTTGGAAAATCCAACGTGGTCAGGTTATAAAATCGCGAAGACGTTGAAATTGGGTAAATCGGCTTTGTGCAGTGTTTTCAAACGTTGACGTGAGCGGCAGGATCATACCAAGCGTCGTAGTGGAACTAAGGATCGGAAGCTGCATTTGAAGATTTTGAGTACGGTCAGAAGGATTTCTATCTTTTCGGACCAACAAGCATTCAAACAGAACACTGAAGTAGAATCTAGTGGCCAAAAGACGTGCCCGGAAGTTGTACAATGAGGTTCTTATAAAGTTCGAAGGATTAGACTGGCCCACATTTATATGGGAAATTTTTTTTTTATTAATTTTTTCATCGGGTCAACCCCCAGATTTGTGCCATTAGGTGAGAAAACCATTCTCTGAAAACTTCAGCTCATTCGGATGTAACACGAGCTGGCGCTTTTGATTTACAATTTATATGGGTATTGGTTGAAATGCATGGAGAAATAACATTACTTCACTCTTTCGTGCATTGAGCTGGTTCAGCTAACTCGATTTATCTCAGAATTTCAGTACAAGTAGCTTGAACTATAAGGTGCAACTTTGCTCAAGACAGCATCACGATTCAAGTTAGTATTGTAGAGATATTAATTATTTTACTAATATGTGCATTTTGCTCGTAAAAAAACAAAATACTGGCAACGTTTAAATTAGATAACCACTAAACATAAAAGTTCATATTTTTGCAGACCATTATTCAGACTCATGTATTTAGGTGAGATGACCACTCTCTGAATGTTTCAGCTTTTTTGACGTTACAAGGGCTGGCGCTTTATGTTTGATGTTCATATAGGAGATTTGGTTGAAATTTTCATATACAAAATGCTCATGTACATTCAAAAGCGAATATCTCAATCAAGCTAACTGGATTCATGATGCAATCTTCAGCAAAGTGGTTACTCATTAATTGAACTACAATTTTTGAAAATCTGAATCAAATCGAGAATAAGGAAACTTTTTATGATCGATAGAGTGTAGGAGTGTAATTTTTTCATGTATTTTATCCAAATTCCCCATACAAAATTCAAACTACAACCAAATGAGCAAAAACTTACAGAAAATGATTTTCTCACCAAAAGGCACAAATCTAGAGGTTGGCCCGTGGAAAATTAGAACTTTTATTTTTGTTGGCCAGTCCAACGAAGGATGCATCCTCATGGACGACGAAACGTACGTGATGATGGATTGTGGCAAAGAAAGGAAGCTGAAAAAAAATCGATGTACTTTAGAGTGCCACCTAGCGGTGGAAAACCAAGGGGGGGAGGTGGCTGTCAAATACGAACAATCGTCGCCTACCTCGCATAACTGGTTCCAAACGTAAACAAGCCATAAGAAACCTACAGCGTTTGTTTACGTTTGGAACCAGTTTCATACAAGATGATCAGTAGGCTGATTTGACAGCACTTCCCCCCCCAGTGGAAAATACGCTTTTTACACGGAAAATATTCGTAGCATTATACCAGTTTCAATGACAGGTACGAGTACAGCTTGGCTGCTTTAAAGCGGTTTTGTAAAAAAAATGAAATATTTTTCTACCAATACAACTCTTTCGTATAGTAACGTATACGGTAAAGTAGAAAACCGAAAATTCCGACACGGGCCAATTGATTTTGCTCTCGATCTGTATGTAAAACTTAACGTCAGACAAAATGCACTGTATTGGCAAAACGTTGTATTTGTACAATCTGTCGAATTGAAACATGGATATAGCAGTAACCTTCAACCGGTATTGTCGTTCCACTTGGAAGCTGTAAATAACTAACGAAAAATGTTTTACTTTGATTTTATTTTATACGTTAAACCTAACGTATAGTGCACTGACTAGCGCATCATTGGGTGATTACAAACAAGAAAACATCGTTTTTCGATAGTCTGATTTCCCTGCTTTCAAGAGGAACGACAATTTTTAAATCCCGATCTCAAATGTCAGGTTTATTTGGTATCGACGTTGGTGTTAATCAATACAATCATTGGCAAACATTTAGCACATTTTCCAAACAGGGACGGTATTAAAAGTTAATCCGGGTTGGAGTTTGCCGCCATTAATGTACCAAGTAGTTAACTCTAAAGAAAAAAATATTTGTTCCAAAATTCTGATGGTATCTTCATTTAGAATTTATGGAAAAATAATCATTGAAACTTTTTTTTACAATGCGATTAAATTTAATTATTCCGCTTGAAAAAGTACATTAGGAGCTGTTCATTAACTACGTAGACAGTTGTTTGGATTTCTTGACCCCCTGCGTAGACAATTGTCCATACAACAATTTTAAAATGTGTATGGGCCGTGGATAATTGCCAACCCCTCCCCCTACCTTAACTGTCTACGTAGTTATTGAACAGCCCTTTATCTATGCCCAACTTTTAACGAGGGGGGGGGGGTGTCTGGAAACTGTGACGATCCATAATTGGTTGACAATTTCTCATTTCCGTGTGAAATTTTTAATGGATCTTACCGAGGGGAAGTCAGCTTTCATTAGAGTACCTCTTGTACTCAGATTTACTCATAGTTACTCTGGATTACTCTGGTTTGCTGCGAGAACACAAATAACTGGGCATATAGTTTTGGTTGCTGATCCTGCAGCTGACAGTCCATCGACGAAAATAAAGCACAATGAAAACAAAAGTCTAGCTGCACAAAGAAAACGATCCTATTTCTAGTTTCGGTTCTAAACATTTATTATTTTCTCTTGTAAATAACAAATTTTTTTCCAAATTGCAATGTTATTCTTAGTTTGATCGGTAGCGAGAAGAAATTTCTAATTATTAATAATAAATTGAAAAGTTTGCTGAGCACAAACATCTTGTAAAATGCTCTATCTATAACATTAAATCAAGGATGATTTTTCATACCGAGTTTTTATATTTAAAAAAATCAAACGCCGCTTCATCGAACCTCCTGGTACTCCAACTCCCTCTCTGATGGTGGTATTGGTATGCATCGGAGTGGAAAGAGTTTCATCGAATTTATGATTGAGTTTTAGTTTAAAAAAGCGCTTTGTTCGTTTCATCATCAAAAAAAAAAAAAACTTTTGCTTTTGCAACTAAATGGGCCAAAAAATATCAAAAAGGACTCCACGTTTAGATTCACGCATGGAACTTCGCGGAAGGCACATGATGAAACATGATATATAGGAATTTCTAGGGATACTCAAGTTTCAAGTTAATGATCCAAGGATTCCGAAAACTTTCAGGAACCATGTGTCTTCTATTTTAGGGGTCTCAAATTTCTCAAAAACTGTTACTTTATCATAATAGGGTGATTCAATAATGAAGTCCGCATACATATCAATTTTATCACCTCCCTTCCCACTGCGTCACGCTTTTTCTAATACCTATTACATGTGCCGTCCTGAATTCTAAGACCGCGCCCCTCTCCCTAAATAGTGGGTGCTATATTTGAATCGCCTTTTGGTCTGTGATTTACTGAGCTAATTCAACGAATACAGTATCTTTGTATTAAACATTTCAATACGTCTCATTGATCGATTCTCTTCACCATTTTGTTATATCGTTGCAAAATCTTTCACTGCTGGGATTGTTGTTACTGTCAAAGAATTTTCGAGTTGAAAAACTTCTCGACTTCCTTGAGAATAGGGTATGATTGTGCTTGCCCGACAATATCCACGAATGCATAAATGGTGCAGGTTAAGAAACCTCTCGATTAACAACAATGGAAGTGCTCAAAGAACACTAAGAGGGGGTCAGAGGTAAAGGGGTACAAGCGATTTTGATCCATTCTCTTCATCGACTTTCTCTTTTGATAATCACGGCCAGAGTTGCGACCTATCACAATCACGATCATCAAACAGCTGATGGTAGTAACGCTTTGTACATTCCTATCAACGTGCTCGTCGAAGCTCTCTCCATGACCATCCATCAAGTTGACAAAAGAAGTAAAAAAGCAACTGGTGAATGTCGTCTTCGGTTGTGATCCATCACCGATCTGGTCATTCCCGACAATCACGACACTCATCTGTGCTTCTTTTGAAGCAGTTGCTGCTTTGCTTGCATATGTGAGTGTGTTGGTGAGTGAGCCCAACAGCTTCCGTTTAATGTTGCCTGCTTTGTTTGTAACTCACACAGTCGCGCCTGCCGAGACGAACTTGGAATGCGTAGGCATTGTTTTCATTTTCTTCTGTCGTTTCGCTTTTTCTCATGATCGTACTGCAGAAGTCTCCACTGTTTTCGTTTTGCGTTTCATTATCAGCAGCGAGTGTAACGTTTTGCTTGTGAGCAGCGGCCACTACTGGTGATTGTTGTTGGTCATGGCTCTACCTTTCACTGCGTGACAAAACGTTCTGTCAGCGATAGTCGGTTGATGCGTAGACGAGTGTTACGTGAGTGTCATGATATTTTGCATCACTGATCACGGCTTTACCAACCAATTTCACACTATTTCCGCTACATAGTTTGATATAGGAAGTTATCATATGTCATGCAGGATAGCAAACGCATCAAAGAATATTTTGCTAACGAAATACAAAGTCGATGAAGAGAATCAATCAAAATCAATGGCACCTTACGGCGATGAATCAGCGTCTGGCTGAAAATCTCCTTAATAAAGGCAACCAACCAACCAATTGCACCCTTTTGCCTCTAATACCCTCAGTTGAGAGCAAGCGTAAAGTTCTATTTGGGGCATAATATCCAAAGAAAAAAGAAAGAAAGAAGAGAATACATTTTTATTTAAACAATTTGGCACAAATAGCATGAAGCATGTTTGCAAAACTGTTGTTACTTAATTTGAATATCGAATGAATCCTGAAATTAATAGATGACTGCAGGACCTCTAGAAATTCCTGCATATGCATATATACAAAAAAACATGAACTGTAAAGCAAACGATCATTTCAAAACGTAGTCAGAAATTATACCATTTTATTCCAGATTAAATTGGCATAAACGAACACGCTGAATATAAAATGGTTTGAGGACGAAAAAATCCATGTTGATTTTTCAATCATCAGAGTAAACACTTTCTGGATCAGCGTTTGCATAAAGTTACTGTTCCTTTCTTTGATTGTGGGCAGCTTTCCGGACAAAAGCTCTAGAAAGCCACTGGTCGAGGTGATGTTCCTTGCAAGTTCAAATTTGTTTTTACCGATAAATTTGCAAAAAAGATTATGATCTGGCAAGGTATTTGCAGCTGCGGATAAAAAACCCAGATTTTCGTGACAAACAAGACTATAGATTCCAAAATGTACCAGCATGCTTACGACGAATTTTTCTTCATTTATCGTCAACAGTCACTCGCCAGCTGGCAAAATAAATGGAGTGAAGGGAGTTTGGGACGATGGTTATATTCAATCATCCCTAAGGTGTCGAAGTGTCCTTGGTTCAAAGGTTTGGAGGTGGGTCGAGACAATCACTATTCACTCACTTGTTCCGTGTTGGGCTGGGGGACAGCAATCTCTGTGAATGTGGACAAGGTTACCAGGACGCAGACCACATTATTTGGTCATGTGCTGAGCACCGTGGAGTCAGATCCAAGTTGTACGATTCCCTTCTGGCTCGAGGTAGACAACCTAATGTTCCAGTTCGGGATATTTTGGCTAGACGCGATCTGGAGTTTATGCAACTCATGTATGTTTTCTTTAAGAATATTAACCATAGATTGTAAGTTTGATTAACCTTGTGTTTAGTTTGTATTTTGTGTGTGTGTGTGTTTTTTTGTATATTTGTTTCTGTAATAATTGTATAATTACAGAGTTGATATAACGTCGATAGGATTAAGTATATGTTTCAGAAATAGTGAAATTTTTGAATCATGAATCATATTCCAAATCTCCTTTTCCCTCTCCCGATCCAAACAGTTGTCATCAACTAACCTCAAGAAGAGCGCGAGTAATCGGTTCAAATCCTTTAATTTTAGATTTAAGATATTTATAATGTATTTAAAAAAATGATAACTTGGCTCTGTAAAGTTTATTCGATTAAGCCTGTACAAATAAAGTAATTAACAAAAAAAAAATATGTACGAGCAGGAGTGCTTGAAAAAAAACGCATTATTTCTAGGGGCATCCCACTCTAATGCCTTGAAGTGACGAAATGTTATCCCGATTATGGCTTCAATTTCGAAAAAAATTGAATAATGCTAGCATTATGCTACTGTGTTACCTGACTTATAACGAATAAACGTTGTATACGAATACCCCGAATACAACGTATGACTCGTGTAATTGTGCATAGCATTTGCAATGTAAAAATAGACGAACTGTACGTTATATTCGGGGTACTCGTATACAACGTATAATAGTTATAAGTCAGGTAACACAGTAGGGCTCAAACTTTTCCCGTTATGGTCTAGCTCTGTCTAGCTGATAGTCGTGGGAATCTTCCACCCGTTCCTCGTTGATTTGAATTCCATCATTGTGTAATAGGTGAAAATTAGGCTATTGACAGTGTGACACTAACTGAAGTAATTTAGGCTGATCGGAGCTGAATTAGAAGTTGTGGAGGCTTTCCACACCATTCGCACCTTACTTTAGCATCCCGAGAATCACATCTCATAGCTTCCAGCCGAATGTGTTTATCTTAAAGTGGAGAATAATTTATAGCATTTGGAACCTTCGACGCTCTTATTCTAAACCATCGATTTTCAACCTAGAGTTCGCGAACCCCCACTGAACGAAAAGGAATTTGGCGATCTAGACCGAACTGATCGGTGGGGCAACGTTGAGAATCGATGTTCGAAACGATTATCAAGTCTGGACAAGATTGAAACGGCATATCCCCTTTTTTGATAATTTTGGAATAATTACTGCTTCTATAAGCCCTAGGTTTTCAAATTGTGTACCGCGTATATGAGATCAGTGAGCATTAGACTGATGCAAAATTTGAAATTTTCGCTCCGCAGTGTTGAAACGGTTTCAAATCGGGTCCTGATTAGCCTCCGAAAGTTTAAACTCATTTGATAAGTAACTGACTTGGCACAAACCATTTGAAGTTTATATGGAAATTACTATGGGAAAACAAAACTGTTTGTTCATTGTCTTCTAGCCTTTTTACATTTTGTACTGTTAAAAAATTCTATTGCTATTCTTATGGGGATTTTTATCAGCTACAACTTTGCAGAAAATCATTGTTCAGTCAAACGTCAAATCAAATAGTTATTAATTGTTCAAGAGCTTGATAATCTTATGGCAAGATTAAGCAACTGTATTGTGGGCAACACTGTATTCTGCAGTGTGACGTAGTAGCCATGATTTGTGTCCTCTATTCTACGCGCCATAAACACCAATGTTGCCTGCTGAACAGTTGATTGAGCATAATCATAAGACATCAGTGACTTGAATCATTAATAATTTTTGTTCCTTACATTTGATCGAAAAGTGGTCTTCGACAAATTTGTAGCTGAAAATTTTTTCATCAAGCTGAGCTATCATTTTTTAAAGTAGAGTGAACTGGTGAATTTTGAGATAGATATGAACCGAAATTATGGTTTCTCCATAGTAATTCCCATATAAACATCAAATGGTTTGTGCCAAGTCAGTTTCTCACTAAAAGAGTTCAAATTTTGGGAGGCTAATCAGGGCCCAATTTGGAACTATTTGAACACTGTGGAGCGGAAATTTCAAATTTTGCATCAGTCTAGTGAGCATGCTCCTGCTGTCAACTTTCAGAAACTGTTGTGGTATGTTAATATATTGTGAGAAATGCATAAATTATTATTTCACAATATTAAAATGTGAATTCCCCCTTGAAAAACTGGACAGACTTCTTCTTTATTTCATCGTGTCGCACGAGTCATCTGGTTGCCTCTATAGAACATAAGGGTAACGAAGCGAGTGTTTTGCAATCCTCAATCGTCATCCGAAACCTAAAAGCACGAAATATACGTATCAGTCCGCATCGTGCTCTCTTGCCGTGCGGATCTATTTGCTTTTTGCTGAAGGAAGTGTTACTACTACCTAAAGCTACAACAAATTTAAACAGCACTTTTCAGTGCTCAACCTGTAAAATTTCTACCTTGTTCAACTTTATTCCTCTTCGATCCTTGTTTGGACCCTACCCGAGGTAATCCTTCTTGGATATCGATTTGGAAAATTCCTCTTCGATCCTTCAGATTCTTATAGTAATCTGCTTGGAAGTCGATTTGGATAAAAATTTACTGCCGCCATGGCGCCTAAACGCAAAAGAAAGGGGCAAACTCTTGACCCCCCTTCTGATGAAATTAATTTGAGTAATCAATTTGATTTGCTCACGGATGATGAAAATTCTAGTAAACTTTCCCGGCTTAATGCCAAGAAGGAAAAGATTCCCCCTATTGTGATAACCACTTCCGATTTCCATGCTCTTCGCATGGAACTTTTGAACTTCGTGAAAGTTAAGTTTTCTCTACAAATTGGACGTCGGGGTGAATGCCGTGTATTGGCTGAAACCTTGGACGGATTTAAATGTCTTCTCAAGTATCTTACTGAGAAGAAGCACACATTTTTTACTTACGACACCAAAACTGAACGTGTGTTCAAGGTTGTCATGAAAGGACTGCCCAGTGGTGAATCCCTGGATCAGATCAAAGATGAACTGGCAAAATTACTTGGAGTTGTGCCACTCCAAGTAATCAAAATGAAAATGAAATCCCGTCCTGGCGATTCGCGCAACGGGATTTCTAATGATTTTTATTTAGTTCACTTCAAGTCTAGTGAACTAAACAACCTTAAGGCCTTAGAAAAAGCTAGCCTTATGCTCCATGTCCGAGTGAAGTGGGAACACTTCAGGAAGACTGGAGGAAATTTCCAAAACCTCACTCAGTGCCGTAAGTGCCAGGGATGGGGTCACGGAACTAAAAATTGCTACATGCCAGCTAAATGCATGAATTGTGGTGATTCCTCTCACGCAAAAGACGACTGTCCTGTGAAGGAAGATCCTAAGAAATTTAAATGTTCAAATTGTGGTGAAAACTACAAATCCAATTTTTGGGAATGTAAGACTCGCAAAGCGATCCTACAATCTCGTTCTAACCGACAGGTAAGAAACGCTCCACGTTTCCGGCCAGGTACAAATTCCTCTGTTGTTAACAACGGTCAGCGAGGAACAAATTCTACATTCGTACCCGTAGGTACAAATATCACCCCTGCTTCAAATTTTTCATCTGTACCTACTCCCCTCGCTGCTAACAATGTTCAGCGAGTTAATGGAGCTACCTATGCTGCTATTGCAGCGGGTAGAAATCAAAATACTAACCAAAGTAATTCTAACGGAAATTTTGACAATTTTGACATAGGAAGCATTACTGCCTCTAAAATGGAATTTTTACAGAAATCATTAATTGACATGATTTCTGATATGCTTAAATCTAACTCCATGTTTGATGCTATTCAAACTGGAGTAAAATTTGCAAATAATATTGTCATGACTTTAAAATTCAGTAATGGATTTTAAAGCATTAAATATTGTAAATTGGAATGCTCGATCTCTTAAAGATAATGAAGACGAGCTATTTAACTTTTTGAGAGTTCATAACGTGCATATTTCCGCTATAACTGAAACGTTCCTTAAACCTGACCATAAGGTTAAGAAGGACGCAAATTACTTGATTTATAGAAATGATCGTCTTGATGGACCCTGTGGTGGCGTTGCCATCATTATTCATAGACGAATCAAACATAAAATTCTTTCATCATTTGAAACCAAAGTTTTTGAAACTTTGGGAGTTTCTGTTGAAACAAAATTTGGACAACTTACGTTTATAGCTGCCTATTTGCCATTCCAATGCGTAGGCCAGCAAAAGAATTTTCTCAAGGGTGACCTCCAGAAACTTACCCGTCATAGGTCTAAATTCTTCATTATTGGTGATTTTAATGCAAAACACCGCTCATGGAATAATGCTCAAAGCAATTCCAATGGTAATATTCTGTTTGATGATTGTTCTGCAGGTTATTAAACTATTCAATATCCAAACAGCCCAACATGCTTTTCTTCTGCAAGAAATCCCTCCACTATTGATTTGGTCTTAACTGATTCATGTCAACTTTGTAGCCAACTGGTTACCCATGCTGACTTCGGTTCTGATCACCTTCCAGTAACTTTTGAAATATACCAAGCAATAATTTGTAATCCCAACAGCTCTACTTTCAATTACCATAGAGCTGATTGGGAGCAGTATCGAACATTTATGGAATATAACTTCGATCCAAACATTCCTTTGCAAACCAAAGATGAAATTAATTATGCTCTTGAATCTCTGACTACTTCTATAGTTGCAGCAAGAGCTGCCTCAGTACCAAAATGCGAGGTTAAATTCGATTCAATTATAATAGACGACGATCTTCAGCTCTTGATCCGTCTTAAAAATGTCCGTAGGAGACAATATCAAAGAACACGCGATCCTGCCATGAAGGTTATCTGGCGGGATTTGCAAAAACAAATTAAAAAGCAATTCTCTGCCCTGAGGAACAAAACTTTTGAAAATAATATTTCTAAATTAGACCCGAGTTCCAAACCCTTTTGGAAACTCACAAAAATTTTGAAAAAACCTCAAAAGCCTATTCCAGCGCTTAAAGAAGGTGGTAAAATTTTGATCACAAATTTGGAAAAAGCTCAGAAACTTGCTAAGCAATTCGAGAGTTCCCATAATTTCAGTTTGGGTCTTACTAGTCCTATTGAGAATCAGGTTGCTAGGGATTTTCTGAATATTTTCTCTCGGGAAAATATTTTTGATGATTCCTGGGGGACTGATTTGGACGAAGTAAGGTCTATAACTAAAAAGTTTCAAAATATGAAAGCTCCAGGTGATGATGGAATTTTCTATATCCTCATCAAAAAACTCCCAGAGAGTACCTTGTCTTTCTTGGTAAAATTATTTAACAGATGTTTCCATTTGGCATACTTTCCTGTTAAATGGAAAAATGCAAAAGTTGTTCCAATTTTGAAGCCGGATAAAAATCCAGCTGAAGCTTCTAGCTACCGTCCAATAAGTTTGCTTTCTTCAATAAGTAAACTTTTTGAAAAGATAATTTTGAATAGAATGATGCTTCACATCAATACGAACTAAATTTTTGCAGATGAGCAGTTTGGATTTCGCCATGGGCATTCAACTACTCATCAACTCTTAAGAGTTACCAATTTAATTCGTTCAAACAAATCTGAAGGCCACTCAACTGGAGTTGCTCTTCTAGACATAGAAAAAGCATTCGACAGTGTTTGGCATGAAGGTTTGATTGCTAAATTGAAAAAGTTTAATTTTCCACTTTATATTATGAAATTAGTTCAAAATTATTTAACTGACAGAACTCTTCAAGTAAATTATCAAAATTCCAAATCTAATCGACTACCTGTTAGGGCAGGAGTTCCTCAGGGTAGCATTCTTGGGCCTATATTGTATAACATTTTCACTTCGGACCTCCCTGATTTGCCTCAGGGTTGCCACAAATCTTTGTTCGCTGATGACACAGGCATTTCCGCTAAAGGAAGAAGTCTTCGTGTTATTTGCAGCAGACTGCAGAAAAGTTTAGATATTTTCTCTTCTTATTTACAAAAATGGAAGATTTCTCCCAACGCTTCCAAAACTCAACTTATAATATTTCCACATAAGCCTAGAGCTTCGTTTTTGAAACCTAGTAGTAGTCACATAGTCACTATGAACGGAGTTCCAATTTTCTGGTCAAACCAAGTGAAATATCTTGGATTAATACTTGACCAAAAATTAACTTTTAAAGATCACATTGAGGGCATTCAAGCTAAATGTAACAAATATATTAAATGTTTGTATCCTCTTATAAACAGGAAATCCAAACTTTGCCTGACGAATAAACTTCTAATATTTAAATAAGTTTTTAGACCGGCCATGCTTTACGCTGTGCCAATATGGTCTAGTTGCTGCACGACCAGGAAAAAAGCACTTCAAAGGATTCAAAACAAAGTTCTGAAAATGATTTTGAAGTTGCCTCCCTGGTACAGTACTACCGAAGTACATAGAATTTCGAATGTTGAGACTTTAGAACAAATGTCCAACAAAATAATGAATAATTTCAGGCAAAAATCGTTGCAATCCTCAATTGCAACGATTAATTCCCTTTATACTTAGATAAGATTTAGTTTTAGTTTTTAGTTTCAAGATATCAATTGTTATACTGACATGCAGGTTTAAAATCTGTTTAAAATACTTAATTGCCAAGACATGAACAATGTAAAAACACTTAGATATATATCATAACAATTAAGGCTGGTACGTTACTGCAGTAACTGGAGCACCTAGGTTAAAAATGAAATGTAATTTATTTTGAATTTGAAACAAATAAAGAGTTAAAAAAAAAACGAAATATACGTAGAGTTTAAAAAAATCATTGACTTCTAGTAGGATACTATCTTTTCTCGCCAGTACGGCGTAATCCAGCAATATATACTCCTCAAATAGTGGCACTATGGGGAGGTCCACCATCCCCACGAATAGTTCATGCTGCAGCAACTGTAAATGGTACTATCGTGGCTCCCTAGCAAATGAGCAGCATAGCCTCGATTGATTTGATCTGCTTGAGCATTGTCAAGAACTTATACAATTCTGAGGCGAAATAATATGAAGGAAACTTTTGGTGATTTGATTGGACAGGTTAGAATAGTGCCAGTTTGACGTCCTTTAATGCCTTCGGAAACTAAATGTTTGGTAGCGCATGGAACAGCCAGTTAGAATTGGCATTGACGGCGACTCTGTAGCTCTTTACTCCTATGGAAAATCACCCAAGCAAACGTCAGACTGTGCGTGAAACATGGCGGCTTTTGTACTATCTCTTTACTCGAATGAAATTTTCCGTAAGATACTGTCAATTTTTGCTAGAAGAGACGATTTTTCAACGGTGCCGTCAACGTCAATAAATTCGAATCGGATAAATGAAAACAGTCCAATGAATATTCTGCCTGGTAAACTGAAATGAAACGCATTAATTAACATGATTACACATAAAATTTAAATTAAAACAGGGTAAAATTAGTATCTATTCAACAAAATTCGAGACATAAATCGTCCAAGTTTAAACAACAAACAACTAAACTAGCAACCGGTCACTACGATGAAAATTATGCAGGATTTAAAATACTTAAAAATACACATGACAAATTTAAAAATACTTAATTGCTATTAGAACTAAAGTTTAGAGTGGGATGCCCCTAGCATTCTTTCGTACATTAAGGCTCACAATGGACCTATAAAGTTTTTACCTGATTTGGCAAGCTGCCACTACAGCGGAAAAATTATACGGTGGTATCGAGACAACGGGGTGGATTTCTTCGAAAAGGACGTCAATCCACCCAATTGCCCTCAATTCCGCCCAGTTGAGAATAGAATTTCGAACAATGTAAAAACACTTAGATATATATCATATCAAGTAAGGCTGGTAAGTTACTGTAGTAGCTGGAGCACCTAGGTTAAAATGAAATGTAATTTGTTTTGAATTTTGAACAAAAAAAGCTCTTCAACCATAGAAGTTTCATGGAAGTTCAGGTGTGAAGAGCAAACTACTCACTGGGTAAGAACTGAGAGTGTACAGCGGAGGTGCATGCTTGCAGTGTAATTATTCTAAATAAATTAGCCTTTCGTCAATTTTCCCCGCGTTCAAGTCATCGTTCAACCATGCTACCGACGCCTGTAAATGATTGCTCTATCAAACGTTGTAAACCGATTCAGTAAATATAGACAATCTTAATCGTTTGCTCTACGGAAAACCCACAGATTCGACCACCTGCAATTTAGCCAAACATCAATTCCAGCAAATACCGAACAATTGCATTGATGCTGTTACCGATAATACTCATTGCGGATACCTAGGCGTTCAGCGGGGCACTCGTCTCCTATTAAAATTAAAACGGGCTCCATTCTAGGTGGTACTTGGTAGTCCTTTCAGGCTCCAGTATAGAATTGGCGCATGCATTCATCCCCCGCATGCGAGTGTGTATGGATGCATGCAATCATGTTAAATGCAAAATAGACCACCATCATAAGCTTGCAGTCACTGTAGCATGTTGTAGCTGTTGCTATTGTTGTCACACCACACTGGTAGGTATAGCTTTTGTGTTCCGTCGACAAGTGAATGCACGAATGTAGCTTCTACGGTAGAGTTGCCGCAAAACCATGCCCTTGCTGAGAGACATAAAGCCGATGTGAAATATGACCAGGCTCTGATTTAAAGCCTTGCGCGGATATAAACACTTTTCACCTAGCGTGGCGGCGGGTCTCGTGTGGGCCCATTTTCCGAGTGTACATATGTGTTTGATGACAGGAATCAACGCTCGTTAAGTTGTGTAAGCCTCGTGACGGAAACATGCTTTTATCGCTCGGAATCTAATTGAAGGGTCTAAATCTATACTGCAGTCTGGCCCGAAGGAAGGATCGGTTCAACCAGCGATAAACGTAATAGAGTTGTTGCAAATTTGCAGTTGCAGTTAAGTCGTTAGCCGTTTCTTCCAAGGCATGGGTTGTTAATTGTTACATAGTGACGAATAGGATTGAATTTTCCGTCTTGGAAAACCTCATAAAACTTGATTCCACGGTGGATATCCACTTTCTGTGATGCCGTCAAATGTGTGCTTGCGGTTTGCAATCTGCCAACTAGTACAAAGCTCGCTCGTATCCACGTTGCGGCAGACATTTATGATGTTAATTATGGCGGGTAATAAAATATGTAATTAAAACTAAAAAAGTATAATTAGCTGTATACCATTTCGCATGGTTCGAGTAGCACTCCCGGTGCGTTTTTCCACTGCACAGGAATTCTACGTGTAGCTTTTCGTAGAACCCACGGGAGGGGGTCTTGTTGCAATTGTAACGGGTTTGAAAGCTTTTCCGTGAAAATTAATGTTGGCATGCAAATTTGCATAACAGGTGGAATAGTGCCATGTAGATGGAGCGTGAGCATCATCGCGTTGCAGAACCTCCCGTCATCATTGGGCGGGCACGCAGATGCACCAAGCGGAAGGCGGATAGAGCATATTTACTGGTTGATGCAATTTGAATCGCTCGTGCACCAGATTTCCCGGTGTGAATTGGATTAGAATTTTAGAAAATCCATATCGAGTGTGACCGTTGACTTAGCTCAGTCGGTAAAGGCGCAGCTACAAAGCAAGACCATGCTGGAGGTGGCTGGGTTCAATTTCCGGTCCAGTTTAGGAATTGTTCGGGTTGGAAATTTTCTCGACTTCCCTGGGAATAGAATTATGATTGTATTTGCCATACAATAATTCTATAATGCAAAAATGGTACAGGCATCGAAGGCTCTCAATCATAACTGTGGAAATGCATCTATAACACTTAGTGGAGAGCACGAAATAAGCTAATATGCGATAAGCAACAAGCTTAAAATGCGAAGAAGAAGAAGAAGAAGAAGAAGAAGAAGAAGAAGAAGAAGAAGAAGAAGAAGAAGAAGAAGAAGAAGAAGAAGAAGAAGGCTACATTATTGAGAAAATGCCTCCCAACGCTAAAAAAAGATATGTCCATCCATTAAAATTTAACCTCAATGAATGTATGTGACTTATTTAGGTCGAAGGGGATGCTTGTCGTCTCGAATAAAAATTGAGTTTTGTTTATTCTAAAAATACTAGAAAAGATATCCCGCATAAAAAATAACCATAAGAAGCGCCTAACCACCAATTCGGGATATCATTCCAACTTTATGTGGGATAGTCGTACCATCTATGATATCGTTAGAGTATGGTACCCGTTTATTAGGGATCGAAAATCGAATAAACTCAGTTTTTTTTTTAATTTTTTTTGTTAAGACAATTTACAAGTATTTTTTCTTTGTCATCATGGCATAAAATTGAACCCAAAAAGCCTCAAAAATTTTACACGAGACGTTATGCAGATTTGAGGTAAATCATGGAACGTAAACAATCATTTCATGTAAAATTGAATCTAATCTAATCTAACACCAACACAGCCTGTTCTTGAAAGCATCCTGGAAAATGATATGTATACCTACATTATTTTTCTTGTCTATTTGATATATGTTTCACATCGAAGATGCGTCACACATATCAAAACGGCCAGGCCTACTGTGCAGCATTTAAGGGGCAAGATGATTCAGAAAACATCGGGCCTGATTAAATCGAAGATTTAAACACGATGCTTCAGAATCCAATAAATGAATGAAACGTGGACATCTCGTACCGTACGTTCCGATTTTGGTAATTATATGATTGGTTGGTCGTTGGAAGCATCAAAGCTAGAAAGGTTGTTTTTTTTTTCCTCTGTTCGGGACATAACACCACTGCGACCAGTAATTTGATCTATTGTAGTATATCCCGTGTCCTTAGTTTAGTGCATGTCGTTTAACTCCATCACTATTGAGAAATGATGAAGTATCCGGTTTTGATACAGTTGTCATTCTTGCCTTCATCGCACGGAATCGATTCTAACTGAAAGGTTCCGCTATTTATACCCTTCGGAGTGTTGAAACACCCTCCAAAGGCGCGCCCCTTTGTCAGTTAAAATTGGATTCCTTAACAACAAAAACAAGCTATGAAACCGATAATGACCATGCATCAGAACCCTAGTCTTAACCACTTCAAACTAGGGAACAACGAATAGAAGATTAGGAATCACATACATAGGTTAATACTAACTAACTCATTTTTTCCTTCTTTCAAGATCATGCTCGGTCCAGGCAACCCGAGGACTTATCACTATCAACAAGGCATAAAAAGTAACAAGGACTAAGATGTGTTCCTTTGATTACTGAAAAAACCTGTTCCCCTTGTCCCCTTGAAGAAGTCAGGACTAGGAATCGGTGGTAGATCTTACATCCCGTAACGTACCACGAAAAGGTGATCTACCCACGTTACAAGGCAAGCTAGAAAGGTTAAAAGATGTTCCAATTACTTCTGACGGTTGGGGCATGAGCACTAACTCTTGTCCTAGCCTTTTATGACTTATGGCTATAGCACCATTAATCGCTTTCTGAAAAGAGAAAAGGGAAAGGGGGTGACCCCGGCGTAGTGGTTAACATCCATACCTCTCACGCCAAAGTCACGAGTTCAAATCTCACCCCCGGACAAGTCACGAATGATCCAAGAGTGTTAAAGTGACTATAAAAAAAGGAAAGGAGAAGGACAAAGGGAAAAGGGTTATGTGAAATCTATGAATATAATCAATATTTTTGATTTGAAATACACAATATAGAAATGCATAACGGCACGGGGCCTCCCTTAGCTCAGTCGGTAAAGGCGCAGCTACAAAACAAGACCATGCTGGAGGTGGCTGGGTTCAATTCCCGGTCCGGTCTAGGAATTTTTCGGGTTGGAAAATTTCTCGACTTCCTTGGGCATAGAAGTATGATTGGACTTGCCACACAATTATGCCAATGCAAGAATGGTACAGGCATCGAAAGCTCTCAATTAATAAATGTGGAAGTGCATCTAGAACACTAAGTTGAGAGCACGCTATAAGCTAATATGCGATATGCAATGAGCTTGAAATGCGAAGAAGAAGAAGAAGATAACGGCGCGGTGGTCACGACCCGAGTCTTGTTACTATTATCAAGTCATAAAAAGTTACAAGGACAAACATGTGATCCTTTGATTATTGAAAAATCCTGCTTCCCTAGTTTGAAGTTGTAACGACTAGGGTTTGGTGGTAGATCTTATACCAGTCACGCACCACAAAAGGGTGATCTCACAACGTTACTGGTTTGAAAAGATAAAAATTTACAAAATGGAACGAACTCACCAAGTTTAGCCAATTGAACCTGAAGGCTGCCTGACATGTGTTGATGTAGAAGCCGAAATTGCAGACGAAGCTTGACGAAGATCAACATGAACTAGTCCGGTTTATGGTAGTTGCTGGGAATATCTTCCTTTGATTTGATATAAACAAATCGGATGTATGTAGTCGGTTTTTGATGTGCATTGGCAAGCCTTTTCGTGGCCAATCTGACTAGTCGCAGCGTTGAACCTGACTGTTCAACGCTGCGACTCAACGAATGATGGAACTAATTATGGGACGAATGATGGGTCGCTACGTGGAGGTTCTACTTGGCTTCGGAACAGCTTCTCAGCGGCAAATAATAGGGACCTAGAATGAGGAACTAGAAATTGTCTCCTGGGCCTGGTTATGGTCAGATCAGCAACCGATTATAGATTAAAAAAACCTCCTTGGAAAAAAAACAAACGTCAGGTTCGAACACACGCACAGCCTACTCTCAATATTGTCTAATATTGACTCAAACATTTCTCGATGAACATTTCAAATGATCCTATCTGCTTTGATCGATTCTCTTCATCGACTTTCTCTTTTCATAACCCCTGCTATGCAAACAGATTTCGCGCTAATTCTACCACATAGTTTGATAAAGGAGGTTCTTATCTAGCGTCCAAAACGTCAAATACAACAGGGAAAGGTTTTGCAGCTGAGTTATTAACGAAAGAGAAAGTCGATGAAGAGAATCGATCAAAGCAGATAGGACCATTTGAAATGTTCATCGAGATTTCATGTAAAATTGAATGCCCTGAAACTGAAACATATGCAACTCGACGTCCTTTTCAACCGATTCTTATGTCAAAAGGGCCGCTTGCACGTGTCGGTCTCTAGCAAGTCCCCGGCAAGATGACAGATAACCTTATAGCGAATTCGTTTATTATTCAGTTCCAACCTGGATCGGGTATCAAGATTGGGCCTGCTTGTTTTCTGACAAACGTCAGTTCGATCGTTTGTTTTTAAAACCCAGCTCAGGTTGAGGTTCACACTGACAAAAAGTTCGGTTTCGCACTGGGTTGGAACTGGTTCCAACCCCGATAATAAACGAATTCGCTATTAGTTTCACGTACCCACTTGCAAATAGTCGATGTCGCCACACAACATAAACAAAGGGATTGTCCTTCACCGCCGTAATGGCATTTCTCTATGGGAATACAACTTTTTGTTTCTCCATGTGTGGATGTCAAACAACAGGCAAGAATGGTATATGATAAGAGCGAATTTATTTTGATCGTGGTGAAATGAAATAATCCAAACAAATTGAAACCGATTGAAGAAGGTTCATTTTCTTAAATAATCAAATAACAATAAAATACTTTGCTGTCTTCTATTTTACTTTGCTCTTGAATATTATCAGCCTAAAGATTTGTTTTTATTATAGTGGTGCGATAAAGGCTTGCCATGGGCTGTATGAATAAACAAAAAATTTACTTTCCTGTGTTTCTCTATTCTTGTGATCTTGTATATTCTTCTAACATGCAAGACTTCTGAAACTAAACTGTAAATACTCATTAATCACCACAAATATTTCATCGTTGGAAGATATTACGAACGGCTTGAAAATAGAATCCTGAGCATCTGCAACATCCGGCTAGAAGAATATGCCAAAAACTTTGGAAGAATGAAGAATTCTATCCGCAAAAACTTACAAATTTTATTATATTTCGCGATGAGTAGCAGCTTTGCTGGGTGATGAGGAACATTTTGTAGATCCATTTAAAATTGAAGATATACATACAATTAAATGAACTAAATCAAATAACGGTCTCAAAAAAATAATATTGAGCATCTTAAACGAATAAATTAAAGTGATAATCTTTTGTAACACCCTATCATTAACGTTATTCCTCACCAAACTTGAAGCCTCAAGAAACAGATGAGTCCATAAATTTGTATGTTATATTATTTAGTTACACAGTTATGGGCAAAGTGACAATGACAACACAAATACCATGAAGAACTCTGAAAAATGTAGTGTTTTCTAGAATATCAGCTAAAACTGAGCTCTGGCGATTTTTGCACATGAGTAATGGTCGCAGATCCGTTGTTGCAAGATATTTAAAATTCAGTCAAATTGAATAATAAATCACACTCTAACGTTGTACTCTTGTATGCTAGTACTTCAAATTGTACATTTTGCAGTACTAGCTGCGTATAATTAGTACACTCTTACTCAATGCAAACCATTCTTTCTTAGTTGATTATCGACGATAATAGCAATAGCGTTAAAAACACTGAAAGTATCTTTGTTCAATTCTTATTTGTTCCAATTGATTCGATGACAATCATATATTTTCGTTTTACAAATCATATGTTTAAGCTTTTGGTTTTGCACTCCTCAAATACATATGTTACTCAATGTAAAAAAAAAAGTTTCATAAACTGATTATGTATTGTGCATACTACTGAGAATCAAAACGAAACATTTAGCTGGCATCACTGGAGCTCCTGTGTCGCTATAGTCGCGTGTCTGGTTTGGTGAGCGCGCGGCAATAAGATGAATTTTAAACTTTAATTTTGTTTACTGTACATCATTTCAGCATTCGCCCTTTTCAGATAACACTTCTGAAATTTGTGAGTTTGACAGAACCACCAGCACCAAATTGTCGGGGTACACTGGCAATATACTGGAACTGTCAAGTTGCCCCCGAGTTGGTCTCTAGCCACTAAAATTTACATGAGCTTTTATTTCCGAAAAATCGACGGCTAAAGCCATTGTTTACAAATGCAATTACGCCCCTTTGAAATGTTGGCACTGAAGTGTTATTGAAGGCAGTGCTGCGTGCTGTCAACAATGTCAATTGACGTAAGATATTGGTCCAGCACTGAATTTCACTACCGACACTGATGTTCATAGAAAGCATGATATCCGGCGGTACGGTTTTGACATTACTATCCATATGAATATCACTTTACAAAATTTTACTTTTATCTCAATAAATCATGAGTTGTGAAATACGAAGAACTCTTCAAGCCATAGGATCAAATGGCTTGCCACACCAAAACCTTTTTTTTTCCAAATGTTTCCGTTCGGATGTATCGGCACCAGGCACATCTGGGTAGTTACCATCCCCCTTATTCTGCGAGTCACGTGACTCTCTCTCACCGGTGAGGTGACAATTGTCACCTCGTGTGAGGTGACTCTCCATGCAAATCAAATGGAGAGTCACCTCACACGAGGTGACTATTGTCACCTCACCGGTGAGAGAGAGTCACGTGACTCGCAGAATAGGGGGGCATGTCTGATGTCCCACAACAGAATGGTAAAGAGCCATCGAACGTAATACTGCAATGGAATGTCCATGGGTTGCGATCAAAGTTATCTGAGATCCAGCTATTGACAAAGAAACTGAACCCTTGTGTCGTCGCTCTCCAAGAAACGATGGCCAAGGTAGCAGATCTACCTCCAAACTATCTCGGTGGTAGATATAAGTGGTATATTAAGCCTCACATTTATGCCTACATCCACGGCACTGGATTGGCTATTAGAGATATAGGGTTACGGTATGTAATGTGGGTCTAGTCCTTTCATTCGGCCTATCACGCAAATAAATAATTAATTAAGGAATATTACACAAAAAATAAGGAAAATATTGATCACTGATGATTGATAAATGTGTACCACACACAGAAATCAATTTATATCACAACATTTCAATACATTTTCAGCTCTCGTAAGTAATAAAACTGGTTGAGAATATCACTCTGTTCGGAGTTTTTAGCCGCCATGACTTCTAAGGTTAAGATGGGAAGGTTGCACTGACGATCATCAAATGGCCTGATTATGGCATTTATTGAATGGAATTACCTGATAATACACACTAGACGTAAAACTCACAGTTACTGTTTGAATATTTTATGTTTATTTTAATTGTTTAACAACGTTTTCACAAGTAAATCATGGACCCAACTTTAGGGACACATTTCTTTTCTATGTTCCTAACTTTGGCCCATGAAATTCATTTGACAGCATATAGCAATAAGAGTAACGTCAACAATGTGGTTTGCATTTGGATGATAAGGAACGAACAGGAAGGGAGATTTTTTCTGCCAAATCTGTATAATGAACATCACAATGTTTTGATTTAGATATTCTGCGGTCGAAAGACGATAAGCGAAATTTTTAATTTTTAATTTTTAACTTGAGTGATTTAATGTAGTTTTCGTAAAATTTTCTCTAAGAAATGTTTTGAGGAATGAAGAGTATTAAGTTAACAGTGATAGTGATAAAAAAAAAATACATAAGAAAACGTTACCAAGAGCGTTTTTTTTGAGAATCAAACAGGATAGGACGAAGTTGCATCCATAAATAGACCCAATTTGGGGACAATAGACCGATATTACATACATTTCCCTGGTGAGTTTTTGTCTTAAAAAAAGTAAGTTTTTCAACTTTTTGCGGTTCCTGATAGCAAACGACATGATAAGCATATCTAAGCATACCATTTAGCAGTAGAATATCGTTTGCAGGTAAATTAATTGATGAGTTATGATTAAAAACGTAATCTATGGCTGCATATTAGACCGAGGTTAGGGACGTATACCCTACCACACACAGCAAAAAAATAATTTTGATATCACGTCAAAATGGATGTGTCGTAACCCAACATGGTTGCGATACGGCTTGGTCCGCCACGCCGGTGCTGACTCTTCTCGGCTCGCTTCGCTGGTAAAGGTAAACTGCTTTTCCGTAGGTGGTCTGCTCGCTGCAAAATCTGTCAATCGAATGACTGTTGCTTCCGCTGTTCGTTTCTTATATACCGTCGGTCTGCTGCAGCTTTTTACTGCTTGTTCACTATTGGTAGTTCATTCTCTAAAAGAGCCACCAATAGAATGTCGTTTTCTCTGTTGTGCGTTCTGCGAGAGGCGAGAGGTATGTACGCATCGAAAAGGAAAAAGGGGAAGACCAATCTATTACTACAATAACTCACAAGAAGAATAATTAACTGCCCAACAAATTTTAATAATTTTATTCCAAAACCCTTATATCTACTACAGGATGCACTACAATCATGTCGAAAATATGGTGTAATATTACTTGCTAAAAAGGACAAAATTATCATTAATACAATGCATGAACTGACATTACGCTGCTTTTACTGCATTTGTTTATTTATGTGGTCATAAAAATTACATGAAATTTTCGACATGATTGTAGTGCATCCACTTTGATGTGATATCAAAATTATTTTTTTGCTGTGCATAAGGTAGAGCAGTTGGATATTGAATTGGAGGTCACCGCGGTCACCATTCAGTTTCCGTATAAGCTGACTGTTGTTAGCTTATACATGGCTCCGAGGACTAGGGTTGGCAAGGAAGTGAACGTCATCGGCAAACTGCAAGATCTTATCTCGCAGCTGCCTGTCCCTTATGTGATAGTGGGCGATCTGAATGCGCATCACCCCTCCTGGGGATCACATAAGACTGACGTTCGTGGTGAGAGGTTGTATCAGCTACTGGAAACGTTGGGTTGTTCAGTGCTGAACGATGGCAGACCGACTCGATTCGATCCCACCACCGGGGTAGAGTCCGTGATTGATCTGGCCATAGCCTCTTGGGATGTAGCCAGCCAGTGTATCTGGTGGGTTGACGATGACTTACACGGAAGTGATCATTTCCCTATTTCATTGTCACAGGCTGTAGACCTCCCGTCTACTGTGACAAGACTTAGATGGAACCTTGAGAAGGCAGATTGGGACAGCTTTGGCAAAGAAGTCTGTCGCCAACTGCCTGGTGATGACAGGATATTGAGACCAGCTGACTGGACCCAAATCTTGAGTAAGGCCGCTCATCGTCACATCCCAAAGGCTGGAGGGAGAGGAGGTATGAAAACTGTCCCTTGGTGGGGGACAGAAGTTATACAGCGATTAAGGCTAGACGTAAATATCTAAGGGCGCTGCGTAGGTTGCAGCTTGACGATCCTTCTAGGGCCGATAGATTGAGGGAGTTTCAGCTTGCCCGATCTAAATCTAGAAGCGTAATCAAAGCTGCAAAGCGGGATACATGGTCTGCTTTCACCGCGGACATATCGGAAACCACTAGCTCTGGTGAGCTATGGCGAAAGGTAAAGTCTGTCGGTGGTAAGATTAGACATGTTGAGAGGGTGATTAAGTTGGATGGCGATTACACGAAAGACCCAGGACTTATCAGTGAGGCCTTTGCTGATCAATTTGCCAAGGTGTCGGCAAACAGCAATCACAGTGATGAGTTCCTGCGTGTAAAGTCATTGGCTGAGGGGAAGTACCGCTACTCCCGTGACAGGCAGTGTAGTCTAGTTAAAGACTACAACAGGGTATTCGTGCTTGAAGAGCTCAACTGGGCCCTACGCCGCGGCATTGGTAAGGCTGCGGGCCCTGACGACATCGGGTATCCCTTGCTTAGGAGATTACCCCTTGTCGGCCGATTGGCTCTTCTTGACACTATGAACGAAGTCTGGCTTTTCGGCCAGATACCGGACGAGTGGAAAGAAGGGTTGGTTATTCCTATTCCCAAACCTGGGAAGGATAAACCCCTAACAGAGGGTTATCGACCGATAACCCTGCTGAGCTGCATGGGAAAAACACTCGAGCGGATGGTTAACCGTCGTCTGTCAACTGAGCTGGAGAGGCAAGGACGGATCCACCCACGGCAACACGCATTTCGATGCGGCTATGGGTCGGAGACGTTCTTCTCTGAGCTCGATCATTTATTGGACAAGGCCTCGTCGGAAGATTTGCATGTAGATGTAGTCTCCCTCGATTTGTCCAAGGCATATGATATGACATGGAAGCTTCCTATCTTGACTTCCCTCAAGAGCTGGGACTTCCAAGGATGTATGTTTAACTACGTAGAAAACTTTCTACAGAACCGTAGGTTCCGAGTATTGAACGCTGGCGCAACCTCTTCCTCGAGGTTGCTGGAGAATGGCATCCCGCAAGGGTCTGTACTCTCGGTTACACTGTTTCTCATTGCGATGAACTCAGTGTTTGAACGCATTCCCAAGGAAGTATACATTATTGTATACGCCGATGATATTACCCTTATCGTGTTAGGTAAATACGGTAGGGTGGCTAGGCACAAGATGCAGGATGCAGTTCAGTCTGTCGTTGACTGGGCAGATGGTGTTGGGTTTGTGATTTCCCCCGAGAAGTCCAAACTGCTGCACGTCTGCTTTGGTCATCATCACAGACCAAGCCTGCCATATGTTAGTATCGTTGAGCATGCAGTCAAGGCCGTACGCGAGATGAAACTGCTTGGTGTGACTATTGATAACAAACTCCGATTTGTTAAGCACGCCAAGTTGGTGAAAGATAACGTCAACAACAAGTTGAATATCCTTCGGACCTTAAATGGTCGCTTCTCTGAAGCCTCTCGCCGTACATTAACCAAGGTTGCTAGGGCTCTGGTTGTCCCTAGCATCCTTTACGGGGCGGAACTGTGGAGCAGGGGTGGTGTCTCCCTGCTCAAGATTCTGGAACCTCAGTACAATGAGGCGTACAGAATTTGTAGCGGAGCGTTGAGGTCTTCACCGATAGCTTCTCTGTTGGTGGAGAATGGAAAGGTTCCTTTGGTGAATGTTGTCACCGAAGACCTGGCCACCAAGGCGCTAAGGCTCCTAGAAAGGGATCCCATTCTCAATGACAGGCCCACGGTTGCAAGGGCGCGAGAATGGTGGAGCGACTTGACGGGAGTAGATTTTCCCACGTTAGCCCAGCGAGGCGAGCTAGGCTGTGGCAACGGGCATGGGATGCTACTGCCCCGAAAGTTGATTGGAGGGTTAAAGCTATGTGCGGGGCGGGGGCTAGCTCTAGTGTGGCGAAAGCTGCATGTAGGAAGGTTGCTGCCTCATACGAGGGAAGGCTCAAGCTATTTACGGACGGTTCATTAATCGAAGAGGAGGTTGGTTATGGGGTGTCTGGGGAGGACATAAGCCGCTGCGGCCGGTTACCCGGTCTCTGTGGTATCTTCTCAGCTGAGGCCTATGCTCTCCTGCAAGCTTGTAGGCTAGCAAATGGGTCTCAGGCCGTTGTATTTTCTGACTCTGCGAGTTGTCTCTCTGCCCTTGAGCATGGGCAGGTTGGACACCCGTGGCTGTTAGAGGTGCAACAGTACGCTAACATAGCCTTTGTATGGGTACCTGGACACGCAGGTATACCAGAGAATGAGTCTGCTGATAAACTAGCTAACCAGGGTCGTCTTGGCATAACAACCGTGATGCATTCCTGCGTCGTATCAAGAACACTACACAAGAGTGGAAGGATGCACCTAATTCTCGAGATCAGAAAGTTCTCTGATTTCAGCTTCGATAAACTTCGGGTCGAAGTTTGGTAGGCCCCTAATGACGACCTTGAATGGCTTCTCACCGGGAATGTCGTGGTTGAAGAAATCCACCTTGGAAGTTCTCAGGTGGGCGACGACCAAGTCATACTCCGCTTTGGTACGGAGCACCACCTTGGTGCCGACTCTGCCCAACTTGTATTCGGCTTTAACGCCTAGCGTCGCTAGATCTGCGATGAGTCCATTAAGATGAGCATTTTTCACTACCAATGGAGGTAGCTTCTCTTTTGCCGCACTCGGGCCGGCAGAATTTTCGTTGCCGATGGCGTCGCCGAAATCACCGATGTCGCTGGCGTTCGTCGCAGTGACATCGGACTGGCCTCGATTCTTCTTCCTCTTCTTGCTGCGTTTTTTCAACACAGCTGGCTGGATATTCTCATCCATGGGGAGAACAGCAAACCTGTTCGAGGTACCCAACAGACAATTTGAGTTGATCAACAGCTGAATAAGCTATTTATAAGCTGAAGAAGCTTGTTTTTGCCTGAATAAGCTCCTATTCAACATGCAATGTTTGTTGGGTAGGCACACCGGAGCTTCCTTCACCGGGGTTCTGGACCTTCGCCGGGCTTCGCGACCGATGCTTCCCCATTTCGGGGCACACACACGCACGACAAATCGCGAAAGAGAGAGCGCGAACACTATCGCCACGAACTTTTCAAACAACTCGAGAGAGCGAGCTAACACCGAACTGAACTGCTTGACGATCAAGCAGAGAATGATGTATGCGCTTTGCGTGAAAGGTGGCTACTTTTATATGATAAATTCTTCTTCTTCTTCTTATTTTCCTCTTTTGCTATTGTGGCTGCTGTGTTAAGCTATGAAATCCTTCTAGTGGGAGGAGCCAAAGCTTGCGTCAACATGCTCACTTTCGGTAGTGCGTGTGTTGAAGAGGAAAAGGGTTGAAGTTAGTGGGGTGACCGATTACCCGCGGTCGGCTCCCCGAGATGGGACTTTGCCAGATAATATGAGGCGGAGAATGGGGATCAATCTAATCAGCACTAAAAGGAATGAATACAAGAAAATCACACAAAACGTTCGCCTCGTGCGCGAACAGCATGCTTATGCAGGTTGTGTTAGTTTGCCAACCCCTGATGCACAAACAATAGTAATAACAATTATAAGCGCCAACATATACAGACATGAATTTTTGAACCTGAAAACTCATCAGCGATTTTTGCGACGTTACATTTTGGAAGGCAAAACTCATAGGCACATAAACGCATGCATGAGATTTGAGTTTTTGAGTTTTTCCGAACACTGGTGTGAACACAGATAAAAATTCTGAATTTTAATTAATGTAAACATTCATTCACGTAAACTTGTATTTAATTTCATGCAACCGAGCAACTTGTAAACAATGTTGTTTACAAAGATGCACTTTTGTATACAATATTTGCTACATTGCATGAAATGTCTCAGAACTTTACATGATTTATAATGTAAACTTTCATGATATGTAACGCTCCATTAATGTGCATCATATTGAACAGAAATTTACACTACTTTTTCGAACTGTGTAAAAACTAACACGACACGTTCTCCAGCGCTATATTTTGAATAAAATGAAAATAATCATGTTTGATTTGATCCTCAAAATCATCCCCACCAAGATGAAGACGAATATTAATATTGACAACAACGATAATGAACATCCAGCCACGAATGAAGAAAAACAAATCTCGAGTAACATTTGAAAAGGGCCTATGTCCAAAACGTAAACAAATCGGGTTTTGATACCATTCTTTAGCACCGCTTGATAGCTACTAATCGTGTAGGAAAGTTCCGCATAATCGAGAAAAATCGTTAAAAATAACTCGATTTTCGAAACGGCCGATCAACAAAATTTTTCGATTCATTAATAGGCCCGCACGCTAAAACGGCCAACCATTAATTTATTTCATTTCATTGATAAGCCTAGTGACGTAGAAGGGCCGATGATTGAAAAATTTCAAACCAAAGCTAGGCCCTACTGCTTGAGGCAGGGCCGATGATTTGTTTTAAATTTATTTAACGTTGCAAAAAGGCTTAGCAGAGGGCCTACCATTTCTGATGACAAGCACAACGGCTTAACAAAAAGGGCCTATCCATTGAAAGATTCACAAAAAAGGCTTATTAATTTATGAAATTATATTGTTATCGAAAGCTTTTCGCATATTTTGGATGTTGTATACTGAGATACAGTTACTATTGTTGTTGTGAACAATATAAATGCCAAAAATACTTCAATTTTCTTAAATATGAATTGAATAGCCGCCGGCGCCGGTGGTGTAGTGGTAAGCGTAACTGCTTTCTAACACCCCGATGGGTCTGGGTTCAATCACCAGCCGAGGTCGGTGGGATTTTTCTGAGGCATAAAAATCTCTGGTCACGTCTTCCTTCGGAAGGGAAGTAAAGCCGTTGGTCCCGGCCCATGTGTGTTGAATGGGTGCGATATCCTACGCAGGTGTGGAAGCTGCCTTCCTGCACATTCGATTGCCGTCAATGGATGGCAATCGATGTCCGTCGGTGATTGGCACTAGTTGCGGAACAGAGACCGACGTTAAATAAAGGAAAGAAGAAGAATTGAATAGTGGCGATCAAAATTTAAAATTCATTTTCTGTTTTGTTTTCGTTATGGACATAGGCCCATTTCAAATGGTACTCTAGAAATGTTAAATACGATACTCATAGGTTGCCTTGATCAAGAGAATGTTGTTATTTCAATATTCAGATTCATGCAGGTAGTTGGTAGGTAGAAGGAATGATATTTATCAGCACTGGTCCCAAGTAAATATCATCATCCGTTGGTTCTCTGTGTAGCTGAAGCCGATCTGGCAATAACGGAGTGGCAACTGTGGGCGGTCAATCATGCTCATGCTTATGCATTGCGAAGGCATGTATTTGGCAGATGTATTTGTGTATCTAAAAAAATATGGCGTGAGTTAACAGTTTTCGTAAATGTTCACTAATTTATGCAAATTAAAAAAAAAAAAGAATTCTCCTTAATTTTTATTTTATAATTTTTATTACATCCCAACCTACGAGGATGTATGGAATTGAGAATCACGGTTGTAAAGCTGTGGGCATCCGATTACGGTTGACCATACATTATTGATAATCATAGAGTGGAATGAGCCAGGGATTATAATTACCTGTTGTATTGGAAAGTGTATGGTTACATGTGTGTGTTTCTTTAATTGGACTTTGACATTTTCAAGCGTTGTAGGCAATCACGAGCAAGGTTGTTAAATTCAAAAAGGATCATCACCACTTTCCCGCTGCTGCATTGAATGTCTTTTTTCCTTCTTAAAATGACACGTGCATTATCCAAACAATGTCATCACCACCCGCCGTTAGCCTCCCGCAGAATGAATGCCTCGTAAGTACCGTCACTTTTCCAGTGCAACAACATCATTTTGCATGCAACCAACCAGCCTTCCAACAACAGAAAAAAAGGTATTTTAACCGGTAAATGTTAATTTGAATAAATTTATTATCATGTTTTTCATCACGACAGGCGACGACCTGGGACCAACGGCTGATGGCGCCTGTCAATGGGTTTTCCACATGAGGCTTGGGGCTGTCAGAGGATATGTGCAATGATGGTGGGTAACATGTATTCTGGTGAGGTGCTGTGAAAAATCATGTACGTTAGGTACCTATAAACTCGATTTCCCATACTTAAGGGGGACGTTGCGGGGGTGAGGTGGGATGTGCGGGAAAAGTGCAATCAAAGGTAATGGGAAATATGGGAGAGGTGGTAAGCTTCGTTCGTCGTAAACCAGGAACGAATGGCATAGGGTGGTACATTATGGAAAAAGGTGTTAGATTTCTTATAGGCCACGCTACAGTTTGATTCATTACCCCGAAATATGAGTCTGTGCAAAAATGGTAAAGATTGATGAAGGTTTAGAGGTCACCCTCTAGGGCTATTAGAAATCTACCAAATTGAACCACCCTAGTGTGGCATTGTAGTAGGTCCGTAATTTATCCTTTGGTCGAGGCGATGATGCCATACATGCGTGTATTGCCATGAATAATAACCATAATTCGTAGTATAAATAAAATTAAATTAATTGCAAACGTCCGAGGTGGGAAGAGATAACATCGGCGTGAATCCCATCCTTAATGGTGGTGCGAGAGTGGTTCGGGTTGTTTTGATTTATGGAGCCGAAACTATGGTGTTTAGCTTTGTGCTGTGTTTGCGGATTACCAGCATGGAAAATGAATTCATTTAAATTTCGAACAAATTAATAGCGACTAGTTCTAATGATCTGAATAATGTGTATGCGAAATGCATTGTTCTGTGACTACGATAGGAGTTTTAGCTGACTGGATAGTTTTGCTTAAGCAAAAAACCAAATGAAAATTATTTTAATTTCGCTGCCAGAACGGTCACTTAAATGGGGGAAAATATATATTTTTTTTAATTTGCTCCCCCAGAGCAAAAAACAGCTAGTTTCGTTCTGTTGGTGCGGAAAAACACGTCACACTGAAACGATTCCGGAATATTGTTCAAGCTCAACACTTACCCAACGTTGCTGCACCCGTGGAGGCTGTCGTCACTTCAGGAACTGACGCAACTGGAAGCATTAGAGTAGCCAAGACTGCCACCAGTGCCATTGCCCTGTTCAATGGGGATGCTGCTCGTTGCAGAAAGATTGACATTGACAGATACATAATTAATTTCATTAAACAGTCGTCGATTCATTTTCGGCTACGATTCACTCGAGTACATTTCTTCGGTTCTGTTTGTTTGCCACTTTTTTTTCCATTCCTTCAGCACTCTCTAGAAGCTAAATAGGTTGGTGCTTCACGATGGCACACCGATTAATAGACGCCTCTCTCCATTATTATCCGGCAGTGCTGCTTCTGGGAACTAATGAATTATTAAAATCACTCGTCGTTGTTCTGGTGAAAGCTTTTGATTTGTTGCCGTGAAATTGTTTGCATTCGTCGAAAGAAAAAAAAATCATCACGGCGGAACTGCTGTTACTTTGGCTAGCGACTAAAGAGCGACTAGTGACATTATTTACGTTCTACTGCGGTACCGCAATAGATCGATGCCGGGTAATGATGTTTGTTATCTATGAAAACGAACACGCGGTTGAACTGTGTAGCATAGAGGTCTTATCTGGATCGCATTTATTTTTTAATGAGCGATCTTTGTATTTTTTTTTTAACGCTGGTCGGTATTGGTGGTGCATGTTTGGCTGCCACGGTATTCGGTCACCGAACTTGTTAGGTGCTCCAAATGAATGTTGAGTGTTGACTTAGTAGTCTTCTTGAGTACTTCCTTAAAATTGACAAAGAAACGTTTGGCGTACAAACTTTCCTATGATGAATAATGTTTTTTTTTGCATCAGTAAACGCTGTTTGATGTGCAGAATTAGAAAATACAAAAAAAGTGAAAGTGGACCATAATGCCTTGTACGTCACTTTGTAGAAGGTAGTCCTCTATGGCCACGAGGAGATCCAACGCGCCCTTGATATTTTCGAACGGATGATGTGGCGTACCATGAAGGGTGATACGGTCAAAATTTGGTCAAGGGAAAACGCGTGTAAATCGGTGAAATCGTTTATTTAAAAAATCAAATTAAATTTCTTTTTCAAGTTCAATTAGTATAAAATTCAGGAAAAATATTCAGTTAGGCTTCCGCTTTCCCAAATCCGAATTGCCGGGCCTTACGCTTGACCCCTGCCATCAGATTTTGTACAGCCACCTTGTCCACCTTCTTCGCCGCAGAAAGCCAGTTTGCCTTGAACTGCTGCTCGCCCTTAGCAGTTTTTTTGGTCTTCTTTAGGTTCCGCTTGACAATAGCCCAGTATTTCTCAATTGGGCGGAGCTCTGGCGTGTTGGGAGGGTTCTTGTCCTTGGGAACCACCTGCACGTTGTTGGCGGCGTACCACTCCATGGCCTTTTTACCGTAATGGCAAGATGCCAAATCCGGCCAAAACAGTACGGAACAACCGTGTTTCTTCAGGAAAGGCAGCAGACGTTTATTCAAACACTCTTTCACGTAAATTTCTTGGTTGACAGTCCCGGAAGCTATGAAAATGCTGCTTTTCAAGCCACAGGTACAGATGGCTTGCCAACCAGATATTTCTTTGCGAACTTTGACAGTTTCATGTGCTTGAAAACATCTGCTACCTTTCCCCTTCCTTTTGCCGTATAAAACTCCTGTCCCGGAAGCTGCTTGTAGTCGGCTTTGACGTAGGTTTCGTCGTCCATTACCACGCAGTCAAACTTCGTCAGCATCGTCGTGTACAGCCTCCGGGATCGCGCTTTGGCCGTCGTATTTTGTTTATCATCGCGATTTGGAGTCACTACCTTCTTGTAAGTCGATAGTCCTGCTCGTTTTTTGGCTCGATGCACGGTTGTAGACGATACACCCAGCTTATTTGCGGCATCTCGGAGAGAGAGGTTAGGGTTTCGCTTGAAACTACCGGCAACTCTCTTTGTCGTCTCAGCGGCTTCCGGTTTTCAATTTCCCTCCGATCCAGACTTCCTGGCTGTCGACAAACGTTCCCCAAACACTTTAATTACATTTGTAACGGTTGATTTAGCAACTTTTAGCGATTTTGCCAACTTTGCGTGCGAGTAGCTCGGATTTTCGCGATGCGCGAGCAAAATTTTGATACGCTGCTCTTCTTGCTTGGACGGCATTTTGACAACTGAAGAGTGAATTCCAAAATCAAAATAGGAGCAACATTCTACACATACACACCTTCAAAATGAGGGGTGTTCAGGTTTTTTAAATGCAAAATTGAAAGAAATACGTCAAGTTGATATTGACCAAATTTTGACCGTATAACCCTTTATACTGGAACTTTCGACTTTACGGTCGGACTGTAGTAGGCCAAAGCCAGGGCTTCAGAATCATATTAGATTAATGGGTTGGAAAATACTTTAGGTCAGAGAGGGTCTTGGTCTTGACCAGTTCGGAACATTTACACTCGACTACAAATGTGTCGCATAAGAGCCACAAAATGAATGTTAATAAGGGACTCAAAAACTACCAGGGACAGCCCTATGAGGTTGTACGCAATGGTGATGTAGGACTACGTGATCTTATATAATAAATCTTATTTGTTAACTGCAGCAAGATTTAACGGCGCCGGTTGTGTAGTGGTAAGCGTGATTACCTCTCACCCCAGCAGGCCTGGGTTCAATACCAGTCGGCGCCGCCGGGATGTTCTGAGGCATAACATCTCTGATCACGCCTTCCTTCGGATGGGAAGTAAAGCCGTTGGTCCCCGGTTCATGAGTTGATGGGTCGATAGGTAGGGTCCAGGTGTGGGAGTTGCCTTCCTGGCACGTCGGTACGGAAAACAAGATCGACGGAAAAAAACAAACCAAAGGAAAAAAAAAAAAAAACTGCAGCAAGAGCTTGTGTTTAGTGTAGGAATAGGAATTTGAGCAGGGTTCTCTCTATTTGTACTCTTTAGCATGACGCGCTTGACAAAGATGGCCCACAGCGACTTACGAAGAGCTACTGATTCCAATCAATAGTTGTGTACGTTAGTTGTGTACTGTAGAATACCACCCTTCACCACGCGGTGATTGAATAAACACCCCGAAAAAAAAAATTACAGTGAAATTTTCACTGGAAACAATGCTCTAACATTAATATTTATTGTCGACAATAAAAATTATTGTTATAATGTTGTACCCTTCCGAAAACGGCAAAACTGCTACCTAGATGTACAATGAATGTTCATAATAAAATGTTGTTGATTTTTATGGTATTTTTCATTTATTTTATTGTTAACATGATTCGATCATGAACAATAATGAACAACTCTATTACAATAAAAATTGTTGTTACATTAAATATTGGTGTGTTTTCATTGTGGGTTACTTCACGAACAATAAAAATAAATCTGATTGAAGCATGCAGACTATGAGAGGGTCAGCGACACTGCCAATGAAATCAAGATAGGTGCTGCTCGTATGGCTCTGGCTTTGACAGTTCGTTTGGCTCAAAACCAGCCAGTCCGCGTCTCTTATCCTAGACCCTCTCTAAAGCTGGGTTAAGATGGTTCAATTCAGCGTTCAACTCACTTGAACTGCGAAATGAACGTCCAGAAATCTGACCGATATCGGACTTGCTCTATTCGTTGCCAAGTCAGTTGAACGCCTACGACCAGATCGGTTTGAGTTGAATTCAACTCACCTGCTTCATCTAAATCCCGCTTAATACAGATCTTTTCCGTGCAATCAATAATCATACAATAATAATAAAAAAACTCCCTACTTGAAGATGTCAGGAAGGAACTCTCAGGTGGAAGCATATTTCATGGGCGATTTTCTCCAGTCGAATGCATTAACTTATCAACGACGTTCAACCACCAAGGAGACGTGATGTAGGGAGATCGAGTGCAGGAGAGTTGGCCTCCATTTATCACAAGTTCCGGATCGAATCTCAATCCATAACCAGTAAAAAAGGACTCACTCGTAACAGACATACCACCCCTTTCTTTTTAAAGTCGATAAAGTAGATCTGTCAAGCCAACACATACACTCTAAAGTACACTGTTTTTTTAATCAATAAATTCGCCAACCAACAGTAAAATAACAATAATATATAATGTTATTGAAAAAATATATATGGGGAAATCACAAAAATTTCATTGTTAAGATACTTAACAAACCGCCTTTTTTTTTTAGAAAATTTTCCATTTACAATGAAATTTACTGTTTTATAGAACATAAATCAAGGTAAATATAATATACATCATTGTTAAGACAATATTTTTTGTCTTATTGTTACATTGTTTTAAAATGTATTTTTGTTGTAATTTTTTTTCGGGCCGTTTGTTGAGACCGGATGGAATTCAACTTTGAAATCTGTGTTAGGGAAATCGCTTTTCGCAGGTAATCGCTGATAATTTTTATTACCATAGCAACAGTTGCACATTCATGCAATTTTCAATAGTGACATTTTGAAAAATGATAAAGTCTTGAATTAAACAGATGCGTTTAAATATTTCTGATCGATTGGTGATAACATTATTGAAATGTGTACCCCCATATAGAAATCACAGACGTAGTGCTACGTCAAAACATTGAGTGCTGTTTAACAGTTAAGGGTTTGTGTGTCAGTTTTGGCACTACCCAACAAACATTGGAAGCGGAATAAGAGCTTATTCAGATAAAAATATGCTGCTTCTGCTAAAAAATTGCTTATTCAGCCTTTAATCAGCACACATTGTTTGTTGGGTAGTACGCCAGTTTATAGCCCTGAAATATTACAGCTTGAAAAAGTAAGTACACAAGAAAATGTCTTGCTAATCTCTCGTGTTTGACACGTGGTGCGCCATAGTGGCATCTGGCACAACAGGTAGAAAAGTTCCGGTACGAGTGCAGAGTGCCGACAAAGTAGACGGGTGTCAGTAGGCCGGGTGGAAAAAACAGCCGGCCAAACCACTTCCAACGGCAAACCGCCCGCAGAAGACGTGCACACGCACTGGTCATGAAACGGACTCTTGGTCAGGAACTCAGCGTAGTCGAAGGTAATTTGCTGCAGATGGGGACGATGATTCTAACGTCTTCGTTTTAATTAGGCACTTTTCAAATCGGCTCGAGCCAGTAACAGTGATGAACCGGTCGGTACACGGACCGCTCGGAAAACGACTGAATTGGAAGGAGAAAGAAGCGTACCGATCCGAGAGTGAGTTCCACGGCACAAGTATTGTCTCTGTCGATGTTAATAGAAAGCCTTTTGAGGGCGAGAGAGAGAGAGAGAGAGAGAGAGAGAGAGAGAGAGAGAGAGAAAGAGAGAGAGAAGAAGAGAGAGAGAGAGAGAGAGAGAGAGAGAGAGAGAGAGAGGGAGAGAGAGAGAGAGAGAGAGAGAGAGAGAGAGAGAGAGAGAGAGAGAGAGAGAGAGAGAGAGAGAGAGAGAGAGAGAGAGAGAGAGAGAGAGAGAGAGAGAGAGAGAGAGAGAGAGAGAGAGAGAGAGAGAGAGAGAGAGAGAGAGAGAGAGAGAGAGAGAGAGAGAGAGAGAGAGAGAGAGAGAGAGAGAGAGAGAGAGAGAGAGAGAGAGAGAGAGAGAGAGAGAGAGAGAGAGAGAGAGAGAGAGAGAGAGAGAGAGAGAGAGAGAGAGAGAGAGAGAGAGAGAGAGAGAGAGAGAGAGAGAGAGAGAGAGAGAGAGAGAGAGAGAGAGAGAGAGAGAGAGAGAGAGAGAGAGGAGAGAGAGAGAGAGAGAGAGAGAGAGAGAGAGAGAGAGAGAGAGAGAGAGAGAGAGAGAGAGAGAGAGAGAGGAGCAAAGCTGGAGATCAAATTGAAATCAAAATGTGCTGTTATGATGTAACTTATTTTGAATACTCCAGTTGATCTCATTTTGGTTGACTTGAGAGCAAAATTTTACATTGTTGAATCAAAAGGAAAACTGATCCTGCTTTCAATGAAATCAATTAGATTACTGATTTTGCATTCATAATATTTAACTGAATACGGGTCTGGTTTAAATTGTTTGCATCCATGCTTCTCACGCTAAAAGACTTGAGTTCAAATCTCACCCGGACAAGTCACAAATGACCTAAAATGTGTTAAACAAAACGAATTAACAATAATTGTTAGTTCAACACGACAGATGAACTTATATTAAACTTTCAACAAGACGTTAACAGCAGAATTTGAAGTTAAGTTGCTTTCATTTAAAAGTTCTTGGCTGCATAATGAAAGCACAATATGATATGAGACTTCTGTCGCGACAATTGAAAGTTTTCATTATGATAGTAACTGCAAACTTTAATATCGATTTGCTTGCATTTTGTTAACCGACTTTGCTCGGGTAGGAGGGGAGAATATGTGGGCAATGAGAATACACGTTTGTTGACAAGTTATGTTCTCATGACTTTGTTTGATTTGTTGGTGCACATTGCCCTAAGTGTTTATGATTGGTCCGCCCTATGATAGTTCTGCTCTACCGCTACCGGGGAACTGTAACAAACTATGTATCGACATAAATTTAATAAAACATGAAACGGTGTCCGACCACTGAGCTGAACATCATTATGCTCAATGGTCACTAGGCTGAATGGTCTCCAGCTTACCCAGACTTACATAAATTTTAACCAGACGTAATAATGTTCCGAGATTTTCAACACTTTTTTTTCCTTGATTTGTTATCCGTCGATCTTGTTTTCCGTGCTGAGCACCAATGCTACCGACGCCAGGGAGGCAGATCTCACACATGGACACTACCTATCGACCCATCAACTCATGAACCGGGGACTAACGGCTTTACTTCCCTTCCCAAGGAAGGCGTGATCAGAGATTTTATGCATCAGAAAATCCCGACACACATTGTAGACGAAATACGCGTATCTGTCAAGGATAAATAAATAAGGTAGTGAATTTAAATGGAAATTACTAATCCTTCTCTCTCTCTTTAAACAGCTATTCCCAGTGGCGTCTCGTCCATATGTGCACCTCGTGCACCGCACAGTCTCGAATTTTCAAAAAGTAAAATTTATATTTCATAAAATTTAAGAGACAAAAATTTAATGCTCAATCAAAACCATTTTTGTCCCCCCTATTTGTTGGTTTCATATGGATAGTAACTGAATTGTCCACCACATCACTGGATAGTAGCTGAATTGCTTACCACATCGCTGCTCAACCTCCGTTTTACCCGCCACTGAAAGAAAAGTAAGTAAACACAGAAGCGATGTATAGCGAGCTTGTTTTCACGTACGGGTACGCTGGGATTTTACCTCGTGCAGACAACTCATTTTGGGCTTCTATGGTGTGACGAATATGCGACACAAAACACGCAAGGAAAATATGCCTTCGTTCTACCAAAGCCACCGCATGCTTAGTTCTCCCAGTCTGAGCACTTTTGCTTGTGCACCAGAAACGCTCGTATTTACAACCAGATCAGTTGTATATGTATTGAAGTCCCGTAAGCATAATTGCCGATGTGTTAGTGTTTATTTTGTGCACTTCTATCTTTGCACAGTTTAAAGAGAAGAGAATAAATTGGCACGTATAGGCAACGTCGCATTTGAGTTTCTCTCTGAATTGATTGAATCTTGGAGAGCCGTCATTCGTTGTATACCTACATACACGCACACATCGAATTTTTAAATTTTTAAATTTTCTCACTACCTGGCTGCATTTTATTCAGTAGCCTCAGCGCATAAATAGGAATCATGGAACAGGATATTGTTGATGACCTCCTGAAAAGACCATATGCCAGAAGATCCATGAAGGAAAAAATGCTTATTGCGAGAATGGACGTCCCACGGCCAAAGTTGGACAACTTGAAAACGACATGTAAAAGAAATGGTAAAATCATAACGCAGAACTTTGCCGAAAATGGACAAGTGGAAATTGTTGGTTGTGTCATGCTCGAGGAAATTACGTGGGAAGTGGAGCATTTCGAGGAAATTGCAATTGGTGTCAACTCTACGCTACTACAAATATCATAAACATGAGACTTAAAAAGAAAATCAATGTTTCTATGCAAGAGTAAGCGAAACTGGTAGCAGAACTGTTTCCCATCATCATCATTTCATGTATTTTTTATACAGGTACCCCCGTCGAAAGATTTGCATCCCGTTTTTTTTATTCTGCATCAAAATTGGCTTCTACTGTTACAGACAAAATATAAATAAAATAGGTGCACAACTAGTGAATTTTCTCACGAGACGCCACTTCCACTAAGACGCCCACATTCATCAGGATAACTTGATCTACTCGATCTGCTCTAAACTTGAGTGAAATCAAATCAGCGTGTAGTATGATGTAAATAAACGTGCACTTACACACACACACACGCACACATGCTTGCTTAAACGAGTGAGGCTCTGGGTTGAGTGCTTCTCCTTGTGCATGGTTCGGTTGAGTGAGTCTTGTAAAAGATGTTGTAGGTAACGCTGCGTGTTGTGTTGCATGTTTAGTGGCTATGTAGTGTGTGATGGAAGCGTTTTTTGGATTGCGTCTGTTCACGACAATGGCGCAGCCGATGCACAGTGGTTCCCCTCCCCCCCTGAGCACTCATACATAGGAATTCCAGTGAAAACTAGATGAATGAGTGCTCATTGCAAGACAGCTTATATTACATGATATAAGCCACGGGGTATAAAAGATGTTGTAGATATAAAATATGTTGTAGGTAACGCTGCGTGTAGTGTGGCATGTGTAGTGCCGGCTTTTGTGGATTGCGTCGGTTCACGACAATCTATTGAGTAATACTAGAGTATACTAGATTGTTCAGCTCAAAACTTAATATTTTGCATTATCGATTATATAACACGCTGCAATTCAAAGTAAAAAAGAACTAAATTTTCAGTTAAAAGTACTCAACTGCCATGTTAGGTATTTTAACTTATTTTTGGATGAAAATCATAGCAACCTGCGCTGCGTCGATGCTGTCATTTGTTTGCCGTCCATCGCATCCGTACGTGCTCCATTAGTCATCGTATTAATCTTCGTAAGTTGTGGGGTACAAAGTAAAGACTACCAATTGAAAAGGCCTCAACTCCATTTTGTAAATAACAACGCAACGCAAGCCAACAAAACTAACAGATTGTGCTTTACACAGCAAAAAAACAATTTTGATATCACATCAATGTGGATGCACTTCAATCGTGTCAAAAATATGTTGCAATGTTACTTGCCAAAAAGAACAAAATTATCATAAATACAGTGCGTGAACTGACATTACGCTGCTTTTACTGCATTTGTTTATTTTTGTGGCCATAAAAATTACATGAGATTTTCGACTAATTTCGAGATTTTCGATAAATCTTGGATGTAATATTGAAATTTTTTTGCAGGTTTCGTTTCGTGAGAAAATGGCCTTACAAGTTTTGTTTACAAAATGGAGTTGAGGCCATTTCAATTGTTGGTCTTGAAGTGACAAGAAAAGTTTGGACGCACACTCAAAATAAAATTTCGTTTATATAACGAAATTGCTCATTTGTTCTACGAATTTATTCGTTGTTTTCTGCAACGAAATTGATTTGTACTACACTGCAAAAAATTAATTTTAATTTCACATCAAAGTGGATGCACTTCAATCGTGTCAAAAATATGGTGTAATATTACTTGCCAAAGAGGACAAAATTATCATTAAAACAGTGCATGAACAGACATTTCGCTGCTTTTACTGCATTTGATCATTTTTGTGGTCATATAAATTATATGAGATTTTCGCGTGGTTGAAGTGGATCCTCTTGGATGTACTATACAATTTATTTTTTGCTGTGTAGGGGCATCCCACTGTAAACTTTAGTTCCAAAACTCATTAAGTATTGTTAAATCCCTCTTATGTGTTTTTAAGTACCGTAACGCACAGCAAAAAAATAATTTTGATATCACATCAAAGTGGATGCACTACAATCATGTCGAAAATTTCATGTAATTTTTATGATCACATAAATAAACAAATGCAGTAAAAGCAGCGTAATGTCAGTTCATGCATTGTATTAATGATAATTTTGTCCTTTTTAGCAAGTAATATTACACCATATTTTCGACATGATTGTAGTGCATCCACTTTGACGTGATATCAAAATTATTTTTTTGCTGTGCGGGGTATCTTTGTTAACGCGGGTAGCTTTGATAGTATAATATAAATATTAAATTTACTCGATGCGCTTTTTTCAAATTAGTAACATTGGCTCCGTATTGTAGCTAAGGGTATTTCCTTAGATATCGTGTGTAGTTTTTATAAAGTATGTGTTACATATTTTACAAAGATATTTAAAAACAATTTTTGTGTTTTTTGGTTTGTTTGAAAAAGCACTAAAACCATCACTTATGAAATGTATTTCCGATATAGTCATCACAAATTCAATATTGTATTCTCTTTCCTTATGATGTTTTCTGATTATATACTCATTCAAAGTTTCATATTGAAAGAACTAATTTGTTTGTTGTTTTACCTCTCACCCCAGCAGGCCTGGGTTCAATCCCAGTCGGCGCCGCCGGGATGTTCTGAGGCATAACATCTCTGATCACGCCTTCCTTCGGATGGGAAGTAAAGCCGTTGGTCGCCGGTTCATGAGTTGATGGGTCGATAGGTAGGGTCCAGGTGTGGGAGTTGCCTTCCTGGCACGTCGGTAGCATTGGTGCTCAGCACGGAAAACAAGATCGACGGAAAAAAACAAACCAAAGGAAAAAAAAAACTAATTTGTTTGAATTTCACTCATGTTCTTCTACATTCATCGAGCACTATCAAAGTAGCCTAAAATCAAAATACTGAAGTTCGGCCACAAAACTAAAAAAAAATGTGCAAATATTTCAATTTCCATTAAACAAATTACTAAAGAATAAACTCTTGGATCCTCAGTACTTGTTTTAAAAATATAAAATTTGAAACAAACTTCATTTCTTTAAAAAATATTTAGAATATACTTTACGTTTTACGGTATTTTCAAATATTTTTATTTTGACGTTATTTTGGTCATAGTAAGTCTTGGCTGCAACATCGGTTTCTAGTGCAATTGTTTTTTATGTCGATGTCAAACATTACACGTGAATTTTGCAAAATGTCTACCGAAGAGTTTGTCTCGTGTACGGTATGTAAAATATCTATTTATTCACTGTACTCATACTGATACGATAAAATAGCTAGTTTGATGATTTGAATATCATTTAATTGACTATTGCTGTTATTCATTTTATATAAAATATTTTATTTGCAGTCATCATCCAACGGGGCTTTGGTGATTTCCCTGTAAAGGTGAAAAGGTGCTGGACGTACTGACAATTCCAGGTAGGCTAACCATAGCGCTCTTGAAGTCTGAAGCTACATCACAATTGGAAGAGGACATGATGACGATGACAGAGTCAATTTGGAAACGGCAGGACGTCAACTATGCAGACCTGTATTGGGACTTCAGTGAAACCCCGAGAACTTCCACCTTTTTACCCCATTGTTACCCCTAACCTCGAGCATGCCACGAGTAATCGGTCCTCGTTCCACTAACAGTAAGTTTAAGAAAACTCTGTTAATACAAAATTGAACTTCAGCTTTGTGAAGCTAATGCAAATGAGCTTTGACCAAGAAGTAGGTCACTCCGCACACCAATCTTGGGTTATCTTTTTTGTCAGTGTGCCGCAAGTATGCCGATTGTGCCGGTCATAGAGCAAGCTGCGATTGTTTGTAAAAAAATACCCATCCCGGCAACCCGGTATTCTGACACCTTGACCTTTTGGTTTGAAATCGCAAGGATTTATCGGATTGAGGATGACGCGGGAAGTGGCGGGTGTACAAAATTTCTGTGTTTTGTGATCTATAGGGTAATAAAAGTCCTATGGTTTAGTGTTTTATAATGCCCTCAAAGACAGACCAGAAACGTAGCCTTTCGGCCGGAAATAGTTGGAACCGGTGGGGAGCATTGCTGGAGACCAACTATAGAGGGTGATGAATAGACTTCTTTAGTTTGTTTTGTGTGAGTTGGCATTATTTGAATTAAGGGTACTAATGAGGTCTGATTAACTGCCTCTTCCTCTTGAGTCCACTCTAGAACCTACATTTCGTATTTAGATCTATAAGTGAACTGCTGGTCTGAGTTCCTATGATATATTTAATTAGAAGATGTTCCTGAACATACAGTCAAACAGCATGTAATGTTCTGAACAACTTAAATGACAGTTGTCCAGCAGTGCTCCCATTTTATTTACAACAATCTAATGCCTACGAGATTGTGCCGAAGGTGTGCCGAAAATGTGCCGATGGATTTGCCCAAGTTGTGTAGAATATGGGGCTTATTACGGATGTACGGTAATCACGGCTCTTATTGGGCCTTATTACGGGTGTCACTACACGGTGATAAGTAAGTGATAATCGGAATAAGAGCCGTGATTGCCGTACAAATCAAATTGGAATCACTTCACCGTGACGACAAGTGACAAGTTTTCACCGTGAAGTGACATCCGTAATAAGCCCCATTATGAGTATCACTTGCTTATCACCGTGTAGTGACACCCGTAATAAGGCCCTATAATTTCGGCACAATAGGCTGAGTGACTTACGCCTTGGCTTTGACACATGTCACGGTCTTTCACATGTTTGCCTAATACTGAATTTGATCAATGGATTCAAATTAATCACTTATCTATTACGGATGTCACTTCACGGTGAAAACTTGTCACTTGTCGTCACGGTGAAGTGATTCTCATTTGATTTGTACGGCAATCACGGCTCTTATTCTGAGTATCACTTCATTATCACCGTGTAGTGACACCCGTAATAAGGCCCTCTATCTATTTATGTATTACCTACCTACCTTATTTTGATCGAAACCAATTTTCAATAAAAATGTTTGTGACAAATCCGTTTCGAAACCAATAGGGAATAAGAGTGAATATTATAATGAACTTGTACAGAAAAAGTGTGTTTGCTCAAATACTATTTCAAATATAGCTACTCAAATAAGAGAGACGGGTACTTCAGATTGAGAATCGGTGCAGCTGGAAAGCAGATTTTTTTTAAATTTCTCTTATGTCACATTCTTATTCTAAAATTAGTACTTGTAAGCTACAAGAAGTGGGTGTTAAAGTATGTGTTTGACACATAAAACCTGTCAATATTGCTTTCAGTGCGTCGCAATCAGCGATTTTACGATTCGTGAGCGCTCATTCTGAGTGAACGCTCACGAATCATACGATCGCTGATTGTGACGCTCTGCAAGCGAAATTGACAGATTGTATGAGTCAAACACACACTTTAACACCCTCTTCTAGTTACTACAAGTACAACAAATTGTTACATCATCTAATAATTTCATAATTCAGGAAAACAAATTTTTATAGCAAGTGAGTGGAAGCAACCCTGGATATTCAGTTTTTAGTTTTTACGAAACAGTTTTCAGAGATATAACGAAAATACATTTTCAGTGTGCTCGGGTACAACAGTTTTGATCGGTATCACAGCATCTAAAATCCGAGGATAATGCCGGTTTTGGTTTACCAGCATTGTTTATAATATTAAATCTGTAAATAAATATTTGAACATTTTACGGTGCGGTAATCAAGGTAAGCTTAAAATTATGGTTCTATTTTTAAAATAATTAAATTCCACTGAACTTCAACATCGCTTCGTCAAATAAGCTTTTCCAATATTCAGTACGACTTCAGTAGGAACACTTTCAAATTAACTCATTCACACTCCACTAGAGCAGCAACATCACATTACTCCGATAGTGACGGTGGACGACGTGCCAGGAGGCTGTTCATAAACGATGTGGACACTTTAGGGGGGAGGGGGTTTGTCAAATGTCGGTGGTCCATACTAATTAAAAAAAAAAATTGTAAGGACGATTGTCTACACAGGAGAAGGGGGTGGTCTAAATCCTTTCAAAACCGGTCTACGTAGTTTATGAACAGTCCCAAAGGTCCTGCATCCGTAGTACCTGCACCGCAAAATATATGTAAATAATAAATAAGTCAATATTCGAGTTCGCGAATTGACTTTCTCGCTTTGTAGCTAACGCTACCCGGTCGGCAATATGATTCTGATGTGCTCCATGCCCGCACTCATCGCACTCCACTACGCAGTTTGGCTCCAACGAATGCCACCGCCACCGCTGCCCTGTTGCACCGCTAACAATCATTTTTAATTAATATACATTTTAATTTCACCGCCAACAATAACAGCCCGGTGCTTAAGCCGGCAACATCCACCTGCAGTAGATGCACAAATAGGGGTGAGTGCGGCTGCAAGTGCACCCATGCCACGATGGGTATCCCAGGAGAATCGCATCCCACACCGATTTACTATTGCGTGATCCGGTATCTTTACGGCAGTAAATGCCAGTTAGCACAGCACAACGAATGCAAACAATTTTCCAACCTAACAACAACCAAGTCACACACGTTGTCAACCCATAGAAGAAGTGCGTTGCATTCCGCGAGTTCCGGAGTCACGTTTAATTACACAAGAATTTTTCACTGCCAATCAATCTGTTGTCTTCCTTTCAAAAGGCAGAATTTCCCACCACGTTCGAAAGAGAGCAACGGAAAACGCGTCCGAACCGAACCAACCTTTCTCGACGACTGGTTCGGGTTTGTGTTGGAAAATCAGCTGGTCAGAGTGATGAGGCTCGGGAAAAATGGGAAAACGCGATTCGTTTGTAAACAAATGAGTTCATTTTTACGGCAGCCGCTTCTGTTTGGTGCATTTAGCTACAGAGCGGCAGGAAATGCGCAGACGTTGGAAAGCCACGAATCCGTAAGGCGGGAATGCTTCGGGTTGCCGGTTGACTGGATGAACCAAAACAATACAACGTGGTGTGGAAGGAATGATTTTCCAGTTGTTTACTGGGAAAACTACGTAAAGGCAAGTTTGTTTACAACGGAGCATATGGGAGCATAACATTCATCGTTGTGTGGATTTGATTCTATGCTCATTGCCTATCGATATGTTCATCTAGCGTATCGAAAAGAGAGAAGGATTAGTAATTTCGACAGTCTGCACATTGCCAAGGTGAAGCAAATAAGGTAGTGGAATTTGAAGGAAATTACACAAGTAACTATTTTGGTTTTATCATAGTCTTGATTTGGACTTGAAGAATTGTGTAAAGCCTCCATAAACCTTGCAATGTTACTAAAGGGTGTTACGATCAAAATTTGGATGACTTTAACTTGACGCATTTCTTTTAATCGACCAAAAACCTGAACACCCCTCATTTTGTAGCTGTGTACATGCAGAATGGTGCCTCTATTTTTTTAGACACTTGCTCTTCAGTTATCAAAATGGCGTCCAAGCAAGAGAAGCAACAAATCAAAATTTTACACACCCCCCGCGAAAATCTGAACTACTTGCACGCCGACAGTTTTGTAAGACAATCTGGGAAAAGGCGGCAGACATTTTCAAGCATATGAAACCGTCGAAGTTCGCTAAAAAATATCTGGATTGGCAGGCTATCTGTACCTGCGGCTCGAAAAGCGACATTTATATTGCAACGGGGACCGTCAACCAGAAAATTTACGTGAACGAGTGTCTGAAAAAAAACGTCTGCTGCCTTTCCTGAAGCAACACGAATGTTCCGTGCTGTTATGGCCGGATTTGGCATCCTGCCATTACGGAAAAAGGTCAACAACAGATGGTGCCCAAGGACAAGAACCCTCCCAGTACGCCAGAGCTCCGCCCAATCGAAAAATATTGAGCCAACGTCAAGCGGAACCTGAAGAAGATCAAAAAACTGTTGGAAGCGAGAAGCAGTTTAAGGCAAACTTGCGTTCTGCGGAGAACAAAGTGGACGAGGTGGCTGTACAGAAGCTGATGGCAGGAGTTGAACTTAAGGTCCAGAAATTCGGAACGGGTCAACCGGAAGCTTGGCTAAATATTTATTGCTGTATTTTATATGAACAAAGAAAAATAATCAATTTACACTCATTCTTGTTTCACCAAATTTTGATCGTAACACCCTTTAGGGTGCTGATCTTTCTCTCTTTCTTTATGCAGGTACTCTACTACAGACACCAACATTTATCACGACATAACGCCGAATGGTCAAAATCAAATTTTAATATCGTTGGCTTGGAAAATTTTAGAAGGATCCCAGCCTTAGATTACTTTGCAGATGACGAACGTAGACAATGCTATTATGTCAAATTCAAAAAAGGTAAGAAAGGTGTGATTTTTGCCGCAAAATCACGCTACCGTTCAATTAAATTTTAATCACTATTTCTTAAATAACTACCAGATGCATAATAGGAAAGGGTGTCTTAAAAGCTGTTTGAAAATAAAATCAATTGCGAAATTTATTTAAAAAAATATTTAAAAATTAAATCTTTTTTCAATATTTCAGGACCAACTTTAAAAAAGGGCATGAGTTTTTACACAAAAGATGTCAACATATTTTAATCAATGTAACATCAATAATATGAAGTTCCAGGCGCTGATGGAAAATACAGTGAAACGAATCGTCAAAATAATTGATGCAGAACTCAACTCTGAAGTCAAATTCTTTGCACAGTTATAAGGCTCATGGAATTTTATTATTATTGCTAAGGACCTCATTCCATGGGAGTTCTGGGGAAAAAATCTATGAGAAAAACATCAACTGCAATCTGCTTTCATGGTATTTTAGGCTTCATATGAAACCAAAGCCTAAGATAGTAAACTCCAAGCAAATTTTTATGAGAAATCTCCGTTGAATATGGAATGGACTATTCTGAGGTCTTCAGAACTACTTGAAAGTTCCAAAAATATTCCTGAAGTCAATTAAATTGCCTTGATGTTCTTTTGAAGTTTGAGAAACTAGCCTGATACTCGCAATAATTCTCATCATTTTTTTAACTTCTCTAAACTTTTTTGGATCTCCTAAAGTTCCCACAATTTTCCTGACGATCATGAAATTTCTCTAAAGTGTTAAAAATTTACTGAATTTCTCGAAACTTGTTTAAAATTCATGTTATTTCCCTGCTCTGAACTATCTCTGCTCAGAGGATATCTGAATTTTCTTGAATATTTTTTGTTAGAGATTTATTAGCGAGATCAATGTCTTTCTCGAAGTTCTCGAATTTTCTCTAAAGAATTTGAAGTTCTCATGAAGCTTGTTGTACTACCATGAATTTAATTGAACTGTTCTAAAAAAAAAAAATAAGCTTGCGTGAACTTCTAAACTTATGTGAAAACTTCAATAACTCTCTTAACATCTCTTAAATTCTCTGAAAATCTGGGAACTTCTTGAACTTTCCCGCTAATTTAGTGAAACTAGTGGAACTGAACTTCCCTGAAATTCCATTTGTTTTTGGAGACTAACTTAACTTATTTGAGATGCTACCGAAATGTCCATAAAAGTTCCTGAAGTTCTCAGATCTTCCCTTAAGTTTCTTTTTTTTGCATTAGGGTTCGTTTTGGTAAACGATAAGCTGAATTGATGTCCTAACGATCATACAACGCGAAGGAGCTTGGGATTGAACCCACGGTCTTTTGCTCAGTAAGCAAAAAAGTTTGCTTCTAGGAATATGAGCTCATTTTTAATCATTGAATTGCTATTATTACCATGTAGTCATATTAAAAAATAAAACAATTGACGAATCTTGAATGCGAATAAGCCGGACATTAGACTCATGATGTTTTGCTCAATAAGCAAAAACGGTCGCACTAAGGCCATCGAGCCCCTCATATCACATCATACCGTTACTCGAGTTGCTAATACCATTCAAACATGGCACCGTCGACGACGCCAAGTTTCGAAAAATACAGGTAAACAAGTAATTTGACTATTTCAATATGAAAGGACTTGGAACCGCATTTTTCTGATCAGTAAGCAAGCTAATGCAACCGACAATCTTTCAAAGTAAAATAAAGGCTACAAAAAAGCATTTAAGCCTTCATTAAGTTCCACATGCACGCGACATTCAATGTTTCGATTTGATATTTACACATTGTTCAGGCTTTCATAACAAGTTGTGACCGACATGACGATTTTTTATGTCCTGGATTCTTTTTAACAGGAACAATCTCACCAAATACAATCACCATGGCAGCACCAACACAACCTTCAACAAATTTTGGAAAAAAAAATCGAAAAGAAAGAAAAGGAAAAGTAAGAGGTTGTATCCAAGACACGACTGTAGATTTGACGTAGGATTACGTGCTCGGTATCAATATTCGGCGACAGTGGGAAACCACTTTTCCATCACGTTTCTCTCGTTTTCGGAATGGAATTTGTGGTTTAATGAAAATTAACTCTTAAACAAAAATAATTAATGCTGCTCCTGAAAAGGACCGTTTTGTCGTGATGGTTGAGTAATGCTGAGCTATCAGGGTGTTCAAAACGGATGAGGCTAGCGAGCTGTATGCTGTATGGAACGAGGGTGTCGCGCTTGGCATAGATGGCCCACAGCTACGAAGAGCTACTGAATCCGATCAGTAGCGGTGCGCCTTCTTCCTCCTTCTTCGGTGCATCACTTGCTTGGAGTTCAGCGAGACAGGATGAAATTAGAGTTTGAAATCTGTGCTAGAGAAAGCTCTTTTTGCAGGCCATCGGTGATAATTTTGATCACCATTGCAACAGTTGGACATTTGTGTAATTTTCAAATGTGACTCATTGGAAATTGATAAAGTGTTCATTTCAGCAGATTGGTAGAAAAATTTCCAGTCGATTAGCTTGTTCAGAATTAAAATCCATCCGCCATTGACAGAGTTATAAGTGGTAAAAACCTGTGCACTTTTCGTAACGCGAGCGATCTTGGGTTTTTTTTTTTAAATTGCACCCCCAATATGTCGCCAAAAAACGTAATCATAATTCTTTCCGTGTCGTGGACATTTACCACTGCGACCAGTGTTTTGATCTATTGTGGTGTATCCTCTTTTTACCGTTTGCCGTGTGTTTTGATGATCAACCACTATGTAGAGTGGTCTTCATCATTGATCATCGGCATTATCCCAATATGGAATTGCACTTCGAATGAAGTTTACAACTTTATTGGGTATACTGGTCCATTAAATAGTGCAGCGCAATCACACAATAAATGTTCAGAGCTGTCGCTCTCCAAATTGCAAAAGCGACATTTATCGTCGCTAAGTTTTCCATTTTTTTAAAATGATATTTACTAGGACAATGTCCTGTTATTAATCCAGTGTAGGTGCTTAAATCCTTTTTAGAAAGATTGAGTAACCTTTGCGTACTCAAAACGTTGGGCTTAATGAATCGTTTTGATTGCCGGGCTTTTGAGGTATTATTCCATTTGGATTGTACCTTGATTTTTTCCCAGTTCTTTAATTCCATTTTCAGATTAGAAGGCTATAGACCAATAAACGGTTCGGGACCAATACATTACTGGGATGAGCCAAGCTTTGCTAGTTGATCAGCTTTTTCATTTCCTTCAATGCCGCAAGGACCAAGAACCCAATATAGATTTACCTTGTTACGACAGGACAATTTCTGAAGTTGATTATAGCATTCCCACACTAACTTTGAAGTGTAGATCATTGATTTAAGGGCATTCAATGCTGCTTGACTGTCCGAAAAAATGCATATGTTTGCATTCCTATAATTTCTTTTTAAACATATTTCTACACTTTCTAGAATCGCAAATATCTCTGCTTGGAATACTGTTGGCCATTTACCCATTGCTTCAGAACAGTTAATTCCGGGACCTGTTATTGCTGCCCCTACCATGTTATCCTGTTTTGAGCCATCCGTGTAGAATGTTATAGACCCAGGACGAATCAACGGCCCTCCAGTCTTCCAGTCGTTGCGTGTTGTATCAAATACCTTAAATAGATGGTTGAATTCACGTGTTTTTGCCATAACATCTTCATTCTTTAATATTAGTGGACTTAATTGAATCTCTTTCAAAATGCTCATATGATTTTTCAGATCTCCTTCAAAGAGCTCTTTTGTTCGTCTGAGGTAGTGGTCAACCTCTGCAGTTTTTCAAGTCTTTGTTGAGCTGTTTTTTGCACTGTTTTTGGCCATCAAACTAGAGATGCATAGATTATTCTTGGTTTTACTATAGCCGAATAAATCCAATGTAACATTTTAGGTTTGAGTCTCCATTTCTTATCAAACGTCCTTTTACTAATCCAAAGAGCATTGGTTGCTTTTTTTATTACTTGTTCTAAATGTACATTTCAATAGAGCTTGCTATCTAAAGTTACTCCTAAGTATTTAACTTCCGAAGAATACTTCAATTCTGTTCCTTCCAAAGAAAGTTTTGAAAATAAGACTTTTCGTCTTTTTGTAAAGGGTACAATTGTTGTTTTTGAAGGATTTTTTTTCAATCCTTCATTTTTGCACCACAGTGTAGTTACATTTAATGCCATCTGCATTCTGCTTGAAATGATTTCATCAAATTTTCCGCGGACTAGTATCACTATATCATCCGCAAACCCAATAATTTCAAACCCTAGCTATTCAAGACTAATAAGAACCTCATCTACTACTAGCGACCATAGAAGAGGAGAGAGAACGCCTCCTTGAGGACAGCCACGATTCACGATTCGATAACGTTTCTACTATCCAATATATTACGCTTTCATTCACGTCAAAAATATACACCACCACATAAAAACACATAAACAGGGAACATCCCAAGTAACAATACAAGCTGAACATTAAGAACAGAAGCTGTTTGGTGGTTGATTTAAGGTGTACAAAGCTGATTAACATCAGGCTGAATATATAGTTTATTAGTAGTGCATGAATCGAATTGTATCCCCTTAATTCAACCTCAATAGGTTAGCTGATCCAAAGATTGAACAAGCCTTATTTAAGCTTAACACAACTCCACAAATCAGCAATGCGTTACACATATTGGGATAGCATGATTTGTTAAATGTCGTCAGTGTCTGTGTCACTCGTTGCATGTCCGGCATTTTAGTTCTACTAAATTCACCTTTCTAATTACAGGCATTCAGTGGCAGCAGTAGAAACAAGGAAAAGGAGATTTTTAAGAATAGCTCCAGGTAGAAGCGGTCTGCGAGGATGTCGGAAGTTTTAACATTTGTACTTCTGTGTTTTGACTGTTCACTACTTTATATTGCACTGAATTTTCAGACCGCATTCCAAAAATATTACTATGGCACTAAATTAGCATCCAAATGACCATCAAAATAAATCGCGTGCTTGTGTCCAGGCATGACAAATCACTTACAGTCATTTCGTGCATTCATTTACATTCATTTGCCTCTAACTTATTTAATCAACCGAATTACGGAAACTTGTATATGAAGCTCTTGTAGGTTTTAATATTAGCTACAACTTTTGCATACAACTGAAATCTGCATCTCTTATGCATGATTAACCAGTGCGAACAGAACCCATCATTGTTTTTCAGTGAATGTAAAGTTTATTCACTAATAACAAGTTCTGTCCGCTGTAATTCGTCATGCACATGTACAGATTTAATTCATTGACAAAAGATTGAGCTAATATCAAACTCTACAAAAGTCACGAACATCATTTTACGGAAGTATGTTGATGAAAAAAGATAGAGGAAAATGAAGTAAATGAATGTAAGTGATTTGCCATTATTCCATTATTATTTTTGAAATAAATCTAGAAATCTGAACAAGGGTTGAAAAAGACTGTTATTTATGTATATTGCTGCCCAAGTAACAATTCAAGCTGAACAGTAAGAACAAAAGCTGAATATTGGTTGATTTAAAGGTGTACAAAGCTGATTAACAGCAGGCTGAATATATAGTTGATTAGTAGTGCATGAAGCTAATTGTATCCCCATAATTCAACCTCAATAAATTAGCTGTTCTAATCAATCTTTTAACAAGCCTTATTTAAGCTTAACGCTACTCCACAAATCAGCAATGCACTACAAATATTTTGATAGCCTAATTGGTTAAATGTAGTCAGTGTCACTCGTTGCATTTCCGGCATTTTAGTTCTTCTAAATTCACTGACTACCTTTCTAATCTCAAACAGCGGCACAAGTATAGACAAAGTAGGGGAGCTTTTCAGGAATAGCTCCAGCTAGAAGTGGGCTGCGACGACGTAGGAAGAATTAACATTTGTATTCATGTGTTTTAATTGATATATTGCACTAAATTTTCAAACAGCATTCCAAATATATAACTCAATTATGGAACTAAAATAGCTTCCACATGAACATCGAAATAAATCGGGCACTTGTGTCCACATTGTGTTAACTACACTTGATAATGAGAGGAATTTTTTACTGTCTCCAATTGTTGTTTACAATTCTGCATTGCTGTATAATACTCTTCCGGTTGCTGTTAAATATTCAACTTAAATTTGACGTGTTTCAAGTTAATGATCATATATTTTGCCACACATATGCTTGAGTGGTCTAGTAGGTATGATTGATGCCTGTGAATCAACGACTGCCGGTCCGAATCCCGAAATGCAGAGGTAATTTTCAGACTTATAATAACAATACAAATATGTACATTCAATTAATCAGCACCTTGTTGTAGTCCCATAAAAAAATATATAAGATATGAAGCGGTCTTCCATTATTTTATTTTTTTTCTAAATAAAACTAGAAGGCTGAACAAGGGTTGGAAAAGACTGTTATTTAATGCTAAGTGTTAAGCTTTCGGCTGATTAAAATCACCAGATTTAGATGTTTAAAAGCTGAACAAAAGTTAACGTGGTCTATGTACAACAATTATTCAAACTAAGGCTGAACTAAAATCGATTGAACAACACTTGTTAAGCATCAAATTGTTACCTGGCATAGCACTTCCTAATACAAAACCAACCAAAAGTATCCCTTGTTTCAAGAATTTTGAATTTTGATTTTGAATTTGGTTTAAACTTCACAATTCAACAGGTATTGTGGCTACCTATCCGAGTCTTGTCACTATCAACAAGACATAGAAAGTAACAAGGACTAGAATGTGTTCTTTGCTTCCCGAAAAATCCTGCTCTCCTAGTTTGAAGTTGTCAGGGCTAGGGTTTGGAGGGAGATCTTATACCAGTAACACACCAGGAAAAGTCGATCTACCAGCGTTACTGGTTTCTGTAATCTGTTAATGACTGATACTAAAAACTGCACTGTATTGGAGGAACTTATGAAAGCTCTCGATGAACTTGACGAAGATAAATTCGTTATGATATCTCGATTTGAACTTGTTAATTTTGCGTGAGAGGGTTACATTTTAATCACTACGCCGGACACGTCCATTGAAAATAGTGCGTTTATTTCAATATTAAACCATGCGGATACTTTCTGGAACACCCTATAGCGATGTAAGTTGTAAGTTGCGAAACTCTATGCATTGCATTGGAAACAGTTGGTTAAAGTGAGGTTATAGCACCAAATAGACTTGCTTCTCCCCATATAGTTGATATTAATAGAAATTTCATTATTTCGAGCCTCAAGATACAAACATTCCATCAGACGGTGTGCATCTTTTGCGTCGATGTGAAAAGAAACAATCTTTCTGTGCCATAAATTATGCCTATCCTCCATTTTACATTATTGTACTCCGTCATGTTGTTCTTTGTGTGTTCTGGATGTCTTTGTTGTAAAAGAACAATGGGTTATAAAAGTAATTCTAGTAGCTCTATGCAAGGTAAACCACTCGCAATAGCGTCATATCTTTCCTATTATTTCCGTTGATTTATGCTCCATCCGATTTCTGTTTTCCTTGCTCTTGCGGAAATGTTTTAACACCATAAGAATCAGAAAATTTGCCTTTCTAACCCATAAACATATGCTCCCAATTTTCGAACGCCCCAGTGTTCGAGCAACTTCAAAAAGTGTCATTGAAACGAGACATAACGGACAAATCAACTCCAAGCAAACTCCACTCCAAGCATCAATTATCAGCCATTTCCTCCACAGTTTCCACCAATTACTTATTCACCATGCTCTTCTATTTCACCCTCCAGGGAGGGAACGGGAAGGGGAGCAGGAACTTTATCGACATTCTCCATTATTTATATCTCACCACTTATGCTGCCTGGGCGAAGATCGTGACAACATACCGAAAATCACTGCAAGTGCCTTCGGTTTCCGATGACTTTTAGCACACTTCCCCATAGTCTCTGTTTGTGGGAGGGGGGGGGGGGGAGGTGTATTAAAACTTTTCCCGCAATAAATCACGCTTCTCTTCTCGAGTTTTATTGTACTTTAATGTTTTGTTGACTGGCCATCGACACCCCGCTCGCAGAGAATTTCAACTACAACGAACGTTGTTAATTCAGAACAGAACCAATCCAATCAATTTTCATACCGATGGGGAAAAAACGCCGAATGAACTGAGCCGAGTCGGCATGGGCGGATTTTGAAAGAGTAATGATGAAAGGCGTTTTCCTCCATTCATCCAATAGTTGGGAGCAAACGGGAGCATGTACTGTTGAATGGAGTAAAAGAAAAGGAGCCACCCGGATGTTATGCAGTGAACCTGATTCACAGGAGTTCTATGCTGCTCTGTATAGACAAGGTAAATATGGAAAAATATGAAGCATAAAATAAACATTTATCTTTGCTTTTTTTTATTTGCCTCAAGACCACGAGCAGTACACGTTCGGAGGATGTGCGGAATTGCAAAAGAGTGTAAGTACCTACTATAGATATGCGATTTCATTCCTTTGTGGAGTGCAAACTGTAGGATCCTTATTTCGAGCGGGTAAATGTAGGTGAAGATGTATATTTGGTTATGATTTTCTCCGGAGAGGAGACAGTGATTCATGGATTGGTACTTATTTAATGTGAAAATTTCCATTTTGTCGGAAGGAGAAATGCGGGTGGTTTTGAGGAGAAGTTAAGTTGATTTTTCCTCCACCCGTTAAATTGATTTTATTCTCATTTGCATTCAGTCTACTTTCCAATCATCCAATTTAAAGCTGACAGCCCGGTTAATGTCGGCACTGTTCACATTCAATTCAATAATTCAGCTTGATTTCTCAGATGAATTGAATTGCATTACCGTTCTCATTTTCAGTCGATTTTATTCTTTATTATAAAATTATTCTTTATCACGTTTTGGTATATGCATATTTCGATTGGTGTTAGGATTTTAGCCTTGTCAGCTCTGTAACATAAGAAGGTATAGGAAAATGGGTCAATGCAGCATCATTATTTAATTCGAAATTATTTTCCGGGCCATTGAGGAACGAACCTTTCATTGCATTTGAGCGAACAGGAGATTGAAGAATAATTCCACCTGGCAAGCAGATTAAGAATAAATTTTAAAATAAACGATGTTCATCACAGTCCATTTGATACGGACAATTGACCCTCTACTTCGCAAGTCCGCCTTTTAGCGGGGTAACTTTAAAGAGCTGGGACACAAAAAATCGATTTGTTTAACAATTGTTGTAGTAATGCACTGTTCATCTACCATTTTCAATGTAAGATGTAAAACAGTGTAACCAAATATTTTTTAAATTTTCCCTTGATTACAAAAGTCTGTAAATATCTATAACAATTCAAAAAAGTCTGTAAATGTCTGTAACGAAAAAAATGTCTGTGAAAAAAAAGCCTTTAAATTCACAAATATTTCTGTAAATCTGGCATTTCTGGTGTCAAGTCAGTTCCTTACCAAATGAGTAAAATTTTGGGATTTTTTTTTTGGAGGCCGTTTTGAAGCCGTTTGAGCATTGTGGAGCGAAAATTTAAAATTTTGCATCAGTCTAATGGGCAGCCCTAGTCATGTTTTAAAAAAGGTGTTGAGAGTAGCAACAGGAGCGATGGGAGAAACAAGGTTCTCTCGCTCTCAGTCATCCCAGCATCCAAAGACAGCGACGATCAAGGCAATTAATTGGATCAGTAAAAATATGGCCTAATTTGGGCTCAAATGTGAATGTTTAACCATAACAATCAATTCTGGGTTCTTTTTGAATAGATCCTATGGCCATTTTTCGATCAAACATTCGCATTCTACCACGAGCTGAGCGGTTGTTTGATATATTGAGGCATACAATCAGAAGTTAATTTAAAGATTTGACCGTAATCCGGGGGAAAATTCACCACCGGCATCATTATGGTATGCACTTTTAATTATCACGTATATGATTTTCAGTGATAGATATGTTGAAGCGTAGCCCAGCACAAATTGAAGAAACGCGACCAAAGAATATATCACCCCACTGTGCCATATGGGATGATTACGAGACGAATTTTGGGCATCGTTCTTCGGACATACCCATACATGGAGCAACGGAGGTGCACTCACACATCACAGGACAGGAGAAGATCACCGATCATCGATCACCATCGATCGGCAACAGGAGCGATGGGAGAAACAAGGTTCTCTCGCTCCAAGCCATCCCAGCATCCAAAGACAGTGACGATCAAGGTAGTTAATAGGATCATCAGTGCCGGTTAGACCTCCAAAAAAAGATAGATACGCTACCGTGCAGAACTTTAACGGGTTCTTTGTTACTTGTGATACATGTAATTTAATGTAAATATATGTAGTTTTTTCATGTTTAAATATAGTTAGTGGATAATTACCGTTGCCTATGTGTTTAATGTCTAAGGAGTACAGCGGGAGTGCAGTATTTTCCCTACATCAACCGTTCCCATCAATACCACCATCGTGTTGGAGGAGTAGAGCACCACCTACATTATACAGTCCACGAAAGAACCAACTCCCCAAGAACTCCATCCCAACATTTGGTCCTTCCAGCCGGATAGTGTGTACCTGGACTAGGCTTGGGAACGGATTATCGATTTGGATAACCACGGAATGCATGCAAGTCAATACGGAAAGAATGCAGTGCGATAGGACTTACCTGATGGTGCGCAGAATGGCTGTCGCCATGGCAACATCACCGTCCATCGCCATCATTATAACGGCATCTGCACAATGGAATAGTGCAATGGGCCAAAAATGGAAAACCTTTATCACGTCGACGAACCCGAGGAAAGGTTATTCGGGATCGTTAACCTTTGGAAAGCCATTGCAAAATCCACCATGATAATCTACCAAAAGACACTGCTCATCGGGGACCATTTGAACAAACTTTGGGACTTACTGCAACGATCGGTATTGCTGTATACCAATCAACACTAATTGGATGCAATTGGCGCTGGCAACTCAAGATCACGTTGAATAATTAATACCACTAATCATTAATAAAAATTCAACCCCGATCGACACTTGCACGATTTCCACCGATACTGGAACCGATCAACAATACGGATGGCATTACGGAATAGCATTGGCGGATAGGAGCGATTGGATTCATCCATGTGGATTAGCTTGAGGACACTATTTTTCGTCAAACGGGTTTGTTATTTGATCACAGAAACTGAAGGCATCATTTGCAACTGCAAGGTTGTGAACTAAGGAAACTCGCAAGCCATTCTTATTTGGCAAACTTCACACCGTACACCGATGACTTAACAGCCACTACATTCGTCCGGATTGAAATTACGTCATTTGCTGGATCTCACACGGCATATGGAACCGACCGATTCAACCCAGGCGGAATGTCTGTTTCCACAGGTAACTATTATTTAGTGTCTGTCCAGCTACACGGAATACCACACTAACACGAAATTTTACGATTTCCAATCTACTGCAATTCACCGATCCGGAGCGATCAACCGCACTGTTCGACAACAGTCATCCTAATGGATACATGGAAATCCACAACTCGATCATCTATTACAGAATGGTTCGGAATTGAACACGGAGCACTCAAAACATTTGAGCAACGTTCACGTCGCACTGCTACAACCACAACAGTCTTCTGAACAGTTATTAAACAGAATATTTGCCACCTTTGGGAACATTTAGCATCCGGAAAGTCACAAGTCTGGTCCTGTGGAAGACCCGGAACATCCGTAAAAGTGGTCAATTCATGAAACTAATCCTAGAGCTCCGCGGTTTTTTCAAAACCGCTCATAGACGTTTTATCCCTACATGACCTGAATATGAACCCAGAGGACCACGGGATGGTCCACCGGAAGATCCGGAACATCCGTAAAAGTGGTCAATTCATGAATCTGATCCTAGAGCTCCGCGGTTTTTTCGAAACCACTCCTAGACATCTTATCAGAATGAATTCGGAGTTGTGACCAGAATATAGACTCTACGGACTACGGGATGGTCCTCCGAAAGATCCGGAGCATCCGTAAAAGTGGTCAATTCATGAAACTGATCCTAGAACTCCGTGGTTTTTTCGAAACCTCTCGTAGACGTCTTATCAGAATGAATTTGGAGTTGTTACTGGAATATACACTCCGAGGACTACGGGATGGCCCTCCGGAGGATCCAGAACATCCGAAAAAGTGGTCAATCCATTAAACTGATCCTAGAACTCCACGGTTTTTTTTTTCAAAACCGCTCGTAGACGTCTTATCAGAATGAATTTGGAGTTGTTACTGGAATATACACTCCGCGGACTACGGGATGGTCCTCCAGAACATCCGGAACATCCGTAAAAGTGGTCAATTTATTAAATTGATCCTAGAACTCCACGGTTTTTTCAAAACCGCTCGTAGACGTCTTATCAGAATGAATTTGGAATTGTTACTGGAATATACACTCCGAGGAATACGGGATGGCTCACCGGAAGATCCGGAACATCCGTAAAAGTGGTCAATTCATGCAACTGATCCTAGAGCTCCGTGATTTTTTCGAAACCTCTCGTAGACGTCTTATCAGAATGAATTTGGAGTTGTAACCAGAATACAGACTCTGAGGACTACATGATGGTCCTTCGAAAGATCCGGAACATCCGTAAAAGTGGTCAATTCATGAAACAGATTCTAGAGCTCCGCGGTTTTTTGAAAGCACTCATAGACGTCTTATTACAATGAATTAAGATTTGTGACCAGAAAATGGACGCTAGGGACTACGGGATGGTTCACTAAAAGATCCGGAACGTCCGTAAAAGTGGTCAATTCATGAAACTAATCCTAGAACTTCTCGGTTTTTGCGAAACAACTTATAGACATCTTATCAGAATGAATTCGGCGTTGTGACCTGAATATGGCCTCTGTGGACCATGGGATGGTCCACCGGAAGATCCGGAACATCCGTAAAAGTGATCAATTCATGAAATTGATCCCAGAACTCCGCGGTTTTTTCGAAACAACTTATAGATATCTCATCAGAATGAATTCGGAGTTGTGACCTGAATATGGATACAGGGGACCACGGGATGGTTCACTGGAAGATCCGGAACATCTGCTAAAGTTGTCAATTCATGAAACCGATCCTAGAACTCCGTGGTTTTGTCGAAACCACTTATAGGCGTCTTATCAGAATGAATTCAGAGTTTTGAATGGAATATGGACTCTGGGGACTATGCTATGGTCTTCCGGAAGATCCGGAACATCCGTAAAAGTGGTCAATTCACGAAACAGATTCTAGAGCTCCGCGCTTAATTCGAACCCACTCATAGACTGGTCCATAATTGAAATTGATCCTAGAGCTCCACGGTTTTTTCGAAACCACGCATAGACGTCTTATCAATATGAATTAGGAGTTGTGACCAGAAAATGGATGCTGGGGGTCACGGGATGGTTTACTAAAAGATCCGGAACATCCGAAAAGTGATCGATTCATGAAACCGATCCTAGAACTCCGTGGTGTATTTGAAACCAGTCATAAACATCGTATCAGAATGAAATCGGAGTTGTGTTTGGAATATGGACTCTGGAGACTACGGGATGTCCTTTGGAAGATCCTAAACATCCGTAAAAGTGGTCAATGCTTGAAAATGTCCAAGAGCTCTGCGGTTTTTTTTTCGAAACTCTTAATTCAGAGTTGTGACCAGTAAATGGACGTAAAGTATACCATAGTAAAATCTGTTAAATATGTTTACTATTTCAATTTCTAAAAAAAATATCAAATTCTCCAAAAAGTGCACAATCCAATGGTCTCTTCAATATTTAGATGGTTATAAGTAGTATGGGTTCCCTTCACCTTTCTAAGTAGATGATTGATAAACTTTACATCCGATCCCTTGTGATTGTAAAGATTGTGGCCATGTGTATAGTGCGATCTTGTATTTTGTTATTCAAAAATCAAAAAATATGTGCAATAATTTAGAATCTCGTTTCTAGCGTGTACAATTGGTTTAAAAAATCGACAAAATTGGTAACGTGGACACTAAAAGAAGGTACCGTAAAATGTAGGTAACTTTGAAAGAAGAATATAATGATTAAATTTACCTTCTGCACTATTTACCAATTGGAAACATTAGTTCTATTTTGTAGCTTACGGTATAACCTTTGATATGCTATGGAGTTTTTGTATATTTTGTGTAACATGTTTTACAAATATGTGAAATTTTTTTTATGTTTTTCATTTGTTTTAAAAGACACTCAAACACTCACTTATTAAATGTAACTCTGATGTGGCCATCACAAATTCAATGTTGTCTTCTTATTGTTTGTGATGTTTCTGATTATGTATTAATTTAAAGTTTCATATTTATTCAACTAAATTGCTTGAGTTTTCTGCTTGTTTTCTCTACATTAATCGAGTATTATCAAAACAAAAAACTGATGTTCGGTCACAAGACAAAAAAAAATATGTTGCAAAAGCAATAATTTCTGTTACACATATTACTAATGAATTGACTCTAGGATACACAGAACTTGTTTATAAAAAAAAAATACATTTGCAAAAAAATCCATGATTGTAAAATATGCTTAAAAAATACTATAAAAAATGCCCAAACTAAAATTGCCCCGTTTAACGGTACCCAACATAAAAATAATGGAAGTTGTTTATAGGTTATTTTCGATGCAAGCTTTGACTAAAATTAGGTACCTCATGTTAAGCGTGCACATGCAAAAACTGAGGCAACAAAAAATCTGTGTTTTGTATGAGGAATACCTCATCCCTCCAAAAAGTGCACATACTCAATGGATGGGTAATAATTATTAACGCACAAATGAGCAACTGTTACCCACATACGCAAAGACATTCGAGTAACTTAAAAATACGTTTCACGAGGAACGCTGATGAATGTGGGTAACAGGTATTCATTTTTGCCATACATTGAGTATGTGAACTTTTTTGATAGATGGGTACCACACAAAAATCAGAATTGGGTGTGCACACTAAAACGAGATACTCAATTTTTGAACCCATTTTTCTAACTTTATACACGCTAAAAACGATATACTCTATTTTGAATTTTGTATGAAGACGTACCCACACACTTAGAAATTACTATTTTTACACGTGACGTAATTCATCTCTAACGTAAAGCATGCAACGTAAACAAACATGTCATGTAAAATTGAGTGTCCTGAAACTGAAACATATGCAACTCGTCAAAGGGGCCACTTGCATGTATCGGTCTCAGAGCACCGAAATTTACATGCCTTTTTTGTAGTGTGCATCTCTCCAAAAAGTGCAGTGAAAAGCAGAATTGGTACCTCAGTTTTCGCGTTTTGGTTTAAATTTTTGCTCCCTCAAATGAGTAATTTGTTACCTCTTTTTAGGGATAAAAATCACTCATTTGATGGAATATAATTTTTTGATTTCATTTGTTGGTAACAGTTATTCGTTTATAGATTACAAATTTAACCCATCATGTGCACTTTTTTGAGCAAAAAAAAAAAACACGCAAAAAAGGGTACACCGATTTTAGCGTGTGCATTTGTTCTAGAATACGTGGATGTTCAACTCATGTTGAGAGCGATGTGTACTTGAAATTTAATAAAATCAATTCAGCTCAAATGTGGATAACCAGATCTCAATTATTGAACTACCAATGAGAGCAGACTTATCCAAACGAACTATAGAAATGAATGGAAATAAAAAAAATATGGAAGGTATATTAATATGAGTGTTTATAATGTCAATCAGGTGGCATTTGATTCACGTTTGAGTAGTTACATGTAACCGTGTGATAATTTTGACTTGAATGGGTGGGTTTCGAAAAATCCGCTGAGCTCTAGGATCAGATTCATGAATTGACCACTTTTACGGATGTTCCGGATCTTCCGGTAGACCATCCCGTGGTCTCCAGTGTCCATATTCCACTCACAATTTCAAATTCATTCTGATAACATGTCTAATACTGATTTCGAAAAATCCGCTGAGCTCTAGGATCAGATTTATGAATTGACCACTTTTACGGATGTTCCGGATCTTCCGGTGGACCATCCCGTGGTCTCCAGTGTCCATATTCCAGTCACAACTTCGAATTCATTCTGATAAGATGTCTAGGAGTGGTTTCGAAAAAACCGCGGAGCTCTAGGATCAGATTTATGAATTGACCACTTTTACGGATGTTCCGGATCTTCTGGTGGACTATCCCATGGTCTCCAGTGTCCATATTCCAGTCACAACTCCGAATTAATTCTGATAAGATGTCTAGGAGTGGTTTCGAAAAAAACCGCGGAGCTCTAGGACCAGATTCATGAATTGACCACTTTTACGGATGTTCCGGGTCTTCCGGAGGATCAGGCTCTTGACGTTCCGGATGCTAAATGTTCCCAAAAGGTGGCAAATATTCTGTTTAATAACTTTTCAGAAGACACCAGGAAGTTATCTCTTCGAATTACCCTACAATAAGAGTTTGTCCCCAATTAGCTCTAATCCCATATGCTACGTGTATTCGTTAATGCCGGTTCCTATAGTGCGATCCCTTTTAACCGTACTATAGGAATCTTGACTGTAGTACATCCATCGGTTGGAACGATACTAATGAACCATGGAAGGACACCCACGAGCTACGGTCACCGTCGCTTGGATCTCGAAGTTTCATGTTCGATCGAAGTCGGATGACGTCGTACACGAATTCACGAAGTTTCGGGTTATTGAAATCAATCATCCTCGGAATATCTCGGATCAACAAGCTTCGGAGCAGCTCGTATTAAATGTTACTTACTCCCACTACGTTTGGACTTCCCGGATTGCCGAAATAGCACCAACACAACTATTCAACCCAAATGGACGGAGGAAAATCAAATTAGATTGGCCAGCTGTGCCTCTCTGTAAGGTAAGCAGCTTTGCCAAGCTAGGACTACTCGGCAGAATACTACATACACACCTCTCTTTTTTATACAAACCAAATCGGCTGTTATGCCATCCATCGCCTCGGAGACATCAAACCAAATACGGATAGAAGGAATGTCATCCCTCATCTTCGGAAGGTTCCGACGATCAACGTTACGCTGGACACAGCTACGATAGCCACCAACACCTATACTCCAACACTTCAACGACAAGAAACTGTACGGTTCACGATGATGTGCAGGGCAACTCATCACAACGGAAGGTCGCCAATACACAACAAGGTCAACCAATCAACCATTTCACTGGACACTGGCAAGGTTAGATCTTCGGTTTCATTCAGCATCTAACGGTTTCAGCACGCAAAGGGCAGTCTTGAATATTTGGCAGTAAATCTACGGTTCCATTGATTCCCACTTCAATCCACAGTTCCAAGAACTTCCCTCTAATGGACAACGGGCACACAAGGTGTCTGTTTTCATTATTATGGGTCACTAGCACACAGGGTGTCAGACTCCAATCCAATGGATTACGGACATGGAAAGTCCGATTCCAATTCCATCGGTAAGTGGGCATATGAGTATCCACTATACACAACTATGGTACACGTATACAATGGGTGTCCGATCCATACCCTTCCGAACGGACGCTAAGGGCGTCTGTTTTCATCTCCTATGGTACACGGGCACAAAGGCTGACCGTTTCCTTCACCTACGGACCAGGACACTAGGCGTGTTCGCTTCCTACAGCAATGGTACATGGCTTCCATTAACCAAGGAAAAACATACGGACACACCAACAACATCCCAAGTAACATTTTAAGTTTTATGAAATACTACAAAGCAACTATAAAACAACATTCATAAAACCTTGATCACGGCTATTTTTTCATTAATGCATCCACCAAAACCTCATTAAGACTAGAATATGTCTAGTTGGCCCACCCTGGAGAAAGTTCTGAAGGGTGTATTCTCGAAGCTCTTCAAGATTGATTGAGATTGCTACAAAAGGTTGTATGACGAACGCATTGAGAACCATTGGAAGGCTACAATAAAAGCTATTTAGCAACAATAAAAACCCTTTCCGAGCCATTTCCCCTAGCCGCATGCTGAATCCACTAGGAAAGCATCAATCAAGATAGAAAAGGATTTATGAATCCGATCTTATCAAAATAATTAAAATAGAAACTGATGGTATCCAAATTTATTACAATAGTTCTCATAAAGTGGCCTAGTTTTAAGTGCCATATTAAATTTTATGTGAAATGCACGTGAAAACATCGAAAAAATTAAGTCCACCCTCGTAAAACGTCGATTTGACTAATTATTTAACATTGAAAAAAAAAATATTTTCTTCAGATCGAGCTTGGCCGAAACTTTTTTTTTTTGCTCATTGCTAAATTACCAAACAAAGTTATATCTAAGGAAATATTGATTGAAAATCGAAGATTGTAAAAAAACAAGCAAACTTATTGTAACATGGCGGTGGCATAAAAGTTGATTTTCATGGGTCATTTGTGAAAAAGTTGTTTTGCTTTTAAGAATTCCTTAACAAATTCATAAGGTTTTGAAATGGCTTTTATGAAGAAAACATGCAGGCTGAATTGTATTTATCTAAAGCCATTTTGCTTGATCCTAACCCGTTCAGATTTATGGCAGCATTTATGGAGGAAAAGTTGCCAGCAAAAAGTTAAATGTCAAAGTTTGTTTATCTTTCGATAGTTGCGCTGTGAGATCCAGGATTCTTCCAGGCGATTTTCTCCCAATGGATTGGGAGCAGTTACTCAGATAGTTTGCGATACTGTTTTACAACATTTCGCATTTCGAACAGCTGGAAGCGCAACCGTTTCCGAAAAAGATCCCCTTCTTCAGGATGGTTACAGAAGTGCACCATCCAACGATGCAGGGATGTACGGTTGAATGAAATTTTCCGAAGAGTTGATTCTTTCGCCGAATAAAATCGCTGCTATGGATCGGAAACCAGTTAATCTCCACTAACTAGCAGTTCAGTGGTTTGCTGTCGGTTGTTATTTCGATTGTTATCTATTCGCAAGATTTGGAAAAGGCTGGTATGTTTTAAAACTTTCGACAATGTTTTATTAATTCGAGGGCCCCGCTCACTTTACGCTTCTCCACCACATGGTCAGTCGTTGATGGTGTGCTGGTTCTTCTAAAGAAGTAAATTTTGCGACTTGAATTTTTCATCCTACTTAGTCTATCCTTCGAGATTTCCTTGTCATAAATTTGGCATTTATTAACTATGAGGAACCATCTTTTAAGCTCAATTTGTAAACAGAGTAATTGGGGATAATAAATGCTTTTTGCTCTAATGCAAAACCTAATGGTTTTATGGTTGCTTTTATAATGATAGAACACGTTTATAAAGTATTTTATCAAGACATTAATAAAAAAAATGCTAATGATGTTTATGCTTGAATTACAGAACAGTTTTAAGGAGGGATTGATAACTGTTTTAAATTTATTTTTAAAACATTACAGTTTTGACATTCTTGCCAGGCTATAAAAGGTTTTTAAAACAGCTAAAAGCTGAATTACTAAGCAGGAATGTTTTACACTTTGAAATGCTATATTTAAACTTAATGAATTTTTCATTGCCGTTATAAAACCACCATAAATTACACTAAACGAAAATCAATTATTTTATCCATGTGTTTCACTTATACATTTTTGCCAAAACATCAGCCTTATACATTCCATAAGATAAACCACATAGGTCCTATAAGAATGCATAAAAGGTATGTGTGACCGCTTATACATTTCATTTGACATATGAGCTTCATTAACTTTTTGCAAGGCGTCTGCTTATTAGTTGACTTATACATTTTATGAATAATCAGCAATAGAAATTTGCCAAAAGGTATAAGGAGATTTCTATCCGTGTAGAGTGGATGCTAAATAATTACTGAATTGTTACTTGGGATGGTTGATTTTATGGGTTCATCTACTGACAATGGGAGTCAGAATAATAGGTACACGAATGTCAATATGATCCAACCAACGCTCGATAATAACTCGATCGTGATCAATACCACACCAAAAAACCTACAAGGCTAAGAAGGCTAAGGATTTTCGTTGCAGTTGGCGTAGACATATTCAAGTGAAATCAACCGAACCATCTTCAAGTAATCACAGCTGAAACCAATTCGAGAGGTGGGTGGGTGGTAGTTTCCGATCTCCAAGGAGTGGATGGACTGAACCAGATTGAAGGAAGTACAGGAATAGGACATAGCAAGGAACAAGGATCAAGGACAAGGATAGGGATTGGAAATTGCAAGGGTGGATTAAATACCGGATGGACCAACCAAGAGTCAAGGCGGGCCATGATAAAAGTTCAGAAATCAGGGATTTCAGGGTGGGTGATACCATAATGTTGGGGCCTTTTCCATCTAACCCACAACATCGAAAGGGGGGTAAAAGCCTCTGGTTGAACTTATATTTTGCCTGGGGTGAATCCTATCCTTCCTGGTGTCTTACGGGAATGTTTCGGTCATCGTTGGTTACACAAAACACGGGTTTTACATTACACTGACACTTCACAATAAAACTACTTAATTTAACGCACAACGTATTTACATTTATACATAAAACATTTGATATTGGCGTCCAAGTAGGGCCCTAGGATCCGTTTGCCATACCAGGCAGATTGCAACAATTTATCTAATTTCCAAGATCTACCAGATCACCCTGTAATTATGAATCTATGAAGCCACCGATCTCTCCAAACCGATCGATGATGTGTTGTTGGAGATAGGAATAAGATTTGAATAAGAAATATCAATCCAATTAGTTAAGTGTTAAATTACCATTCCAAATGATACGGACTGTTATTGAATTGCGAGCAGAGAGAGGGAGAGAATTTTGTACTACGATACCGACCGATAGATAGCTGATGGTCACTACCACAGTAGGAGATAAGGGACGAGCAAATTTATGTAAATAGTTCAGTAACAAAATACACGTTGAAGGAAACAGTACCTACGTCGTCTGTTTCTCTGGTCGGTCGATGACAAATTTTTCTTGTGATCAGTGATTCGGTTTGGGCAGAATTCGTCTCGGTGCTAGTGATCTACTAGCGAAGAAAGTCCTTCTAGTGCGGCAAGACGTCTATCGTCAACATGTGTATTTTCTTAAGTGTTGGTGTCCGCCGCAGAGAGTAGAGAGTTTGTCTACCCAGGGTTGTATTCTTAGGTGGGTGGTATTCACGCTGCTCCCGAACAAAAGGATTAATCGCATAAATTCATTTACTTTTAATAGTTCTAAATTATATGGCATACTGCATTTGTTGTCTCAATAATTACTAGAACATTAAACTCCTTGTTTAAAAGAAGGAAAAATATCGTAAAATTTTAAATGCTAATTTATCTTAGTTTTATAACATACTGCATTGGCTGTGCAAACAAACAACTTGAACATCAAATTTCAAAAGAATTGCTAATGTTTAATTATTAAAATATATGTTTTTCTAAATTTGATGGCAAGCTGCATTTGCAATTATTACTGGATCATCAACATCAAAGAACTGCTTATGTTATGCATGGTGCCGGCTAAAAATCAAGCAGTCCAGTCCAGTTTCGTCTGCTGAAGATGACTACTGAACGAATGAGCTGAAGAAGAACGGCCTAAAGCCGTCGCAAGTCTTCAAGATGAATCGGCATGACGTCTCTCGTAGGTACTGTGACCAGTATTTGGTCCACCTCGAGCGAAACACAACGTGTTTGAAGGACCTGCAGTGTATTCGGGTGCTTTTCTACATCGTCCGAAGCGTGCGGAATTCATGGAAATCCGCAAAAGGGCCTCCACGCAGAACTAGCCGGGTCGGAAAAAGGTTCCGGCACGCAATGAGCAGAATGTTCCCGCCATTAGCCAACGGCGTCCGATTCCAAGCCGTCAGTACTATGCGACTACGGTTTCGTCCCCTCCCCCGGGACTATCGTGGCGTCGAGATGACGCCCCACCATCAAACGAATACGAAGAGCTGCTCACAACAGAGGAACTCATTTGGCAGAAGCAATCATCATCAAGCGCTCCTGCAGAACCAGAACCGAGCAGATTCTTGCTGCATCACGTTTCATCGACAATTATGGACCGTGAAGCCATCAAGATCGCCAACTGGAACGCTTGCTCGCTAGAGCTAGAACATCGAGTTCGTTCACTTCCTCAACGAACGAAACATCGAAATTGCCGTCATCACTGAAACTCACCTGAAACCGGAGGTAAACGTCTACCTTCCTGACTTTCGGCTTCTAAGACATGATCTAAATAACAAGCTCCGGGGGAAGAGGAGCGGCCATTGCTGTAAGGAGAAACATCTGCTGTAGCTTTCTGCCGAGCGTCCAGCTTTAGCTTTAGGGGTAGAAGTCTACACTATTGCGACCTACTGCCCCAAGCAAATCACCATCAGGGACGGGTCGGCAGCAGACCTACGGAGGGATATCATCGGACTAACTCGACGGCGCGAAAAGTACAGGGTGACCTAAACGCCAAACACCAGGCTTGGGGCAACAGTCGACGTAACCAAAACGGCACAATCCTAAACAACGACCTGCATGAGGCTCGCTACACCATATTAGCGCCGGACTCTCCCACCCGGTTGAGCCGGTCTGGCGTACACTCCATTCTCGACATATTCATCAGCAACATGTGAGACAACATCTCGCTACCTGTGACCCACCAGGAGCTGAGTCCGGACCACTATCCGGTGGTGGCTGAAGTAGGATCATCCGTCAACCGAGCAGTTCCAACACTGTGTCGACTCCACTGTCGACTACGATGTTCTTTCGGAGACGCCCGAAAACGTTGACCGGTGTCTGCGTTCCATCGAGAAGGCGATATCCCGGGCCAGGGAACAACACGTGCCAGTATCCAGACAGGTGAACAATACTCTGAAGCTTGATAGAATTACCAAAAATCTCATCAGACTCCGTAGCTCCACTCGAAGGCAATACCAGCGTTCTGGTTTACGTGTCTTGAAGACCTATTGCAACCATCTTACAAAAACCATCCAAGCCAGGACCTTAGAAATCAGGATTTTGCTATCAAGATCCGCTGTCTCCCAGGTTGTGCAAAGCCCTTCTGGAAACTAACGAAAATCCTTAAAAATAAGCCAAGACCCATTCCACCACTGACCCAGTGGTTCATCTGATAACTCCTGAATAGAAAGCTGCTCTCACGAAGCTGAGGTTGTTGAAAATGCAACCAGTCTTCATCAAATTCCCAACATTTTTCCCGAAGAAATCCGAGATTTCTGCTGACAAACTGTTGGCTTATATCAAATCATCTAAATACATGAAGGCCCCAGGTTTCGACAACATTCTGAATCTGGAACTCAAATACTTGAGTTCCAGATTCTACAACCATCTGGCACTGATTTTTAATTAGTACCTCCGACTTGGCTACTTTCCTTTGTGCTGGAAGTCTGCTAAAGTCATACCCATCCGGAAACCTGAAGGATCCGTCCTCTCCTTCAAGTTAACGACCAATAAGCCTTCTCTAAAGGTTATCAAAACTGTTCGCAAGAGCAGTCTACCACCGGCTCCTAACATCTGCCGAAGAAAACAACTTGTTACTCGAGGAACAGTTTGGTTTTCGGAAAGGTCGTTCGACCGTCCACCAGCTGACTCGAGTGACAAACATTCTCAGACGGAACAAGTCTGTTTCGAAAACATCAAATTGCAACAGTACGGTCTTCCAATCTTCCTAGTGAAGATAATAAACAACAATCTATCGCACAGGACGTTCCGAGTCTCTCTGAATACCATCACATCGGATGCTTTCAACATTGGAAGCATCCTTGGCCCCATTCTATTCAACCTTCACCTTCGATATGCCGGCTCTCCCTGATGGTGGATCGTTGTCTCTGTTCGCAGATGACACATCCATCGTCTACAAGGATAGGGTCATCGGAGCTCTGACTGCCAAACTTCAGAGAGGCCTGGACGTCCTGTTTGAATATTTCAACAACTGGAAGATCCGTATCAACGCGGCAAAGACCCAGGTCATCATCTTTCCACACTCTAAATTTCCCAGACTTGTTCCGTCGGATAATAATAAGATCTGCCTGAACGGCACAGTGGTAGAATGGTCGAAAGAGGTAGTCTACCTAGGCCTAATATTAGACAGCAAGCTGATTTTCAGGGAGCACGTTGACAAAACCAAAACCAAGTGCAACATCTTGATAAGATAATTGTATCCACTCATCAACAGGAGGTTTACCCTGTCCCCGAAAAATAAGCTTGCTGTCTACAAACAAATCATCCTTCCCCTAATAGAATACGGGATGCCAATCTGGGAGAGTTGCGCAGAAAGCCAACATCTCAAATTACAAAGGATCCAGAATAAGATCCTGAGAATGATCGTCAATCGCGGACTAGAAACTATGAGGTCCACCGCCTAGCTGGTCTTCAGACACTGGAGTTACGGAGAGCTGACTTCATCGCTAGGTTCAGAGATTGATGTAGGCGATCCGATCCACAGATCATCATCACGTTAGGTTAGGTTAAGCTAAGTTAGGTGTCAGTGTGAAACCGAACTTTTTGTCAGTGCGAACCTCAACCTGAGCTAGGTTTTAAAAACAAACGAGCAAACTGACGTTTGTCAGAAAACAAGCAGACCCAATCCTGTTACCCGATCCAGGTTGGAACTGAATAATAAACGAATTCGCTATTAGAAATAACTAATTTTACACGTGACGGAATCCATGTTTGACATAAAAGATGAGACGTAAACAAACATGTCATTAAGTGTTCCGAGACTGAAATGTTCGTTGCTCGACGACATATACGTTTGATTGAGCTATATTTCGCGTCTGTTATGACTCAAATTTATGTCAAAATTGACGCTCTATATGTCACTCTCAGAGCACCTAAATTTACATGATATTTTCTAAGTGTGTAGAATAACAAATTAAAACATTTAAAGTCAAACATTCTTCACAAGAAGAGAATTGTAAAACATTACAACAGTAAAACACGACATGTACAAACACAAAATCAAAAATTTCATCAAAGATGAAGAGCCCTTCTTGATAACCTCTGCCTTGAATTTGTCAATCCCTGTTGGTTTGTGGTTTTCACGCCATTACACCTCTCATGGGGGGATCTGATAGATTCGTATCCGGTGAAGAGGTTGGTCACATTTTTTTAGGGATAAAGTCGGAGACAAATGTTTGAAATCATCACGATGTTGTTTGTACGTCAAATTGTAGCTCATAACTTGGTTGGTCAGCTATGATAGAATATTTTTTAATTCCCGTAAGACGGGGTGACATGGGCCTAGGGAGCAACGTTAAAATTTTAACTTTTGGACTATGATCGGAAATTTCTGGAAGAAAACTTCGGGAGCTGTTATAATTAGCTTCTAAAGGATGCTGAAAAAACATACAGAGAAAGAATCTCTCCTGGACGAAGTTTGAGGAAAGTTCAAAGTTCATAGAAAAACATCCGGGTAACTCTCAAGACAAGAATTGAGGCGAAAATTTATAGAACTTATCGGAGAAAAACAATCGTATGTCACATCCAAAGGAGGCCACCAAGGTTTCGGAAATCGGAAATACATTCCTGAGGTAGCCATTTCCAGGGAAAGCCAGAAGAAGCTAGGAAAATCCTTCCAATAGAAGTTGAAAAAAAAACCTTTGGTTTATGGACAAACTTCCAGAAGAAGACGAAAGAAACTTCTGGGAGAAGTTTTATTGAACTATCTGGAGAAGACGGAAGAAACTTCCTGGAGACGCTGGCAAAAACTTCTGGAGAAAGTCGGAAGCCAGAGTGCTTACGGAACAGTTGAAAGAAACAAGAAAATAATTCCGGAAGAAAAAGATTTCTGGGGGATGTTCTATTGATCCAGCAAATTTTCCTGAAGTTTTCCGAATATTCCTGAAAAGCACTGAGGAATATTCCATAATTCCACGGAATTCCTCAAAAGTTCTTGTAATTTTTCTGAAGTTGATGAGCATGTTTTGAAGTTCTCTGATCGTCCTCCAAGTACTCGAAACTTCCCTGATTATAATGAGGCTACCACAATATCTCTAATCATCTTTGAATGTCTCTGGACTTTCTTGAAGGTTACGAAATTTCTTAAGTGCTCTCACAATTTTTTTGAATTTATTGTAACATTAGCATTAAAGTTTTCTGATTTTCTCGATTTTTAATTTTTTTTTTACTACCTTTATAAGGCATGGAACTTCCCATAAAATGTTCTCACAGTGTTCTAATGTAAATGTAACTTTCCTTACGTTTTCTTAATTTGCATAAGCCCCTCGGAACATTGCTGAAGTTTTCGGAAATTGCCTGAGTTTCTCGGAACTCCTTTAAAATTTCATAAATTTCATTGAAATTAATTGATCGATTGTTTCTCGATCCATAGGTAGCCAATATTGGTGAGGAAATGGAAACATAAGATGAAAGAGTATCAAGCATAAGACATTTTTAAAGATGTTTTTTTTAGTATTCCGAAGGCTCAAAAAAATTAAGATATGCAAAAAGTTACAAGTCTCTCACAATAATTTTCTTCAAAATTCGAGTGCGGGCAGGCTATAATAATTTTGATTATTTTAAAAAATCAGTATAATTATGATCATTAGATTTATGCAAAATTTAAATTTTTCGCTCCACAGTGTTCAAACGGTTCCAAATTGGGTCCTGATTAGGCTTCAAAAATTTGAAGTCATTTAGTAAGAAACTGACTTCGCCCAAACCATTTGAAGTTTATATGGAAATTATTATGGGAAAACCAAATTGTTTGTTCATATCTACCTAACAATTCACCTTATTGCTCTGCTGTAAATATTGATAGCTGTGCTTGTAGGAAACTTTCACAGCTACAACTTTTTTTTTTCCTTTGGTTTGTTTTTTCCGTCGATCTTGTTTTCCGTGCTGAGCACCAATGCTACCGACGTGCCAGGAAGGCAGCTCCCACACCTGGACCCTACCTATCGACCCATCAACTCATGAACCGGGGACCAACGGCTTTACTTCCCATCCGAAGGAAGGCGTGATCAGAGATGTTATGACTCAGAACATCCCGGCGGCGCCGACTGGGATTGAACCTAGGCCTGCTGGGGTGAGAGGCAATCACGCTTACCACTACACCACCGGCGCCGTTAGAGCTACAACTTTGGGGTTGTTCATTAACTATGTAGACATTTTTTTGGGATTCTTTACCCCCCACCCCCTCCCCATGCGTAGACAATTGTCCATACATTTTTTTTAAATTTGTATGAGCCATGGATAGTTGTCAAACTCCCCTACTAAATTGTCTACGTAGTTTATGAACAGCCCATTCATTGAGGATCAAAAGTTATTAATGATTCAAGTCATTAATGTCTTATGATTATGCTCAAGCAACTGCTCAGTGTTTCTGACGTGTTGAATAGAGCTAAAAACCATGGCTACTATGTTACATTGCAGCTAATACAGAATTCTGAAAAAAAAAAAAATTAAAGGGTTGTGTCCTAAACACAGCCGCAGTATGACGTAAAACTACGCTAAATTGATGTATGTCATGCATTTTTGACTATTATAAATTATCTTAAATTTTTCAAGTATTTCAATCTTTCGGTTATGGTTCACTTTTTTTTCCTTGATTTGTTTTCCGTGCTGAGCACCAATGCTACCGACGCCAGGGAGGCAACTCCCTCACCTGGACCCTACATATCGACCCTTCAACTCATGAACCGGTTTGGCACATATAACTTTTCCGCGTTTCGGTTTAGTGAAACGGGACCCAAGGCTCATTCCTAATAGTGAAAGGTGATCACGCCGTCCACCTTTAGCCGCTGACTTGGTCCTGCTTGTTACAGGACCAAGTGTCACGCCGTCCGAAGCGGTACCCAACTAACATTTTCAGCTTTATAAGCCAACTTTTCCAGCATGGTGCAGTGAAGTAGTAGAAAAAAAAACTGCAGATACAGTTAAAAGCAGAAGCTAGCAAAATAGTTTTGGAGAGCGTTTACTCAACTTTGTCACAACCATTATTCAATTTGTCAGTCGCACTGAATAACAGCAGCCAATAAACACTAATGTCACTTCTATGCAAATATTAATCAACTTTCAACTGGTAGCTGCAAAACAAAGCTAATAAAGTGAATATATTACTCATTTGATGGCTTCTATACAACCAACCACTCTTGCTGAATAACATAAACATCAAAAGTGCTTTTTCAACGACTAAAAAATCTGTACTCAGCTAATAAACTGTGTTAGCGCTACTTCGGAAGCATTTTTACAGTCAGCTAGGTTTATTTTTAGACGTGTGCAGTTTTACAGCTTTTACTCTGCTCGTTTACAAAGCTGAAGAAACTAGTCGAGCAAAGTGATTCATGTGCACTATTATAAAGCCTCTACTCAACGATATTATTGTAGAAGGGCATGTATATTTGTTTACGTCAGTTCAAAGTGTTGGCGTAGCGGAGTTGGTAGTGTCAAGGTTTGCCAATACGGTCGTCTCGAGTTCGATTCCAGGTTCTCCGGTGCAGGGTAAATAATTTGGTGGTGTGCTTTATAACATACATACATTTATTTGTACAACATCACATTTAAGATAAGACATAATCAACAATAGTACGCCACAATACTCGGTTTGCGGCTGCCGCTCTCCATCCTCGGTCATGCCCAATGCTCGCTAGATCACGCTCTACCTGGTCCGCCCATCGTGCTCTCTGCGCTCCACGCCTTCTTGTGCCAACCGGATCAGTAGCGAACACCAACTTTGCAGGGTTGTTGTCCGGCATTCTTGCAACATGCCCTGCCCACCGCATCCTTCCGGCTTTGGCCACCTTCTGGATGCTGGGTTCGCCGTAGAGTGCAGCGAGCTCGTGGTTCATTCTTCGCCGCCACTCACCGTTCTCCTGCACACCGCCGAAGATCGTCCTTAGCACACGTCGCTCGAAAACTCCGAGTGCTTGCAGGTCCTCCTCGAACATAGTCCATGTCTCGTGTCCATAGAGGATCACCGGTCTTATTTGCGTTCTGTACATGGTACATTTGGTGCGGGGGTGAATCTTTTTTGACCGTAGTTTCTTCTGGAGCCCGTAGTAGGCACGACTTCCACTGATGATGCGCCTTCGTATTTCACGACTCACATTGTTGTCAGCCGTCATTAAGGATCCAAGGTAAACGAATTCCTCCACTACCTCGAAAGTATCCCCGTCTATCGTGACATTACTTCCTAGACGAATCCTGTCATGTTCGGTTCCGCCTACTATCATGTACTTTGTTTTTGACGCACTCACCACCAGTCCGACCTTTGCTGCTTCGTGTTTCAGGCGGGTCTATAGTTCTGCCACCGTTCCAAATGTTCTTGCGATAATATCCATGTCGTCCGCAAAGCATACAAATTGACCGGATTTCGTGAAAATCGTACCCCGGCTGTTGAGCCCGGCTCGTGCTGCCCGGTGTGCTTATAACTTATTTCGATTAATTTGATTCTCACAGCATAATAGACTCAATCAATTCTTCCAACAAAAAAAAAAAGCGTAAGCAATATTTAAAGCGGCTTCAACAGAAAGCTGTGTAGTAGCCAAACCGGAAAAAGGTTGAATAAGCGCCTTTCAAGTTCGCACACAACTAAACAGCAAGATAACAGCTGTTTAGAAGCGTGAATGGAAATGCAATAAGAGCTTGATCCAACTGTCCCAACAGCCATAAGTAGCTGACTAAGTTCACCAGATTTGCTTGTAAAGAGGTTGAGTAAAGGTTTCCTCATATCGTATAACATTTTAATACAGCTTGAGGCTGTATTAATGAAATGAGTAAAGCGTTTACATTGCGAAAATTGTTAGTTGGGTAATGAGCAAAAGCACGACAGCAGCACTGTTTTATATCTTTTCAGATTCAAGCAGAACGATGTGCAACCGCACCTGATAGGATTTCCCGCAGTTATTTATGGATGAGCGGGGTAGAGGTACCAGATATGTTTTACAATCAGTTGTTGGTAATTCACCAACATAATAGTCTAAGAGATGAACTAGTATATAGCTAAACATCTATCAAATAAAGATTAAAAAAAAACAACAGAATCGAATATATGCCTTTTTTAAGCAAAATTTTTCTAAAATTTGAAAGTTTTGGCTTTATGGTAACCGGTTAAAAAATTAACGGAATTTAACTTTTGCTTTTACTTATAATTGTAGTTTGCTTATAATTTATTTTCCGGAATAAAGTGATAAGTCCATGTATTTTTCGGGTCGTCGTTTAAGGCGGGGGGAGAGGAGGGGGTGTTTTGCATGTATAACCTTCCCAAGTTCCTTATTTCCTCATTGTGAAAGGTGGTCACGCCATGATCCACCTTAATCCGCTGACTTGCTCCTGCTTGTTGCAGGACCAAGTCCCACGCCGTCCGAAGCGGTAATGAGCAGAGGCATGACAGCAGCGCTGTTTTATATATTTTCAGGCTCAAGCAGAACGATGTACAACCAAATGGTATTCAATTATGACGACTGGGTTAGAGAAAATCGTTTATTTCATGAAAACAGAGATTATCATTTGTACATTTTTCAAATGTTTTTTTTGTGGAAAATTGAAAAAAAAATAATATTTCAGCAGATTTGTAATGCAATATCCTATCGATTGGCGTATTTGGATTTTATATTCATCTATAAATGACAAAGTACGCTTGTATCAAAACCTAACACTATTTCACCTTTTTTGGTTTGCACCCCAGTATAGTCGACAAAGACGTAGTTCTACGTCACAATATAGAACTTTTTAACAGTGCAATATGGAAAAAGGACAGAAGACTACGAACAAAATGTTTGGCTGTGTGACCCAGTCAGTTTCTTACCAAATGAGTTCAAATCTTGGGAGGCTAATCAAGACCTGATTTGAAACCGCTTGAGCACTGTGGAGCAAAAATGTCAAATTTTGCATCAGTCTAATGATCATAACCAAGTGTACTCTTGTTGCGTTACATTAACATATTTTAAGATATTTATGGTTTGGCCCAATGTAACCCTCCATAAGGCTTTGCATTGATTTATTTTATAAATTTAATCTTAGTAAAATTAGATATGGCCCAATTTCAATCAACCATCGATGTAGTGGTTAACATCCATACCTCTCACGCCAAAGTCACGAGTTCAAATCTCACCCCCGGACAAGTCACGAATGACCCAAGAGTGTTAAAGTGACTATAATAAAAAAAAAAAAAAGTATCTGAGTCTCATGAACCGTAGAACTTATCAGAAGGACATTGAACTCCCCTGAAGCTCACAAAACGTCCCTGTAGTTGGCAGAATTTTCCTGAAGTTTATAGAGCTTCTCTGAAGATCGAAGCAAATCTTTAAAGTTTGAAGAATTTTCCTGAACTGAGATCAATGAACTTCTTTGATTCTTTTGAGGAACGTCTTTAACTTTCCTAAAATTCACTACAGTTCCTTTAGTTCACAGAATTTCCTAGAAAGTCGCTGAGCCTTCCTGAAAGTTTCCTTAGACAAAATATGGGAACTGCAATGAAGCTCTAGCAATTCTGTAGTAATTAAAGGTGAAGGCTACCTAAACTCACTGGGCAAGAGCAGCTAACATCATGTGAGTTTCATTCCTGTTTTATCGGCATTATCTGTTAACCGATTTTCAAACAACTTTGTCATGGGTTCCAAAATTCCAAACTAATTTTCTATCCCTCAGGGTTGTAAATAACACCTTCGTCACCAGCTGACACAAATATTTCAGATACCTACTAATTCCTTTATTGAACTACTACTAAAGTGGCGTGATCTTTTTTTTTTTTACAGAATCGTTTGTTCGAAGCACAACAAACGAACTCTCTATTTTCTTCGAGAGATTAAAAAAAAACACTCGAAACAGGCAGAAAATCAATGCTTACTATGATTACGAGGCTGCCTTGGACTGTCCTGCTCGTTTATTTCTCTTTTACTCTTATGAGGGAAGAGAAATTAAACAAGATGTTCTTCTAGCAACACATATTAATTGATTTTGTGCAAAGTTGAGGTAATCAATACGCATCTTCCTTGAGAGTCAAAGAGAACTCTTTAATGCCATTTAGATTAATTCAATCATCATTTGAACATTGTTTAACTGCATTTGTTCAATTCGTAATAGTTTTGTTTCGTCAATAGTCCAATATACGCCTTCGTTGTAAACTTCAAAACAACTTTTCTCAAAAAACCCAAGATGAAATATTTTCAAACCATCACAGAGTTGATTGTTAGGATCAATACCAACATCCTGTGAAGAAAAAACTGAAGCACATGTTTAAAATTGTTTTCCTTGCTAAAATGTGAATGTTGTAAGGTAAGGAACGAAAAATTTAGATTTTTTGGCCCAATGTCACCCCCACTTACGGTCATCAAAACACTTACATCAAATCTGCTTCGTGGGATAACCCTGTAATCATTTTCTTTGAAGTTCAAAGCAGTGCGCTCTGTCCGCGTGGCCACCGCAGTGTTGTGAGAAGTTGACAATAGTGTTTAATGCTGAAAAAAAAAATGATCTATGTTTTGTCTGTTTGTCTGTGTCATTCGATTTATCAACAATATACGCCTTGTATCGTAAAACTAAAATTTTCTTGCGATACAATTTTCATGCACAAATTCCAATCAATCCTCGAAAAATTTTCCCACCAGAGCCGCGATGGTCCGGTACGACTGTACCGAGTGTAAGCACACAGCACGGTGCCGGAATGCCGGTTCCGGCGTCGTGATTTGCAATTTATTTTCCTTCAATATTGAATTTGTTTGAATTTCTGCTGAATTGATTTTTATCCTCATACCTGCGCAGCTAACCTGAACGAGCAAAAGAAGTGAACCGAAATCTGCAGAGTTATCCTTCAAGAAAACTGCCGTTGTTCCCATTCAAAACCGCACACTTGAAATCCGGATGAAAGAGAGCCCAGAGAAATTTCCGAGGAACAAAAACGCTGAACACGGGAATCAATCAATATTCAAATTTTCATAGCGTTTTAGCGCTGATAAACGCCTTCAATTCGTAATCGACTCGTTGCTATTGACATAAATTTCCACCTTTGCCGATCTCCTTGCCGGGGTGGCGGAAAGAAAATGTAAAAACTTGCGATTTCTAACATTCATAATAAATGAAGTAAAGTGTTTCAATTTTGATTTTCTTCGAGACTGCTTTCGCGGTGCTTGCTTTGTCTTCGACACGAGTTTTGTTGGTGTTGGTGTTCTAAGGTAAAAGCAGAAAAAGTTATACTTTCTTCGGATGGGTGGCTTTTCGCAACCTCAATGTGAATTTCAAGAGGGTGGGGTTGAGAAAAGTCAAAAGTATCAAAGCATTCCTTTTCACTTGTTCGAGGTGGGAGTCAGGATAAATCGTTCTATACTTTATCTTTAGCTCGATTTTCCGGGGGACGTAACGTCGTCGGAGAAGAGAAGTGAGATTTTTTTCTTCTTCTTTTTCAGAGACGCCAGAGGGTGGCGCGGAGTCCTTTGAGCAAGTGGTTGGAGGATGAAAATGCATTCCCGTGAAGCTAAAATAGCTTTCAGCCGCAGAAGCGAAAGCTTTCCAAACCTCGAATGAGGAATGATTTATATCAAGATGAAGCGAGATTGCTTTCGCTGGGGCAGGCTGAGGTCCTCCTCGTCTTCTCCGTTGCGTCCTACAATGATGATGTGGCGGTGATGGAATGGCTGCCTGGCTGATATCTGATTGCTGCTTGTTTTGGTATGTATTGTTGGTGCTGTTGAAATCATGAATATTATAGTTGGGTTGAAATGTCAGAACGAAGCTTATAGTCTGCTGAGTTGCAGATCAACAGTTTTGGGGTTGGAAATGATGTGATGAATAGAGCTGAAGACTGGTAAATCGTATCGAGATGCGATCTAGAACCGTTTTTATTGTGGTGAGAAGTATGAAATTTTTTCACTTTATCTGAAGAATCTTAACTCCTTCACTGAAAATCTTCGCTGGTTTTTTCTGAGTCATATAGAAGTTTCCTTAATATCCTCGTCAGAAGTTCTGCGTCTGAATAATCTTAGAATTCTTTCTATAACTACTCTTACTCTAATTTGTTAGGAATTTTCCGCTGCATTCCCTAATTAATCTCCCCATTGTATGTCTTTGTTTTTCCTTGATTTGTCTTCCGTGCTGAGCACCAATGGTACCGACGCCAGGGAGGCAGCTCCCACACCTGGACCCTACCTATCGACCCATCAACTCATGAACCGGGGACCAACGGCATAACTTCCCTTCCGATGGAAGGCGTGATAAGAGATGTTATGCCTCAGAACATCCCGGCGGCGCCGACTGGGATTGAACCCAGGCCTGCTGGGGTGAGAGGTAATCACGCTTTCCACTACACCACCGACGCCACTAGACCCATTGTATGTAGTTATGTTTTCTTTGGTATTAATTTTTTGGAGCTCTTTTCGAAATTTTCTTGGTAGTCTGTCCCTTAAAATTGCCATGCAATTGTCTTCAGAGTTCTTACGAAATATTGCTCAGAATTTCGTTAGAAATTCTCCTGGAAATATTTTTTTTCATACTTACATAGAAATTCTCCACTGAAGTCCTTAAGAATACATTCCAAAATTCCCTATGAGTTGTGTTCAGAATGTTCATGGAATTACGCTCATTGATTTTAATGTCTATGAAATTAATGTCGTAGAAAAAATACCCCTGGTCGAATGCAGGTCAATAACAATACTCGCTTTGTTGTGATGTTTTAGGAAACTGTAGTGTTTTTTTAGTGTCAGTGTTGGGTTAGTAGGATTAGTAGGATTGTTGGTAAAATTATTGTAACGGAAAAAATGTATAAATTTGTGTTAGTAGGATTAGTTTGAAATCGATATTTTTATAACCATAATTGGGCGAGACAGGATCGAAAGGGTGTTGTGATCAACTGTGGTAGGAAAACTGAATAGGAGAAGAAGAGTACAACAATGAACCAAAGTGCCTCAAAGTGCAGTGAACGACATTTTTTTATTCCTGGTGTTCGTTCAGGTAACTGAGTTTGACCAAATTCTGATTTTCGCTTGGTTTTAAACAACATTTCTCTTTCAGGACCTTTTTTATGTTCCACGTACAGATCCCCACGATCGGCACGTTTCGACCAAGTCAGTCACGACTGTCTTGGTCTAAAAGTCAAGGACCTTCCACTCTCCTGCTTGATAATCGCCAGACAGGCGAGTATGCTCGGACGCGGACCTAATTGAAAAGGAAGAAGACCCTTCTCGGTTCGACTAAGGTGGTCTTGTCACGGTCAGCCGGTATTTGCCAACTAAGGCAGACGCCTTTGACCCAGAAAAGCCTACTTCGGTAGCTGCACAGGGATCGCTACATTCCCTGATTGCGAACAGCCATCGCAACGCTCAAACACCAAACTCCGATCCGCCATTGTCGTGACTACAGCTCCAGTCACCAGGTGCCATCTTCCAACCCAGTTGAAACCACCGATCCGCTATTGTCGCCGGAGTGATCAAGCCACGGACCGTCATCGCGGTCAAACAACATCGGCCTCAACACAATCACCACCCGCGAGCGCTCGCCATCGTCCAGCAAACACCACCGGTACGTACCAAAGAAGCAGAAACCCATAGAACACACCCCACAATAGCCCAATAAAATCATCCGCACTATAATACAATTTAGATTTTTTCCACCCACACTTTAGCTTTCAATTAATTCCACCATCACTAGAGAAATCCCACAGTTTCTGTACAAGTTGCTCCGCATAGCCCTTCCGAATTACCCAGTAACATGCCGGCCTTGTTACACAGTTCAGGCGTCTGATGCTACTGAGCTAATTACCCGTGAGTCTTGTTTGAGCCACTACCCTAGCAGCACGCTAGTCACAAATCAATTGTAGAAACTTATATACGACTTATTTCAGTCATAAACAAGTTGCTGTAGCTTATTGTGATGAAAGTGTGCTACTCGGGTAGGGTGAGTCTCATCTAGTCTCAGTTGGAAGCTGATAAATCCTCTGTACTGCCACGAGAAATCACTGTGATGTTGGATTATAGGGTTGGGAATGCAGCACACAGTACGCTTAATTAAAGTGATGTATGCAAGTTAAGAAAGTAAGCGACCAACGTATCTTGAATGTGATAGGGCCTGAGATTAAACTGATGATGATCTGCTCAGTTGGCAAAAACGGTCACTCTAAGGCCACCGAGCCCCTCATATCACATATCACACCACTTATGATCGAGTTGTTGTTGTTGTTACCATTCAAACCCGGCACCGACGACGACGACTTCAAGTTTCACAAAACACACGATGAGCAAGCAATGTGACTATTAGAGTGGTTCAAAATATCGATTTTGTTCCACCAGGCTCAGGTCCTGATCATTCTCCCAAAATTTGAGTTTATTTGGATACGGACTCATTGTGCACTGGCCGTTTGAAGTTTATATGGAAATTACTATAGGATTAGTGAACTTTATTGTCTCAACGTCCTAGCACTTTGCCATAATAATTTACGGAAATTTTTCCTATCTAATGTTATGTGAAATTTCATAAGCTACAACTTTGCTTCGGATCGCTTTTTGATTAGACTTCAAGGTAATTAGTTATTTAGTGAATTCGAAGTCGATAATTTTCTAATATGATTTATCGACTGCCTTCCAGTGCAACACTGCATCTTGCACTTATGACATCGTAGTCCGGATTTTTTGTTTATTATCTAAATTGAGTGATGAGCGTTTTAGAATTATTGTTTAACCTTTTTCGTCGATTTTTCCTTTTAATTCTACTACTTTTGTATCACTTTTACTTTCACTAATTGACTTTTACTATCATTTTGAACTATAACAGATACGTATTTCTTAACTACTTGCAAAATTCTTCAGTGTCTAGTCATAGACTAGGATTGTTTGCCCTATTCTTCATGCCAAGTTTAGCATTGTTGCCTGCTGAGCAGTATGTGGAGCATGTCAGAAGAATATCACCTTCCTAAATAATTAATTATCCTGACGTTTAATTCAAATGCGATTTTCAGCAAAGCTGCAGCTGAGAAAATTTCCCATTAGCACAGGTAACTTTTTTTTTCTGCAAATCATAACAGCAAAGGGCTAGAACCATGAGAACAAAAAGTTCACTTTTCCCATAGCAAGTCCCAAATAAACTTCAAAGGGCCAGAGAATTACCAGGTTGAGCTTGATGGAGCAAAATCGATATTTTGAACCACTTCATTGACTATTTTACTGATGCAAAATTTGAAATTTTCGCTCCACAGTGCTCAAACGGTTTCAAATCAGGTCCAAATTAGCCTCGCAAAATTTAAACTCATTTGGTAAGAAACTGACTTGGCACAAACTATTCGAAGTTTATATGGAAATTACTATGGGAAAACCAAACTTTTTGTTCATTGTCTTCTACCCATTTTTAATATTGCTTTTTCGAAAATTCGAATAATTATTCTTACGGGAAATTTTTTAAGCCACAACTTTGCGGAATATCGTTTTTCAGCCAAATGTCAAATTAAATGGTTATTAATTGTTTAAGAGATTGATAATCTTATGGCACGATCAAGCAGCTGTTCTGTGGGCAACACTGTATTCTGCAGTGTGACATAGTAGCCATGATATTTGTGATCTATTCTTCGCACCAGAAACACCAATGTTGCCTGCTGAACAGTTGAATGAGCATAATCATAAGACATCAGTGACTTGTATCATTAATAACTTTAGTTCCTTACATTTGATTGAAAAGTGGTTTTCAACAAAGGTGTAGCTGAGAAAATTTGCTACAATCACTGCTATCATTTTTAAAACCATACTGATGTGGTGAATTGTTAGATACATATGAACAAAAACACAAGTTTTCCCATAGTAATTCGCATATAAACTTGAAATTGTTTGTGCCAAGTCAGTTTTTTACTAAAGTAGTTCAAATTTTGGGTGGCTAATCAGGACTCAATTTGGAACAGTTTAAGCACTGTGGAGCGAAAATTTCAAATTTTGCATCAGTCTATTGACTATAAAACTAAGTAAGCAAACATGGCTGTCCAACACCACCGAGCCCCTCATATCACAACACACAACTTATGATCGAGGTTGATGCTGTAACCATTCAACCCCGACGACGGCAACCACCTCATAAAAAACGACGATCAATCAATGTGAGCATAGAGTAGAGAGCATGAGCTATGATGACCGACTCCGGTGAACCAGTACTTTCAACATGGGGTAGGTCACTCTGCACACCAATATTGGGTCATCTTTTTTGTCAGTGTGCCGCAAGTGTGCCGCAGGTGCGCCAATTGTGCCGGTCATAGAGCAAGCTGCGATTGTTTGTAAAATATCCATCCCGGCAACCCGGTATTTCTAACAAACTTTAATGTTTTGGGTTGAAGTCGCAAGGATAAATCAGATTGAGGATGCCCCTCATCATGACGGGTATCCAAAATTTAGGTGTTTTGTGTTCATAGGATAGTGAAAGTCCTGTGTTATAGGGTTCTTATAATGCCCTGAAAGGCAGGCCGTGATATTTTCGATTTTTGAACATAATCTGATCGTCGCTGAAGTTCCTGCATTTTTTTTGCAGTTCTTTAAACTGCATTGAATATCACGGAACTTCCTAAAAATGATCTCACATTTTCCTGATGCTCATGTAAAATCTCTTATTCTTCTGAAATTTAAATAAAGGTCTTGTTACTTTGTTTCGGAAATTCCCTGAGCTTCTTGGAACTTCTTACACATTCTTCAATTTCTATGAAATTAGTTTATTTATTTATTTATTTATATATTTATTCCATCCCTGAAGTACTCTCAATTCTATTGAAGTTCTTGGTACTACCCTGAACTTAATAAAACTGTAAACAAAATTCTCGAAGTTTTTCTGAATTTTAATGAATTGACCGGAATTTATCGGAGCTTACGCATATAAATCTTCGAACTTCCCTGAAAGTCTGGAATTTCTTGAATTTCTCGAAGCTATGAAGTTATTGGAAGTGCCGTTGACATCTCTGAAATTATCTAAAGCTCTCTAGTTTAACTTCTTTGAGGTACTTGGAAGTTCTTTAAATGTCAATATTCCTCGAGTTATCTCCACTTCTCTGAAATTATTTTGACTTCCCTAAAGTTCTGTGGATATCCCTGAATTTCTCAAATTTTCTTAAAAGCTCCTGCAGTTTCCTGAAGCTTTTAGAACCACTTTAAAAATCCTGAAGTTTTTCTGAAGTTCACAAAAAATTTCAAAAAAATTTGTGGTTCTTTCCTTTTGTTCCCGCAGTTTGCCTATGAAACGTCATGAAATTCTCAGTACTTCTTTTCATTCCTCAGACTCTCCTGAAGATCTCTATTGTTTCCTGAAGTTTACGGAACTCCCTTTATGTTTTCCTGATGATGTTCCTGAAATTGTTCAGACATGAATGGAACTGCCCAGAAGATCTTTAAATTTCCCTTTAAACATGGATCTTCTGTGTTGCTTTCTTAATATTTTTTAGATCATTCCCTGAAGTTTTTTTTTTTACTATTCTTAAATTTTCGGAACTTCTTAATGGTTTCCTCTATTTTACTGAAATAAATGGATTTGCGATAAAGTTCTCGAAGCAAACCTAAAGTAAAGGAACGTTCCTTAAGTACTCACAGTTTTCCTGGTATTTATGGAACTGCCCTAACATTTTCAGAACTTACCCGAAGTTCACGTAACTTACTCATGGGTCGTTAAGCTTAAATTTTCCTGAATTTAATGGAACTGTCCTTAAGCTCTTGATCTTTGCTGAAGTAAATTTTCCTGATATCTATTAAATTGCCCTGGAGCTGTCGAAACTTACTCTTAAAGATCTTTTAACTTTTAAATTTTTCTGATGTTAATAGATCTACCGTATTAAATTCAACCAACCGAGCTTGATTAATTCACAAACTAAAATATGTAATCTAGTAATCCAGGTGGGCATCCAAAAATGCCTTTATTCATGTTGGTGCACAACCTTTATAAGATGAGCATACAAAGATCGATATTTTGATCATTTTTACGAATTGACCACTTATATGCATGTTCCGGATCTTCCAGAGGACAGTTTCGTGACCACCAGTGTGCGCATTCTGGTTCCAGATTCAAATTTATTCATGTAGCATCACAAAAAGTGATTTAAAAAAAAATCGCTGGGCTATTCGGATCTTCCGGAGGACCGTTTTTTGAGTACCTGGGTCAGTAGTTGGATCTTAACCTTCAATCTTCAGTCTGCATGGTTAGGTATATCAATATTGTCGAAAAAAAAAAACAATCACGAAACTCTGTGGTCAATTTCAGTTCGAAGTTCGACGGTAAGTTAAGCAACTATCGGTGCGAAAGCCGAAAACGTAAATTAACAATCGTGATAGCAACGACCGGTGCGTAAACAAGTTGCTAAAATAGCAATGGCTAAAGTTGTCAAACTAGCAGCCCGAATAGCAACGCATTGGTGCGGGTGCTCTAAGTGAACTAATGGTCTGAGTTCCTCTGGTATATCCAATTAGAGTATGTTTCTGAATATACAATCAAACAGCACGTAATGTTGTGAACAACTTCAATGACAGTTGTCCAACAGTGGTCCCATTTTATTTACAACAATCCATTGCCTACGAGATTGAGCCGAAGGTGTGCCAAATCTAATTTCGGCACAATGTGCTGAATGACTTACCCCTTGACTTTCAAGATAATTATCGGCGTAGGCAAAGTTCAGTTAGCCTGTCTCATAGCGGATGTATGAGAAAATGGAAGAGTTGCCAGTTTTCTTGAATTTGTTGTCTTCGCTATAACTCAAAACGGAGAATTGGATTATAGGTAATCATGGATTGGAATTAGATCGATGAGTTGAGTCGTTTTCAAGAAATCATTAAAAACGAGCCGTTTAAATTGCAACTGAGCGGCGCAAACGACGTAACAAACGACGTAGAAAACCGTTTAAAAAGTAAGAGGTTGTATCCAATACACGACCGAAGATTTGACGTAGGTTTAGGTAATCGGTATGAATATTCGGCGACTGTGTTAGGGAAACCACTTTTACCATCACGGAAAAGCCTGGTTTTCTGAATGGAATTTTTGGTTTATTCAATAGATAATAAAAATGCGAAAATTGATTGGATGAATTTCTGTCTAAAATTTTCCATTTGCGAGATATTTGTGATCAATCATATAGATTCGAGATTTGTCTTTGCTTATTTCTAACATCTTCAAAGTGTTTCTGGTTAATTAACAAGGTCATGTGTTATTCAATTATTGCGAAAATTGTCACGTACCACTTAAATACTGTTACGCATTTGACCAAAAACGTTTAATTGCTGGGTAAATTTTCAAAAAGCTTTTTTAGGTGATATAGCTGACAGCAAGGCGAGCGAACTTTCAATGAAAATTAACTCTTAAACAAAAATAATTTATGGTGCTCCTGAAAAGGACCGATTTGTCGTGAAGGTTAAGAAATGTTGAGCTATTAGGGTGTTAAATACGGATGAGGTTGGCGAGCTGTATGTTGTATGGAACGAGGGTGTCGCGCTTGGCATAGATGGCCTACAGCTACTCCCGAAGAGCTACTGAATCCGATCAGTAGCGGTGCGGCTTCTTCCTCCTTCTTCGATGAATCGAGGGCTCTTGAGGGCTGCTTGCTTGTAACTTTTCGTTGTGTACTGGAGAAAAATATACAACGCCACGCGCTGAAACCACTGCTGCTGCTTCTGCTAATGACGACCGACCGGACACCACAACACACGGTGATTGAAAAAGCTGTAAGGATCAGGAATTTTGTATAAATTTGTATATAATTATTTGAATTAAATTCCTTAGGGTAGGCAGTAGGAATACACAAGCATATTTTTGCTGAAATCTCTCCTAAGACGGGTCCATTTAATTTATGGATAAGGTAGGATAGGGACAACGGCACTTCTATCGGCCAAGTTATCTTTCGTGTCTTTGGATTCACGAAAGTACACGATGGGTTTCGGGAAAAGATGGACTTCCGGTCCGTCCGAGCCTTATATTTCCTTAATCTGAGAATTCACAGGCTCGATCATTTCGTCCGCAACTTTCCACCAATTTAGAAGTGTCCGTTCGTGTCCGTTAGTATAGCGAAAAGTATGCTAATATAAAGTGATGTCAATTGTTCAATTTAATTACAGTTTTGCTGTTCGTTCTAGAGTTTAGTTAGAAACTAAAGTGTGTGTGAATTAGTTGTGTGCGGTAGGAGAGAGTTGCTAAATGAAAAGGTAATTTGGTGTGCTCGAAATGTGCTGTTTTTGTGTTCAACTTTCTGTTGTACCTTCATGCCGCAGCAACCGATTGCGCACCCAAGCGCGATACTTCTCCCCGTCGGACGGAATTTCCCGGCAATTACCAACCGGCCGGAAGTGGACAGATCCGCAATCACATCGGTCCGAGGAGGCTCGAGGGACCTCCACGTGGACAGGATCCACACGCCGGCTCGTCATCAAAACCGGCACGGCATAATAGCCGCCATCGTATCGGCGTGTGAAACGCCGAACCGCCATTTGCCACCGTCATCAAAGGGGTGACGCTTTCTACGCGGTCATCGAACGCGACACCGAGTGCGTCGAACCCGCCGATCGGTCATCGACTGTGACCGTTGGCAGAAACCCACGTAAGATACTACAAGCCATCATCTGATGAGTCAACCAAGCCTTTATCTTTTTTGTGGAGTGTGGCGTCCTGTGAGGGCGCCACTGAGGAGTTATTTGCCAGTCCTAAGGCTGATGTAATTTGAGTCGAGTTTCGTGACGACTTGCCGAAACTCGTGACTCGTCGATTCCGCTAAAAGCATGCGCGTGTAATTCGACGCTACAAATAATTGTCACCAGGAGCACATGCCTTGGTAGAGCTGAGCTACCGATTTGTGACGACACCCAACAACACATAACACCGAGCACATGAGCCCATGAGAGACAAAAACTAGAATGAGAGTATGCTTGGGAAAGAGAAAAACCGCACACAGTAGGAGAGGGAATAGGAACAAACACACAGAAACAGAAATAAAACGAAATTTGAACAAATGTAAATAATCAGTAAGAGTCACTCAATATATCGTCGTTCATGTTATAAATAAATGTTGTTTTTCCCGTTCCAAATCTCTCTAGCTTTAATTATTTGAATGTGTTTGACATTACTCCGCGTTCGTGTTAGTTTTCGTTGCCCGTCCTCTTGTTGAGTTTGAATGGTGGGTACATTCCACTACCAGATTAGGGAGACGTCTAGTGGCAGGTGACGGGACTGGCCGCTGATGAGAAGTTCTCTCTCGTAGAGTTTTAGGGTATGCGTGAGCTCTACCGTTTCTCTGAGTGACTTTCTTGAGTGTGAATTCATGGGGATAATAGGGAATTCCTGTTTGGTCGTTTCGTTGGAAGCTGTCTGGAACGATCCGTAAATCCTTTCTAGGAATTAATGGACTCGCCTTTAGGAGAGTTTCATCCGGGCAAATTAACCTTTGTCGTGTGGCCTCCCTTGTGGAGTGGCGCTTAAGCCACGCGTATTTAAGCTGGATCGTCCGGGCTAGCTACAAAGCACCGCTCGGTGAGACAGGATGCCCAACAAACATTGAATGTTGAATTAGAGCTTATTCAGGCAAACGTAAGCTTCTTCAGCTAAAAAATAGCTTATTCAGCTGTTGATCAACTCAAATTGTTTGTTGGGTGGAATTCGATTTTGAAATCTGTGCTCGGAAAAGCTTTTTTGCAGCCCATGGGTGATAATTTTGATCACCATTGCAACAGTTGGACATTTGTGTAATTTTCAATAGCGACCTATTGAAAATTGATAAAGTGTTAGTTTTAGCAGATTGGTAGAAAAATTTCCAATCGATTGGCTTGTTTATAATTCAAGTCCATCCACTATTGACAGAGTTATAAGTGGTCAAAACCTGACCACTTTTTGTAGCGCGGGCGATTTTGGTTTGTTGAAATTGCAACCATAATATGTTGCCGAAATACGTAATCCTATGTCAAAAAGGTTTGAGTATATCGTAGGAATTTTCATGGATTTTCCAAACGGTGAAGAATGGTCTTAGTGAGGAAGATATGGATGCTCACTCTCACCATGCTCGTCCTTACTTTGCAGTTATGATGGTCATAAAAGATTCCTAATTTTCAACATGAACTTCTCAAAATAAATCTCTACTACATTATTGCACGAGCCACTGACGTCGACACAACATTGTCCGCGTCTCGATAGCACACCTAATTTATTAAAAAAAAGAGAAATGGCACAAATTCGACGTCAAGCCGCACAGTTGAGAACAATCATTAATACGAGTGCCCCCACCGTCCGATATATGAAAAGGAGAAACAGAAAAGACAAGAGCAAAATGGTATAACCCAGGGCTTCCCAACCGGTGGTCCGCGGCCGGCAGGGTCTTGGTTTGTTTGGTCTAAAAAAATATGCCAAAAAAACACACTATCATGGCTAAAATCAAATCATTTTTTGAATCGGGTGGCTTACAGTGGGAGAAAGCAAGTGGAGTTAATACCGATGGCGCTCTAGCAACGGTTGGTAACAAATCAAGATTTCAGAAAGAGATTATAGAGCTTGCTCCCTTCGCCACAGGTGTTCGATATGTCCTTGTCATTAAGAACAAGACTGCCGGAACTAATGTTAAAAGAACTTGATTCTGTCATCAAAACTGTTAACTAAGGTCAAATCTGGAGCTCTGAACACTCGTTTATTCAAAGAACTCTACAAGCAAACTAATTCAGATCACGTGGTTCTTCTTTTCTACACTGTTGCACGGTGGTTGTTCAAAGGCAATGTTCTCAACCGTGCTTTTGAATTGAAGGAGGAAATCAAAATGTTCTTGGAAGTCCAAGGGAAAAATGATTTCATTGCTAATTTTAGTGTGGAAGGTTGGCATAAGCGTATCGCTTGTTAAATAATTTTTGTGCCTCAAAATTTGATGGACTTGAAACTACGGGTCCAGTAAACCTTTTTTATATACTTTATTAATGAGATTTTTAGCCGATGGCTAGTTCATCTCAGAGGACTAGCAAACCCATCTAGTTCACTTCCAAGACGATCTTCAAGCATTCAAGCAAAACTCCGAAAGGTTATTATGGAAAATGTTGCAATGCTCCATAGATTCTGAAGTATGTCTGACAAAAAAGCGATCGAGCTAAATTCGGATCTTTAATCAGAAATTATTACTCATTTTCACTCACTGGATTACCAATGTGAGCCGTGTTTCCCTGAGCTGATACAAGAAGATGCTGATGTAGTCCGCAATCCGTTTTCTTCCTCAATGGATGTGGAAGTCTTGATGAAACACAGGATAAATATTTGGACATGAGAAATGAATCCTCATCTCGTGATTTGTCGTATCCCAAAGTCTTCTAGCAGACATTGAAGATCCTTGTCTCAGTTGCATTTTACGTACGTACGAGAGCCGTTTTGCAACTCTTCTCCACATTAAAACCATGACAAGCAAAGGATTGAACGTTAATATGAGCTTGGCCTGATCACAAACGCAGCATCGTAACTAGATTCGATATCTACAATAATCGCACTGAACGAGTTGTTGGCTGTTGTTAACACCGTATTTTGAATTAAAACGAATAACTAACAGATCAAATGAATGGTTTTTATTCATCTCAGCGTAATTTATACACAGTACACAGCAAAAAAATAATTTTGATATCACATCAAAGTGGATGCACTACAATCATGTCAAAAATTTCATGTAATTTTTATGACCACATAAATAAACAAATGCAGTAAAAGCAGCGTAATGTCAGTTCATGCATTGTATTAATGATAATTTTGTCCTTTTTAGCAAGTAATATTACACCATATTTTCGACATGATTGTAGTGCATCCACTTTGACGTGATATCAAAATTATTTTTTTGCTGTGTACTTTCCAGGGGGTCGCGGCACACCCAATCGTTCACAAAGACGGTCGCGGAGCTGAAAAGGTTGGGAACCACTGGTATAACCGAACCTGCCTTCTTCCGACATCCTCACTTTGGAGAGTTTCTTCGTCGTCGTCGTCATTAGCCTATTCATCCACGTGATTAATCGGTTCCAAAGCGGGCAATAGATGTATTATAGAGTGGAGACGAATGGGGATTAGCCAATTGGACGAGTGATATGTGTGTAAAGGTATATAAAAAAAAATCGTTGTTGGTACCTTCCACGAGTAGATATGGATTGGATTGTGCTTGTTGTGCACTTGCTACCACGGCGACGACGACGACGACGACGACGGACGAAACGACGCGCCGAGCCGATTTGATGTGCCCCGTAACTTTTGGCCACTACCATTTCAACCAACCAACAGAAACAGCACACTCATTCGCTCGATTAGACTCTACGAAACGTAACCATATAGTTTTCATATATGAATTTTAATTGTTTCATTGTATTCCAATTCAATTGTTTTTAATGCCATATTAGACGAACAGTTATTTACCATTTTGTCCATAAATATTATTATTTTGATTTTTCATTTATGCTAAGAAAAAAATATGAATAAATTAAAGGCCCGAGCTGTTATTTACGCGACAGTTGTGTGGTTTAGATTTGACGAATGTGGGAGAAGGGATGGGACAGGAAGGGGGTGATCGTGTTTATGGAATTGCGCGCTTTTTGTGTCGATTCCGGTAATGATGTGCTTGTGCGTTTCTATGTGTATTAAGTTAAATTATTTTAATAGCGGAGGAATCATACTCGGGGCACCGCGGAATGTTTCGATTCCGAATCGGTGTCGATGTCGAAGGTTGCGTTTCGATTGGGAATGTGTCATTATTATTGTATGATTTTTATTGTGGAGTATGAGCTGGATAAATTTCCACCATTTATGACCACAGTCTGTCGAGTGTAAGATAATTGGTTTGGGAGCCCTTCACGAGACACTGCTATTAACATAGTTTGATTTTGAGATGATGCAATCAAATCGTGCCGGTTCTTCTGGCAACCGATTGAGACGAACTCCTTTTAACCACCAGTCACAATATGAAATTTAAGTGCAAGTGAATTCCAAGATATATGTAGTACGGAGCTTTTTTAATGGAAGTCTATCTAGAGGCGTTTCAGCAGCACAAGAACAGATGCCTTTAAGGGCAAAAAAATCGTTCGCTTGTTGATTCGGATATTCTTCCTACAAAGATAGGACTGGTAAGATTTGAGGGTTGGCTTGAGCCTAAAGGATTTTGCGAGTTTGTCTGGGGAGCTTAGGAGCATACTGCTCTTTAATTACATATCCAAAGTGCACTTATGAATTGCAGATAAAGGGCTGTTCATAAACTACGTAGACAGTTTAGAGGGGGTTGCTGGTTATTCCAAATTAATCCAGGATTGCAGTGTATGAGTGATGTTACCCCGGAACATATCCTACAAAATGGCTATCTATGACATTGAGAAGGCGTGTAGAGGCTATAAATCGATGGTCATTGCCAATATGGCATATTAACTTCTGGGGTTGTAGGACAAAAGGTCGAAGGACAAAAGGTCGAAGGACAAAAGGTCGAAGGACAAAAGGTCGAAAGACAAAAGGTCGAAGGACAAAAGGTCGAAGAACAAAAGATCGAAGGACAAAAGATCGAAGGACAAAAGGTCGAAGGACAAAAGGTCGAAGGACAAAAGGTCGAAGGACAAAAGGTCGAAGGACAAAAGGTCGAAGGACAAAAGGTTGAAGGACAAATGGTCGATGAACAAAAGCTTGACCTAACCTATATCTGAGACAGCTGTAAAAAATAATACCCAGAAATTTTTAAATCTGTTCAAGTGTGTCATAAGATTTTTATTGAAAAAATATCTTAGGCTGTATTCCATTTGCTGAAGTTTCACTTAAAGTTGACAGATGGAACATTTTCAAATAAACCTGTTATTGTACCAGACTTATTTTTGGCAGACCAGGAATCAACTTTGACAAACACCTCCTCGAAAATCGGAAGATCAACATCAGAGGAATTTTTGAACATTATAATTTAATTTCGAAGTGTCAAATTTAAGTGAAAATTCACCAAATATAACACAGCCTTAGTATGGAATCTCATTATTCTCGAAAGTCAATATTTTCAAATTTACTGGTTCATCCGTATTTTTTTTTCAAATCCCGAATCTTTAAATTTTGTCAGTGTCCGATGAACCATAAAAATAATCCGAGTTCAATTAACTAGAATCCTGGGTTTTTAATCCAAGATCTAAAACCTTGATTTTTTTTTAAATTCCTGAATCTTGATTTTATTCTCAAATCATCGACTTTAAACATTTTTAAAAGTATGCCCTCTTAAATATATCTCTTAGCTTCAATTTGACCTTAAGTCCCTCTAAGTACAGTTTGACCTTTTGTTCCTTCAACATTTTGTCCATTGAAGTTCAATTTGACCTTTTGTTGGCAATCCACGACCCATACAAATATTAAAAATTGTGTATGGACAATTGTCTACGCATGGGGAGGGAGACAAGAATCCCAAAATAACTGTCTACGTCAAGGGGTAAGTCACATAGCATAGTGTGCCGAAAGTAGATTCGGCACAGCTTGGGCACATCCATCGGCACACCTTCGACGCAATCTCTTAAGATTGTTCATTAAATAAAATGGGAGCACTGCCGGACAGCCTTCATTGTAGTTGGTCACAACATTACGTGCTGTTTGACTGAGTATTTCAGAAATATACTCTATTTGAATCTACTAGAGGATCTCAGAGGGCTGTCGATTTCTATCGAAGCCGGTCACAAGCAGAGCTGGTAAATATCACGGCCGTCATGTGACGATGAGAAAACAGGTTATCTCACTATCACGAGACGAACCTACCTATCATTAGCTTTCTTGTCATTTTTCAATCATCAAGCACTCATGAGAATAATTCTAATGCGGTTTTGACATCTACATTTCTAATTTAGATGAATTTAAGCAAACTACCGTATGTAATCGGTAGAGTGGATATATTATTAAGATTTCCTCGGTACAAGTAACTTTAATAGTATTAAATGAGCTAGTAATTTGTAGCATAAACTACGTAGGCAGTTTTTTTGGGATTCTTGACCCTCCCCCTCCCCCTGCGTAGACAATTGTCCATACAAAAATTTTAAAATGTGTATGGGTCGTGGATAATTATCAACCCCCCCCCCCCCATAAACTGTCTACGTAGTTTATGAACAGCCCTTTATCTGCAATTCATAAGTGCACTTTGGATATGTAATGGGGTGTTCAAGGACACATTCAAAGTGCGTGCAGTGGATAGATCCGGACCACTGCAGGGTTCGATTTCAGGGAACTAATGTACGCTAATGTACGTCTAACTGCAGGAGAAGTGCACTAATGAACTTTACGAAGTTTTTATCTGATTTGACTTAATTGGACCAGAGTGTGTCTCTGAACTTTCTGTATAAACCGCTCCTTGAAAATATCAGTATGTACATATACTGATAAATGTGGGCGTGTTTGGGGCTGTTCATTAACTACGTAGACCAAGGGGTAGGTCACTCCGCACACCAACTTTGGGTCAACATTTTTCTCAGTCGGCAAGTGTGCCGCAGGTGTGCCACAGTTTTTGACGTAAACTACGTCTTACGGGGGTAAATCGAAAATCTAATATGTGCGACCGTCACGAAAAGGTACAAGGTTTTGAACGCTTATAACTTGGTCATTTATAGATGAAAATAAAATCCAAATACAACAATCGATAGGAAATAACTCTCACAATCTGATACAATAAATTCTTTTCCAATTTTCCCACAAAAAAAATAATTGAAAAATGTGCAAATAAAATGTGATGATTTTATCACTGTTTTCATAATATAAACGTTCTCCCCAAACCCAGTCATCATAGTCGAGTACCATTTGGTTGTGCATCGTTTTGCTTGAACCTGTAAAACTATATAGGAGCTCTACTGTCGTTCCTCCGTTCATGGTCATTGGTTGCAAGATCGTCTAGCAGTATAGTTGGTTTGTTACGTTCACGTCGTGGAAGTGCCGTCATCGACAGGCACATTGGCAAGTACAATTGCACTTGCCACTAAACAAAGCATGGTACGCAAGCGTTCTACTACTCCTGCATCGGAAGACCCTAGTAAAATGGCACAAATGGACGCCAGTGCTGCTTCGGATGACGCAGCTAATTGGCTGCTACAGAGCAACCAATTCTCGGTGCTCGGAGTTGAAAATGTTGGTGGTGACGACACTGAAATTGCCAAAAAGGAGCGGATTCCCCCGCTGTTTACCCCGATAAAGGACTTCGCAAGCGGATGTGCTGGCAAAATTCAAATTGCTCCCGCGATTCAAGATCTGTAGCGCAGGAACAAAAATCATGTGCTCCAGCCTACAGCAGTACAAGCCGGTCGGTGACCTACTGAAGAACAGTACGGTGGAGTTTTACACCCACGATTTGCCTTCGGTGAAACCATTGAAGGTTGTTTTACGGGGACTGCCGTCGTACGAAGCAGCTGCCGTAAAAGATGAACTGGTAAGGCTTGGATTGAAACTATCGTGACCAACCGTATTCTGGTCCACTTCACGAACCAGCCTTGCTGTGCTGAAGAGCAACATACGTGACCTGTTTCAGGTCATTATCTACTGGGAATCCAACAAACCATAACACCGTGATGTGACCCAATGTACAATTTGCCTCTGCTTCCGTCATGGCACGATGAACTGTCATATGAAACCACGCTGCGACATGTGTGCTATGGCCCACTCAACGTCGACCTGTACTCAAGGTGATGACACCGAGCCGAAGTGCGTGAATTGCGGTGGTACTCACCGTGCCACTACCCGGGACTGCCCGAAGTGAACGAAATACATCAACATTAGGAAGAAAGTGGCTACTAGCAACCAACCAGGCCGGCATCGAAACAAACGTACACTAAATGCCATCACGGATGAACAATACTCGGCAATCCAGCCTCAACGCCTGGTCCCAAATCACCCACCGCTACCCCTGGTCCCAAATCACCCACCACTACCCCTCAACAATCAACAAACCACCCCCTCTGCTTAGCATCGCCTCACTGCTGCAGCGGCCTATCGTATGTCCGTATTGCCTCGGTTGACAAATCGCCATTTACATCGGAGGAACTAGTAACGCTGGTCGCAGAGATGATCGACATCCTGCGCACTTGCAAGACTCGATCTGAACAGCTTCATGCTGCCTTATCTCTCGTCACCAAGTATGGACCGTGGAGCTATAAAAATAGCAATTTGGAACGCTTGCTCGCTGACAAATATGTATAGAGAGCTACTCGATTACCTCAACACCAAGGAGATCGACATTGCTATCACCACCGAGACGTAGTTGAAGCTCGAACTGAACGTATTCCTTCCCGACTTCCGGCTCGTCAGACGTGACCGCACCTGTTCCGGGGGTGGGGGAGTGGCCATCGCTGCAAGACGGAACATCAGTTGTCGGCTGCTACCAAACTTCCTGCTGAAATCAATCGAAGCCATTGGAGTGGAGGTGAGCACATCACTTGGCCCAATTACCATCATCGCGGCCTACTGCCCCAAGCAAACCAATAACAGAGACGGGTCGTCAGTAGCCCTCCGGAAAGACATCATAAAAGTCACCCGGAGGTGCGGGGAGTACATAATCGTTGGCGACCTGAACGCAAAACACCAAGCTTGAGGCAACGGTCGGTGCAATCGAAACGGCATCATCCTGAATGAAGAACTGCAAGAGGGCCACTATACCATATTGGCCCCGGACACTCCCACCCGGTTGAGTCGATCTGAGGTCCATCGACATCTTTGTCAGCAACATGGACACAACATCTCGTAACCTGTGGCCTTCCAGGAGCTAAGCTCGGGCCACTACCCGGTGGTGGCCATTTGGATTTTATGAGGGTACTTTAGACCATGATTTAGACTTGTAGAGTGCTTTTAAACCTCAATAAAACTTGTTAAACAATGTTACTTGGGTTGGGATGTGCAATACGTGCTTGTGAACGATTTCCCACCGGAGGTATCCCACTGTGATCAAGCGTTTGGTTAAACGTGTTATCCATAACAAATATTCAACGGAGATGGGATGGGCATTGAAGTGTGCACGGGGAATATATTTTATAATGGAGGATTAAAGACAAGTGTTTCATATGCGGAAATAGAAACAGTTCAATTCAATCTTCGCCAAAACGAAGTTATTGATGGCAATTGGTTCTTAGGCATTACAGTTGAACGTGGCATGAAGATGGGTAATTATGGTGTTTTGTATCATTTTCCCAGTTCAAGTAATCAGCGTTTTATTGAAATTTTAGAGAACTGGTTCGAGACATTTTTAGATTCTAGTAAATTAAATATACTTGCGGGTGATTTTAACATTAATTGGCATGATACTAGCAATTCGAACCATCTGAAGCAATTAGCTGATTTTTTTAATTTAAAACAATTAGTAAGTGAATGTACGCGTATTTCCCGGCACAGTAGAACTTTGATTGACCATGTTTATTCTAATTTTGATTCTGTCAGTTCAGTTACTCAAGCTGATTTGAAAATAACCGATCATGAAACTTTAGTAATTAATGTTTTAGACAGTGTTAACGATAACGATAATTTTGTAAAATTGAAGTGCTGGAGGAAATATTCGAAGCAAGCTGTTTCGAATCTTGTTGAGAGAAGCGTGGATTTTCCATTAGTTACCGGAACTTTAGATGAAGATGCAGCTGTTCTTACTAACGTTTTGAAAACTTGTACCAATAAATTAGTTGAACAAAAGTTTGTTTCTTTGAAAAACTCGAACAGCTGGTACAATTTGGATCTTTTGCGTCTTAAACGTAAGAGGGACAAATGGTACAAAAAGTTTTGTAGATCTAATAGTGATAATCATTGGAATAGGTACACGGTCGTGCGTAATAAATATTCACAATCAATTAAGAAAACTCGATGTGAATATATTCAGAGGAAAATTGATCAGCATCAAAACAACAGCAAAGAGTTATGGAAAATTTTGAAATCTTTGATGAAGCCTAGTAATTGTAAATCGCGGACCATAACTTTTGATGGCATATTAGAACAGTCAGAACCAGTAATTGCTTCTAAGTTCAATGACTATTTCGTTGAGAGCGTTTCACTGATCAATCAATCTATTGAACTGATCAATGAACCGGACGAAATAAAACAGCCGATTAATAGTAATTGTAGATTTAATGGTTTTCACCCAATTACATTAGATGAACTTAAAAATATTTGCTTTTCATTAGGAAAAACGGCTGGAGTAGATAATGTTAATGCTAGAGTTATTCAAGATTGCTTTCATGTCATTCGACACACTCTGCGGGACCTTATTAATCAATCATTGCAATCTGGGCACGTGCCGCATATTTGGAAAGAATCTTTAGTTGTTCCTATACAAAAAGTTGCTGGGACGATTAAAGCCGAAGAGTTTCGTCCCATCAACATGTTGCACACATTAGAGAAAATTTTAGAACTTGTTGTAAAAGGCCAGCTGTTAGAATATTTAAATAGTAACTGTTTGTTGATACCGGAACAATCGGGATACCGGGAAGGCCATTCTTGTGAAACCGCGTTAAACTTAGTGTTAGCTAAATGGAAAGAAAATTTGGAGCATAAAGATAAGATTGTTGCTGTGTTTTTGGATCTAAAACGCGCTTTTGAGACAATTTCTAGGCCCTTATTGTTGAGTTAGTCCGCATCGTGCTCTCTTGCCGTGCGGATCTATTTGCTTTTTGCTGAAGGAAGTGTTACTACTACCTAAAGCTACAACAAATTTTAACAGCACTTTTCAGTGCTCAACCTGTAAAAATTTTCTACCTTGTTCAACTCTTATTCCTCTTCGATCCTTGTTTGGACCCTACCCGAGGTAATCCTTCTTGGATATCGATTTGGAAAATTCCTCTTCGATCCTTCAGATTCTTATAGTAATCTGCTTGGAAGTCGATTTGGATAAAAATTTACTGCCGCCATGGCGCCTAAACGCAAAAGAAAGGGGCAAACTCTTGACCCCCCTTCTGATGAAATTAATTTGAGTAATCAATTTGATTTGCTCACGGATGATGAGAATGATCCATCATCCAAGAAAAATTCTAGTAAACTTTCCCGGCTTAATGCCAAGAAGGAAAAGATTCCCCCTATTGTGATAACCACTACCGATTTCCATGCTCTTCGCATGGAACTTTTGAATTTCGTGAAAGTTAAGTTTTCACTACAAATTGGACGTCGGGGTGAATGCCGTGTATTGGCTGAAACCTTGGACGGATTTAAATGTCTTCTCAAGTATCTTACTGAGAAGAAGCACAAATTTTTTACTTACGACACCAAAACTGAACGTGTGTTCAAGGTTGTCATGAAAGGACTGCCCAGTGGTGAATCCCTGGATCAGATCAAAGACGAACTGGCAAAATTACTTGGAGTTGTGCCACTCCAAGTAATCAAAATGAAAATGAAATCCCGTCCTGGCGATTCGCGCAACGGGATTTCTAATGATTTTTATTTAGTTCACTTCAAGTCTAGCGAACTAAACAACCTTAAGGCCTTAGAAAAAGCTAGCCTTATGCTCCATGTCCGAGTGAAGTGGGAACACTTCAGGAAGACTGGAGGAAATTTCCAAAACCTCACCCAGTGCCGTAAGTGCCAGGGATGGGGTCACGGAACTAAAAATTGCTACATGCCAGCTAAATGCATGAATTGTGGTGATTCCTCTCACGCAAAGGACGACTGTCCTGTGAAGGAAGATCCTAAGAAATTTAAATGTTCAAATTGTGGTGAAAACCACAAATCCAATTTTTGGGAATGTAAGACTCGCAAAGCGATCCTACAATCTCGTTCTAACCGTCAGGTAGGAAACGCTCCACGTTTCCGACCAGGTACAAATTCCTCTGCTGTTAACAACGGTCAGCGAGGAACAAATTCTACATTCGTACCCGTAGGTACAAATATCTCCCCTGCTTCAAATGTTTCATCTGTACCTACTCCCCTCGCTGCTAACAATGTTCAGCGAGTTAATGGAGCTACCTATGCTGCTATTGCAGCGGGTAGAAATCAAAATACTAACCAACGTTCTAATGGAAATTTTGACAATTTTGACTTAGGAAGCATTACTGCCCCCAAAATGGAATTTTTACAGAATTCATTAATTGACATGATTTCTGATATGCTTAAATCTAACTCCATGTTTGATGCTATTCAAACTGGAGTAAAATTTGCAAATAATATTGTCATGACTTTAAAATTCAGTAATGGATTTTAAAGCATTAAATATTGTAAATTGGAATGCTCGATCTCTTAAAGATAATGAAGACGAGCTATTTAACTTTTTAAGAGTTCATAACGTGCATATTGCCGTTATAACTGAAACGTTCCTTAAACCTGCCCATAAGGTTAAGAAGGACGCAAACTACTTGATTTATAGAAATGATCGTCTTGATGGACCCTGTGGTGGCGTTGCCATCATTATTCATAGACGAATCAAACATAAAATTCTTTCTTCATTTGAAACCAAAGTTTTTGAAACTTTGGGAGTTTCTGTTGAAACAAAATTTGGACAACTTACGTTTATAGCTGCCTATTTGCCATTCCAATGCGTAGGCCAGCAAAAGAATTTTCTCAAGGGTGACCTCCAGAAACTTACCCGTCATAGGTCTAAATTCTTCATTATTGGTGATTTTAATGCAAAACACCGCTCATGGAATAATGCTCAAAGCAATTCCAATGGTAATATTCTGTTTGATGATTGTTCTGCAGGTTATTACACTATTCAATATCCAAACAGCCCAACATGCTTTTCTTCTGCAAGAAATCCCTCCACTATTGATTTGGTCTTAACTGATTCATGTCAACTTTGTAGCCAATTGGTTACCCATGCTGACTTCGGTTCTGATCACCTTCCAGTAACTTTTGAAATATCCCAAGAAATAATTTGTAATCCCAACAGCTCTACTTTCAATTACCATAGAGCTGATTGGGAGCAGTATCGAACATTTATGGAATATAACTTCGATCCAAACATTCCTTTGCAAACCAAAGATGAAATTAATTATGCTCTTGAATCTCTGACTACTTCTATAGTTGAAGCAAGAGCTGCCTCAGTACCAAAATGCGAGGTTAAATTCGATTCAATTATAATAGACGATGATCTTCAGCTCTTGATCCGTCTTAAAAATGTCCGTAGGAGACAATATCAAAGAACACGCGATCCTGCCATGAAAGTTATCTGGCGGGATTTGCAAAAACAAATTAAAAAGCGATTCTCTGCCCTGAGGAACAAAACTTTTGAAAATAATATTTCTAAATTAGACCCGAGTTCCAAACCCTTTTGGAAACTCACAAAAATTTTGAAAAAACCTCAAAAGCCAATTCCAGCGCTTAAAGAAGGTGGTAAAATTTTGATCACAAATTTGGAAAAAGCTCAGAAACTTGCTAAGCAATTCGAGAGTTCCCATAATTTCAGTTTGGGTCTTACTAGTCCTATTCAGAATCAGGTTGCTCGGGATTTTCTGAATATTTTCTCTCGGGAAAATATTTTTGATGATTCCTGGGGGACTGATTTGGACGAAGTAAGGTCTATAACTAAAATTTTTCAAAATATGAAAGCTCCAGGTGATGATGGAATTTTCTATATCCTCATCAAAAAACTCCCAGAGAGTACCTTGTCTTTCTTGGTAAAATTATTTAACAGATGTTTCCATTTGGCATACTTTCCTGATAAATGGAAAAATGCAAAAGTTGTTCCAATTTTGAAGCCGGATAAAAATCCAGCTGAAGCTTCTAGCTACCGTCCAATAAGTTTGCTTTCTTCAATAAGTAAACTTTTTGAAAAGATAATTTTGAATAGAATGATGCTTCACATCAATACGAACTCAATTTTTGCAGATGAGCAGTTTGGATTTCGCCATGGGCATTCAACTACTCATCAACTCTTAAGAGTTAACAATTTAATTCGTTCAAACAAATCTGAAGGCCACTCAACTGGAGTTGCTCTTCTAGACATAGAAAAAGCATTCGACAGTGTTTGGCATGAAGGTTTGATTGCTAAATTGAAAAAGTTCAATTTTCCACTTTATATTATGAAATTAGTTCAAAATTATTTAACTGACAGAACTCTTCAAGTAAATTATCAAAATTCCAAATCTAATCGACTACCTGTTAGGGCAGGAGTTCCTCAGGGTAGCATTCTTGGGCCTATATTGTATAACATTTTCACTTCGGACCTCCCTGATTTGCCTCAGGGTTGCCACAAATCTTTGTTCGCTGATGACACAGGCATTTCCGCTAAAGGAAGAAGTCTTCGTGTTATTTGCAGCAGACTTCAGAAAAGTTTAGATATTTTCTCTTCTTATTTACAAAAATGGAAGATTTCTCCCAACGCTTCCAAAACTCAACTTATAATATTTCCACATAAGCCTAGAGCTTCGTTTTTGAAACCTAGTAGTAGTCACATAGTCACTATGAACGGAGTTCCAATTTCCTGGTCAAACCAAGTGAAATATCTTGGATTAATACTTGACCAAAAATTAACTTTTAAAGATCACATTGAGGGCATTCAAGCCAAATGTAACAAATATATTAAATGTTTGTATCCTCTTATAAACAGGAAATCCAAACTTTGCCTGACGAATAAACTTCTAATATTTAAACAAGTTTTTAGACCGGCCATGCTTTACGCTGTACCAATATGGTCTAGTTGCTGCACTACCAGGAAAAAAGCACTTCAAAGGATTCAGAACAAAATTCTGAAAATGATTTTGAAGTTGCCTCCCTGGTACAGTACAACCGAAGTACATAGAATTTCGAATGTTGAGACTTTAGCACAAATGTCCAACAAAATAATGAATAATTTCAGGCAAAAATCGTTGCAATCCTCAATTGCAACGATTAATTCCCTTTATACTTAGATAAGATTTAGTTTTAGTTTTTAGTTTTAAGATATCAATTGTTATACTGACATGCAGGTTAAAAAACCTGTTTAAAATACTGAATTGCCAAGACATGAACAATGTAAAAACACTTAGATATATATCATAACAATTAAGGCTGGTACGTTACTGCAGTAACTGGAGCACCTAGGTTAAAATGATATGTAATTTATTTTAAATTTGGAACAAATAAAGAGTTAAAAAAAAATAAAAAAAAAAAAAAAAAAAAAAAAAAAAAAAAAAAAAAAAAAAAAAAAAAAAAGGCCCTTATTGTTGAGAACAATCAAGCGCTTTGGAATTTCGGGTTCTGCATACAAATGGTTTGAAAGCTATTTATCTGACAGAACACAAAGGACTGTTTTTAATGATTTTGTATCTTGTCCCGTTGACAATGACCTTGGAGTGCCTCAGGGAAGTGTATTAGGGCCCCTTTTATTTATTATGTATATTAATGACATGCGACGAGTTTTACGGTTTTGTGATATTAATCTTTTTGCTGACGATACTGTGTTATTCATTGCAGCTAAAGATTTAGAAAAAGCCGTTTCACGCTTGAATGAAGATTTGCGTTCTCTAAGTAGATGGTTGAAGTATAAACAATTGAAATTGAATATAAGTAAAACTAAATTCATGGTAATTTCGCGGAATCGTGTAGATGATGATGTCTCTGTTGTTATTGATGATGAGACACTTGATCGCGTTCAGGAAATTAAATATCTTGGCGTGATTATTGATGACAAACTCAAGTTCAATTCTCATATTGACAATGTCATCAAGAAAATTGCCAAGAAGTATGGAATCCTATGTCGCTTGAAAAACGATTTAACTATTGGTAGTAAAATACAGTTATACAAATCAATCATCTCCCCTCATCTAGACTTTTGCCCTTCCATTTTATTTTTGGCCAATGAAACACAAATATCGAGATTACAGCGCTTGCAGAATAAAGTAATGCGTTTGATTTTAAGATGTAATAGATTCACTTCCTCAACTTTTATGCTGGACGCTTTGCAATGGCTGTCAGTGAAGCAAAGAATTGTGTTTTTGACTATGGTGTTCATTTTTAAAGTAGTTAACGGTTTGCTGCCTCGATATTTGTGTGATCGGATTGAAAGAGGAAGTGATTTTCATAGATATAACACTAGAAACGCGGATGAAGTAAGAACACCACATCTTTTGAATAATGCTTCACAAAATTCATTATTTTTCAAAGGTATAAATGTTTTCAATTCGATGCCTAGACACATCAAGCGTGCAACTACACTTACAGAATTCAAGAGACGCTGCATTTCACATGTAAAAGCTGTTTATTGAGCAGTTAATTTTTTATGAATGGATAAATCATGTATCTTGACAAAGTTATCACTAACGGATTAGTTTGTATGGAGACTGTCATCAAGACATTTTAGTAATTTGTGTAGCATATACAAAAAACTACATTGTTTGCCTCGATGGTGATGATGGATTTTTAGTTTTTTTTGATTTTGTAGTAGTAATAGTAAAAATAGCTTTGAGTAGTCTACAATGGTTTGAGCCTCGCGCGCGGAATACAGGTATAAATGACTAATACGTGGAAATTGTGGCAAAAGCCTTAAATTAGTTAAGGATTGGCTGGAAGTCGTTTCCTTGGATATAGTCCTGGCACTGCGGAAGCTTAAACGTGTAAATCCCAGGTCACGTGTAAATGGAAGTATTGTCGAGGACTATACTTGGACTTTTGATAACTAGCTACACCTTTGAATGTTTTTGGTTGATGCCTATAGCATATTTAACAGGACATTTATATCTGTAATTGTAACCAGCTCGATTTTGTTTGCAAACCTGGTTAAAATGTTTATATTTAATTATCTTAAAGATAACTCGTCCAGCTCAAACCTTTGTATCAATATCCCTTACGAAAAGTCCAGAAACAGTCAGAACTGTCAGGGTGAGGAAATTGACATGTCAAGGTGTGGAAATGGAGTAAATTGAAGAAATAAGCTGCTTCTACTGTATTTCTTGAATGTGATATGGCCGTAGACCGGATTTACTACTACTTGAAAATACGTCTTAGCTTGATGAGAGACAAACTTGGAATGGCATTTTATTTCAGACTATGAGAATACATTTATTTGTAGGTTGCTTCGATTATTCGTCGCTTGCTAGGTTTCTACCTCCAACACTCCTCCTCGACGAAAGAATCATGGCTGCATCTCGAAACCGCGTTTGCTTGATACGTTGAAGAGGCTTCGTCATCATGTCTGCAATCATTTCGTTTGTTGGAAGGTACTGTGGACTGATGATTCCTTGCTCCTTCAGTTGACGCGCATAGTGGTACTTCGTGTCAACATGCTTCGAACGTCGCTCGCTGGAGGTGGATTCGAGTTGCTTGATGGCGCTCTGGTTGTCCTCGTTCACAGTAACCGGAAACTTGGTGTGGATTCCCAGATCGTCGAATAGTCGTAATATCCAGCATAACTCCTTGCAGCTCTCCGTTATAGCAACGTACTCGGCTTCCGAACTGCTCAATGTTACGCAATCTTGTTTCCTGGAACACCATCCAATCGTACCACCTGCATACCGGATCAGGTAGCCTGTGGTTGACTTGCGATCTTTGGTGTCACCAGTCCAGTCGGCATCTACGTACACCTCCAATTGCGTGGAATCGGCTCCCAGGATTAGCTCGTGGTCAATACTACCTTTTAAGTACCTCTGGATACGCTTCGCCTCCACCCAATCAGCCTGTGATGGGCAACTAGTTTTTCTCCCCAGGATTGAAACAGCTGCTGCAACATCAGGTCGAGTACACATGGCCACGTACAACAACCCACCAATCAAGCTGGCATACTGATGGTTATTGGGCTCTCTCCTTTGGATGTAGGTGGCCTGGGTCCAATGGTACAGCGGATGGTTTCGCGTTTTCCAAACCGAATCTGGTCAGAAGCTTCTGGATGTAGGCTCTCTGACTTAGTGCAACGTGTTTCTCGGAACGGAAGACCTGGATACCAAGGAAGTGCTGGATATCCCCGAGCGACGTCACCGTGAAATATTGGTTCAGCTCATTAACGATGGCCTTGTAGTCGTTTTCAGTCTCGCATGATGTCAAAATGAAATGAAAATCGTCAACATATACAGCAATATAAGCGATTTTACCTCTGTTCTGCATGACGTAGAGACAACAATCGTTCTTGGACGGCTTGAACCCCATTTGTATCAGTGTTTTGTCCAATTTGTGGTTCCAAATACGGGCGGCTAGCTTCAACCCGTACAATCCTTTGCGAAGACAACAAACCACGTTTTCTGCATCCGCTGTGCATCCAGGAGGCAACCGCATGTAGACGGGTTCTTGTAGCTCACCATTCAAGTACGCTGTCTTGACATCTGCATGTTTGATGAGAACCCAAGTAACAAATTGATGCTTAACAAGTGTTCTTTCAACGATTTTAATTCAGGCTTACTTTGAATAATTGTTGTACATAGACCACTTTAACTTTTGTTCAGCTTTTAAACATCTAAATCTGGTGATTTTAATCAGCCCAAAGCTTAACAACAATCTAATTTATAAGCTTTTCAATGCATTAACCAACAGTCTTTTCCAACCCTTGTTCAGCCTTAATTTTTTATTTAAAAAAAATGTAATGGAAGACCGCTCCATATCTTATATTTTTTTATGAGACTGCTTTAGAATGTTGCTGACTAATTGGATTTACATATTTATATTGTTATTATATGTCTAAAAATTACCTTTACATTTCGGGATTCGAACCGGCAGTCGCTGATTCACAGGCGTCAACTACACCCACTCGACCACATAAGCATATTTGAGGCAGAAGGTATGATCATTAGCATGAAGCACGTCAAAATTAAGTTGAACAATAGCAACCGGAAGAGTATTGTACAGCAATGCCGAATTATAAACAATACATTGTGACAGTAAAACATTCCTCTCATTTCAAGTGCAGTAAACACAATCTGGACACAAGTGCGCGATGTATTTCGATGCTATTTTAGTGCTATTATTGAATTCTATTTTTGAAATGCGGTATGAAAATTAAGTGCAACATAAAGTGGTGAACCGACAAAACACAGGAATACTAATGTTAATACTTCCGATTTCGTCGTAGTCCACTTCTAGGTGGAGCTATTCTTAAAAAGTTCCTCTTCCTTGTCAATTATCTCTACTGCTGGTGCTGCTTGGGATTAGTCTGGGATTTGGGATTTAGAATAACTAAAATGTCGGAAATGCAACTGACGACATTTAACAATATTGTGCAATAAATTCATATTATTCTATCAGGCTATCAGAATATTTGTAGCGCATTGCTGGTTTGTGGAGTAGTATTAAGCTTAAATAAGTCTTGTTCAGTCTTTATATCAGCTAACTTACTGAGGTTGAATTATGGGGATACAATTCGCTTCATGCACTACTAATCAACTGTATATTCAGCCTGGTGTTAGTCAGCTTCATACACCTTAAATCAACCAATAATCAACTTTTGTTCTTACAATTCAGCTTGAATTGTTACTTGGGAAGTTTCTTCTGGCAGGCAACGGAGAATAGTATCCGGTACGTTGTTTGCTTCACCACGGGAGAAAAAAACTTCGTCGTAGTCGACTCCATATTTCTGCGTAAACCCTTGAGCGACAAGCCGCGCCTTGTACCGGATGACCCTTCCATTCTCGTCCGTTTTCTTTTTGAAGATCCAGCGACATCCAATGGTTTTCTTACCAGCCGGCAGCATGGTCAACTCCCACACGTTGTTCTGGTACATCGATTCATCCTGTATGGCTTACTTCCACATGTCTTTCTCCGGACCAGTCACAGCTTCTTGATAGGTGCGCGGCTCGTCACTGTCGTGATGTGCAACCCGACTGTCGGCACAGTAGCGTTGAGTTGGAATACCCTTCGTCACCCTGGTTGATAGTCGCTGTGTACCTACATCTTGCTCTACGTGGATTGATACCGGCTCCTCCTGTGACTCACCTCCATCGAGTGCTTCTGCTTCATCAGCATCTTCGTACAGGCTTTCATCCGAATGTTCTTCAACACCGTGGAGATCTTCCTCTTCCATGATTTCACGATCGATTGCTAGTTCAGGTTGTCTCAGCTCCTCCGGTGTATTCGTCTCACTACGGTTTTGATTGAATAGCGATAACGGAAAGAATAACGTACCTTCGGCCTCTGTGGAAATTTCCCCCTTGTCGATCATCGAAGGCAGGAATCGGGCATCCCGGCTAATCGTCACTTTGTTCGTCTTCATGCTGATGAAACGCCACGCTTTGTGTTGCAACAAGTAGCCGACAAAAGAAGTAAGTTTTTCGGCTTTAGATCCGATCGTTTGACTTCAGGAACAAATACGTATGCTGATGTTCCGAACACTTGCAGGTTCGAAACGTCCGGCTTGACTCCATGCCAAATCTCGTACGGAGTTTTATTAACCGCTTTCGTTGGCAACATGTTTTGCAGATGACTTGCTGTGTTGATTGCTTCTCCCCAGTAGCGATTATGCATACCTGCTTCCAAAAGCATACACCTGGCCATCTCCACCAAGGAACGGTTCTTTCTTTCTGTGACTCCGTTCTGCTGCGGTGAATATGCTGCCGTAAATTGTTGCTGGATACCTTCACGCTTGATGAACGTCATGATCTTCGAGCCACGATATTCGCCTCCCTGGTCGGATCTCAGCACTTTCGGCGGTCTGCCAAACTTCGTCTTTATTTTCTGCACATAGTCCTGGATAGCGTCAAATGTTTCTGATTTTTCTCGCATCAGATACAGCGTTGTGTACCGGCTGTGGTCGTCAATAAGCGTCAGGAAATAATGACGACCACCCGGGGTCACCGTCCTCATTGGTCCACACAGGTCACTGTGTACCAGGTTCATCACAGCGTTGCTTCCTTTGGAAATGGCAGTCGTGCCATCTTTCCCTGCAGACAGGTCTCACAAGGCAAAACCAAACCGCACTACTTAATATTGATGCCCGTCGCCAATTGTCGTTGCTCCAGTTCTTGGACTGCCTTGACATCACGGTGACCGAGCTTACGGTGCCAGTCATGCAAACAGTTCTTCTTATTGCAATACTCAATTGCCACACCCACACGTTCCTCCATCTGCAAGTGGTAGAGACCGTTGCTACGCCTTGCTACAGCCGCAATCCGTGTACCTTTGACAATCGTACAGCCATTGTCGTTGAACTCTACCGCTGCGCCTCTCTGGACGAGTTTCCCGGCGGAAACGAGGTTCATATCCAGATCTGGGACGTACAGGACACCGGTGAGCACGATTTGCTTCGCTTCGCTGTCTTTCCCGTAGCAATGGATCTGGCAGTTCCCCACACCTTTCACGAATGCTTTCTTCCCATTAGCGACAGTAACGAAACTTGGGATATCATCTCGTGGTTTCTCAACGGATACGAAAAACTTTCGATTGGCGCACATGTGGGAGCTGGCTCCAGAATCCACGATCCATTTTGTCACTGGTCCTTCACGAGCGCTGAAAGCGAAATCCTCTTCAGTGGACTCCGTTTTTCTTGCATTTGCCTGTTGCTTGGCAAACTTCTTGGTTTCCTTGGTAACCGATTTTTCACTTCGAGAAACTTCATCCTGGCTCTGCTTCTGTCAAATTCTGCAGTCTCGCTTCTTGTGGCCGACCTTCTGGCAGTGGTGGCACACAATGGATTTCGATTTCCCGGCCACCTTCAATACCGCTGAATCCGTCGGAACAATCCCTTTTCGCTTCTGCACCTCATTGATAATTTTATCCTTTACAAGGGCCAGCGTCAGCTCGTCCTCCGACCGATTTTCGAGGGTAGTCGTCAGCGCGTCGAAAGAGCTTGGTAGACTGCGGAACACCAGGATTACCTGCAAATCGTCGTCGAGCTTCGTACCAGCGTTGGCCAGTTTTTCAAACAAACTCTCGAATTCTACCAGGTGGTCCTCGATGTCGTCTTCTTCCTGGAACTTGAGATCGTAAATCCGCTTCAGCAGGTGAACCTTCGACGTTAGTGACTTCTTTTTATGTTGCTTCTCCAGATTCTTCCATACTTCCTTTGCGGTTTTCGTAGCCCGTATATGGCCGTGTTGACTCCTGCTCAGCAGCAGCTCAATGGTCCCACGCGCTTTCTGGTCCCCTTCGTCCCAGGCAATCAGCTCCGCCGCGTTCGCTCGGTTTGCAGCCTCTTCCGGCTTGACTCCGGGCACGATGTACTTCCATAGTCCTTCGCGAACCAGCAGGAATTCCACCTCCAGCTTTCAGGTTTCGTAGTTTTCGTTCGTCAGCTTCGTTATTCCGGATCTTTCCATCTTGAACTTCTTATGGCCCAAAACCACTTGAATGTGATATGGCCGTAGACCAGATTTACTACTACTTGAAAATACGTCTTAGCTTGATGAGAGACAAACTTGGAATGGCATTTTATTTCAGACTATGAGAATACATTAATTTGTAGGTTGCTTCGTCGCTTGCTAGGTTCCTACCTCCAACAGTATTTTAAATCAATATCAAGACAAAAGGAACACGAGAAGTTCAATAAACACCTCAACGTAGTCTACGTCAACCATGGGGTCGTGGTATGTACACATACCCACCCATTTTATTTTTTAAAATTTACTATAGGGACTTTTATCCTAAGGCTAGTTCATCTCTTATGTGCCACAGGTGTGCCGGTTATGTCGGCAGTGCTGGTCATAGAGCAAGGTGCGATTTTTTTGTAAAATGCGAACATTGTAGTATATATTGTAACCCGGTATTTTTGATATCTTTAATGTTTTGGTTTACAATAGCAACGGCCCCGAAAATGCCGAATGTAGTGCTCGATAGGATTCCTTCTACCGACTTATTAAACGCCTCTATGCCAACTGGAATGAACCAGAGTTTTCCCATGATGATTCGCTGCAGAAGGCGGATTGGTGTAGACGAGGAAACCATCTACAGTAATACGATTAAGGTGCAGTACCACAAAAGTTCAAATAATGAACGCAGTGGTTCAACTCCCTCCAACAAAAAAAAAAGGTGCAGTGCGAAAAATCCATCTTTTTCCTGACCAGAAAGAAGATCGACTTCTTGAAGCAGGTCGAGAAGGACGGTGAGGAGATCATTCCGTCGGTGAAGCTGTTGGTTCGGGATAAGAAAGACAAAGACAAGGCCAATTTTGAAAAGCTTCTGGTGGCGATCAAGGAATTCAAGGATGGCAACACGTTGGACGTCTTCTCCAAGGACAACTTCCCGGGTGAATTCTGTGAATCGTGGCGAGTCTTCGTCAAGGACAAGAGCTTCGACACGGTGGACATCAGCGTCCCAATCGAGTACATCATGTGCTCCAACGAGGACTCCGAGGTTATCACCATCAAGAAGGAATGCCTGGTTACGGTAGACGTATTCAACAAGAATCTTAATTCTTCATTACTCGCGCTGTTGTATTTTGTACAACACACATGAGTTTTCCAGTGCCATTTTGTTGCTGAGTTATCAACCGATCTGAAACCAACGAGTATTCCTCAAAAAACTTGTTTTGATCTAAACAAGCTAAACTTTGATTACAGTAAACACCTAAAAAATGCGGATAATAGGGAAAATGTAAATGGAAACCGCGTAATCTGTGACCATACTACGTGGGATTTGACTTAATTGATTACAACATGGAATATATCGAGATCCTGACCAGATAGAAAGTTACTGTCTTTCACAAAGTTTTTCAGGAGGTCAAAGCCTATTGCTTGGTGCTCAACAGTTCAGAATTTGTTCAGTATGTGACGCTAGTATACACGTGAAATTCTCATTTAAAATATTTCGAGTTCCCGACCAGATAGAAAGGTACTGTGTTCGGCATAGTTGTTCAGGAGGTCAAGGCCTTTTCGCAGGTCGACAGTAGTTCAAAACAACTTTGCCAAAGACATTTACTCTCTATCTGGTAGGGATCTAGTGATGTATCACATGCGAGAACTTAACATGTATACGAGCGCTACTTAGTGAGAAAATTCTGAACTACTGTTCACCAGCGAAAAGTTTATGATTTTCTGAACAGCTTTGCCGAAGACAGTAACTTTCTATCTGCTCAGGATCTCGAGCTATTGTATATGAGCGGTTCCATATCATTAAAGCAACGAGTAATTTTCATCTTTTTTGATTTGCATGAAACCTTGCATACAAGTTTTTGGGGAAGAAAAACGCCGTTTTGCATACTTGGTTCGCCATTTTGAATCTAGCCTTACTTATGAGAAGGGCCTATGAAAAATGCACATGATATCTTCAAAAAATTGTATCTCGGAAACGGTTTGTCCGATTGGTTTGGTGTCTTGGGCGAAGTTTTAGACAATTGTTGGTGTTATATGGAAAAAATATGCACGGTAAAAAAAAAAAGTTTGGTATTTGTGTTTTGAACTAAAATATAAATTTTCCCTTTAAAGTGACATGTCAATAATTTTTTTATTATCCTTATGTTATAGCTGACTGAAAATGCTATCTAGTGCACAGTAGGTTGTTCTGGAGAAAAATAGGTTACGATGAAAAAAATTGTTTTTTAAAAAAATACAATTTTCAAAAAAGCTATTAAGAAAAGTCAAAAAAGTTTGTCATCCTAATTTTATGAAAGTACATCAAATTTGCAAACAAAAAATACTTCGGTAACATTTTTCTAAGATGCACCGTTTAGAAGATATTACTGATTTAATATTGTTTTTTTTTTGATAACTTAATAAGTTTTGGCCCTTTTCGGATGTACTCCGTGTTTTTCCAGTTTCAAAAGTATTTTTTTCGGAAAGATTGGAAAATTTTGAGTTAAAATGACACTGACAGCTTAAAGATTCGAGTGAAATTCTCTGCCTTAAAAGTATTTTGAAAAACAAGTTACAAAATCCCACTATCAGGAACAATGATTTCTTCAAGTGATTTTTGGTGCGTTGTGCTGAAAATGTGCATTCAACTCTTGCATATCGCCTAACAGTTTAATCCATTTAAACTGGATGTGTTTATACTGTGCATATTTTCTCTCTATTGCCGAACATCGCCACAGACATCAAACCGATTGAGAACTGCAAATGTAAGCTCCTCAATTAGCAAGATTCAAAAGAGCGAATTAAGCTTATTTTTCAGGGATGGTGATTGTGCGCAATAAAAAATAACATTATATGTTGGATATCATCAGTTTATTTTTATTCCTGTATTTTTATAAAATTATTGTTTACACAACTTTCTTAACAATATTGCATATTTTGGCATCATTGTCAGGACAGTTTGAATAAAGCTTTGCCTTTATTGTATTTTCTGATAGAGGAAGAAATGAGTGGAATTTTAGAGTTCCTTGAATTGTTTTTGCATTATTATATTTAGCTGCAAAGACATATTTTCGTATTCTTCTGTAGTAGAATAACAAAATGACAACTTTGTAAGTTCTTCTTCTTTTCGTTTGTTTGCCCAATTAAACAACTCTCTTGCAGTCTTTATCGGGTGTTCGCGTTCTTTGGCTAAACTTGCTCTGGTAGCCATGCGTTTTATCGTACCTCCAATAGCATCGCATGGACCTTTTCCGTGCGATGTTGCGAAGAAATGCCATTCAGCGTCAATACCATACTTTGACTTAAATTTACAAAGGCTAGAAAAGTTTTTTCGGTTTTTATACTGTGAAGCAGCACCATCTGACATAAAATATTTTTTTTTATGTTTTTATGAGCTTGAACCTTGAGATGAATCAAATACATTATCTCTTTCCTTTCTTGCATCTGATGCCATATTTCTACTGGTTTTAAATTCGTCTACAATTTTTTGTACTGACCATGATTTTGGCAACAATGATAAAATTGATAGTTTTTCTTGCCTTGTGGCTGAATTTAAAAATTTAATTTTCATATTTTCTATGATTTCATCAAACAAACGAGTTTTAGCGTCTAATTTAAAAAGATTTCTTCGTACACCTTCGACGATTTCAGCGCACTTTTTTTTCAGGATAGTGAACATTTTTAACCTTACCTAAATCTATAGGTGAAACACGAATAGCTGCTATTCCTCGGTTGAATATTTCGACGTCTACAGGCATCGTGAAGTCTTCATTTGATTTAATTGTGCTTAGCGTTGACTCTGATGGTATCGTGACCAAACTTTCATAGCTTTGCGAATCAGGTACATCAGGTATGGTCTGAACAGTTGGCATTCTTGAGCCGCCGGCTACGCTTTGTTCCTCGTTTTGGGTGAGGTGAGCTCTTGAAACAATATGTAGACGGCAAGACGAACAAACACGAAAATCCTTGGTGTTCAGTGTGGATACCTTGGAAAATCCAATTGATTTTAGTTTTTGGATGATACCATCCGTGAGATATCGCAGCTCTTTCGAACACTGAATGTCTTTGAATGGGCGAATACATCTTATTTTACTCATTTTGTAATCTGTAACATAGAAAATATTTTCCAATTGTTAGTTTTGTACGAAAATATCACAAAACATATAATTAAAATGTGTATTTAAAACTTACCTTTGCACCAAAACGTGTTACACTTTCCTTTACAATTATTATGTTATCAAACAACACTGGATCTCGTTCAAAAACACAGGATTATGAGCTGAAATTACTATAATCACTATGCTACTAGCAACCTTTCTGCATTTACTGTTTGGTTTTCCCTAGTAGATACTGGATGAATTCAGAACCGAGTCAGACATTATTAAACAGCTCACGGGTAGAAATCATAGAATGCTGGGTAAAGACTGTTGGAAGATAGGTAGAGTTGAACGCTCAGGTATCGTCGAACCTTCAGGTACGAGTTTGGAGAGTTGGAGCGAGGTAGATTTGCTGGCGTAGGTATATTGTTATTGAAGAAGATTGTAAATTGTATATACCTGGAATGAATAAAGAGTGCGGCGGTTGTTGATTGAGGTATCAGTCGGCAGCCCTTTAGTTTGATGGAAGGTGACTACTGCGTTCTTTTTATTTATTATTAAGGAACGGTCAACGACGGAGCTAGCCTCGTTATGGCCAGCGTGGCCATGGTGGACTAGTTCCAACAAAGACCATGTTTACAATCACCAACTGTACGTAGTACAGCTAACTGGTATCTGATTACCTGTATCTAATATTTGTTAGCACGTTTTCAGCACAACGCACCAAAAATCATTTGAAGAAATCATTGTTCCTGATAGTGGGATTTTGTAACTTGTTTTTCAAAATACTTTTAAGGCAGAGAATTTCACTCGAATCTTTAAGCTGTCAGTGTCATTTTAACTCAAAATTTTCCAATCTTTCCGAAAAAATACTTTTGAAACTGGAAAAACACGGAGTACATCCGAAAAGGGCCAAAACTTATTAAGTTATAAAAAAAAAACAATATTACATCAGTAATATCTTCTAAACGGTGCATCTTAGAAAAATGTTACTGAAGTACTTTTTGTTTGCAAATTTGATGTACTTTCATAAAATTATGGTGACAAACTTTTTTGACTTTTCTTAATAGCTTTTTTGAAAATTGTATTTTTTTAAAAAACATTTTTTTTCATCGTAACCTATTTTTCTCCAGAACAACCTACTGTGCACTAGATAGCATTTTTAGTCAGCTATAACATAAAGATAATAAAAAAATTATTGACATGTCACTTTAAAGGGAAAATTTATATTTTAGTTCAAAACACAAATACCAAACTTTTTTTTTTACCGTGCATATTTTCTCCCTATAACACCAACAATTGTCTTAAACTTCGCCCAAGACACCAAACCAATCGGACAAACCGTTTTCGAGATACCATTTTTTGAAGATATCATGTGCATATTTCATAGGCCCTTCTCATAAGTAAGGCTAGATTCAAAATGGCGAACCAAGTATGCAAAACGGCGTTTTTCTTCCCCAAAAACTTGTATGCAAGGTTTCATGCAAATCAAAAAATACAAAAAATAAAAACTGGAAAAATTTCCCACTTGTTCGTGGAACCGCAAAAATTGAACTTCTGAACTACTTTTCACCAGGAAAAGGTTTTGATCGCTAGAACAACTTTGCCGAAGACAATAATTTTCTATCTTGTCAGGATCTCGAGATTTTCCATGTTGTAACCAATTAAGTCAAATCCCACGTAGTACGGACACCGAAATCCATTCACATTTTCTCTATTATCTGCATTTTTTGGGGGTTAACTGTGATAAAAGTTTAGCTTGTTTAGTTAAAAAAAAGTTTTTTAAGGAATACCCGTTGGTTTCATATCGATTGGTAGCTCGGCTGCAAAATGGCAATGGAAAATCACACTGTTGTACAAACTACAACGCGCGAGTACTCGTGTTACAAAAGTTGGCGCGAGTAACGGAGGGTTAAGGATCACATCATGGAGATTATCGATGCTGATAAGAAAATAATTTAATTTATTGAAATCAAAATCTGTAGATGTTCTATCTGGGAGTCTTGAACAATTTTAATTTGTTTCGTATTGTTCGACCAGCGACCTTCTTTCTATAGCCTTTTTCTCTAAGGAACGCACACATATGCAGTATTGGCTTGTTTACAATCTTTTGCTGCCAGCTGCTCTAACAATTTCAGTCGAAAGAATCGTCAAAAACTGTTTTGAAACGCTTTTACAAAGCTCCAATCTTCTCTAGTGAGAGCGAGTATTGTCGGCAACCAGTTTTTCTTCGACAACCGTTCCATTTGAACTGCATGTAAATCTGCTGTTCTATTATCGGCAACTCGAAATCAGCTACAATTTTTAGTGCGTGTGTTTCATTTCAAGAAAACCCTACTAGATTCCTTTTTCTTAGTGGTAAAAATATAGTCAAATTGAAGCTGAAAGCATAAAGAATCGTTTGCATGCATTCAGCAAAGTGTTTTCGTAAGAAAATCCAGTAAAAATAGTGTTTCAATTTGGGTTGCCGAAAATAGTCTGTCATGCCGAAGCCGTCATTTCCCCTATCAAGATCCTGACCAGATAGAAAGTTACTGTCTTTCACAAAGTTTTTCAGGAGGTCAAAGCCTATTGCTTGGTGCTCAATAGTTCAGAGTTTGTTCACTATGTGACGCTAGTATACACGTGAAATTCTCATTTAAAATATTTCGAGTTCCCGACCAGATAGAAAGGTACTGTCTTCGGCATAGTTGTTCAGGAGGTCAAGGCCTTTTCGCAGGTCGACAGTAGTTCAGAACAACTTTGCCAAAGACATTTACTCTCAATCTGGTAGGGATCTAGTGATGTATCACATGCGAGAACTTAACATGTATACGAGCGCTACTTAGTGAGAAAATTCTGAACTACTGTTCACCAGCGAAAAGTTTATGATTTCCTGAACAGCTTTGCCCAAGACAGTAACTTTCTATCTGCTCAGGGTCTCGAGATATTGAATATGAGAATTTCACGTGTACACTAGCGCCGCATAGTGAGAAAATTCAGAACTACCAACAGCCAAAAAGTCTTGACCACCTGATCAAATTTACCGAAGACAGTAACTTTCTATCTGCTCAGGATCTCGAGCTATTGTATATGCAAAAATTGCACATATATACTAGCGCCACGTAATGAGAATTTTCTGAACTACTTTTCACCAGGAAAAAGGTTTTGATCGCTAAAACAACTTTGCCGAAGACAACAATTTTCTATCTTGTCAGGATCTCGAGATTTTCCATGTTGTAACCAATGAAGTCAAATCCCACGTAGTACGGACTCCGTTTGCGCGGTTTCCATTCACATTTTCTCTATTATCTGCATTTTTTTTGGGGGTAAACTGTGATAAAAGTTTAGCTTGTTTAGTTAAAAAAAAGTTTTTTAAGGAATACCCGTTGGTTTCATATCGATTGGTAGCTCGGCTGCAAAATGGCAATGGAAAAATCACACTGTTGTACAAACTACAACGCGCGAGTACTCGTGTTACAAAAGTTGGCGCGAGTAACGGAGGGTTAAGGATCACATCATGGAGATTATCGATGCTGATAAGAAAATAATTTAATTTATTGAAATCAAAATCTGTAGATGTTCTATCGGGGAGTCTTGAACAATTTTAATTTGTTACGTATTGTTCAGTGTTAATCACGTATAAAAATTAACTCTCTCGACCTTGATGTATGACCCAAAAATAATATGAAAAAAATAACTCCGATAGATAGCCTCAAACGAAAAAGGGGTACCTAAGATTGCGTTTGGTGGGTGTTTCAGCGATACTGATTTTTATAATAATTAGACACACTGGAAAGACATCGTCTACTAACTGATGCATAAGTTTGAGGAAATACGAAAACAAAATACGAGATGGCAAAGGAAGATGATGTCTCTTTACCTGCAATACACAATCAATCGTAGCATCAAACAAAGAAGGGGGAAAGTGATCATCCTAAGAAAGGAGAACCGAACGGCCACCAGATAAAACACACAAAACTGCCTAGGGAAAGAAAATGGTATTCTATGAATACAAAGGACTTTTTGCTAATGCTTGCTTGTGATTAATGCGCTACTCAAATATTAATTGCCTACCGCGTAACGAGACATTTGCATCCGACCGTGTTCGAGAGTTGGTTCGCTCTCATCCTTTAATTTTAATCGAACCGTTGAAAATAACGGCTGATGGGATGATTTTCTCCTTATTTCCAATCGACATATAGGTATTTTGCAATCAGTTAAAAATCAAGAACGACAAAACAGCCCGACCCGTATGATTCGATTCAAACCGCTCACGGGAAAAGAAAAATATGCAAATTAGCACAATTTTGCATATTTTTTGCTTAATTCTCGAACGTAATCCATATGCTCGGTTTATGCTTCATCTTTCACAGCGAAGGGAGCAATCGCCCTCTCCCGTGTGTAGCTATCTCTCCTGGGTCGTTTGCGATGCTGCTAGGTTTCCCGTTGGAAAATTTACAGTTGTAACACATCAGTCAGGGCAAGCTATTCCGATTACGATTCCGCGTGCAATGCTGATGAAAATTGGTCGGGTCGGGTTCCATTGTTGACACGGCGCGGACCCCGAGGAAGGATGGAAGCCAAGGACATTAACATATGAAAAAATTTGCATATCAACTCCGGTGCGTCGCTGATTCAATTGCGAATGTATGAGAAATGTTTGAATTTAAGCTTGTTTGCATTTCGGTGGTGATTTAATGTGACTATTCGCTGTAAATGATGATTCCCGGATCAGATCCCTTCCGGTTATTTACGTTCAAAAGCAATCCGGTGCTATTGATTGGAATGCAACGATTTTTTTTAAATTACCAATCGATTGGCATCATTGAATTTGACTCAACCAACAAACAAGCTTTAAACGAGAAACCTCGAAACACAATAAAAAGCTTCATAATTGCAAATATGTGCTTCCGTTTACCACAGCCCGAACGCGCTCCATTCGACTCCAGGTCCAAATACAACGTCGCGGCAATAATTTATATTAGAAAACAATATCATATTGAAAACGCAATTATCTATTACTTTGAATGGCAATAGAACGATTTTAGTCGCATGCCGTCATCATCGTGGTCCCATGCAAACGGCGGAAATAACGTTTCGTCGTATATTGCTTTCAGTTTGGGCCTCGCCGCGCTGTTGGGACGTGCCTCAATGATACGCCGAAGAAGAAGAAGAAGAAATGCCTCATCCACAACAAATTAAATAAAGTCGCAGCCGCAAAGACGATAAGGTACCGCGCGCTGAACTTGATTGGCGGGTCCGGGGGTTCGGACGGAGGGCATTCCAATTGAGTCACACAATTTTCATTATTTCCCATTTATTCAAATTTGTTCGATGTGAAATATGAATGGAGGAAAGTAGTGGGAGAATGAAGAAAAGAAAGGATGGAAGAGAATTGCTTGAAGATGACTGTGGACGATTGTTTGGTATGAAATATTGTTTATCCATCCGTTGCTTGTACTCGTTATCGATTTGGAATGAACCGTGCTTCATTGAAGTACAGGGAGCAGTTTTACATCATTATTTGAATGTCAATTCTTTCTATGTTGAACTCCTAAAAGTATGATAGTTGTATCGCCGATGTTTGTGCAAGCGACATTTACCCCCTTGACCATAAGTAGAGATACCACCACTTGTTCATATTATATTGTTACTGTTTATCTGTAATACAGAGACAACTGTAATATTGTTAAATAAATGTTCGTTAGAGTGTTATCAGCCTCCTCCACAAGGTTTCGTCCAGCGCTAGATCAGGACCCTACGTTGTAATTTCTTGGCGGTTCGAAGGATGTATTCCAAAAAGGGTGACGGCCACGGATACTCGACAATCGGGACGAAAGAGGACGAAGTAAAAGTCCATATTAACTGCACTTCGAGATGCAGATTTGGATCCAATTGTATGTATTTTCAGTTTGTCTTGAGGTTTTCATACTGTATCTTAATAATCATCTTTTATCTTAAAAATAATTACATCTTACAAAATAGAACATTCCGCATCGTGCTCTCTTGCAGTGCGGATCTCTTTGTGTTTTTTTTTTAATAAAGGAAGTGTTACTGCTACACCTAAAGCTACAATTTTAAACAGCACTACCTGTAAAATTTCTACCTTGTTTGACTCTTATTCCTCTTCGATCTTTGTTTGGACCCTACCCGAGGTAATCCTTCTTGGATATCGATTTGGAAAATTCCTTTTCGATCCTTCAGATTCTTATAGTAATCTGCTTAGAAGTCGATTTGGAGAAACTTGGTTCTACCGCCATGGAGCCTATAAGCACAAAAGAAAAGGGCAACCCCTATTGGCTGAATCCTTGTATGGATTCAAACGTCTTCTCTAGCGGGGCTGGTGGTGTAATGATAATCGTGATTTCGTCTAACCCAAAAGGCCTGGGTTCAATCCCAGTCGGTGCCGCCGGGATTTTCTGAGGCATAAAATTTTTGATCACGTTTTCCTTCGGAAGGGAAGTTAAGTCGTTGATCCCCGGTTCATGAGTTGATGGGTCGATACGTTGGTTTCAGGTGTGGGCGTGGACGTTTTTTCAAGAACCTTACTGAGAACACCCAGTTTTTATTCACGACACCAAAACTGAACATCTGTTCAAGGTTGTTTTGAACGGTCTGTTCAGTGGTGACCCAAGTAGCATTTCTTGTTTTATTGCACTCTATTAGTGGTTATTGAGATCAATTTCATAAAACCGCCAATACAATTAATTGCTCCAGCACATCCTTTTGATAACCGCTTTAAGCTCGTCATACAGCTTAGTGAACCACTCTTGATAAGGTTTATAAAGCATGTTTGAGAATCACAATAAAGCTGTCTTAAAACCTTTTGTCAGGAAGCCTCATACTCTACAAAAGGTTCTCATAGCCTCTATAAGAGTAATATTGTATCCAAGCAGTTTTATTACGCTTTGGTGAAAATCAGTTATAAAGCCAATTTAATTTGTATTGGCTTCAAAGCAACCGCCATAAATTAGCTTGTTGTTGTTTTGTTCTGCTGAAACTTTTTTTTCCAAATGGAAATCTTTAGCGGTAAAAATAGGTTTGGAGTGTTGGTGTCAAGATCACCATGCAATCAATTTTGTTTCATGGCGACATTAGTGAAAATCTTAAAGAGAAAATATACATATTACTTTTTAGAAGTTCCAAAACACATGCGCTTGAAATGTTATCGTGTATATTGAGATAATATGAGCGTTAAATAAATGCGCCTCCAAAATAATTCAAGTTAACAAAAAAGATTGTTTCAGAAATCAAATGAATTTGATGGAATCACCTTAATTTTACAGAAAATAGATCTCAATACATAAATTCATACCAATGCACACTGGAAATCATTTCGGATCTCTTATTTAGCCATTATTTTATTGAAATTTCTTGGATTTTATTCCAAGGCTAATGGCATTTTCATAATGACAATATGGCGACAGAAGACAGCAGGCAAGAAAAACACCAAGCGCAATTTCTTAAAATGTCTAATGCTTACATTGCACACTGGGTCAGGAATGCAACCTAGCGGAGCAAAATTAATAACTCCGAAACGAAGCATTTCCGCGACTTGGTGTCTTGGGCAAAATTTCTCGTCATAATAAGAACCATCTATTGACATAAACAAATAGTTCAAAACTCTTCCGCAAAGATGGTGTCACAATCTAACTTCTTTCTCTGACGTTTTGGAAACTTGATGTTTTGGACAAAGTTGTTTATCTTGACAAAATGAACAGCTATTTCAAAAACGTAAAATTTCCACAGTCTACTGATTCCAAGTTATATGGAGTTAAAGAAAAAAATGTCGAAAATATGGTTTTTTTCTGTTTCGGTTTTTTTGCTTACAGCTTTATAATGTTATATTTTTCTCTTATGCAAATACATTAAATAAATAGCTTTTGTGAAGAAACATACTGGATTAAGCTTCAAATTTCAAAGACATTGTTGAAAAAAACCAGGCACCAAGTCGCGGAAATGCTTCGTTTTGGAGTTATTAATTTTGCTCCGCTAGGTTGCATTCCTGGCCCAGTGTGCATGTGATGAAAGCATAATGCATGATTTTATTACGAGAACTATTTTCTTTTTACAAGAGCAATTCAAGCTGAACTTTGCATTAGGTCCTAAGTAACATTGATCGATCCTCTTCGTCGACTTTCTCTTTCGTTAATAACTTATTCACAGAACCGTTTCTTGATGTGTTTGTCGTATTTGATGCTAGATAAAAGCTTCTTTTATCGATTTATGTGCTGAAAATACCTGGGAATGCCTTTACATGACCGTGAGAAAGTTGAGGAAGCGAATCTGTCAATATTACTTAGGACCTAATGCAATGTTCAGCTTGAATTCATTTTTTTATTTGAGGGCAAATGTATATTCCTATTCTACGGGTGCAACCGATGAATTTTACAAACATTTAGAAAAGTTTTGAATGGTACATTAACCTTTATGAAAAGTTATGCGTGATTTCAACCTTTTTGCCCTAGGACTGTCACCATTCCATGTATTTCGACCAAGATTCGACCGTGTCACCCCATGTATATGCGAGCGAGAACGGAAGAATCATGGAGATTGCTGACGTTTTTCTTACGCACACTACGTCGCGTATACGTATACACGAAATGTTTTCATGCTCATGCTAACAATTTTGTTGATTTTCTTTGCGCTCCGCTTGGAAGTACCGGAAAGTTTTGATTCTTTTCTATGTTGTAAAAATAAACCACCTATTTACATTTCTGACAAGTTGCAACTGAATGCTTATAATTGTTTTAAAATAACTGTTTCATGGCCAACTAGTTTTATTGCGCTTACTTATAAAGCAACGAAAGGATTTATTTTTTGGTTTTATAAGGGCAATTCATACTACTTTATTGTATACTTCAAAGCAATCATAAAACCTTTCATAAGTGAAAATAGCATAAGCATCAGTTGGTTTTTTAATTAGTTTTATAGGGGTTTTGTAGATAGCTATAAGAATGTTTCATGACTTGCATTGTATATGACCGTGATAAAGCTGTAGGTAATGGTTGCAGCTGCAATAAAACCTTTATAAATTTTGAATATAGCCAAGCAGCTCTAGATTTGTTACTTGGTGAATCTCTGGATCAGATCAAAGATGAATTGACTAAATTACTTGGAGTTGAGCCCGCCAAGTAATCAAATTGAAAATGAAGCCCCGCCTTTGCGATTCACGCATCGGGATATCCAATGATTTTTATCTAGTTCACTTCAAGTCTAGTGAATTAAACAACCTTAAGGCCTTAGAAAAAGCTAGCCTGATGCTTCATGTCCGAGTGAAGTGGAAACACTTCAGGAAGACTGGAGGTAATTTCCAAAACCTCATCCAGTGCCGTAAGTGCCAGGGACCTAAAAATTGCTACATACAAACTAAATGCTAAACGCTAAATTATGGTGATTCCTCTCACGCAAAGGACGACTGTCCTGTGAAGGAAAATCCTAATAAATTTAAATGTTCAAATTGTGGCGTATCTATCGATCTTAGTGAGCTTTTTTAAGCACATAATTCGACATCCTGTTTTATTTAGCATTGTACACTGTTAAACAGCATTTATTCAATATGTATGCTTATTTGTGACTTTGAATTGTTTGTTGGGTAGTTGCTTATTTGCCATTCCAATGCGTAGGCCAGCAAAAGAATTTTCTCAAGGGTGACCTTCAGAAACTTACCCGTCATAGGTCTAACGTTCTAACGAGTTCTTATAATAATCTTGTTTTTCAACAGTCTGGCACTTCAAAGATTGACAATGTTGGCTAGAATTCTAAAGAATTGTTTAGCTCGAGAGATAATTTTAACGGGTTCTTAATAAATATTAGGGAGATCGAAGTAGGCCGCGCTGCGAAAATGACGTGTTTTTCTTTTGCTGCGTCGTTTTCGTTGTAATGAAAATGTTATCAATTTACAATTTCATTTTTAAAAAGTGTCAATTTGAAAGTACAGAAGTGATGTTGAAAAGTGCATTAAGTGAAAATTTTCAAATTTCTATCCTTTGCATGTGGTGCCGACTGTTCTAACCTACGCGTAACTGCGCTCAGCTAAGTTTATTTACCTTTTCGTTCCACTGTCCTCGATAGGAAATATCCATCTAATTCAGTTTCAGTACATTATCAATGGTATATATTTGCATCGATAATGTATTGGAGCAGGGCTTGTCATGTGTGAAGGTGGCTTCGGAGTGCTTGCGTTCTTGAAATGGGCTATTGTAGCTGCGGTAGAGCTGTCACCTTCTAACTCCCGGGTTCAAGCTTCTTTGCATTCATAAGAAGTAATTGCAGGCAGATTTTTGCCAGACATTGGGAGTTAGGGCAAGGGCGAAACTTCATTCTAATATACGATTCCACATACTAGTAATAACCTATTACACATGAGAACCTCCTATCGATCAGAATGAATTGTGCATATGTTTAGGATCAACAAACATTTTCAGGCGCAAAGGAGCAACAAGATCGAGCTGGTATCGTTTCTTAATTCCAAAATCTGAAGACTGTTTTGAATAATATGTTTAGGTAATGGGCAGCAAAAACGGACAGATAAACTACTTACAGCTTCTATTTATTGAATGCTTGATATAACGATTGCCAGCAACGCCGGCTGGGCGTACCCTATGGCTTACCCTCCCTACTAACAAAAATCCACCCTTCCCGTTACACTTATGAGGGGTCGTAGAGTTCTCTGCATCTCTCTTAAGTAAGTGTCGAACTAACATTCCTCCCATTTTCCCACCAGATGCAAGGACGTGGCCAGGACAGCTCTGGTCTGTTGGAGGGAGACACATCCTTTATCTAAGAGGTAGTAATTATTCACAAATTACTATCTAACAGCAACGGATGAAGGTGGGTCTCCTTCTTAACAACAGTTTGGAGCTCGTACCACCTACGACATTGTGCAACCTGGTTTATGCTATGCTATGCTAAGCTATTCTTAATAAATATTAAGGAATTAAAGGAGAACCCTTGCAACATTCTAAGAAGAATTTTAACAAAGTTCTGAGGAAATTTTCAGGAGTGTTCTGAGGAAAGTTTCAAGAAAATTATAAATAAACTTCATTAGCAAGTCGGAGGTGAGTTGGTGTATTTGGGATCGCTGATGACCGCCGAAAATGATAGCAGCAGAGAAATTCAAAGACGCATTATGGCAGGAAATCGTGCCTACTTTGGCTTCCGAAGGACGTTCTGGTCGAATAAAATTCGCCGCCGCACCCAGCTGCATTGCAAAAATTGGGCGACTACGGTGGGCTGGGCACGTAGTAAGAATGACGCACGACGACCCAATGAAAATGGTTCTAGAAAGCGACCCAACAAGAACAAGAAGAAGAGGCGTGCAGCAGGCAAGGTGGATCGACCAAGTAGAAGGCGACCTGCTGACCCTTCGCAGACTACGAGGCTGGCGAAGTGTGGCCATGGATCGAGTAGAGTGGAGACGACTTCTTCGGACAGCAGAGGACAACAAGGCCTTAGCCTGATTGGTAAGGTAAGTAAGGTGAATTTCTAAAGGTTTCTGAAAAATGCTTATAGGCAAATCTGAAGAAATTACCAGTGCGAGGTTTCATGAGAATACCAACAATACTGTAGAATGAGTTAAAAAAAGCGGCGCCGGTGGTGTAGTGGTAAGCGTGATTACCTCTCACCCCAGCAGGCCTGGGTTCAATCCTAGTCGGCGCCGCCGGGATGTTCTGAGGTATAACATCTCTGATCACGCCCTCCTTCGGAAGGGAAGTAAAGCCGTTGGTCCCCAGTTCATGAGTTTGATGGGTCGATAGGTAGGGTTCAGGTGTGGGAGCTGCCTCCCTGGCGTCGGTAGCATTGGTGCTCAGCACGGAAAACAAGATCGACGGAAAACAAATCAAGGAGAAAAAAAAATAATAATGTTCAGCTTATCGGCGTCCAACCTAATTCTTCATAAAAAATAGCAGATTTTTAGCGATGGGCCCAATCTTAGATCCATAGGCTAACATTATAGACATTTCCCCTATTTGCAAAAAAAATCTCAAAACAAAACTGAAGCAAAATTTAAACATGTCACTTCTTCAACGTGACCTACTTTGATCTGCTCTGTTTAGAGAAAAATCATCCAAAACTTCATAACATAATTAAGGCTGTGAACCATTTGCTGAGTTGAATTTAACTCGTGGTTAAAAGTGAAATTTCGAAAGTGCTGTCAATCGACCGGTTTTCGAGTCACGGTTGTCAAAGTTTACCTTCTTGTCTGTCAGAAATAACCATGCTCGGATAGCAGGGTTAATCAATAACTTTCCATCTGTCAAATTTTAACCAAAAGTTAAAAAAAAATCGCCAAATGGCATCTTTAGCGGCGATCCAATTGGTTTGTTTATTCTAAAATTTTGAAACAGATCCAGACCGAGCCCTTTTTAAACCAGTATAGTTCTCGATCTATTTTGAACTGAATTTGTATCAAGGCAATCACTGTTCCAAACTAGTTTGACAGCTGTCGCACTCGAGATTTTGTGTTGTTTTGTTTCGTTGTTTAGGTTTTTTTCTGCAAAACAAACCGATTAAGTTCCTCGATTTTCTAAGAAACGTGCGCGGAACAATCGACTGCTGTTGACATTGGTGTAGTTCCAGCTACACAGAGAAAAAAAAAGTACCCTAAATTTAAGTTCTTTTTACTTAATTTTGGGTAATTTTGAGTTTTGCATCCCACTCTCACTTTTTGTTGTTGTCAAAAACGGAACGAGAGATTCGACTTTCTCATGACTATCGTTCAACAAGCTATTAGTGAGTATATGAGATATTCTCTAATTTGAGTCAATTGAACTTAATTTTGGGTAGAAAATACTCATGAGTAAGTAATTATTTTTGCCGTAGTCAAATGTAAACTACTATAAGCGGTTTACACAAAATTAGCTTATTGAACGGAACATGGGAGATGAGTGAAAAGAACTTAATTTTGGGTCATTTTTCGGTTCCGTGTAGAGCTAGAGCGATAGATCGCGCTATCGGTGCTGCTGTTGCTGCCGGCCCTGTCGTCGCAGCTGCGAAAGGATCACAAGGGAAACATCCGGACGCTTCTGTTCTGCAGGATTTTTTATGTTGTTTTTGAAGGGTATATATATACCGCTTGGGAAACCAACTTTCGATCCGAGGCTCGAAGGGCCGAGTTTTTTATACCAATCGACTCAGCTCAACGATATCGGAAAATTTATGTGTGTTCATGTGTGTAACGAAAAGAATACGCTCCTGCTTCTCAGCAACCGCTGCACCGAGTTGGACACAACTAGCGCCAAATGAAAGGTACTGTGGTCCCATTGAACGTTATTGAATACTTTTGGAATCCGTCAACCGGTTCTGGAGATTGCAAACCTATCATGCGACACATCAAATCACATGCGAATTCGAAAACAAAATCATTGGTAATCAAATAAAGTACCCAAGACCACCTTGGCCACTTCCGGGCATGTTCTGGAAACTCCCAGGGAAGTGGCCAGTTTCTGACTTGGTCCAAAACTTATCATGTGACACATCAAATCACATTAGATTTCAAAAGCAATATCAATGGTATATTGCACAGAATCATGTTGACCCCTATCGGATATATTCCGGGCACCTCCAAGAAAATGGTCAGTTTCTGATTTAACCCAAAACCCATCATGCGCCACATAGCAAATCACATTAGAATTCAAAACCAAGATCAATGGAAGTCAAATAATGTGCCCAGGACCACATTTCTTACTTTTAGGCATCTTTCAGGAACCCCTAGGGAAGTGACTAGTTTCTGATATGGTCCAAACCCTGTGATTTGAAACATAAAATCTCGCAGAAATTGAAAAACAAGATCAGTTTAAGTCAAATATAGTCCTTAGATCCACATTGGCCACATTCTGGTATGTTCTGGGTACCAGGGAATTGTCCAGTTTCTGACTTGGGCCAAAACCCAACACGCAACAACATACCAGACAAATTTCAATAAATACAGGTTTTTATTATTATTTCACTGGGAAGCACGAGGAGCAGGAGGACGAGCAGTTCAAGGCTTTTTGTTAAAGCCGCACATCAATCCCGGAAACAGCCATCGGAGGTCAATTTCACGGTAATTGCCTGATAAAACCGTGTACGAATGCGCACGAGATTGAAAAATGACTGACCACGAAATCAGGGTATGAGTTGGTTTTGATTCGGGTTTTGACGTTTGAAATAGAACGGCCAAAAATATACCAACCGGAGTGTACGCATACAATTTGATCTATTTTAGCTTGATCTTTTTAATTATAGCTGGTTCAAATGTGACATAAATTTGGATCTAGATCAGACCACCGCTAAAGATGCCCTCAGAGCCTAAATGTTCTAAAAAAACTGTTCAAACCTCTAGCTGGAGGGGGTCCCTCGTTTATCCATTGTTAAACGATTTTTCTCGTTTCCGATGGCTTTTTATCAGTGAAGAATAGATTTGCAACCAGAATTTTCTTGAATTGTGTATACCTATTGCTTAGCAAGGATAATGATACTCGCATAGAGCCAGGAAAGTCGAAAAATAACCAACCCGAAAGGTTTTTTTTTGTCTTAACTGACCAGGCTATCTAAGGCACCACGAACATCAACCATGACTAGACTGTTGCCTTCTAGAGATAAAGGTAGATGGATCGATCCTCCATAAGCATGAACCATTTTCCTAAAAAAAAAGCGCATTTCAAGCTGAACATTGCATTAGGTCCTAAGTAACATTGATCAATTCTCTTCGTCAACTTTCTCTTTCTTCACATAACCGTTTCTTGTTGTGTGTGTCGTATTAGATGCTAGATAAAAGCTTCTTTTACCGATCTGTGTGCTAGAAATATCTGGGAATGTCTTTACATGGCCGTGGGGATACAAGATAATCTGTCAATGTTACTTAGAGCCTAATGCAATGTTCAGCTTGATTTCCAATTTTGAGTGAATTTGTGGCAATACATTGTAGCCTCGGAAACGCTTCGGAAATCCTTTATCGCATCATAAGTCATGCCCAATTTTACCACCAAAAGTCAACCACATAAACTTCAATCCCAATCAATGGCATGCATAGCACTTTCTGAGTCGTTCGATGCACAGCAAACTCCAATCCGAAAGCAGGAAGAAAAGAGTTAAATTCAATTTAAAAGAGGCTCGATCCACCTCTCGCTCTTCTCGCCCCGATGCGACCCTTCTCTCAGTTTCCCAGCCATCCCAGTTAATCTTGAGACATTCTTACATTTACTCACTCGCACACACATCGCCACCATCAGAATGAGTAGCAGCGAGAGCAAACGAAATCAGCGCACGCAGCAGCATAAAGCATAAAAACATTACAACGAATTATTTTTATATGCTCTGTCTGCCCTTCCTTCCCCCATTTCCTTGGTTCTCCGACTCTAGGCTCCAGTCGATCGTCGTCTCGTTTGTGAGTGTATTTTTATTAAGATTGTTCCGAATTGTGCGCAATCAGCATCATTTCATTTCTTGGACTCGCACTCGGCTTCGGCTGCGTGCGGCTCAATTTTCTTCACGTACAGTGAATATTTTTATTTTTTTTTTGGACGGCCGCTTCTTCGACTTGATTGTTCATATATTTTCATTGTAACCGTATTTCACAGCTGCAGCAGTAACCCGCAGAACAGAAAGGAAAAGGATCAAATAAATTAATTGTCGTCATCGTAAGATGCACTGCAAGAGGGAGAAACATAAGCGCATAAATTCGCCGAACCGAGCCCTCTCCTGCCGTTCCGAATGAAATCGAGAGTGGGAAAAAGGGTGGAAAAATTTAAATAAATGTACTGAGAAATGCTGCTTTTTTGCTAGGAAAAAATGTCTATTATTTTCAGCCAAAAAATATCTTTTTAATTTGCATATATTCGTTGAACGTAACGCGTTTGGTGTGCTGATGCTGCTGGTCGGGAATGGGAATGAGATTCGGAAAAAAAGGGGTAGAAATGGTTGGGTTTTGAATTCGGTTGTTTTTACACATTTGCAGAAGGGAGTTAAGGCTGGTAGGTACTTTGAATATGAATGTTTGTATCTGGAGCTTCCCTGGAACGGAGAGGCTGCGGTTGCGACAATTTGTACGATGCGCGATTGGATCAGTTTGAGCTGGGCTGTCATCATTTGAATTTGAAGTTGAGCTGTGAGGTTTTGCTGCTCTGTTTGGAGGAACATTTTCTGGAGTGGTGTCAATTTGGATTGCTATTGTGGCGGATGGTGAAAAGTGTGGGTGGAAAATAAATCAGTTTTTGGATTAATAGATCAAAGTTTTTGATTTTTAGAAAGGTAAGTGGACCAGTTCAATAATTGTTGAAAATGTGATGAAAATTTTGAAACATTTGGTTGATAAATTCCAAACTGTGTATAATTTGTGTTTTTTTTTCGACTACCGTACTGTAGAGTGAAGTATATCATGTTGAAGGACACAGGCTTAATTCTTGGTCCAGTAATGAATTTTTGGGGGTTGGAAAATTTCATGACATTCTGAGCATAGTGAATCGTTGCATAAATGGTTTATGCCTTTAACTATTACAAATCAAAAGTGGAAATATTTTTCGGATCAAGTTTTCCACAGTTACCAGTTCTCTAATATATGGTTTTCTCAATGGATGTTTCTTTTTTTTTGATAACCATTCAAGCCGAAATAGATTAGGTCCTAAGTAACAGTGATCGATTCTCTTTTTAAACCCGTTATTGACGTGTTTGTCGTATTAGATGCTGTAACTATTATGTCTTTTATCGAACTGTGTATTGAGAATAGCAGGAAATAGCGCCGGTGGTGTAATGGTAAGCGTGATCACCTCTCACCCCAGCAGGCCTGGGTTCAATCCTAATCGGCGCCGCCGGGATGTTCTGAGGCATAACATCTCTGATCACGCCTTCCTTCGGATGGGAAGTAAAGCCGTTGGTCCCCGGTTCATGAGTTGATGGGTCGATAGGTAGGGTTCAGGTGTGGGAGCTGCCTTCCTGACGTCGGTAGCATTGGTGCTCAGCACGGAAAACAAGATCGACGGAAAACAAATCAAGGGAAAAAAAAATTGGGGTTGTGTATAAGACACGACTGCATGGTTGACGTAGACTACGTAAAGCTGCGTAGTGAAATTCTCGTGCATTTGTTTAGATATTGATTTAAAATACAGTATCCTATCTAAAAGCATAAATAGCGGTACCGTCCAATAATTTCAGTGCTTGGTACAGAAATCTGTAATCTGTGTAGGGAAATCTTTTTTTTTCCACAACAAAAACTCCACGTTTTCTTATGTAAAATAATGGTTGTGCGTTCACAAATTGCACGAAATCTTAAAAAAAACAATATTTAGTAAAAAAAAAAAATCAAATAATCAATAGATAAAAGATGTACCAAGAATTAAATAAAGGGATTTCAATCTAAAATGTTCTGATCGCGAGATATTCACGATCAATACCGAAATTTCGCATAAATGTCCAACCCATTTTGTGTGCGTGTGCTGCTGATTTTCACTGTTGCCCAATGCTTAGGGAACTTTCATAAACAACGTAGTAGTTGAGGAGGAGAGGGGTTTCAGAAATTGTGACCGGCCATGTATTAGGTATATCAAAACACGCTACGAGGAGGAATGGGGGGTTAATTGGTCAAAAAAATTCTTCGTCATTCATGGATGGCCCTAATTTTACTTGCAAGGATGTGTTCCAATGGGTGAGTAAAGGTTCTACAAAGGGTAATTAAATTTGTATTCGTCTTCTTTTTGAAATTCAATCATCATCATTAGTTTACACATACATTCTCATATTATTAATACAAAAATTTAACACTTGTATTTCATGATTTTAGAACGAAAACTTCCTGCGTAATATTTTATTCACTGTATTTACTTACTTGTGTTCTTGGAAGCTAAGCACAATAACACACAATCGAATACACAAAATCCAAAACAACTGCAACTCAAAACTCTTGGTGAACAAAATCGAACACCAAGAAAACCACTTCAACTTTACTGCTTTGCCGGCAATCGTAAAAAGTATCATTGAAAAAATTAAATTGTTTATTAAAACAAGCAATTGTGAAGTTTGACTCATTAATATAGACGAGTGGATGTATTTAATGGTGAATAAATATCAGAAACTAAGTAAATAAAACAAAAACGACCATTCTTGGCATTTTATCAGTCCAATTTAAAAAGCCACAGAAGATTGAATTCAACACTAACAGGGTTGATGGCAGCAGTCACGTAGCCTGGTATTTGCTTTCCCGCTCAGGGGTGTAAACGAACTTGCATACAGCGAAGTGAACGTTTTGTCTGCTACATTCTTATGCACTAGATAGTGTGACATCACATTTGCTGTTGTATTGAAATGAAGGAAGAAAAGAGATGGTTAAATTTTCCTCATCATACCAGTTGATGTTTATGAAACATGGGCAGTTTTGGCGTGGGGACATGCACTTCCAATGAATTTTACACTTACATTTAGAAAATGATGATCGAAGAATATTTCAAAAAGAAGAAGTAAACAAATTATTGACCCTTTGTAGAACCTTAAATTTAACTCGTAGTTAAAAGCGACAGATGAGTTATCGAATAGCCCTGCTATTCGAGCGTGGTTATTTCTGACCGACTAGAAGTTAAATTTTGGCAACTGTGACTGAGTTCTGTTTGAAAACCGATCAATTTCCGGGACTATCGAACATTGAAATAACACAGCCCAAGAAGTATTTCTCGATTACTTTTTCGAAGGGACGTATCAGCTTTTGTAAACAACGCATCTGATCGTCGATTTGGCGTAATTAGTAGCTCACCCACGCATGCTAACACTACCATCAGATAGGGGAAATTTTCCCCAACCTGATATAGTGGTGTTCAGTGATGGAAAAGTTCGTGAAAACTCACTATGACTCGTGAACTTTTCCCTTGGTGAACTTCGTGAAATATCGTGAACTTTTCCAACACTGGTGGTGTTAGTATGCGTTGTTTACAAAAGCTGATATGTCCTTTCGAAAAAGTAATCGAGATTTGTAGAACGCGGGATCATTATCATTCAGACAAGGTGGTGGATCTACTTCGGAGCGCTTGCGCCATCGAGGTGACGGCGCTGCCAGCAGCCAGTGATCTCGACGGGAACGACGCGCCAGGTTCGAGGTGCAAAACTGGAACGCTGCACGCTTGACAGTTACCGCTGCCTTCCTACTGCTGCTGCTGATGCCCAGCATGCGAAGCGAAAATGAGTTGAGGCACAAAAGCAGCGCTGTTTTATAACTTTTCAGATTCAAGCAGCACGATGTGCAACCAAATGCTACTCGATTATGACGACTGGGTGTGGGGAGAACGTTTATTTCATGAAAACATTGATAAAATTATCACTTTTTATTTGTACATTTTTCAACAGTATTTTTTTATGGAAAATTGAAAAAGTGTTTATTGTTATGAGAGTTATTTCCTATCGAATGGTGTATTTGGATTTTAATTTCATCGATAAATGACAAAGTTATAAGCGTTCAAAACGTTACACCTTTTCGTGACGGTCGAAATTTTAGATTTTCGATTTACCCCCAGTACCTTCCCGTAAGACGGAGTCTACGTCAAAAATAAGCAGGAAATGTTTTGACATGGCCGTGAGGATGGAAAAGGAAAATTTACGAAGAGAATCGATCTTTTAAATTTTTCGAACCTCTTAACGGAATCCCTTTATGAAGAGCTTTGAGTGTGTTTGTTTATTTCTTTAAATTTCATTATAATTGCTTATCTTTTGACAGATACGCGTATTTCGTCTACTACTTGCAGACTTCATCACTGCCAAGTACTCAGTGGTTAAGCATTAGCATTAGCATTATTGACCGCCCACGGTTGCTACTCTGTTATTACCAGATCAGCTGCAATTACACAGAGAACCAACAGATGATGTTTGGGACTAACATTCATCCTCAAAGTGTAAAAACTGAAGATCTAATATTTAGCAATACCAGCGCCGGCCGTGTCCGAATGCAGGTCCAATAGGGAATGGGAAGGAATGTGTTGACGTGATACTCGCTGTGAAGGAAACCGAGAAATCCTCTGCGCTTCCACGAGAAATCACTGGGATGTTGGATGTGGGGAAAGGTTTGCAGCAGCCGGGATCGTTTTTGGTAAACTAATGCTGATTGTAGTGATTTATAATAGGTACACAAACACATACATACGGGCGCATACACACGCACACACACTCGCACTCGTGAGTATAAACAGAATATAAAATGATATTAACTTTATTTTAACTTAACTTTAACATAACTTCAACTTAACTTTAACTTAACTTTAACATAACTTCAACTTAACCTTAACTTAACTTTAACTTAACTTTGACTTAACTTTAACTTAACTTTAACTTAACTTTAACTTAACTTTAACTTAACTTCAACTTAACTTCAACTTAACTTTAACTCAACATTAACTTAACTTTAACTTAACTTTAACTTAACTTTAACTTAACTTTAACCTAACTTTAACTTAACTTTAACTTAACTTTAACTTAGCTTTAACTTAACTTTAACTTAACTTTAACTTAACTTTAACTTAACTTTAACTTAGCTTTAACTTAACTTTAACTTAACTTAAACTCAATTTTAACTTAACTTAAACTTAACTTTAACTTAACTTTAACTTAACTTTAACTTAACTTTAGCCTAACTTTAACTTAAATTTAACTTAACTTTAACTTAACATTAACTTAACTTTAGCCTAACTTTAACTTAACTTTAACTTAACTTTAACTTAACTTTAACTTAACTTAACTTTAACTTAACTTCAAATTAACTTTAATTTTACTTTAACTTTACTTTAACTTCACATTAACTTTACTTTATCTTCTGTACGCTAGTTCATCTCTAAGCTGAAAAAGTGAATATTTATAATATAAATGCAAAATTCAATAATATAAATGAAATATTATAATATAATCCTAGAGGTGTTCATCATCGAAGAGCTGAAAGCAAGCTTAAATAATTAAAATCCATACATCCCGCATGAATGAAAACTGAAAAAAATGTATTATTATTTTGTAAACCTAATGATGTCATATATTCAAATATTCAACGATCTGAAAATAAACTTATCTTATTTAAAACAATGGATCTAACATGAGTGAAGACTGAGAAAAACTAATCATTACGTTATAAATCCAAAGATGTTCCCTCATCAACGAACTCAAAAGATGTTTCATCATTGAAGAGCTGAAAATAAATTTTTAAATAATAATATGTCTTCAAGTGTTCGTCGCAGCAAAGCTATGCAAGTAAAACGGCGTCCCCGAAAGCTGTTTATAATGTCACTTTAATAATGAATCAATAGTCAGAAAAATCGAGGTTATTTGGACAGTAAACAGTTTTCATGCACTTGTTATCATGGATTACAATATTTTTTGTATTTTCCTGAACGAAGGCTGAAAAAGTGAACCATTATAATATTATTCTAAAAAATTTCCATCATCGAAGAGCTGAAAATAAACTTAAAGATTCAAATCAGTAAATCCAACCTAAACGGAGGACTCGCGAACACAATAAGCTCCCCGATCACTCATATTCCGAATCTGATTAAATGAGTATTTACAAGTATACAATTAAATATATCAACAAGTAATGTAATTTTCTCTCCGGGAATGGAAAAATAAAATTGTTAATTGCTCTGTCATTTAAACGTAGAACATACATTAGAGAAAATCAAAGCTCTTCGTTCAGTCCGCATCGTGCTCTCTTGCCGTGCGGATCTATTTGCTTTTTGCTTAAGGAAGTGTTACTACTACCTAAAGCTACAACAAATTTAAACAGCACTTTTCAGTGCTCAACCTGTAAAAAATGTCTACCTTGTTCAACTCCTCTTATTCCTCTTCGATCCTTGTTTGGACCCTACCCGAGGTAATCCTTCTTGGATATCGATTTGGAAAATTCCTCTTCGATCCTTCAGATTCTTATAGTAATCTGCTTGGAAGTCGATTTGGATAATCGCATAATCGCACTTTTCAGTGCTCAACCTGTAAAAATTTTCTACCTTGTTCAACTCCTCTTATTCCTCTTCGATCCTTGTTTGGACCCTACCCGAGGTAATCCTTCTTGAATATCGATTTGGAAAACTCCTCTTCGATCCTTCAGATTCTTATAGTAATCTGCTTGGAAGTCGATTTGGATAAAAATTTACTGCCGCCATGGCGCCTAAACGCAAAAGAAAGGGGCAAACTCTTGACCCCCCTTCTGATGAAATTAATTTGAGTAATCAATTTGATTTGCTCACGGATGATGAGAATGATCCATCATCCAAGAAAAATTCTAGTAAACTTTCCCGGCTTAATGCCAAGAAAGAAAAGATTCCCCCTATTGTGATAACCACTACCGATTTCCATGCTCTTCGCATGGATCTTTTGAATTTCGTGAAAGTTAAGTTTTCACTACAAATTGGACGTCGGGGTGAATGCCGTGTATTGGCTGAAACCTTGGACGGATTTAAATGTCTTCTCAAGTATCTTACTGAGAAGAAGCACAAATTTTTACTTACGACACCAAAACTGAACGTGTGTTCAAGGTTGTCATGAAAGGACTGCCCAGTGGTGAATCCCTGGATCAGATCAAAGATGAACTGGCAAAATTACTTGGAGTTGTGCCACTCCAAGTAATCAAAATGAAAATGAAATCCCGTCCTGGCGATTCGCGCAACGGGATTTCTAATGCTTTTTATTTAGTTCACTTCAAGTCTAGTGAACTAAACAACCTTAAGGCCTTAGAAAAAGCTAGCCTTATGCTCCATTTCCGAGTGAAGTGGGAACACTTCAGGAAGACTGGAGGAAATTTCCAAAACCTCACTCAGTGCCGTAAGTGCCAGGGATGGGGTCACGGAACTAAAAATTGCTACATGCCAGCTAAATGCATGAATTGTGGTGATTCCTCTCACGCAAAGGACGACTGTCCTGTGAAGGAAGATCCTAAGAAATTTAAATGTTCAAATTGTGGTGAAAACCACAAATCAAATTTTTGGGAATGTAAGACTCGCAAAGCGATCCTACAATCTCGTTCTAACCGACAGGTAGGAAACGCTTCACGTTTCCGACCAGGTACAAATTCCTCTGCTGTTAACAACGGTCAGCGAGGAACAAATTCTACATTCGTACCCGTAGGTACAAATATCACCCCTGCTTCAAATTTTTCATCTGTACCTACTCCCCTCGCTGCTAACAATGTTCAGCGAGTTAATGGAGCTACCTATGCTGCTATTGCAGCGGGTAGAAATCAAAATACTAACCAACGTTCTAACGGAAATTTTGACAATTTTGACTTAGGAAGCATTACTGCTCCTAAAATGGAATTTTTACAGAATTCATTAATTGACATGATTTCTGATATGCTTAAATCTAACTCCATGTTTGATGCTATTCAAACTGGAGTAAAATTTGCTAATAATATTGTCATGACTTTAAAATTCAGTAATGGATTTTAAAGCATTAAACATTTTAAATTGGAATGCTCGATCTCTTAAAGATAATGAATACGAGCTATTTAATTTTTTGAGAGTTCATAACGTGCATATTGCCGTTATAACTGAAACGTTCCTTAAACCTGACCATAAGGTTAAGAAGGACTCAAATTATTTAATTTATAGAAATGATCGTCTTGATGGACCCTGTGGTGGCGTTGCCATCATTATTCATAGACGAATCAAACACAAAATACTTTCTTCATTTGAAATCAAAGTTTTTGAAACTTTGGGAGTTTCTGTTGAAACAAAATTTGGACAACTTACGTTTATAGCTGCCTATTTGCCATTCCAATGCGTAGGCCAGCAAAAGAATTTTCTCAAGGGTGACCTCCAGAAACTTACCCGTCATAGGTCTAAATTCTTCATTATTGGTGATTTTAATGCAAAACACCGCTCATGGAATAATGCTCAAAGCAATTCCAATGGTAATATTCTGTTTGATGATTGTTCTGCAGGTTATTACACTATTCAATATCCAAACAGCCCAACATGCTTTTCTTCTGCAAGAAATCCCTCAACTATTGATTTGGCCTTAACTGATTCATGTCATGTTTGTAGCCAATTGGTTACCCATGCTGACTTCGGTTCTGATCACCTTGCAGTAACTTTTGAAATATCCCAAGAAATAATTTCTAATCCCAACAGCTTTACTTTCAATTACCATAGGGCTGATTGGGAGCAATATCGAACATTTATGGAATATAACTTCGATCCAAACATTCCTTTGCAAACCAAAGATGAAATTAATTATGCTCTTGAATCTCTGACTACTTCTATAGTTGCAGCAAGAGCTGCCTCAGTACCAAAATGCGAGGTTAAATTCGATTCAATTATAATAGACGACGATTTTCAGCTCTTGATCCGTCTTAAAAATGTCCGTAGGAGACAATATCAAAGAACACGCGATCCTGCCATGAAGGTTATCTGGCGGGATTTGCAAAAACAAATTAAAAAGCGATTCTCTGCCCTGAGGAACAAAACGTTTGAAAATAATATTTCTAAATTAGACCCGAGTTCCAAACCCTTTTGGAAACTCACAAAAATTTTGAAAAAACCTTAAAAGCCTATTCCAGCGCTTAAGAAGGTGGTAAAATTTTGATCACAAATTTGGAAAAAGCTCAGAAACTTGCTAAGCAATTCGAGAGTTCCCATAATTTCAGTTTGGGTCTTACTAGTCCTATTGAGAATCAGGTTGCTCGGGATTTTCTGAATATTTTCTCTCGGGAAAATATTTTTGATGATTCCTGGGGGACTGATTTGGACGAAGTAAGGTCTATAACTAAAAAATTTCAAAATATGAAAGCTCCAGGTGATGATGAAATTTTCTATATCCTCATCAAAAAACTCCCAGAGAGTACCTTGTCTTTCTTGGTAAAATTATTTAACAGATGTTTCCATTTGGCATACTTTCCTGATAAATGGAAAAATGCAAAAGTTGTTCCAATTTTGAAGCCGGATAAAAATCCAGCTGAAGCTTCTAGCTACCGTCCAATAAGTTTGCTTTCTTCAATAAGTAAACTTTTTGAAAAAATAATTTTGAATAGAATGATGCTTCACATCAATACGAACTCAATTTTTGCAGATGAGCAGTTTGGATTTCGCCATGGGCATTCAACTACTCATCAACTCTTGAGAGTTACCAATTTAATTCGTTCAAACAAATCTGAAGGCCACTCAACTGGAGTTGCTCTTCTAGACATAGAAAAAGCATTCGACAGTGTTTGGCATGAAGGTTTGATTGCTAAATTGAAAAAGTTTAATTTTCCACTTTACATTATGAAATTAGTTCAAAATTATTTAACTGACAGAACTCTGCAGGTAAATTATCAAAATTCCAAATCTAATCGACTACCTGTTAGAGCAGGAGTTCCTCAGGGTAGCATTCTTGGGCCTATATTGTATAACATTTTCACTTCGGACCTCCCTGATTTGCCTCAGGGTTGCCACAAATCTTTGTTCGCTGATGACACAGGCATTTCCGCTAAAGGAAGAAGTCTTCGTGTTATTTGCAGCAGACTGCAGAAAAGTTTGGATATTTTCTCTTCTTATTTACAAAAATGGAAGATTTCTCCCAACGCTTCCAAAACTCAACTTATAATATTTCCACATAAGCCTAGAGCTTCCTTTTTGAAACCTAGTAGTAGTCACATAGTCACTATTAACGGAGTTCCAATTTCCTGGTCAAACCAAGTGAAATATCTTGGATTAGTTCTTGACCAAAAATTAACTTTTAAAGATCACATTGAGGGCATTCAAGCCAAATGTAACAAATATATCAAATGTTTGTATCCTCTTATAAACAGGAAATCCAAACTTTGCCTGACGAATAAACTTCTAATATTTAAACAAGTTTTTAGACCGGCCATGCTTTACGCTGTGCCAATATGGTCTAGTTGTTGCACTACCAGGAAAAAAGCACTTCAAAGGATTCAAAACAAAATTCTGAAGATGATTTTGAAGTTGCCTCCCTGGTACAGTACTACCGAAGTACATAGAATTTCGAATGTTGAGACTTTAGCACAAATGTCCAACAAAATAATTAATAATTTCCGGCAAAAATCGTTACGATCCTCAATTGCAACGATTAATTCCCTTTATACTTAGATAAGATTTAGTTTTAGTTATTTAGTTTTAAGCTATCAATTGTTATACTGACATGCAGGTTTAAAAAACCTGTTTAAAATACTGAATTGCCAAGACAGGAACAATGTAAAAACACTTAGATATATATCATAACAATTAAGGCTGGTAAGTTACTGTAGTAACTGGAGCACCTAGGTTAAAAATGAAATGTAATTTATTTTGAATTTGGAACAAATAAAGAGTTAAAAAAAAAGCTCTTCGTAAAGAGAATCTGCCATTGTTACGTAGGACCTAATCTATTGTTCGGCCTGCATTTTCCTGCAATGTAGAATAAATAAATTAAGAAACGATTTCCGGGGTGGAATAAATTTTCAAAAATATCTATTACTTTTATTTGTTTGAAATATTTGGTGAAAAGATATGAATGATGTGTGAACACGAAACTTCATTTAAATGTTATACATTTAGACAATTAATAGATTAAGGATGATAAAAGATAACTAGTTCCATAATTCCAATAAAATAAACATGAATTTTACCCAATAATCAGAGCGATTAAACGCGAAGCTTTGGATTTATTGTGTCCTCACTAGCACTTTACGCTGGCTCTCAACTTAGTAGCACTTTCACAATTGTTAATTGAGAGCTTTCTAAGCCTCTTTCATTTTTAAAATTATTATTATTGTGTGGCAAGTACAATCATAATCTATGCTCAGGGAAGTCGACAAATGTATCAACCCTAAGAAAAATGCCATAACTGGAACGGAAAGTGAGCCCATCCGCTTCCTGCATAGTCTAAGCTAAGAGAGGACCCGGAGCTCCACAAATACCAATCTTAGTTTTACAAAGGAATTGGTTGATAAAATTGGTCACCCTGTTATCGTGACTGAATGCGACTCTTGGCTCGTCAATTTGATCTAGAGCTGCCTGAGGTTGGGTTAGAATATCTGGGAGCTTAGCTTCGGGATGGTTCAGGTTACATTATTTTAAAATTTCTTATATTTTTCAGCGAGACTTAGTTAACGCTAGATTTCAAACAATATTTCACGTACATTCATACGAAATATTCCATAAATCGAAAATATCCCAATAGAGCAGTTCTACGCAAAATGGCGGAAAAAAAAATTGAATTTTTGAATCGACCTTCTCCGATTTGTACGCAACTTGGCGAAATTGTTTGTTATGGGAGCAATGATTCTTATTTCTGCTGAAATTCTGCCATTTTGAGTCTTGTAAAATTTGCAAAATGACGTTCTTGGAATTTTTCTACACAGCAAAAAGTAAATTTCAATTTTACATCGAAGTAATATTACACCATATTTTTGACACGATTAAAAAGGAATCCACGATTGAAATGCGGCTATCAAAATTATTTTTTTGCTGTGTATAAAATGCAGCATTTCTGATCGAAATGAAAGCTGAGACAAAGTTTTTGAAAAAATATTGTCTCTCTTAGAAAAATAAACAAACAATGTTTTATTTTTATTTAGGAAAACTTTCAAAAATATTTCAGACACTGAAATAAATGTCCTTGTCTGGTATTTCAAATTTTTTATTATTTTTTTATAAATTTTTGGAATTTGAAAATGATTTAAAATGTCTGAAACATTGTTTTCGGGGTAAAAACTTCATAAAAAATTGTTCAAAACAAAAAATAATAAACCAGAAGTTCTTGTGCTACAGATTTTATAATTTTAAGTGACATTATTATAAACATTCCGAAAACTTGCATTTTTCATGAGCTTATTATTTTTTTTTCAAAAATCAGACATGGACATTTGTTTTAATTTTAGCTTGAAACTTAAAAAAAAATTAAATATATTTTCCCAGAAAAACGCTATGTTTCTCAAAAACTTTGTTCCAGACATCATTTCAATCAGAAATGCCATTTCCGTGCAACTCAATCAGAAATGCCATTTCCGTGCAACAATTTTGAAATTTTACATGATTTAAAATGAATGAATTTTAGCAAAAATATTAAACATTGCCCATTACAAAAAAATATGTAAAGTTTCATATAAATCGGTGCAGGTCGAGTTTTTCTAATTCGTCATTTGGCGTGTATATGCTCCCAAGCTTGTGTATGATTGCGCCATTTAAATCAATTATAGCTAAAAATGACACAAGGGATAAGCGACCCTTATAGGCAGTCCATAGTTTGCACCAATCCATCCTATCTTTCTATATATCTACACAGCAAAAAATAATTTTGATATCACATCAAAATGGATGCACTTCAATCGTGTCAAAAATATGGTGTAATAGTACTTGCCAAAAGGTCAAAATTATCATTAATACAGTGCATGAACTGACATTACGCTGCTTTTACTGCATTTGTTTATTTTTGTGGCCATAAAAATTACATAAAATTTTTGACATGATTAAAGTGCAATGTAATTTTAAAATTTATTTTTGCTGCGTACCTATTAATCTATCTATCTATCTATCTATCTATCTATCTATCTATCTATCTATCTATCTATCTATCTATCTATCTATCTATCTATCTATCTATCTATCTATCTATCTATCTATCTATCTATCTATCTATCTATCTATCTATCTATCTATCTATCTATCTATCTATCTATCTATCTATCTATCTATCTATCTATCTATCTATCTATCTATCTATCTATCTATCTATCTATCTATCTATCTATCTATCTATCTATCTATCTATCTATCTATCTATCTATCTATCTATCTATCTATCTATCTATCTATCTATCTATCTATCTATCTATCTATCTATCTATCTATCTATCTATCTATCTATCTATCTATCTATCTATCTATCTATCTATCTATCTATCTATCTATCTATCTATCTATCTATCTATCTATCTATCTATCTATCTATCTATCTATCTATCTATCTATCTATCTATCTATCTATCTATCTATCTATCTATCTATCTATCTATCTATCTATCTATCTATCTATCTATCTATCTATCTATCTATCTATCTATCTATCTATCTATCTATCTATCTATCTATCTATCTATCTATCTATCTATCTATCTATCTATCTATCTATCTATCTATCTATCTATCTATCTATCTAACTATTTTTTGGCAACGAGAAAACCTTCAAAAAGGCCATCATGCCACCACTTGCTTGTTGGCTGACCGGGTGCACGGTTGCGGTGACACGGTGTGTGGGATTCTTACCACACTAAAACCCCTTAAAGGCGTCCATTGCGCTATTCCCCCGGGGCCACTTGTCGTATTACTTTGGTGGGGGCTGTGCATTACGCATCTCACTTTACCTCAGCTAACTGGCGCTTCTAGTTTGCTGATCATCTCTCCTGTTTGTGAGCTATTTAGCTCCCAGCGTCGAGTTATACTCGACTAACCCCCATCGGTGGATTCAGCATACTCCGACAGAGAGTTCTCCTGGCTCCGTCTTTCACTTCGCACTTGTGTGAGTAAATTACTACTTTCTAGCTGGTTCTCTCGCCATTTTCGCTGCAGCGCTGACATGATCTGCGTTACTGCTCTGCTGACGGCGTTAAAGGTGCCCTCCTCTCTACACATTTCTTCGACGACATTCTCCGTGCTAAGGGCGAGCATCACCTCTCGCACAGCATCAAATCTAGGACATTCGAAGACCACGTGCTCTGGTCTTCCAGCTTCCCACACTCCGGACAGAAGGGTGACGTTGTGTGTCCGAACCGATGCAAGTGCTTGCTGAAGCAGTCATGACCAGACAGGACATGCGTCAAGTGGAAGTTGACTTCTCCATGCTTCCTGTTCACCCAGGTCGAAATAATCGATATTAGCCTGTGTGTTCATCTACCGTTCTCCGCTGCATCCCATTCCTGCTGCCACTTAGCCATCGACACCGTACTCCTCTGGTTTCTCTCGTCATATTGCACTCGTAGTCCTCCGCTAAGGTGATGCTGATTGGGATCATACCGGCGATAACGCATACTGCCTCCATCGAAATGGTTCTGTACGCACTCATGATTCGCATGGCCATGAGCCGGAACGCACTGCTCAATTTCATTTGGTTCTGCTTCGTTTTCAGCGCTTCAATCCAGGCTGGCGTCCGTACCTTAGTATCGATGAGGACACACTATCGAGAAGACGCCTCTTGCTGCTGCTTGGACCAGAATTGTTCGGCATGATTCTGGCTATTGCGTTGATGACGTTCGCTCGCAAACATATTCGATGTGGCTGTTAAAGTTTAGCCGGTCGTCGATCATCACTCCTAGATACTTCAGAACGCGCTTCGAAACAATGGTGTGCTCTCCAACGGTGATTTTCACTTTTGTTTTGTAGTGGGCTATCTGCAGCTTCGCTCCTTGCATCCAGTTACCAATCGTATCTATCGCCTCGGCCGCCAGCATTTCCACTTCTTCTAGCCTCTCACCGGTTACCGTCAAGACGACATCGTCCGCAAAGCCAACGATCTCAACTCCTTTGGGCAGCTTGAGCGTCAACATTCCGTTCCACAGCGTGGGACCTAGAATGGAGCCTTGTGGAGCTCCCGCCGTGATTCTAAGCGATTTCTGCCCCGTGTCTGTCTCGTAGACCAGGACCTGGTTCTGGAAGTAACTACTTAGAATCCTGCAGAGGTAGTCTGGAACCCTCATTTTATGGAGCGCCATGGCGATGGCCTCCCAGCTGGCACTATTGAATGCATTCTTCACATCAATCGTAATCACGGCGTAGTATCAATTTCCTCTCCACTTCTATTTGGAAGCTTTCTCGGCTCTGTCAATCACTGTCCGAATTGCATCCACCGTCGATCTCCCTTTACGGAATCCAAACTGCCTCTCCGACAACCCGTGTTCACTCTCCGTGCATTTCGTCAGCCTATTCAGGATGATCCTCTCCAAGAGCTAAGAGATGAACTAGCCTATGGCTAAAAATCTCTATAATAAGAAAAAAAAAAAAAAATCTCCAAGAGCTTTCCGACAGTATCCAGCAAGCATATTGGCCTATACGATGCAGAATCTCCCAGCGGTTTTCCGGGCTTTGGCAACAGCACAAGCTTTTGTACCTTCCACCTATCAGGGAACTGACCCTTGTCTAGAAATTTCTGCAGCACTATCCTGAACATGTCCTGGAATGTCTGGATACCCGCCTTCAACCGCCACGTTGGGAATTCCATCCAGGACGGGAGCTTTATTTGCCTTCAACCCTTTCGCAGCTGCTAGGAGTTCCTCGTTGGAGACTAGCACGGAGGGTGCTAATTTCCTCGTTCCACCAGTAAGCTGGACGCCGCCTGTTCGTTGGTTCCAGTTTTCTCGGCATAGTTGTGTCACATGCCCTTGCTAATGATTCGGTCAACTCGTTCGCGCTTAAACTCGGGACGCTGCTAAGCTTCGATGAAGAGATCCTTATTGAATGTCTTGCTCTTGCACTTCCGCTCGCTTACTTTCGTCCTCCGCATTTCCACCGGTGTCCGTTCGCCGATACTGTACCGGATCGCCTGATGGTCACTATGGGTGTACTCTTCGCACACTCTCCAGTTCATATTTGCCACTAGCGACGTACTGCAGAAAGTGACGTCGATAATGGATTCCCTACCATCTTTGCGAAAGGTGCTGATGGTTCCTAAGTTGGCTAGACTGACGTTCAACTTTGCCAGAGCTTTGGTCTCCGTTGAGCCCATCTAGCATCTAGTGGAACTGCTCAATTGTCCATCTCTGGGGTGCGTAGCAACTACATACATAGATTCCATTGATTTTGGCGATCACGAAACCTTCGTATGAGCTTGCCACTACTTGTTGAATGGGATACCTACCCATGACTTGTATGGCCGCCATTCCTGCTCTATCCGCCACCCAGCTACCATTATCGAGAGGGACTCGATATGGCTCTGCAATGATAGCAACGTCGCACTTTGTTTCCGTTGTTGACTGCCACAACAGTTGCTGTGCTGTGTTGCAATGATTGAGATTTATTTGGGTTACCTCCATTATTGTTGGCCCACCAGCGCCTTCTTGAACTCAGGGCACCTGAAACTTCCCGTCACATGACCGTGTCCGTCCTCCTTTTTGCAGAGCATGCACCTCGGTTGCTTTGTACAGTCTTTTGCAACGTGCCCCTTCTCTCCGCATTTCCTGCACATATCAGATCTGTTAGGGCCTGATGACCGAAGCCCAAGCATTTGTAGCATCTCTCCATTTCCTTAGACACCCGAGGAATAGCTTTCAATGGGCACACTAATCACCCAACCTTGATTCGGCCTATCTTCAGCAGCTCGTTAGCTGCGCCCGAAGAAAGTCGTATCGACGCCGTCTGCATGCCACCATACGCCTTCCTCAACCGAATTGCCATTGATACGTCTACCAAGTTGCATTGCACCTTCAGCGCACTTTTAAACTCGTCTTCCGTTGTGATCTCGTCCAGATCACTGCACTCGACCACTGACTCCTGGGATAAGGCTCTTACGTTCACCGTCCCGCCAAGACATTTTTCGATGAGCTTCCTAAAAGCTTCGCTTTTAACCGTAGGATCCCTTTTCAGCTCAAATAGCATCTCGCCTTTCTGGGTTCGCCTGGTTTTCACCACATTCTCGCCTAGTTGTTTCAACTACGGATTCTATCTCACTTTCCGGAGGAGTGCTGCGTAGGACGTGTTGTCCTTCGCCTCAACAACCAAAGCGTCACCCTTGCTTCTCTTCCTACGAGGCCTAGGCTACTCCTGGTTCTTCCTGTCTTCCTTCTTCTTCGCTTATTATTCCTTCTTCCTTACTTCATCTTCCTTCTGTTTTTTCTTCCTCTCCTTCTGGTTCACAACTTAACGCCACCCACCATTTTCTCCCATCTCCTTGATGCCTTCCTCGTCGACCCTGCATTTTTTGGGCTCCTCCTGATCAGCTGGCGTGTCCCTATCTCTCTTTTCAGGACGTGGATTTGTGGGTCCCTTCGGCGTCTCATGTGCTTCAGCCAGTCTTATGCTCTCCTTGGCTTCCAGGAGAGCCTTTTCGGCATTTTCGGCTCTTTTTCTCCACTCTTGGAATTCCCGATCTGCTACTCTTATGCCGGAATTGATTCCAGTCACAAGTTGCTTGATCTCTTTGTGTGCGTTGTTTTTATCCTTAACGAACACATAGACTTTGACTATATGTTAGTATTACTTCTGCGTGAAGTCATCGATTTACATAGTTGAAGATGCTAATTTCAAATAACAGACTGAAGTGATAATTTTTATACAATAGATGAGGAGATGAAAGTATAGAATTGATAGTTCCGTTTAGAGTGCGGCAGTGTGAAAATTGCATATAGAGAGTAGAAAGCGAGCTAGACAACTTTTAGGAAGGTACAAATCAGTTTTATCATCTCTCTTTACCAAACTCCCCCTTTGAAGAGGGATGGTGATGGGTTTTGATACTACTTTGAAATCAAAGATGGCGACTTCTGGCCTTAAAAAAATTTGTTAAATTCCCAATCAAATGAGTATTTTTGGACAGGAAACCAATGATTCAATGGGTATCTGACAGTTTTTGTTAAAATGAAAGTCCCCTCATAGATTTAAAAATGGCGTCAAACATCGATTTACTGCCTCTAAACGTCGTCTCTGTTTCGAATATAACCATACTACTGGGTGTTTGAAAGTTATTCATAAACTGGAAGTCACCATCTTAGATTTCAAAACAGTGTAAAACATCGATTTCTGGCGTCTCACGTCGACCCTGTTCCGAAAATAAACATATTGCAGGATATCTGACAGTATTTTCTTAAACTGGAAGTCCCCATCGAGGATTTCAAAATGGCGTCAAACATCAATTTCCAGCCTCTACAGGTCATCGCCTTTCCGAAAAAAAAATCATATTCTTGGGTATTTGAAAATTATTCTTTAATTGATCCAGTCCGCATCGTGCTCTCTTGCCGTGCGGATCTATTTGCTTTTTGCTGAAGGAAGTGTTACTACTACCTAAAGCTACAACAAATTTAAACAGCACTTTTCAGTGCTCAACCTGTAAAAATTTTCTACCTTGTTCAACTCTTATTCCTCTTCGATCCTTGTTTGGACCCTACCCGAGGTAATCCTACTTGGATATCGATTTGGAAAATTCCTCTTCGATCCTTCAGATTCTTATAGTAATCTGCTTGGAAGTCGATTTGGATAAAAATTTACTGCCGCCATGGCGCCTAAACGCAAAAGAAAGGGGCAAACTCTTGACCCCCCTTCTGATGAAATTAATTTGAGTAATCAATTTGATTTGCTCACGGATGATGAGAATGATCCATCATCCAAGAAAAATTCTAGTAAACTTTCCCGGCTTAATGCCAAGAAGGAAAAGATTCCCCCTATTGTGATAACCACTACCGATTTCCATGCTCTTCGCATGGAACTTTTGAATTTCGTGAAAGTTAAGTTTTCACTACAAATTGGACGTCGGGGTGAATGCCGTGTATTGGCTGAAACCTTGGACGGATTTAAATGTCTTCTCAAGTATCTTACTGAGAAGAAGCACAAATTTTTTACTTACGACACCAAAACTGAACGTGTGTTCAAGGTTGTCATGAAAGGACTGCCCAGTGGTGAATCCCTTGATCAGATCAAAGATGAACTGGCAAAATTACTTGGAGTTGTGCCACTCCAAGTAATCAAAATGAAAATGAAATCCCGTCCTGGCGATTCGCGCAACGGTATTTCTAATGATTTTTATTTAGTTCACTTCAAGTCTAGTGAACTAAACAACCTTAAGGCCTTAGAAAAAGCTAGCCTTATGCTCCATGTCCGAGTGAAGTGGGAACACTTCAGGAAGACTGGAGGAAATTTCCAAAACCTCACCCAGTGCCGTAAGTGCCAGGGATGGGGTCACGGAACTAAAAATTGCTACATGCCAGCTAAATGCATGAATTGTGGTGATTCCTCTCACGCAAAGGACGACTGTCCTGTGAAGGAAGATCCTAAGAAATTTAAATGTTCAAATTGTGGTGAAAACCACAAATCCAATTTTTGGGAATGTAAGACTCGCAAAGCGATCCTACAATCTCGTTCTAACCGTCAGGTAGGAAACGCTCCACGTTTCCGACCAGGTACAAATTCCTCTGCTGTTAACAACGGTCAGCGAGGTACAAATTCTACATTCGTACCCGTAGGTACAAATATCACCCCTGCTTCAAATTTTTCATCTGTACCTACTCCCCTCGCTGCTAACAATGTTCAGCGAGTTAATGGAGCTACCTATGCTGCTATTGCAGCGGGTAGAAATCAAAATACTAACCAACGTTCTAACGGAAATTTTGACAATTTTGACTTAGGAAGCATTACTGCCCCCAAAATGGAATTTTTACAGAAATCATTAATTGACATGATTTCTGATATGCTTAAATCTAACTCCATGTTTGATGCTATTCAAACTGGAGTAAAATTTGCAAATAATATTGTCATGACTTTAAAATTCAGTAATGGATTTTAAAGCATTAAATATTGTAAATTGGAATGCTCGATCTCTTAAAGATAATGAAGACGAGCTATTTAACTTTTTGCGAGTTCATAACGTGCATATTGCCGTTATAACTGAAACGTTCCTTAAACCTGACCATAAGGTTAAGAAGGACGCAAATTACTTGATTTATAGAAATGATCGTCTTGATGGACCCTGTGGTGGCGTTGCCATCATTATTCATAGGCGAATCAAACATAAAATTCTTTCTTCATTTGAAACCAAAGTTTTTGAAACTTTGGGAGTTTCTGTTGAAACAAAATTTGGACAACTTACGTTTATAGCTGCCTATTTGCCATTCCAATGCGTAGGCCAGCAAAAGAATTTTCTCAAGGGTGACCTCCAGAAACTTACCCGTCATAGGTCTAAATTCTTCATTATTGGTGATTTTAATGCAAAACACCGCTCATGGAATAATGCTCAAAGCAATTCCAATGGTAATATTCTGTTTGATGATTGTTCTGCAGGTTATTACACTATTCAATATCCAAACAGCCCAACATGCTTTTCTTCTGCAAGAAATCCCTCCACTATTGATTTGGTCTTAACTGATTCATGTCAACTTTGTAGCCAATTGGTTACCCATGCTGACTTCGGTTCTGATCACCTTCCAGTAACTTTTGAAATATCCCAAGAAATAATTTGTAATCCCAACAGCTCTACTTTCAATTACCATAGAGCTGATTGGGAGCAGTATCGAACATTTATGGAATATAACTTCGATCCAAACATTCCTTTGCAAACCAAAGATGAAATTAATTATGCTCTTGAATCTCTGACTACTTCTATAGTTGAAGCAAGAGCTGCCTCAGTACCAAAATGCGAGGTTAAATTCGATTCAATTATAATAGACGATGATCTTCAGCTCTTGATCCGTCTTAAAAATGTCCGTAGGAGACAATATCAAAGAACACGCGATCCTGCCATGAAGGTTATCTGGCGGGATTTGCAAAAACAAATTAAAAAGCGATTCTCTGCCCTGAGGAACAAAACTTTTGAAAATAATATTTCTAAATTAGACCCGAGTTCCAAACCCTTTTGGAAACTCACAAAAATTTTGAAAAAACCTCAAAAGCCTATTCCAGCGCTTAAAGAAGGTGGTAAAATTTTGATCACAAATTTGGAAAAAGCTCAGAAACTTGCTAAGCAATTCGAGAGTTCCCATAATTTCAGTTTGGGTCTTACTAGTCCTATTGAGAATCAGGTTGCTCGGGATTATCTGAATATTTTCTCTCGGGAAAATATTTTTGATGATTCCTGGGGGACTGATTTGGACGAAGTAAGGTCTATAACTAAAAAGTTTCAAAATATGAAAGCTCCAGGTGATGATGGAATTTTCTATATCCTCATCAAAAAACTCCCAGAGAGTACCTTGTCTTTCTTGGTAAAATTATTTAACAGATGTTTCCATTTGGCATACTTTCCTGATAAATGGAAAAATGCAAAAGTGGTTCCAATTTTGAAGCCGGATAAAAATCCAGCTGAAGCTTCTAGCTACCGTCCAATAAGTTTGCTTTCTTCAATAAGTAAACTTTTTGAAAAAATAATTTTGAATAGAATGATGCTTCACATCAATACGAATTCAATTTTTGCAGATGAGCAGTTTGGATTTCGCCATGGGCATTCAACTACTCATCAACTCTTAAGAGTTAACAATTTAATTCGTTCAAACAAATCTGAAGGCCACTCAACTGGAGTTGCTCTTCTAGACATAGAAAAAGCATTCGACAGTGTTTGGCATGAAGGTTTGATTGCTAAATTGAAAAAGTTTAATTTTCCACTTTATATTATGAAATTAGTTCAAAATTATTTAACTGACAGAACTCTTCAAGTAAATTATCAAAATTCCAAATCTAATCGACTACCTGTTAGGGCAGGAGTTCCTCAGGGTAGCATTCTTGGGCCTATATTGTATAACATTTTCACTTCGGACCTCCCTGATTTGCCTCAGGGTTGCCACAAATCTTTGTTCGCTGATGACACAGGCATTTCCGCTAAAGGAAGAAGTCTTCGTGTTATTTGCAGCAGACTGCAAAAAAGTTTAGATATTTTCTCTTCTTATTTACAAAAATGGAAGATTTCTCCCAACGCTTCCAAAACTCAACTTATAATATTTCCACATAAGCCTAGAGCTTCGTTTTTGAAACCTAGTAGTAGTCACATAGTCACTATGAACGGAGTTCCAATTTCCTGGTCAAACCAAGTGAAATATCTTGGATTAATACTTGACCAAAAATTAACTTTTAAAGATCACATTGAGGGCATTCAAGCCAAATGTAACAAATATATAAAATGTTTGTATCCTCTTATAAACAGGAAATCCAAACTTTGCCTGACGAATAAACTTCTAATATTTAAACAAGTTTTTAGACCGGCCATGCTTTACGCTGTGCCAATATGGTCTAGTTGCTGCACTACCAGGAAAAAAGCACTTCAAAGGATTCAGAACAAAATTCTGAAAATGATTTTGAAGTTGCCTCCCTGGTACAGTACTACCGAAGTACATAGAATTTCGAATGTTGAGACTTTAGCACAAATGTCCAACAAAATAATTAATAATTTCAGGCAAAAATCGTTGCAATCCTCAATTGCAACGATTAATTCCCTTTATACTTAGATAAGATTTAGTTTTAGTTTTTAGTTTTAAGATATCAATTGTTATACTGACATGCAGGTTAAAAAACCTGTTTAAAATACTGAATTGCCAAGACATGAACAATGTAAAAACACTTAGATATATATCATAACAATTAAGGCTGGTACGTTACTGCAGTAACTGGAGCACCTAGGTTAAAATGAAATGTAATTTATTTTGAATTTGGAACAAATAAAGAGTTAAAAAAAAAAAAAAAAAAAAAAAAATTCTTTAATTGAAAGTCGTTGTTTTGGTTGTTGTTTCTTTATTAAGGATACTTTCAGCCCAAGGCTAGCTCACACGTTGTCAAGGGAACGCAGTAGGCTCTGTCCGCGAACGGTTGGTTTTGGTTCTGCTGGCGCTGATTTCATCTGTTTTCCGCATATTTTGTAATTGTACCAAGGCAAAAAATATTAGTTTTTGCGTGTGGATAAGCGTAAATCACGTTTTAATAAGCTTTTAGTGATATTGTAATTAACGTGAAAATTCTAGGACAATAATTTGTTTCGAGTAGCTGTGTTGCTATGGTGTCGCGTTGGTCGGTATTTCTTTTCGCTTGTTTTTGGTGCTTTGCCTCCCGCCCAAGAAGAGTTTTACCGGGTATTTTTTTTTTCTTTTCTTGGTGCTGGCGTTCCTTCCGGAGGATGCACGCGAATGAGGTGTTAGGCAAAAATTCAGTCCAAAAGAAAAACTTCGCATGTGATTCAAAATGTTGTGTTCGGTTGTAACGAGTGAACAAACCGGTGCATTCTCGGAGGCAGGACTTGGTGAGAACCATCTGATTATAAATCAATCATAAATGCATATTTCCATCACATTTCGAAATCTGGAAGTGTGTACTGCAACCATTATTCATATGATAACGGTAGTGTTTACACGCGGGGCTTATTGTATGTGAAAATAACCTAGGAATGGACGTGAATTACCAGGCATTCTGAAATGGGGTGCTGAATCTGCAGTACAGCTATCGCTTTCTAACTCCCGGAATAAACTTGCATTAACTTATTAAATCAAGAATTGTTGTAAACAAATTTCTTACATAATACACAGATGGAATACACACACATACACAAGGCTAGCTCACACGTTGTCACCTTTTGGTTTGCCGAACAGCATCCGAGACGTTCTCGGAAATGAACCATCCACCATAGCAGCAGTTATGTGCTTCCTGAAGGAAGTAAGACTTTATCACAAAATCTAGGATCGGCAGCATAGCATTCCACAATAGATTTTGCTGGAACGTATTTCTGGGTTTCTGTACAAAACAATATCATTAGAAAACTAAATTCAAATTCATGCATTAAACAAGGTGTTTACCCGTTGCAACTAAGGCTTCCATAACCTTTTTCTTAACCGGGAGGCCTACATTTTCGTCGAATAGACACAGCTCGATAAGACTGTTGCCCAGGTACTGCAAATGAGTCAAAAACTCTTCATGTACATACTGCTTTTGCAACGTCTTCATCGATAGCTTAATAATCCTTCAATATGTTTAACAAGTTCAAATCGTTGTTCGGTGCTAACCAACTTTTCAAGTATACTTTCACAATAAATACATTAAATTGAGCCAGGTGAGTTTTTAGCTGTTTAAGGTAACTCAAATTCGTGTCTGCAGATTAACATTTTCAACGAATACATTATTTTAGCCATCCATTTCGCATTGTGGAGAGCTTTGACTTTTAATTTGTTATCCATCTTTCCACCCAAAAATAAAATCGCTATCTGTAGAACTTCTCGGTAATCCTTTCGGTGGTGTTGCTCAATGATTTGTTTCTCAAAAAGGTTTAATAAAGTCAATCTTTCCGTTTATGTATTCCCTGTTTAAAAAATATCAGTATCCATACCTGAGTTGTTTGATTGAAATTTTTTGAAAATCTCGACATTAGGAAACTGTGATGTTTCAAATTTTAGCTCATGACGCATGAAAGTTTAGCTCATGATTTGTACATTTTAGAATGAAAAAGGTCAAATTTTGACCACGTTGCACCACCCCTAAATCAAGTCCGATTTAGCTCAAATTTTGCATAGGGTCGTTTTTCAAGGCAATAAACATACGCGAATCGCTTCTAACCACACTTTATCGACAGGTGACGGTTGTTATTTACATCAGAAGTGAAGTTGAAGTGAAGTGTAGGGTGAGAAAGCCTTAACTCCGTTCCATCTTCAACCTATCTTTCGAGGAAAGCAAACCACCCTCATATGTCAAAATTTTAGGTTATAAGCGGTTTGTGCAAGACTTCATTCTGGAAAAATGCCGAGTGACAGCTGGTTTTTTCCCGAGAGGAAAGCAAGTGCAATATTGCGCATTTTGCACCACTCCTGTGCAAACAAAAAACCATCGGCGCATGAACTCCAGCTAATATTGAATATCGAGCAAGGCCGGGTACAGTCAGCTAGATTAACATACGCTGGTATCTAATCTGTTAGATCTTCGCATTCTTTAGGAACAAGTGCAACAAACCTTCAATTTTTCAAGTGAGCTCCATCTCCAATAAAACTTCAATGTGATGACCGAGCTCAAGCACCGATCAATCTGCTAAGCTCGCATCACTCACTACACCCCACTTTGTAAGTGACAAATCTCTCATCGCTCGGATCGTCCGATCCCCCAGTGGTCGACCCGCTTCCACCCACTTTCTGAATGTACATATACAAACACACACACACGCATCTTAATCCACATAACTTTTTTTCCTTTATCTCGTTGCTCTACTCCCGATTCCGCGTTCTCTCATAAATCATCATCTGCGCATAATTCCAACAGCGAAGCGCGCGCCTCTCCAACCACCCGAATTTTAATTGTACGTGTGTGTATGTTTATGTTGGCACGCTGCTGGTCGCGATCTCTGTCTAGTAACCTTCCAACTGGCATGTTGTTGCTGCTAATATAACAAGTGATGTGATTGAAAGGATCGTACCGGAGAACGTTTGAGAAGAGACAGGCAGGAATGAATAAATTTACTGAGAGAGAGAAATTGCGCGCCCCGCGAGAGAACGATCAAACGGGTGGTGGTTGTTGTTGTTGTTGTTGTAGGTACCGACTAATACGCGTTTTCGGTGCTGAGCTTTTTCCGCCGTCGTCGTCGTCGTCGCCGGTCGGTCGTTTCGAATGCATGAATAATGAAAACATAACGAGTCCGTGTCAGTAGACTATCAGACAGCCATCAGTTAGTATCAGGCGGCACCAAATATCCCCGAGCGTGTGTATGATCGAGTTGTGTGTTGGGCGCGATCGGATGCGAGGACATCGAAGTTTTGCGCGCGCGCACATGCTTCCGAGATTTATCGACCGAAGAACGATTGATCGATCGTCGGTTGCAGTTTCAGAAGACAAGTGGCAGTCGAAGGCGCATCGCGGCGCGGTGATGAATTGATTGACTGTTTTGTGGCTGCATTCGCTTGATGACATACTGATGCCGCGCAGCAACCTGTTACGGTGTCGTTCGGCCAGGGGGGAAGATCAGTGGAACATGTGATTTATTGGGACCGACGACGAGAACGGTGAAGAGTATCAGTTGATGAGTGTGTGAAAAAATTCGCATCGTTGCTGCAGGGCAAAAAGATGGAAATATTTGTGATATTATTTATTGTTTGAAAAATTTGATACCAAAACGAGAGCGAGTGCAAACTTATGAGACAACGCTGCAACGGCAGCTGGATGGGGAAATTGAAATTTTAAGAAGTATGACAGTGCAGCAGATTGTTTTTGTCAGATGAGTGTTCGAATGAGGAATTATTTAACCTGGGTTCGGTGAACACGTTGGATGTGCTCCGAGTGAGGTATGCAGGATCGTTGGAACAGCATATAGGCAGAGCTGTTCTAGATAGGTTAGTAGAACAATTGATGTTTCCCAAAATTACTTGGTTTAACTAAATAGTCGTGACTAATTAACCGAAACCGTACATTTTATTTTGATTATGAATATCTTTTAGAAGCTTATAGACATACTCGTTGGGCTACAGTTTGCTTTAATCGTACATAGTAGTTAAATACCAAAACAGCACCAATTTTTTTAGATTGGATGTGAAGATAAACTTGATTTCAATCAGAGTTGGTCGGAAATGCTATCTAACATGAGGCTTTAGTGTGATAATTTATTAGCTAGAGAATGGTCTTAAGAGAGGGTAGGTAGATAGTTCCGCTAGAGTACGGCAGTATGAAAATTGAATAGAAGTTGGAAATGAGCGAAGGGCCATTAATGCGACAGTACCAAGTCAAACGCACACTTGATTGCAATATCAACGAAATTTAAAGTCAGACCTAGTCTGGTAATAAGAAGAAAACACATTTGGGACCACATTTGGTACAATTAATACGATTTAATATTAATTAATAAGAGAATACGTAGAATGACCAACTCTATCGACTGGAATACACAGAATTGATGAATATTTTTTGTTGTGTTCAACGATCAGGGGTCCAGTGACGCCTAGTAGATTACCGTTTCGTGGTGTATTACTGGCATTAAGATCTACCTCCGAAACCTAGTCCAAACTACTTCAAACTAGGGGAACAGGATTTTTTTTTGTAATCTAAGGAACACATCTTAAAGGCTGACTAAAAGTAAATTGGCCCGCACAAAAAGACCTGCCTTTCGTGATTCAAAAAGTTTAAAAAGTCCATTAATGGTTGCTTTACAGTACTTTTACTAAAACTTCAAAGTTAGAGCATTAGATGGTTATATTTCTCCAGTTCGAACGAAATCTCGAACCTTCCTCTTGATGGAGCCCATCAGCGCCCGCACAGTGGAAATGGACACGGAATCAGCACATTTCTTCCATTTTGTCAGCATTCGCTGGATGTCCTTGACTGCCCCGCCACTTCGTCGAAGTCCCTGCGTTGAAATTGCCCAGTATTTTTCGATTGGTCGAAATTTCGGGCAATTCGGAGGATTCATTAGCTTGGGAACAAAATCGATTTTGTTGGCAGCATACCACTCCAGAACCACCTTGGAGTAGTGGCAGCTGGCCAAATCGGGCCAAAAGATGACTTTGTCCCTATGCCTGCGGATGAACGGCAATACACGCTGTTTCATTATTCGATGTAAACTTGGGATGTCATTGTCGAGGATGTGACGAATGGTTCCGTTTTCAGGCCACAACTGCAAATTGTTTGTCAAATCATGACCTTCTTCGTGAACTTGTCGGCAAACACGAACTGGAATATTCCCGGCACATCCCCATGTCTAGTCGCGATGTAAAACTTTTGACCGGGAAGCTGCTTAAAATCGAGTTTGACGTGTGTTTCGTCATCGATCAAAGTGCAGCCCTTGTGTTTCGTCAAAACACGGTCGTACAAGAGCCTTGCACGCTTGTTGGCCACGGAATTCTGCTTCATGTGTCGGTTCGGATGTTTGCTGGCAGTGTACGACTTTTAGCCTTCCCTGGCAAGGATGTTCCACACCGTTTGAAAGTTGGCGTTGTTCCTTCTGGCCACATATCGGATCGAAAGACCAGGGTTGGCTATAACGCACCTCAAAAGCTTGCTGCGCAGCTGACGATCCCTGGTTCCAGTTTTTTCGTAGGTCCACTGATTTCTTTCCACACTCAGGGTTTCTTTGTAGGTTTTCAGCAATCGACAAACTGTTGTTTTCGGTATCTTCAGCACTTTAGCAAGCTTAAAACCGGACCACTCCAGATTTTCCAGGTGTTTGTGCACAATATTTTTTCTTCATTCAAATTTCATTTGACGTTATTTCTGAACACGATCGACTACTTTGATCAAATTTGCACCAGTTGTTCTCTATAGTAGGATTGGGCGATCTTGGATTGATCTTTTTCATCTCGATTTTCGATTTTTCGGATCGATTCTTTGTCCACGAAAAGATCGAAAAAATCGATCTTTTCTTTCGATCTTATCGATCTTAAAAAAAAGGTATTAATTTTTTTTAGTGTATTTACATCGAAAAAACGGTTTACTCTCACCACAGACTGCGTTGTAAATTTAACGAACATAACGTTAACATCAGCATAGCTCCCTACGTTACTATTTGCGTTTCCGATATTTACGAATACAGCAACATTTGAAGCTTTGGGCTACCTCCCTCCTGTGCTCATTGCTGCTTGCTGTCACAACATCAATTAATTTAATATTATAAAGGAAAGAATTTCTTGGGGTACCAACGTACACAAGCGTATTAAAATAAAAATCAAAAGGTCGATCTACCCAAGAGATCGATTCTTTGGTACCGGTTTAATCATTGGATTAATTCTAGAGCCAAATATAAGATCGATCCGTTAAGATAGATCTTTCTCTGAAGATCCTCCAATCCTACTCTATAGAAGTGTAAACAAACCACTGTCAAAGATTTTCGAATCCCAACACTAAAGGCGTGCTAGCGGCGCGCGAGGGGCGTACCAATTTACTTTTAGTCAGCCTTTAGTCCTTATTACTTTTTATGCCTTGTTGATAGTTACAAGACTCGGCTTTGTCCACCGAGAATGATCTTGAAACAAGGAAAAAAAATAGAAAGGTAGTTATTTTTAATAAACGTGATTCCTAATCTTTTATTCGCTGTTCTCTAGTTTGGATTCTGATGCATGGTCATTATCGGTGTTATTGCTTGATTTTGTTGCGAAGGAATCCGTGTTAAACTGATAAAGGGGTGCGCCTTTGGATTACAACACTCCGAAAGGTATAAAGAGCGGGACCTTACAATTAGAGTCGGATCCTTGCGATAAAGGCAAGAATGACAACTGTATCAAAGACGAATACTTCATCATTTCTGAATAGGGATGGAGTAATACGACATGCACTAAACTAAGGACAAGAGGCATACCACAGTAGATCAAATAACTGGTCGTAGTGGGTTTATGTCCTGAACAGAAGATAAAAAAAAGGTCACAGGGACATCGTGGATACTCGTAGATCTGGCAATATAGGAAATATCGAATGTTTTCAATGTGATGAGACTGAATCAAGGCAAGGGTGGAAAACTTGCGCTAGATTACGGTTAGACTTGTGAAACCCATGTGTATCAATTTGTGGTGCTCCAAAGGCCCACAAATTGCTATCAAATGAACAACCAATTTCTAACGGGATCAGTATGACAGTTGTCTGCCACCCCTGCTGCGCACGCTAGTGTTGATCACCATGAATAGTCATTTATTAATTTTCCATTTTTAGCAATGAAGATTTTAGAGTATCACTATTTTCAATTTAAATTTAATCTCTTGATCTAGCAGTCGGAGTCGTGTTGGAATATTTTCTCCGACTCCGATTCCGACTCATCAGTTTGTCAAATTCCTTCTGACTTTAACTCCAGCTCCTAAACTTTGACTCAGATTCTCGATATAATATTCCAATATTTTTAGAATAATTAAAAGTAATATATTAATAAAAAAAAAACAAGACGTTGTATCCAAGACACGACCGTAGAATTGACGTAGGATTACGAAAGGTAGTTTTGATGTCACAACAAAAGTATAGTATATATTAAATTGATTTCTTAACTCGTTATCAGAGAAGAAGGTTCGATAAGTTGAAATTTGGATGCAAACTGAGAGTTCTGTTTGTGAAGTTCTCTGTCGATGTCCATGTAGTACAAGCCAATCCTGGGCGATATGTTTTGGATACAAGCTCTTACTCTTTTATCAGTCATTTGTGGTCTGGTGGGTTGGATGCTTGGAAGCCAGTTTAGAACAATGCCGTGGAAAATTGTCCTCGATGTTCTTGGAGATGATAGCGGTGCGGAAATGAAATATGTATTAGGGAAAACACATCAATGATAGAATCTGAGTCTACCGGACGGTACCTACGTTTATGCTCTTTGATACAAATTTTAAGCCCCTTCTATTAAGAGAACTCGGCATGATTTTTTTTATGTATAATTCTCTTAATAGGATCAATTTGCATCAAAAGGCATAAAGATAGGTACGTTCTGGCATGCTCAGTGTTTGATATCAATATTCGGCGACTGTGTTTGGGAAACCACTTTTCCCATCACGGAAACGCCTCATTTCCTGATGTCAAAATCACGCCTTTTCGTTCAAAAAACGCATGGTACTTTTGATGTATTCAGAGTGGTTCGAGTTCGGACGCCGCTACCCTTTTGTTTTCGTAATAATTAATTTCTTTTACTTATACACTCCACATTTTATATCTCTATTTTTTTTTTCATTGGATTGCAGCTCGGTATATCTCATCCTCCGTTCATGCGGTCTCCACTGTTAATTGCTAGCCAGATGGGCTAGTTTAAAGAGATTCCTCTAACCTCTGGTCTAGCCAGGGAGATCGTCTGGGGTGGGCTACACTCGCCTCTTTTGTTGGCTAGCACGACCTCGAAACCCCAGAGCTTCAAGGTCGTCTCCTGGTTTGTCGACACTGATCCGAAGTACAAAACCTATTCGTTATTTTCAACTCTTTTCGATGTATGTAGTATGTGTGTTTGTGAGTAGTGCTGGCCAGCGATGACGGGATTCTGCAGCGGGTGGGGTTTCTCGGCGGTGGATGAACAGTACGTTCCCGGAGGATGACGGTGCTCGATGGTTGTCGCAGTATGGCACAACGGATGTCGTGCTGGAGCTCGATGGGCTGATCGACGGTGGACTTGCTGTTCACCTATTGCTAGTTTAAAGTGGTCGTCGGTAGCTTGCCGATCAACACTTGCTAAACGGGTGGTGCTGGCGGTATAGCGTTCGCCCTCGCACGTTTCGACCAACGTTTTTCTGTGGCCGGATCGCAATGACTTTTTAGCCTGTATTTAATGGGTCCTGAGGGGAATATGAGAGGTGGTCTTAGGGCTGGGAATTCCGCTACTGGGTTATTAATTAGGTCCTACCTGACTCCGTATTCAGCGGTATTAGCCGGTATTTGTTGGTAACTCTTCACCATGAGACTCGTTTGTAATTTATAAGAACTATCTTGCGCAATGGCTGAAGTAGAACCTTCTCTTCAGTTTGACCCAGTAGCTTCCCCTTTGACCTAAGCACATTTCCACCACCCTTTGTCCATATCCTTCTCCTGTTTCCAACGCCCACCTTCATCCTTTCTCCTTCCTGTTACGTGTTCTGTGTTATGTGTTGTTGATGTGACTGGGTTACAATTATTTAATTTGGCCGTTGATGTGGAACTGGGTTTTCCTTTACATTAAAAAACAATACAATACTGTGTACAAGAAACTGGCATACAAAGCTTAGCTCTCATGAGCATGGTCGAATTCATTATGAATACACATTATAGTGGGTCATTGTTGTATGGAAAAACGCAAACTTTACTTCATCAATCGAGAACAATCCTTTTTTTGGTTCCATTTGGAGTCCCAAACAACTGTGCAAAATTTGGGGATTCTTTATTACTTCAGTAGATCATTAATGTACAATGAGGATAAGATTGGCCCCAGAATAGAACCCTGGGGAACCCCAGATGTTAATTACAGCCTGTGTTCGCATACTTAAATAAGAATTAATCAAGTTTGCGGAATGATCGGAAAAACCAAAATTTGATCTGAGTTTTTGACATAAAATTTTATTCGACACAGTGTCAAACGCTTTAGAAAAATCTAATAGTATTAGAACAACCGGGCGACCTTTGTCTACTACTAGACCTATATCATCAATTATTTTGAGCATAGCTGCTTTAGTACTATGTTTCGAACGATAACCTGACTGAAATTGATTCAGAAGATTGTGTCTATTGATGTGACCGTAAATGTTCATCTAAACAATTTTTTCAAATACTTTTGATAATGCGCAAAGGATGCTAATAGGTCGCAAGTTTTCCAACGTGTTCAAATTAGCCTTTTTCTTAATTGGTATAATTTTTGATTTCTTCCAAGCATCTGGAAATACTCTTGTAGTTACAACAGTGTTAAATAAGTGTGTTATAGGCTCAATTAATAGAGGACAAATAGCCTTTAAGAATTTCATTGGTAGCATGTCGACTGCAAGAGCATTTGATTTGATGGAGTACATGACATTTATGACATCTACTTGGTTTATTCTATCAAAATAGAAAGCATCATGGTTAAACCCATTTGAACCCGTAGAACTAAAACTTCGAATATTATTGTCGGAAAAATAATTGCTAAAGTTACGGTTTATTTCATCAGCCGTAAAGCTGTTCGATGATTGTTCATTTGCTTGACCGAATCCAAGTGCCCTGAGATTTTTCCACAATTCCTTAGGAGAAACCTTCGGATCAAGACGAGAAGCAAAATAATTTTGTTTTGCTGTGCGTATCATCTTATTTACGTGGTTTCGTGCTCTTTTAAACTCATGATGATCAACCACGTTGTTACTTAATTTCCATTGTTTGTATAATAAGTCACGATTAACGATGGCCCTGCATATGGTAGAATTGAAACAAGGATTATCCTTTTTATTACAAATAGTAGTTCGGATTGGAACGAAAGTGTTATGGAGATCCGTCAAAATTTGACCTACTTTTGTAAGAAACTAACTTGGCACAAACAATTTCAAGTTTATATGGAATTACTATGGGAAAACTTAAGTTTTTGTTCATATCTATCTAGCAATTCACCACATCACTATGCTTTTAAAAATGATAGCAGTGATTGTAGAAAATTTCCTCAGCTACAACTTTTTTCAAAATCATTTTTCAATCAAAAGTTATTAATGATTCAAGTCACTGATGTCTTATGATTATGCTCATTCAACTGTTCAGCAGGCAACATTGGTGTTTCTGGTGCGAAGAATAGAGCACAAATATCATGGCTACTATGTCACACTGCAGAATACAGTGTTACCCACAGAATAGCTGCTTGATTATGCCATGAGATTATCAATCTCTTAAACAATTATTAACAATTTAATTTGGCATTTGGCTGAAAAACGATATCCCGCAAAGTTGTAGCTTAAAAAAAATTCCCGTAAGAATAGTAATAGATTTTTTTTTGCAAAATCAATATGGAAAATGGGTAGAAGACAATAAAAAAAAAAGTTTGGTTTTTCCATAGTAATTTCCGTATAAACTTCGAATAGTTTGTGCCAAGTCACTTCCACTTCGAATTTTCAATTACACACATCTCAGAAATTTATGCCCCATTTCACCAGAAATTGCTCCTTCATGAATGCTGCAGTAACAGTTTAATTGTGGTACGTATCGTAGAAGCTGATATTTGTGCTCTTAAAGTTTCAAAGTTGTTTCACTCACTTGCTATAAACATTTTTTTTCGGAATTATGAAATCATGAGATGATATAACAATAATTAGTACTTGTAAGTTACAAGAAGAAGTCGTGAAGTATGTGTTTGACACATAAAATCTGTCAATATTGCTTTCAGTACGTCACAATCAGCGATTTTACTAATCGTGAGCGCTCACTCTGAGTGAACGTTCTCGAATCATAAGATCGCTGATTGTGATGCTCTGAAAGCGAAATTGACAGGTTTTATGAGTCAAAACACATACTTTGCACCTTTTTCTCGTTACTTAGAAGTACAACTGCTAATTATATCACCTAAGGATTGCATAGTTCCGAATTTTTTTTATAGCAAGTGAGTGGAAGCAACCCTGGCTACGAGAGTAAGGATCTCACAGCGAAACACCTTGAGAAGGGCTCATATAAAGGTGCGTCCAAATTTTTTCTAAATGCATTATTTAATATTAATAAGGTATAACTTTGATTTTGTAGTTCATAATGAATAATGTTTACAAATAATTTCAGACTCAACCTTCTCCGATTTGCATGAAACTTTGCATAATTCTAGGCAGAGCTGAAATTAGGGCGTAACTGCTTTTGTAAACAATGACTTCTCTTGATGATTTCTCGGAAGCCATGGCTCTCCCTGGCAAATCGACATCACCATCGAGTACCTTGAATTCCAAGGAATCATTGTTTACAAAGGCTGTTGTATGTATGGAAGGTAGCCACCACCCCTTCAAATATCTTGTCTTGTATGCAGCTCCACTTAATAGCAAGATCAATTTGAGCTACCGCACAGTGCACTATGGGCAAAAATGAGTCCAAAATTACCCAAAATTCAATATCTCAACAGCACGCTGAATTCCGGCCATGAAAAACAACTTTTCCGAAGGGAAATCGTCCGGGAAATCAATTGCACGTGGTCCCATAGACCGGAGAGCTATGTAGGTATGTGTTTTGGACCATTTTACCCCATTTTTCCCTACTTTTTGGAGGAAATGTTTTTTCACAGCTCTATTTATCGTAAAACATAAGCACTTTATGCATGGTTTTAGAATACTATGTCTTTAAACAACAGTTCATGAGATATTAGGGGAATACGGGGTACACTTAATAGGGGAGTAAGGGGTAAAAGTGAAAATAAAATCAATGTTTTTTAATGCAAAATCCATTTTTTAATATTATTATATTTTTTTCTGAAAAATACTTTTAATAAACTTTCACTTGGTATTTTGAGTTCCGTCATCGGCCTAACAGTTCAAAAGTTATAAATTTTTGAAAAATATCGAAAAAAAATTTTTTCGTTGACTGCCCTAATAAATAAATAGTCACCCTAATGACAAAACAAAAATACGGGTCTAATATGTTGCGATTAGGAACAAAACTACCAATTTTTACAAAATTCTGAGAATCACTATATCGTTTTGCTGTATACAGACAAAAAAAGTGAAAACTCTTTTAAAACAGATAGCAGTACATTAAAACTTATTTAACCCCAATTAACCTTAAAATTTCGAAAAAAAAATCTCATTATTGCAGGCAACCTTTGGGGTCATTCAAACAATCGCATCGTTCAACATTTTTATGAATTAAAATAAATTTAGCGAGGGTTCACTTTTACCCCTTTCTCCCCTATTAAGTGTACCCCGTATTCCTCTAATATCTCATGAACTGTTGTTTAAAGACATAGTATTCTAAAACCATGCATAAAGTGCTTATGTTTTACGAAAAATGGAGCTGTGAAAAAACATTTCCTAAAAAAAGTAGGGAAAAATGGGGTAAAATGATCCAAAACACATACCTACAAGGCTCTCCGGTCTATGGGACCACGTGCAATTGATTTCCCGGACGATTTCCCTTCGGAAAAGTTGTTTTTCATGGCCGGAATTTAGCGTGCTGTTGAGATATTGAATTTTGGGTAATTTTGAACTCATTTTTGCCCATAGTGCAGTGGTTTAAAAGTGAAAATTCGTGAACTTAATTGTATCCTGATGTTTGTGTACATTTTAGCCATTTTACGTATTACAATGATTTTCATAATGGTCTGTTCCGCAACTTTTGGAATATTCACCTTACATTTTTGTTAAGGTGCAACTGTACTTCAGAAACCTAACTTTTCCATTTCAACAAATAGAGAGTAGATGTACATACAAAAGTTATAGAAAATATTATTTCAAGAAACTTTGCTCAAGACATCAAGTTGCCATGACTTCAATTTGCCGAGATATAGGATATTCTTTGACAGTTGTATTATAAAATCAGTTTTTTAAGCTTTTATATACTTTAATCACGTTGTATCTCTTATGTATGTTCGGCGAAGGTTTAGAAAATAGTATAATAAGCAACTTTTCTGGAAACACTAAAGTGTTATGTTTACATTTGTGAGAGCTTTTGCGATTTTTAAGCCAAAAATGACCCTTTTTCAATGTGCTATAACAAAGCAAGCACTTGAAACAACTTTCATTTGAAAGTTTAAAACCAGATCTTTATTTTTGTCCTTATCCTGGGGAATGCGGTGGATTTTAGTAAACAAAGAATTTGATATATGAATCTCAGTATTTTATGACATATTAAGATTCAAAGATTGCAATCAATTTGAAGATTTATTGGTATGTAGCAACCATTTTAATATTTTAAAATTTTCCAAAATCGTGTCCAATGAGTCTGGATTTGGTTTTCCACAGGGCAGTTACGGCTTTTGAAATTAAATGTTTATTTCATTATTCTTAGTGTGTTTCAATATATACACTAAGAAGCATACACAGAAAAAAATCTGAATTTTAACTATCGTGTAAAATCTCTCTTCGTTTAATTTTGAGCTATACCTGGCATAAACAGCGAAATCGTTTACAAGCTTGCATACAATATTGCTAATTTATGCGATATTGCGCTTTAATTTACACGAAATGTCACGTAAAATTATGCCCAATTTAGCGTTAATTTTATGTGCGCTATATCTCACAGAAATTTACATGAATTTTTCGAACGGTGTATAGTCAACACTCCACAAATCGAAAAAAAAATTCGGTTGCATGTTATAGAATCATAGTAAAAATTAATTTCATGGCTTCTGTGATGTTGATTTGTATGGGATTGTGCCACTGTTAACTTGATAATTAACACGAAAGTCTCTTCAATATCGAGTTGTAGAGAGTTCACTGTAGATCACTTTGATTTAAAGACCAGTGAAGATCATAGCAACCTACACATTTATGTTAAAATTAAAAACACAATCGTACAGCTTGTATTCGGCTGTTTAATAACTTACAGATCACAAGTGAGAGTTCCCAAAGCAGATCCGATTATTAAATTGCAGTAAAAAGTAATCGAAAATGTCTAATTACTCTTCAGGTATTTATTATATTCTTTTTAATATTGATTGGAAATTGTGAAAAATTTATTCAAACTTGAAATTGATAAGCATAGGTTGTTTAAAATATAGAAAGAAACCCAAGGGACTGAGGCAGACAAAGTTAAGAAGATGAGTCAGGAAGTGTATGTGGCGTACAACATTGACGAGTTTTGTTTGAATGGATTTGATGTCGAAAGGGCTCTGCTTCCGATTTGCAAATACTTTACGAAGCTGTATCGCAAGTTCCATCGAAGCGAATCGAAAATGATAAATTGCCACATCCACTACTTCAGAAAATCCTTCAAACTCCCCAGTCTCCTACTCTCTAGTCTTCCTTCAGCTAGTCGAGGAAGAACACCGATTTGTTTTCAGGATAGTTCTGATGCTCGAAAGACTGCTAACCTAAGACGAGGTCATTCCTTTAGCAAGTTGGCTTACGTTACGCAAATGAAACTACGTGAAAGTGGATCATTAAAGTGGTAAAGGAAGCAACAATGACAACTCCTACTCGAGCATCTAAAATGCTTGTTTTTTTGGAGAAATTCCCAGGAGAAGCAAACCGTTCTCTATTCTGATCTGGAAGCTCTAGCACTGATCATTGATGCCAACTTAACCAAGTCGCAATACTTGAAAATCCAAAGAGACGCAAAAATTAGAAATGTGAACCTTTATCCGTCTTACAACAAAATTGTCATTGCCAAAAAAGAGTGCTATCCGGAGGATCAGTTCATCGTGGTCGATGAAAAGAAAAGCCGAAGTAAATCTTCAAAAACTTTTGGACCATACCTCCAGTAGGATTGTCTTAGTGAACAAAGAGCGTCTTGATGATTTCACAGATGATGAGCTTAAGAAGGTTGTACTTTTTTTTTAATAATTTGTTTATTTTTCTAGGCTCATTTGATGTAGCTTTGCGGAGCCGATATTCATTGTTTAGATAACAAAATTACTTAAAACTAACGTTAGTAAAGCGGAGGCCGATTACTCGCGGCTATCTCGAGGTTAGGGGTAACAAATTGTAACAAATGGATGGCAGGGTAGGGATTGTGAACACAAGGTTTGGAGAGCAATGTGCTCTTGATCTCGAACTAGGCGACACTCTGATGAAAAATACTTTTTTTTTTCGTTGATGCAGCTTTAAACAAAAGATTTATCTTCTTCGGGTTGAACTTTTGATAAAATGGGGATTTGATGGTAGCAGTGATCATCCGGAGTACAAACAAAAAATTGAAAACGATGACGGAGAATCCAGTGATTCTAATGTGTTTATAGCTTCCTTAGTTCCAATTAAGGCAGAAGCAAACGGAAAACTTCTGTTCCAAAATCCGAGACCATCATCAACACGATTCTGTAGGCCTGTGAGGATTCAGTTTGTCAGTGAAACGACGGAAGTGTCGATAAACGAGTACAAATATATAGAGAATCAAATTGACCAGCTCACTCCAACAGAAATCACGGTAGATGACAGAACTATTATTGTATGTTATAAAATGGTTTTGACGATGGTAGATGGAAAAGTTTGCAATTCGGTCTCGGGTAATAAATCATCACAGACATTTACAAGGCAACACCGAAGCAAATGAATGATCTTGATTCTGTAAAGCAACGCAAGGAGAACAGTGAAACTTTTCAGTTTGGACTTTCTTCATTGCATGCCTGGATTCGGTGCAATTTGTTAGACTTAAGTGCATTAGGGTTTAATTTAATTAAAATTTTCATAAGTTGCATGGAATACTTTCTCCACATGTCATACCGTGAAGATTCGAAAGAAGCTAATAAAAAAACGGTTTAAGGTCGAAATCAGGCTGATTGTTGACAAGCCAAAGCAGGGAGGGTCTGGATCATCGAATGATGGGAATACTGCACGTCGTTTCTTTTCTAATGCCAATAAAACATCTGCAATAACTGGGCTGGATGTAACAGCACTAGAACGATGTGGTGCAATATTGCAGGTAATAATGTGGGATTATGATTTCAAGCCTAATTAATTAATTAATTTAAATATTGCTATGTTCTTAGGCAGGGTTGCTTCCACTCACTTGCTATAAAAAAATGATTTCCTGAATTTTGAAATCATTAGATGTTATAATGATATTTTGTAGTTGTAAGATATAAGAAAAGGTTGAAAGGCAAGTGTTTGACTCAAAAAACCTGTCAATTTAGCTACCAGAGTGTTACAATATGCGATCTTATGATTCGTGAGCGTTCACTCAGAGTGAGCGCTCGCGAGTCGTAAAATCACTGATTGTAACTATCTGAAAGCAAATTTGACAGGTTTCATGTGTCAAACACTTGCTTTTCAACCTCTTCTTGTATATAACAAGTATAAAATCTGATTATAACATCTAATGATTGCAAAATTCGGAAAATCATGTTTTTATAGCAAGTGAGTGGAAGCAAGCCTGTTCTTAGGTCTTAGCATGTGGATAAAAAATCAACACAGAACAATTTTCTGATTATTGTTCTGAAACAGCGAGGTATCTGATTCACTTATACCCGTGGTATTACATGCCAGCTTCGGTGCATAAAATCCTGATTCATGGCGCTCAGGTTATCAATCATTTCAATGTTCCAATTGGCCAGCTTTCCGAAGAGGCTCAGGAATCTAGAAATAAAGATCTCAAGCGATATCGTCGAGATCATACAAGAAAATGCTCAAGAATGATCTTGAACCTTGACTTGATTCGTAGTTTGCTTGTATCATCGGACCCACTAATCTCCAGTATGCGACAAAATCCCAAAAAGGAGACAAAAAGGTTGTCTCAAGATGTAAAGTTCTTGTTGAACATGGACAGTCCAGAAGAAAGTGATTCGGAGATTCAGAATGAAACTTTCAATGATTTTGAAATTTAGTTTATTTTGTAAATTTTATTTTGTTTGTTCCTTCATTTGAATGCTTCCTGTTATTGTTCTTATAAATTATGTTTATTATGATCAATCATTCACATTTTCACTAAAACTAGGCCATTTTAGATCTTGTATTTTTTTTTTAAATGGCGTCTTTGACATTTTTTAATATGGTCACGTCTTCCTTCGGAAGGGAAGTAAAGCCGTTGGTCCCGGCCCATGTGTGTTTGAATGGGTGCGATATCCTACGCAGGTGTGGAAGCTGCCTTTCTGCACATTCGATTGCCGTCAATGGATGGCAATCGATGTCCGTTGGTGATAGATTGCAGAACAGAGACCGACGTTAAATTAAGGAAAGAATACATATTTTAAGTTACTTCTGATCTAAATGACATACAATTGAAAGTTGTAGAGCAATATATAGTGTTTCTGGAAAAAATATACCCAGTAATTTTTTTTTCGTAATTTGGTGTAATATTTTTTTAAGAGTACCGAATACTAAAATGTATTAAAATGTCTTTGTAGAATTTTTATAATTTATGAAAGTATATTTTATTCTTTTCCTGCTAAATTTCCCCAGCCTAAACCACAATCAAGCAGCAAAAAAAGAGTTATTCAATTTTTACCATTTCAGATCCAAAAAATGACTGGAAATATTTCATCGAAATTATACGTTTTGAATTTGTGATACAGTTCTTCGGTCCGACAATCTCGAAAGGAATCCCGCGATCGACCAAAAGCCAAGCAAGTTACCGTAAAAGTGGATCTCCGTGCACACCCGAGTGGTGGTTCTGGGAGTGTGCGCGAGGAGCATAAGGAAGCGGCGAAATTATTTCGACTCCCCTTTGGACCGAAATCATAACACACGGGCAAGGCTCATAAAAATGTCACTGGATAACAGTATGGACGAGGAGTACGGTTCGATGAGTAGCAGCGGTGGCTTCGGGGAGCTGGACCCGATGGGAACGCTGAAAAGGATCAAGCTGGAAAGCGACGTCGCGATGGACGGCAGCACCAGCAACGGAGGAGGGGGAGGAAGCCTGAGTGAACTGTTGCGGAGTATCAAAAGTGGATTGGACATGCGCGTCCGAAGTGATGATGCTGCTGTTGCTGCTGCTGCAAGCTCAAGTGCCATTGGGGCTGGTGGTGGTGGCGGTGGCGGCGGCGGCGGCAGCGAACGGACTGGGGGTGGGATCTACGGTGGTAGTGGCAGTGGCCTGAATAATAATAGTGACGCTTTCAACAATAACAATCCGATCAAAGCGAAGCTCGGCGAGGTGGATGAGGCGAAATTTAGTGAGTTTAGTAAATTTTTGGGCGACAACGAGAAGGATGAGAACGTGGCGACGGTGCTAGAGCTGCTGCATGGTAAGTTAGTTTGCGGAATGCTATTTTCGGTATATCGATTGTCAGGGAGGGGTAGCGCAGAGCACTGTGCATTGTTATTACATAAAGGAACAACTTTTCATTTAAACCGATCGAGTAAATTACGCATTTGTTTTCCCAAGTGTTTTTCGTAAATAATTCAATTGAACAAATTGAGCATTTTCTGTTTGGCAGTTAAAAATGATTAACTAATTTGAATTGGAGATTTGGTCAACGGAAATCATTTCTACATTTCTGTGCTTGAATGATGCTGGTTTTGAAGCCGTGGTAAACAGTCTGATCAAACCCCGGAGCGATCCCCCGTGTTCCAGCATTTGTTTTGCTGATTTCAGCAATTTGCTTATTTTTCCCATCAAACGCAACAAAATTTCAAATGATAGCGAGGGAAAAAAACAACATTCATAATTCTCATCGTTCATCGTGCCTCGTCGCACTGACTGACTGACTGACTGGGAATGCAGGGAACGGGCAAATGCGAACAATCAACCATCCATCCACAGCACAATATCCAGCATAAAGCACCGCAGCCAGTTAGTGTGTGATGCTACAGAAATTTGAAAAAATATTTACACCGAGTTCGCGCTCAACAGCATAAACAGAATATTTACACAACGCTCATTCAATCGACTAATTTTTGTTTCCACTTTCCGCCTTGACTCGCACCACCAGAACAACAGTTTTTATGGACAGTTGTGATTGTGACTTTTCCTCCCATTCTGAATTAAGCCGGGCGCGATTCATCGGAACACGCGCAAAACTCTACGTAGAGTCGACGACGACGACGACAGTTTTGATGTTGACGCATTTTCCGTTCACTTGTGACCGTTGGCTGAAGCTGGATTGGAACGAATCGATGCTGGCTGACGGAGGGCATTACTCATCATCAGGAGGTTGTTTCATGGTACATTTTAAGTGAAATTATGAAACATTTTTCATGCGTTTGTGCAATTGGTTTGAAAGCGGTACAGTTTTGAGCTTACGTTTTCATGAATGGAGCTGAAAATACAGTGAACTCTCTGCAACTCGGAATTGAAGGGACCATCCAGTTATAGAATTATCGGAGTTGGGAAGAAATATCCCATCGGAAATCATCATCACAGTAACCACGAAACTCATTTTTACCATGGTTCTACAACTCGATATCAAGTTATGGAGAGTTGACTGTATTGCGCTGGCAAGATGGTAGGTAAGGAGGAAGATTGCGAAAGACGACGTGAACTCTTGTGGGCGTTTGACTGTATCAACCCCGCTAATCTCATGGAGAATTTTTGTTTTAATAATTCTACAGCAGCTTGTGAAAAGGGCCTATGTGTCAAATGTAAACAATGGCTTTTAACGTCGATTTGTCGGCACAGTACTGTCATGGTACATTGAGAGCTGCATTACCACCGCCCCACCACCGTAAATTCATGCGCCACCACCTTCACGAGAGTCCATAATTGTAATGCAGTTTTTTTTTTATCAATTACGGTTAACGACTTTTCAGTCAACATAAATTGTTTTATGAGAAAGTAATAAGATACTTAGAGTTAAGCACATAACAAAAAGAGACGTGTATATGTGTGAGAAAGGATCCGATGGGATTCGAACCCACAATTTTTCGCAAATTTTCTCACACACCCGTCTCTTTCCAATGATATGTGCTTACCTCTCATTATCTTCATTGGAGTAGCTAATGGGGGTGCCGGGGGGCCAGGCCCCCTCCAGAATTTTTTGTTTTTTTTTTTTGACTCAGCGGTATTTTGTCAAGCTTGTTAAGCTATTTAACAGTGATTAATAAAATTGGACCACCAACAAAGATTTTTTTAATGTCCTTTATGTTGATTACTTTTGTTATGTTCTGGACTAGAAGAAACAATTTCTTTAACTTGTGGAAACTTCTTAAAACTTCAAATAAAAGTTCAGGAAAGATCTTAAAAATTAAGTAAATTTGGTAGAAATTCTGGGAGCTTCATAGACCTTCAGAAAAATTCGTAGAAAAAAGGAACTTAGAATAGTTCTGAAAACTGCGCAGAAGTAGAGAATTCATTTAAATTTGAGTAGCTTCGTAGAAGTTAAATGAACACTATTTTATTTGAGGGAAGCTCATTATTGATCGGGAACCTCTATATAATTTCAGGTTTTTTTTAAGCCTTATGGACTTGGAATAGTTGTGGAAATTAAATGCAAATTCAAGAAATTTTGTTCATGTTCGCGGAAAATCAACGGGAAACGTAAAAGTACAGCAAGCTTCGTAGAAGTTTTTCGAATTTCTTAGCATTTTGAGGAGCTGCGTAAATGTTCATGTAAGTGTAAGGAATTTTGAAAAATTCCAGGAATTTTTTAAAAGATCAAAAAATAGATCAATAAACTTTTAAGAACTTCAGGGATCTTCGCTTCGGTTTAGGGAACTTTGTTGCCGTTTGTCAGAGATCTTACTTCAAAAAAGCTCCATGAACTTCTTTGAGGTTTTGGGAACTTCGCTAAATTTCAAGGAACTTTCCATGTGTTCAAGAATATTTATAGATGTCTTAGGTGTCTTTCCAGAAGTGCGAAGATGTTCAGAGATCTTTGTAAAATTAATAAAGATGGAAATGATGATTAAATAAATTACCGAAAAAAAGCTCTTACCTGTATAAAGTACGTGTAAATAATAAAATGCTACCAAATGTTTTAAGCACAACTAGCTTAATTTAAAATATTTAAAATATCCCTGCTGTGAGTCTCAGAATCTAAGATCTTGAATTGCGAATTTTGAAGACCAGGAGATTCAAAACTTGTCTAAGCCTATGATATCGTTTTTTTTTAGTAATGTACTCGTGCAATTTTTGTGCATCTAAAACTGCCCATAAAAACGATAATGAATAAAAACTGAAAATTTTTAATGCACTTCCAAATGGTTTCCTACCATTCCCATACATTCGAAGTGACTGGCCCTCTGGATGTGGATGATGTCAAAAACAACAAAACATGATTAATTAGGACAATTGATCTAAACTCGTTGACTTTTATTTGCATTTGTATTCGAAGAATTTATGTTTACAATCTGTATCAGAGAAATAATTTTTATTAGTTACAAAACCTTCAAAACATATAGGTTTGAAATCGTAAAACTATTTTTATTTTAACATTCACAATGTTAAGAATTGTGCATCTGCAACATATGCATGTACGTAATTGGTGGATTGGTTAGTTATTGCGACGCTTTTGGACAATGTTTGATATTTCCCATTTTTTCAATAGTTTCTTGTTAAAAAAAAATCAACAGTCAAAAGCAATGCTATCGATGCGTAGAAATATTTCTAATCGATTGGTGATAAAGTTATTGAAATCGGTCCAGGGGCAGCTGAGTTATTAACGTTCAAAATCTTTCATAATTTCGTTACATGTTCCATTTTTGGTGTTCACAAAATGTACAAGTGCAGCAGGCCCCCATTAGGCCCCCTCCAGATAAATTTTCTAGCTACGCCAATGAGTATCTTCTAACTTTCTCATAAAATTGTAATGTATGACGTTATGAATACATGTAAGCACAATAGAGTTCCCTCTAAAGGACACTGAGGTATGGGTATAGTTTGTTCGTAATCAGCTTGCCATAAAACTTAAAAATATTTACAAGGAAGAGAGTCATTCATACAATCCACATGGTCAAACAGAATGACTCAGCAACTGAATTCAATTGACTAAGGGCAATATCTCTCCATACAACATTTACTCATATTTGTGAAAACCTGCAGTTTGATTATACTAGCTGTAAAATGAGAAAGGGTATCAAGGGAATAGTCAATTCTATTAAAATAATTCTAACGTGGTTTATAACTCTATGTCTTTTTAGCACTCCTAGAAGTCATGTCTTTGTAATGCCTCAACCATTTACGTCCTTTAATTATAATTATATAGTTTTTACAAGTTTGACGTCAAACACCGTCAACCATTTAAACAGCGGAGGAACAAAAGAGACGACAAATTATCTGGGCCTCACCTGTTGCATCTCATTGCCCATTACCAAGACAAATGACAATTCGCTTTTTCGGTCACTCTGTAACTCTTTACTCCTATGATAAAATCCCATAGGCATACATCAGTCTGTGCGTGCAACATGGTGAAAATGTCCTTACCCTTTCAATCCTGTGAATATCCCATAAGAACTGTCAATTTTTGCGTGAAGAGACGGTGGCTTGCTGGTACCAGGGTGAAATGAAGAGATAATGCAAAGTCCGCTAGACTTCATGCACAGATTGTCAGATGCTGTGATCTGTGATTCTGTGAAAAAAATTCTCGTGCCCATCATTGAAAGCAGGGCTCTACATTTTCGAATCTCTAAAATGAACTCGTGTTGTTTTTTCTCTCATACATACGTGTTCGACGCTTCATTTCTATAACGCCTAGCTAGACTATCAGCAAGAAACGAAAATAAAAAAGCAGGACGCTTAGAAGGAAAGGCCGACTGTGGAACTTCTCGTCGTTGCTTTGCTCATCGCTTTCAATGTAACTAACGTCGATTTTCTAGTTAAACGAACCTCATTATGGCTTTCAATCCCCTTTCATGAACACTCTATCACCGATCTTTCAATTTGTTTAAAATGCGTTATGTCCCGTTTTTGATCATTTTTTTTTTAGATAAATATATGGATGGAAGATAAATTTAAAATATTACGTGTAATCTTCACGTGTTTTCACGTGAGAAATGCTTTAAATGTGTTATTTCATTTTCCGTCATATACGTCATGAAACCTCTGTTGATGTGTTTCATGAAAGAGAAAACTATCAAAATCGAGCGCTCTTTCGCTCATCCGTTTCACCGAAGCTTGAAAGGAAGACCAATGGAGCGACGGGAGAAAGAGAGACAAGCGATTGAACATTTGTTTGTGCACGCCGACTGAGGTTCTAGAATGCTGCGAAGCTGTTCGACTTTAACAGAAAAAGAAAGCCAGCAGTCTCTTCGTCGCATCGATTTGGTCGATTGAAGCTGATATTGTGACGCCCTGATTGAAAGAGCCCCTTTCTCATTCGAAGCTCATTGTCACTGTCAATTGAGTCATCCACTATCATTTGATATACGTGGAGTGTGGAGTGTGGAAGAAACCCAGCAAAATGGTCCCAAACAGACAAGTCGACCCGATGTCGGATCAATGTAAGTCTAATTTAAGGTCGATGTCGACCCAATGTCATGTTGTTGTCGGATCAATTTGGGGTTTATGTCGGGTCAATGTCCGGTCAACATCGGGTTGGGGTTTGATAGAAGTCAGGTTTGTGTCGGGTTGGCTTAGATTTTTCGCCGGAATGTCGACCAGAGCTAACCCCCTTGTGAAGAAAATTACACATTGATCTTAAAAAAATCTCTTTAGTAAAAGCATCAAAATTTGCATTTTCCAACGCTTTTGAATACCATACAGTCACGGCAACATATATTCTCCTTCCAAATATGAGGGACGCGCTCCTTTATTTTAGAATAGCACCAGTGTTTTTTGCACCACTCTGAGTTTTTAGTCGATCCCTGGCTGTGGGCCATCTATGCCAAGCGCGTCACCCTCATTCCAATACAGCTCACCAGCCTCATCTGTGTTGAACACCCTAATAGCTCAACATTACTCAACCATCACGACAAAACGGTCCTTTTCAGGACCACCAAAATGTGTAAGAGTATTTTTTTGGTCATTTGTCAAGGTCATCAATGGGATGTCAGTTCCCATATCAAGATAGAGCTGGAATAAGGGCGTAACAGCTTTTTAGGCATCATAGCCTAGTCATTAAAGGCACGGTATTACCAAGCCGGAGGGGGCGGGTTCGATTCCCGGTCCGGTTGAGGGAATCTTTCGGGTTGGAAATCTTCCCTGGGCATTGAGTATCATTGTGCTTGCCACAGAATATACAAATTCATGCATTGGTATTGGCATCGAAAGCTCTCAGTTAATAACTGTGGAAGTGCATTTAGAACACTAAGTTGAGAGCACGCAATAAGCTAATATGCGATAGGTAATAAGCTTGATATGCGAAAAAGAAGAAGAAGAAGAAGCTTTTGTAAACAAAGACTTCTTTCGATGATGTCTTGAAAATCAAGACTCGCTAACGCAAAAATCAACATCACCATTAGGTAGGGTAAGACTTCCCCTACCCGACGGTAATGTTGGTTGAGACAAACAAAGAGAGAGAGAAAGAGACTTAACACGGTTGGCGATTTCAAAAAAACAAAGTCGGTTGCGGCATGAAAGTGGTCTGATTTTGATTCAGAGATGACGGATTTTAATTCTTAATACGCCAATCACCGATTGCCTGCGAAAAGCGATTTCCCTAACACAGATTTCAAAGTTGAATTCCATCTGGTCTCACCAAACGGTGATTATTCAATCACCGCGTGGTGAGTGGTGGTGTTCTCCAGTACACAACGAAACGCTGCAGCCCACATGAGCATCCATAGAAGGAGGAATAAGAAGCACCGCTATTGATCGGATTCAGTAGCTCTTCGTGAGTTGCTGTGAGCCATCTATGTCAAGCACGTCATACTTAAGAGTATAAACAGAGAGAACCTTGTTCAAATTCTACACAAAACACAAGCTCCTGTTGCAGTTAAAAAATATTATTATTATTATTATTTAGCTTTATTAAGGAGGCTTTCAGCCTTGGGCTGGTTCGCCTCCAAATCAGTTAAAAAAATAAGATTTATTATAAAAGATCACGTAGTCCTACGTCACCATTACGTACAACCCCATAGGGCTGCCCTTGTAGTTTTTTTTTTCATTATACCGTTATGCTGAAACGAATCCAAGTATTGCTATCCTTCAATATTAACAATAATGAAGCACACCTCGAATCATTATTGGAGTCGCTTTTTAAGCGGGTGATACGTGCCGCGATAAAAAAAGCGTAAAAACCGCTTAAATTCCGGAATACGCGTAGAAAAAACCGCGTGAGTTCTGAAATCCGCGTAAAAAGCGACTCCAGTGTATAACGATAAACCGCGTAAATTCCGAAATCCGTGTTAAAAAAAAAACCGCGAAAATACCGAAGTCTGCGTAAAAACCGTGTAAATAGCAACCCCGATGTCGATGAATCGATTATTTTATAGTTGCCAACATTGAACAAAAAATCACTTCGCGGTGAGAACTACCGTATAGAAAAATGAGTTAATATTATCAATTTCAATTTTGAGGCATCTTCGCTATTAAATTCGTTAGGAGGTTTAACACGCTTTGCGAGGAAAAGGCTTACATACACTGAACCTAGAAATCATGTTAAATTTATCTGAAAACACACATAATTATTTTCCATGTAGCTTTTCACATAACTTCTATGTGCAAATCACATAAAAATTCGAGAGATGATTTTGATAACATTCATTGGAACAATCACATACATCTTATGTGAAATACCCATGAGGGTTATTGGTTTTTGTTAATAAATTTTATGTGAAATACCAATGAGAATTATTGGTTTCGATAATAAATTTCATGTGCTTTTTAATACTTTTTAGATCAATTCATCTTTAGGTTTTATCATACATGTCATTTCAGTTAAATAATCAAACAATTAAAATAATGTTTCAAATTATTTATTTAACATAGCTTTGCTACTATTTGTTCCTTACAAACTAATTACAATCGTGTGTACACTGGAGTCGCTTTTTACGCGGGTGATACGTCCCGCGTAAAAAAAAACCGCGTAAAAAAACCGCGTAAATTCCGGAATCCGCGTAAAAAAAAACCGCGTAAATTCCGAAATCCGCGTAAAAAAAAACCGAGTAAAAAAAGACCGTGTAAGAAAAAACCGCGTAAAAAGCGATATACCGCGTAAATTCTGAAATCCGCATAAAAAAAAACCAAAATCCGCGAAAAAAAAACCGCGTAAATTCCGGAATCCGCGTAAAAAAAACCGCGTAAATTCCGAAATCCGCGTAAAAAAAAATCGTGTAAAAAAACCGCGTAAAAAGCGACTCCAGTGTATTAAAATTAGATTTTAAGCGAAAGTAAAACTGTTCTCCTATTCTATGCCCCATAATTGGCGGACAACTGAAAGCGTCGATATGAATAATTTCAACTTGTGGTATCGCTTCGATTGCTGTAAAAGCCATGTAATGGTCGTCAAAGATCCCTGATTTAGCTACAAAAAAGTATTCTTCATTTTCCTGAATAATGTCTAGTATTTGAAACAAACATAAGTCAGTGCTCTTAAACAGCGTTACAAAGTTTCCAGCTTTATAACTAGTACCTTTATATGTGATTTTACTAGATATAGCAACGTCAAACCCATTTTTAATGATCATAGGTTTAGTAATATTGTCATAGTAATTGCGCAAACGAATATCACTCATAACAAAATCTCCATGTACTTCAACCTTTAAAAAAATTCCGTTGGATAAATTGTAAGCAAATTGCAAGGAAGCTTTTACGCATAAAGTATAACAAATATTGTTGCGTGACGACATGATGTGAGCATATTGCTTGAAATTTTTGTGCATTGCTTCGTTTCTGAAACACATCATCTTTTCTATGGGCCCAGAAGTTCGTATCAAAGTTGGATAGTGCACGATAAAATGATGCTTAGGTTTTAACTCCTTTTTTAATAGCTGTTACAGTTCGTGATGTGTTGTGATAGCTTCCTTAAGATAATCAATTTCAATTTCAGTAAATGATCGTTGAAGGCACATATCAACAAGTCTTATTAACGCTTTACAGAAGTTCCAGACTTCATCTCCTCTTGGTACAAAGTAGCCCACGATAAAAGGAAAATAATGAATCAATGAACGCATTTCACTGGATGTTAGTTTAAATGATATAGATTTCCTTTTCTCTTTGCTATGGTATGAACTTGAAATATCGGGCATCCTTTGCAACTCACTATCCAAGCAACCCAAGTAGCATTGCAAGTTTTATCAAGGTTTTAAAGCGTTCTACAAGTCCAACTCATGGTCTACAGAACCCTCATAAAACCAAAATTGTTACTTGGGAATGCTTACTAAAAGCTTTCCTCCGATTATTGAAATCTTGAACGGTAAAATATCGTTTTTTGTATATGCAATAATCCAAAACATCTACCAATCCATACTTGCAAATGCCACCGCTGAAGAGATCATGCATCGCATCTACGCTCTTATTCTCCGTCACGTGAAATGATGGCAGCTCGTTAAAAATGGATCTTCCAGCAATACCTGTTTGACTCTGTTTGTTTATTTCAACGTCTTCATCATAATCATTTCTTCTGCGTATGCAGTCTGCATGTTCTTTAACATCTACTTTGAGCAGTTCTTTAGGTCTGCAACAAAACCGACAGTAAAACGTGGCGTTGAATCCACTGGAAAATTGCAACATTGTATGCAAACCTAAATTATCGCCCTGAAGTAAGCACAAAACAATTCTTACATTAACTGATTTTCCCTTAACATCTAATTGTATTCCTTTCTCTTCCATAGACTTGAAGTTTTCTATCATTACAGCTAACAGTTTGTTGATGCCAGTATTTTTCATATCCACTTTCTTGATCATTCCTGCTACAAAAATATGAGAAAGCTTGGCGAGGAACTTATCAGGTACGGTTGGAAAATTATAGTAAATACCAAACACTGAGTGCCTATTAGAATGAGAACTTTGTGAGTCGTTGACTTCAAACTCGTCGGCATAAAGCTAAAGTGGAACAATTATGTCTCCTTCATATTTCTGATTTATTTGTTTCCATTTAGATCCGTTAACGAAATTCAAAATGCCGTCTGATTTTTCGAGCATTGCAGTGTTTTCCAAAATTGTATGTATTGTATCATTTGATTTCAAGAAAGACTTAATTTGAAATTCAATAGGCATCATTTATATATAACTTTTTGTGCTTTCAATTTCTACATCATCTTCAATATCTATTCTTCTGGACACAAGATCTTCGTTTTTTCTATGGTGATTATAAACGGCAATTCTAGACCTTCATTTTTCATCAAGTGATTGAAAAGCTTACAGTCGGAACCAATGGACTTAAAAATATTCTTCATTTTTGAAATGTAACTTTCGTAATAAAATTGTGATTCTGCATTAGGTGCAATCATTTCAAGATCTTGTAACTGATTGGCTATCTCAGTAAACATTAAGGTTATTCCTTCTTGAATATCATAAACGTCTTTTCTGCTGACATTCGTTTTCACATGTAAACTTAGGGTGAATGCTGTAGCTGATTTTTCAAGTTGATTTAATTTGTCAGATGATCCTCCTCCATAATCGCTGCTGACTTCTGCACTGGACTACATTCCATGGCATTTGATTGATCTGCGCTTTCTGGGCTTATGTGACCGATAATATGTTTTTTGAACGGATACAATTTAGAAAAAAATTGACTGCATGACGGTACGGTGCATCTGTAACGATAGTTCACTGGAACCCTATGATGATTTTTAAAATGTTCGAGATATACGACAGCGGTCTTGAAAGTGACGTTGCAGTGTTCGAACATACATTTAATCATGGTTCACTGTTGTCGAATCTTCAGTTTGAATTAGAAAATTGTGTAGGTGATTTACACTTGCGTAGGACTCGCGATGCTCAATGTCGTAGATAGAGCAGCTGATGAAATGCCAAATAAGTTTTGATATCTTCGAATAGGGTAAACCAAACAAGTGTGTGGTTTTAATAAGTACGTCGATTGCCCTTGCAAATGATGTTAACTCGAAGCAAAAGTCCGGGTAGTATACATAAAAACGTCCGGTTAAGGTTTCCAGTCCTGTCCCCACGGCAACTAGTTTTGGGGAAATCGGTAGCTTCCTGTCAACATACGATGTGTAAATTGCCTGAACTTTCAGAACGACTTGATCACTAGATTCCACAAATAAAATCGTATCCTCTTGAGCCAAACAAATAGTTGGCTTGAACTTTGAGCTGGCAACGTTCGGATGAAGGACCGTACTCAAGCCAAGTAGAAGTGCGCACAATTTGGTGTCTGCAAAGAAATAAAATATGGAAATTAATTGAATTGGTTGCATTCATTTTTTTTCGTTTTAGGTACCTTGGTTTACGTAACTGCTCGTTAAATATTTCAACAGTTTTACAGCTGAAGGATCGGTGGCTTTCTTGGCGATGAATAAAGTTATTGCAGCCGTTGCCAATTCAAGCTTCCGCAAACCATCCAAGGAACCTATGCTCAACAACTTACAGCCAATATCCACCTTTTGAGAGAAAAATTTCAATGAGTACAAACAATGTGCATTTCAAAACTAAATTAAAACAAATGTTAGCAAAAAGTTAAAATAATTGACAACAAAGTTAGCATACTGAGGAACATCATTACTCACTAGTTGATATCCATGATAAATCTTGTAGTGCGAGTATCTGGAAAACAGCATAGGCAGTGATTCCGCACTTTGAAGATATTTCCTTCTGATCGGGAAACTGGATGTCCACTTTTCAAGTACAACAGACCAAGGTTCCTGGTTTAATGCCAACCATTCAGCTGCTTCGATAGAAGTTGGATCAGAAGATGTATCGATTCCCGCTGCCACTTTGGCCTGCTTGCAGTGTTCCTTTTCTTTTACATCAGTTTTACGTTTTTTTTTGCTTGAGGTTCGAAATTTTGTTGGCGATTCTGCCTCCATGGTTGCGCCGTTGGCCGCTTCGGCAGATGAAGTAGTTTTCCTATGAGAATATAAATAACTAGCATCAAAATTTGCCTGATGACCATTTATTTTTTTATTATTACTACCTTTCGCTCGAACTTGAAGAGACTTGTTACAGCCAGTGAATAACTTTCCAGATCCTCGGTGGGTAGTTTATTTTTGTGTTTCAGATGAAACCGAGCGATGGTTCCGGCAAGCTGGAGCTGATTACTCTCGGATAATTCACACATTTGTGCATTCTCAATTACATCCTTTCCTTCTTCGCTACTATCCAGAAGAGACAGGAGGAGATTTGGTGTAAGTGTGATGATCTTGTTGTCCGTTGTTCTACTAGTATTTATTTCCACCTTGGAATGCTCTCCACGATTCTGAGCTTCAGTGTTGTCACCAGTCTCCAAAATTGGATCGTCATCATTCCGCGTGTTACTTGTTCCAGTTATGACCCCACAGACTTCATCGCCAGGTTTAAAATCTGTCCCATCTTCTGCTTGGGATTGTTGATCTGGATTGGCCGTTGTTCCTAGATCACAATCGTTTTCGACGATAACTGAGCGCTTGCTCTCTTTCAAGCAGGTGGCTTCAGAATACTCTCCAGCAGTAATCTTTACAAACTCTTTCTCGACGAAAAAGTCAGGCGCTAGAGCTTGAAGAATAGTCGTCTTCTGTAAAATACAAATCCAGAAGAGTTATAGTCAGATTGTAGAGGATTTTATTATTAAACAACACAACACTTACATTGCGTTCCCTCCAGGCGTCAATGTACTCGAAAATGGTTTCACAATTCCATTCAACGTTGCTCTTCCCCAAACTGGATTCGAAATCAACGATCGAATAGGTTATTAATTCGTACAGCTGAATTCCACACCCTGAGATTTAGTTTTATATCATCTTATATATGGTTTCAACAAACATACGCTGCGAAACTTCCAGTGATTCCTCCGAGAAACCTAAATCTGCCAGCAATTGATCACACAGATTCGCCATCTTGAAAACACTGCTGGAACACCACTGATTTTTTCACATCTGCCAATCACATAAGATTCATCTGACAATACACATAACCTTCGTTCACATACAAAGTATGGTATTGACAAATGAATATTCTTGGTGTGTCATAATGAGCCTTATGTGTTTTTTCACATGACTTTCAATGGATACACATAATATGAATGGGAATGTATTCAGTGTGAAGCTATGTGATGTTTTTAATAAATTTTATGATATTTTTTGGTTCAGTGTAGTTTTGTCTACAAAAGCTGATAGGTCCTTTTCAATTGTTGGTCGAGAATTATTTTCCTACATATATTCCCTAGATCCTTCATTTAACCACCCAATGATCATCAAATCAACACTTGTCGATAGCCTAACCCGCATTTAAGCGTAAGACCGGCCGACCGGCAACCGAAAAATCCACCATCGATGCCAGATTCCGCTCGGTTCTAAGAAATTTAAAAAATAATAACACTAACAATTCGCCGACCACCGTCATAAAATGCAAAAGAGCTTCCCGAAATCAATTCTGGTGACACATCATTTTTACTTTCCATATCGCGCCCCGCCAACCGGCGGCATCACCGCCGACGACGACGACGACGGCAGACGCAAAACAATGGAGTTCTTCTTCCGTGCCAGTTAGTCGGTCGGTCGGGCGCGGATTGACGAAAGTCACAGCAAGCAAGCAACAATCGCATTTAGACTTAATAAAAACCAATAAATTGAATAAAAAAATATACAGTTTCCACTTAAAACCAAACGAGTCAGAGGTGATGAGGAAGGAGGGGGGGGGGGTGACAATATCAGCATATGGAATGCGTACGCGAGTGTGTATGAATAACTGAACGGCAGACGACGACGGCGGGAAACGACGCAAGAATGAAAGCAATTGTATGTGAAAGAATAAGGAGGAAAGTGATGACAACGGCGCGCGTAATGCCGACAACGACGTCGACGTCGCTGGTCAACGCGAAAAAAAAAAAGAACGAGATGAAGATCGACGGAGAGGAAAACGCACACGCAATAATGTCTCGTTTCCCGCTTCTGACTCGTTCGGTGGGGGGGGGGGGGTTTCCACTGAGGAAGGGCTGGCAGAATCAAGAATGAGGGGGTCGCGTCAATGGAAAGATGGTGGTGGTGGTGGTGGTGGGGACAGGGAATAAACACCGATTTGGTTGATTTGACTGAATGAGAGAAAAATATTAATAAATAAACTTTTATATCAAAATCACTTCAACTTGCCTGGAATTGAATTGTGAGAGTGTGAGGTTGTGCGTTGGGTTTGGTGACCGTGCGATGGGGTAGGATTGGAAGGACGGAGGAGACCTGTAGGAAATTAGCTAAAAGTCGTTGCCGTTAAAGCAGTCAGTTGTCTTTCCTCTGTTGGTTTCTGTTATAATTTATAGATTTCGATAGGTTGTTGGTCTATGGTCCGTGATGGGGCTGACGGGAAAAGCATTTCTTATTCAGCTGCTGGATTCCAGTCCTATCGCCGAGCAATGGCTACCGCGCCAGTATTCGCGTCGCACCTTCTCAATACACTGAAAATTAAATTGAGGTTATACAACGAATGCGTTGGTTTGTTCCACGAATCCATTCGTTATTTTCTGCAACGAAATAGCTTCGTACTTTATAAGAAATCAGTTTAGTTTAAATTTACAAATAAAGTTGCCTCGTAACATTCTTGTATTTTACAAAATGGTGTCTCACTTACTACAAATGTTTCATAACATATATACGAACTATTACGAGAAACCCCGACTACAGAAAAAAAATAGAAGCGCAAAGAACACACGATCAGTGCAGCCACCGACGGGGGGCTAGATTTGGTCATACGTCGTCGTCGTCGTCGTCGTCGTCAGCGTCGAGAGGTCGTAACCAAGCAGATTACTGACGTTCTCCGGGAGTCCATGTTGTTCGCGTAGCTTCTGAAACTCCGGGCAGACACACAGCACGTGTTCCACCGAGGCGGGGATGCTGCAAATTGAACAGACCTTGCGGAAAGGTGTCCCACCGAATTTACAGGAAATCCTCGCATGGCCGGTCCGGAGTCTTAAGATGATCCGCTGGTCCTTGTACTTTTGGCTGTCCGGCCAGCAGCGTACGGTTTCCTTGATCTTCCTCAGGAAAGTGGTCCGCGACTGGAACCATTCCTGCTGCTAGGCTTCCATAATGGTATTCACAATCCAACACCTGACGTCTAGGGGGGGTACGTTCCTGGTGTAGTGAGGACGGGAGTTTCCGGGAACACCGCAGTGTCCGGGGATCCACGTAAAGATGGTTTAAGGTTTGGCGTACCGTGTAATGGCTTGTATCCAGGGGTGGCTCGGGGCTTCGGCTTCCAGCGCTTGGATGACGCTGTGTTAGTCAGTTAATACGAAGATCGGTTGATCTGCCGGAGTGATGGCTGCGTCTAGAATAGCTGCGGCTTCAGCGGAACAGACGGAACACTCATCCGGTAAATTTTGACTCGTTGCAGTGTTCAGTCCTGCCACTCCGAGTCCAACTCCAGCCCGCTACCGCGATCCGTCCGTAAAACGATGAACGTGCCCCGGATAAACCGGCCCGAGAAGCTCTGCAACAGAACGTCTCAAAGCTACAGAGTTATCTCCGGCTTGGAAGCCACTGTTAATCCGCTTATCTATTTTTACGACGTTTGATCGCCAACTCTTCTCTCCATACCAGTGGACCCTGGCCACCGGGGGGAGGTCACGGTTGGCTACAGTACGGAGGGCTCTGTTCTCCTCGGTGAGGAGAAAGACCCTTTCATTCCCGAATGTCTTAGCAGCGAGGGCGGTGGCTTTCGTAGCAATGGCTGCAGCAGTTCTTTCCGCTATCGATTCCGATTTCCACACCTGCAGCGTCTGCAGGCGTTGAAGGGAGAAGGCCGGATACGATGCGTACGTAGGTATTGTATACCGGAGCGAGGATGTGGTTGAGCTTCTCGGTGGCTAAGCAGGTTATTTCGAGGCCGTAGAAAAGTCGACTGTCGATAACAGCCCGAGCGATACGAAGGCGGATCTCACGGTTGCTGGCACGATGCGGGCGGGAGATTGTCCTGACTAAATATGTTCATGCGGCTACGACAGTTTTCTTTCACCATCCTGAATTGCTGGTTGAAGCTTAGGGTGCGATCCAGTATTACCCCCAGAACAAGCACTTTTTTCTTGAGCGGAATCGGGTGATCTTGGATGGTGATTGGTGGTCCTCGAATCAGATGGCCCGAGTGACAGATATGGCACCGTACACTCTTCGGAGCGGAGAGCTGGAGACCAACCGAAAGCGCCCACCTGCTGACGGCGGAGACTGCTGCTTGAGCTATGTTCCTGGTCCGCTTAGTCGTTCGTCCCGTTACGACGATGAGTGCACTTCTTGGGCAATCGGCTGAATACTCCGTTCATTGCCACCAGAAATAGCGTTACCGCTATGACGGATCCCTGGGGCACTCCAGTTTCTTCGGGGAACGGATCCGAGCGAGTGTTCCCGACAGTCACCTGGAAGGTACGATCAAGGAGGAAATTCCGTACATAATGTGTGATGTGACCTTCCAGGCCCCAGCCGATGAGCTGCCTGATGACACCAGGTGTCCATGTCCTGTTGAACGCCTTTGAAATATCAAGGGAGACTAACTCCGCATGGTGATAGTTGTCCTGGGCTTCCTTAAGTACTTTCCCGAGGGCTGCAAAGTAAGTGTCCTTGCCGGAACGCATGCTGCCGTTCGTCAAGGAGGCAGTTTGACTCCAGGAACTGCTTAAGACGACGATTTACCATTCTCTCCATCACTTTTGCAGCGCAGCAAGTTAGCGCAATCGGCCTAAAGGAGGAGGCTTTTTCACTCGCCGTGTTGTTCTTCAGAATGGGCACAACCGAGCTTTGTTTCCAGAGGTCCGGATACGAGTCAGTGAGCCATAGATCGTTGAAGAGGGCGAGTAGCCTCGTTTTTCCGTCGAGGGAGAGGTTTTTTAACACCGGCCCGGCAGATTTACCACTACTGCTGCCGAGGGCAAATTGAAGCTCCCGGAATGTAAGAGCTTCGTTGTTCTGGATTGCAGGAACATCGGGTGGAATTCACAAGTCGCGAATGCTGCTTGTGGAAGGTTTGACGCGCTGGATGAAATCGCTGTCGTAGCCACTGACAGCAGACAGGCCGGCAAAATATTTTCCTAATTCATCGGCGATGTCCTTCGGTTCTGAGATCGAGGGGCCATGAGCTTGGATAGTAGGTGGAGTAGACCGCCACTTGCCACTCAGAGCGTTGACGCGATTCCACAATTCACTCGACGATTGGGATTCGTCGATTGAATCCAAGAAATCCATCCAGCTAGATCGCTTTGTGTCACGGATCACCTGTCTGCACGAGAGATGGCGTTCTCGGTAAAACTTCAGCGCTTCCTCCCTCCCAGGGTTGTATAAGGCGAGACGCTTAAGCCGGCGTAAAGCTTTGCGTCGCGCTTTCACCGCACATTTGGTATCCTCGTTCCACCAACGTAGGGCTTTTCGCCCAGGTACGCTACCCGTCCTTGGGATAGATACTGTTGCAGCTTCGTAGAGTACTTCCGTGAAACTTGAGATGTCGTTGGGATCGCGTTGCTGAAGGAGAGCGTAAGATTTCTCCCAGCTGGCTTCCTCGTAGCGCCATCTGGGTCTCCGAGTCGTTGGAGGGGCCGCGCCTACGAAAAGCTGTATACGGATCGGGTAATGGTCACTACCATGCAGGTCGTTACGATCGCGGTGGTGTGCCGTCCATTAAAAAAGGTGGGAGCGCCGTCGTTCAGCACCACCAGGTCCTCACTGTCGAAGATGTTCGCCAGAGTTACCTCTATGGTAGAACCTCTGGGGTCTGGGCGGGGGCTGTCCCAGTCCGGATGGTGCCCATTGAAGTCGCCGACGATGAGCCGCGGTTAAGTCTCCATCTAAGTTGGCTATCCGTCCGCAGGGCAGGTACGCACAGCCGATAGCTAAGTTAGCAGCGTTCTTGAGGCGAACGCCAACTATTGATAGGTCGGTTTGGAGGTCAAGAACTTGGTGTGGAATGCTCCTAAGCAACCCGATGGCTGCGGAGTTTCTGAAGTTACCGCAGCGCTCCCAGTGAGTTGGTTAAACTTAAAGCGATAGATTGTTAATATCAGTATGGTTGATATTTCGAGTGTAATACAATCTAAAATGAAGTTATTTGCTGTTGATTTCATAGTTCTTCGATATGATCTCTCCCAAGAGATTTACACATCGAATTGAAATGCTTGGCAAGTAGTCATAAACAGCAATTCACTTTACATGAACGTGATGTTTTTTACCGTGTACTGTTTTCTTTATTTTATAAATAGGGTATACGTCCCTAACCTCGGTCTAATATGCAGCCATCGATTACGTTTTTAATCATAACTCATTTATTCATTTAGCTGCATACCATATTCAACCACCGACAATCCAACATGAATGACCATAGCAAAAACCATAAAATTTCTGACCAAAGCACACTGTTCGGGAGTAGCCTCACCCTACCCTAGCTATGCCACTGTCGTTTGTACAGAAACTCTCTCAAACTCTCACCACGTAGAAGCGAACCATCACTCCTTTCGTACGGACACTACCACGGAACCAATAACAGATTGGATAATATTAGATATCCCGATAACGATCGGGATTAATGCCGTCATTGCGGTGATCGTCTATCAGTGTAGGGATCGACAATTATAATATATTTAGAAATAGCCAGTTGGCTCTGACTCTCATCGAAGGATGGATAGTGTTTTGTGTAATATGTGTAAATATGTAAAGTGTTGTAAATAAATTGTATGTTAATAGTTTAAACTTGACATGGAAATATATGTGATGTGTGATTGAATGGACGAATGTGCTGTGTAGTAAAGGATGGAAGGAATTTCAAAAAGATACCAATCGAAGTGCCTACTTCCGCTCTTATCAGGGCGCCCAAGAAGATCCCACCCCAGAAAAGGCAGTGCCTTTTTATTAACCCCCCTAAACGGTGTTGGGAAGGGTCCGGTAACCCAACACACACTACTGACATATGGTTCCGTCACCGACAAACCAACATTAATGACCATAGCAAAAACAATAAAATTTCTGACCAAAGCACACTACTGACATCTGGCTCCGTTTTCGCGGAAAATATTTAGCTAAGCCATAAACCCGCATGCAAAAGTTATGAATTGGCTCGTGTCTGATCTATTCTGGACAAATTATTTTCATCTAGATCTATAAATCCTATGGTTTTGACAGTTCGGATCACTGTGTTTACGGACATAAGTCAGAATTAAGTGTCATGACGGTTTGTCGGTGATTCTACTGCTAAATGATATGCTTAGATATGCTATCCGTCAAATTCATGATTATATTCGTAATGTAACTCAAAACGAAAATTTGCTGAATCTTATTGTAAACGTATATGTATATATTAACTTCCACAAGAAAAACCTAACTGACTTGAAGAAAAGTACTATTGTTTATAAGTATTCGTCATATTGAGGTCATATTCGAGAACTGGATTTTGTGGATTAATAAAATTTAACACAAATATAATGAACACATTTCTAGATAAACATTTCAAAATGTCCTATCTGCATTGATCGACTCTCTTCCGTTAATAACTCAGCTGTAAAAGCTTTCCCTATTGTGTTTGACATTTTGGATGCTAGATAAGAACCTCCTTTATCAAACCATTTTGTAAAATTAGCGCAAAATCTGCACAGCATAGCAGTGGTTATCAAAAGAGATAGTCGATGAAGAGAATCGATCAAAGCAGATAGGACCATTTGAAATGTTCATCGAGATTTAATCATTCTCTCTCTCTCTTCTCTCGCTCTCTCTCACACTCTCGCGTTCTCGCTCGATCTGTATCGTACTCATACGCTCACTGTATCTAGCACTGCCAACAATACTGTTTGCGCTAGATCATATTCGTGGGTGTATGTTCAAATCTGCTATGCCGCATATCTCGAAAATGGTTAAAGATATCACCAAACGGACAAAACGTTTGCCTTAAAGACTTGTTCGAAAATCAGCTTCGTTCGATACATTGGACTTAGGCCTCTGGCGCCACCTCTAAATCTTGATGTTCGTTTGGCCCTAGTGTAATCATTTTACAAATGAGAAAACGTGTCCCCGAAAGATTTTGAAAAATAAGTCCCACCCTAATGTGCAGTCTTCCCAATGACACTGATGAAGATTGTACTCTGAAATTCGTTGACGTTATTTATTTTTTATATTACTGTTAACTGGAGTTGTACCAACCAACAAACAACACAAGAAGAACATCTCTACGTTGTGATGCCTGTATAAAAAGCAAATGATTTTTATAATTTATAATAAAGCCATTTACAAGTAACAAAAATCAATCATCTGGTCTCAAATTGCCGCTACACATTAAAACATGAGAAGCGCAAAATCACTCCAAAATACCAATTTAGAGCATGTGCCCGCTTCCAACGAAAGAGGTGTAAAACTAAATCGACAATGGAAATCATCCACAAAACATATTCGACGAGAGCATAAATAGAAGGAGAAAAAAAAGCTACGCTCCAAACCTCATCTTCAAATTAAGCGATTGTAATCTAAGGCCACGGGCAAAATGTAGTTGTTATTTTGCGCACTCTATCTATTCCCCCGCTTTTCGCCTTGGCCCGATACCGTCCAACCATAAGGCGAGATACAGCCTAATCCCTGGCATCTTGTTATTATTTTGTGCTTTGTGGTGATTTCTTATGCCCCTCCCCTCTCCAATACCCCCTTCCACCACATACCAGCTTGCTCCCACGCGGGTTGCCGATTGCACTTTAAAGCTTTTTCCTATTCCCTATCTTGACTTGACGTCAACAAATTATATACAAAATTTATTAAGAAAAAAATATTATATTTCTCCGGGCTGATTGATTTATCGAACGCGCATTAGACTAGTTTGAATCGATCGGGAAGACGGGGCTAAAGACAAATAATGCGGTCGACTAATGCCTGCGAATTTGAAACTTAGGAGTCAATGAAACCGTTTCGATAATTTTAAGAATTTTAATCTCCGATCAAGTTATAATCTTTTTAAAGATTATGATTTGCATCCCATCATCGAGTGGCGTTTCAGGGTTGACCCTATTATTTCCTTCTTTTGTTTCTTTGCTATGCTTTTTTTTTTGGTTGGAATAAATCTCAATTGAGTTGGTCGTCTCGTGGCTCTTTCTCAGCCTCTGTTCGTTGCCACTCGGCTGCTGCTGCTGCTGGTCAGTTGTGCACTACCCAATCGGAGCCATCCTGAAAGGGGTTGTCTCTGATCGAACCTCATCATTTTTGGCCACACTTCAGCAACATGGACCTTCCTACCCAACTGAATCTTTTGCGCTAATGATAGTGTTCAACAATGGAGAACGAACCGGTTCACTGCTACTGAACCAAATTTAGCATAAAAAGCTTCCGTCTAATTTGTGGCTTGGCGTTGTTGGTGCGAAAGGCTTTCCCTCGAGCCTGGCGGTTGCGGATCGAACAAGCATATTTGTAGTATGTTTTTAAAGGTATTTTTTTGTGTCTACATTTTATTGCAAATTTCTATGACAATACAGTAATGACCCGATTTTGTCAGACCCTCCGAGCATCCGACTTTTATCTTTCAATAATTTCACATAACTGCTACTCCAAATCATTCTCACGGACACGGTATCAGCGCATTTCATCCATTTTGCCAGCATTTGTTGGATGTCCTTGACTGCCCCGCCGCTTCGTCGAAGTCGCTGTTTTGAAATTGCCCAATATTTTTCGATTGGTCGAAATTCAGGGCAAATCGGAGGATTCATTAGCTTGGGAACAAAATCGATCTTGTTGGCAGCAGTGTTGGAAAAGTTCGCGATATTTCACGAAGTTCACCAAGGGAAAAGTTCGCGAGTCATAGTGAGTTTTCGCGAACTTTTCCATCACTGCACACGCCGCTAGCACGTCTCTAGTGTTGGGAATCGAAAATCTTCGACAGTGGTTTGTTTACACTTCTATAAAGAAGTTTGATCAAAGTAGTCAATCGCGTTCAGAAATAACGTCAAATGGAGCTCAAAAGAAGAAAAAATATTGTGTGCAAACACCTGGTCAATCTGGAGTGGTACGGTTTCAAGCTGGCTAAAGTGCTGAAGATGCCAAAAACAACAGTTTTTCGAGTGCTCAAAACCTACAAGTAAACCCTGAGTGTGGAAAAGGAATCAGCGGACACAAAAATGACTTTAAAATACAAATACAAATACAAATAGATCACTTGGGAACGGTGGAAGTATCACTTTCCGGGAATCTACAATGGTGTACGAGTCCTTCGGATGAGCCCCATTCCGTCATGTGTGACCATCGATGGCGAAACAACGCTGGTGACATACCGGAATCAGCCCAAATCATGTCGTCACTGCGGAAAAGCAGCCCATCCCAAACAAAGACACCGAAAACAGTTAGTTACTCCAAAACCCAGTGGGTCGAGTGATCCACAGTTGAATGAAGACGAGTTTCCACCATTATCATCAGCATCTGAAGAAGAGCTGAACTCCCCATTAACCAAAACCAACGAAGAAGCCAAAATGCAACAGAACTAAAACAATAACGAAACCAACACAACCAGCGATACCGGTGATGACGGCGATGTTGACGATGAAAATGATGATGGCGATGACGGTAAAGACACCTTGGATACCAACGATTTCATCGAAGCAACCAATAAAAAGCGAATGCCAACCAGGGCCCAACAAAGTCACTTTCACTCGAAAATCGTCAAGCGACGACGAAGCTGTCATCCATCTCTGTCAATTGAAAGTCATTCTGTCTTCTTTTCAAGCAAATCACCTTCAACATCAACAGAACCAGATTCGACCAGTTTTCATGCTGTTTGTTTTGGCTTGATTCGTGTTCATATCGTCTTTCATTGTCAAATGAACTCACATTCACGCAGTTTTTCTAAGTCTTGATGATTGTTCACTCGGTTCATTTAAGTGCATGCACATTAGACTGATGCTAAATTTGAAATTTTTGCTCCACAGTGTTCAAACGGTTTCAAATCGGGTCCTGATTAGCTTCCGAAACATTAAACTCATTTGATAGGAAACTGACTAGGCACAAACCATTTGAAGTTTATATGGAAATTACTATGGGAAAACAAAACTGTTTGTTCTTTGTCTTCTGGCCTTTTTACATATTGTACTGTTAACAAATTCTATTGCTATTCTTATGGGAATTTTTATCATCTACAACTTTGCAGAAAATCGTTTTTCAGCCAAACGTCAAATTAAATAGTTAGTAATTGTTTAAGAGATTGATAATCTTATGGCAAGATTAAGCAACTGTATTGTGGGCAACACTGTATTCTGCAGTATGACATAGTAGCCATGATGTTTGTCCTCTATTATACGCGCCATAAACACCAATGTTGCCTGCTGAACAGTTGATTGAGCATAATCATAAGACATCAGTGACTTGAATCATTAATAATTTTTGTTTCTTACATTTGATTGAAAAGCGGTCTGTAACAAAATTGTAGCTGAGAAAATTTAGCTCAGCTATCATTTTCTAAAGTAGAGTGAACTGGTGAATTTTGAGATGGATATGAACCGAAATTATGGTTTCTCCATAGTAATTCCCATATAAACTTCAAATGCTTAGTGCCAAGTCAGTTTCTTACTAAATTAGTTCAAATTTTGGGAGGCTAATCAGGGCCTAATTTGGTACCGTTTGAGCACTATGGAGTGGAAATTTCAAATTTTGCATCAGTCTAATGTACATAGACTGTCAAAGTTATCATTGTCGGGTGGATTGTTTTGTTTTCCAGTCGTTTCCATCTATTGTCGTCACTTTTACTCCGGTGTGAAATGAAAGGGTCAGAAGAAGAACAAAATGTGAGGTTCGGGACCATGCACTGATCCATAGAAAATGAAAACAATAGCACGCGTGTCACATTCCCTTTTCCGAAAAAGTGGGAAATACTGACACCGACAAATCAATTGAAACTTTATTTATTTTTTTTTCCTTTGGTTTGTTTTTTCCGTCGATCTTGTTTTCCGTGCTGAGCACCAATGCTACCGACGTACCAGGAAGGCAGCTCCCACACCTGGACCCTACCTATCGACCCATCAACTCATGAACCGGGGACCAACGGCTTTACTTCCCATCCGAAGGAAGGCGTGATCAGAGATGTTATGCCTCAGAGCATCCCGGCGGCGCCGAATGGGATTGAACCCAGGCCTGCTGGGGTGAGAGATAATCACGCTTACCACTACACCACCGGCACCGTTAATCGAAACTTTATAATCGACGTTATTTTTAAATCCAATATGGTGGCTTCCAGTTTAAGAAAACGTTGAAAATACTGCCGCCGACCTATCAAAATGTGTATTCTTGGAATCAAGGTGACATCTAACGATCGAAAATCGATATATGGGAAACCATTTCAAAATCCAAGATGGTGGTTTGAAAAATGGTGGAAAATACTATCACTTACCTTTTAATAAGTTTTTTTTAAATCGCGAGGCTAAAAAACGACATTTGACCCATTTTCAAATCCAAGATGGTGGCTTCCGCATTAAGCAAAAGTGAGAAATACTGTCAAATATCCATCAATATAGGTATTTTTGGAATCGGGATGATGTTTAGCAAATGAAAATCGATGTCGGACGCTATTTTGAAATCCAAGATGGCAGCTTTCGATTTAAGAAAAAGTTGGAAATACTTTCAAATACCCATCAATAGGGTATTTTTGGAACCTGGGTGACGTCTCAAGGCCGAAAATCGATAACCGATGTCTTTTTTTTAATCCAAGATGGTGGCTTCCCATTTAAGAAAAAAGTGGGAAATACTGACGCTGCCCCATCAATATGGGTATTCTTGGAATCGGGGTGCCGTCTTAAGATCCAAAATCGATATGCGACACCATTTTAAAATCCAAAATGGTGGCTTTCGGTTAAAAAAAAGGTGAGAAATACTGTCAAATACCTATTAATATAGCTATTGTTTGAATCGGGATGACATCAAGAGGCTGAAAATCTACATCCGAAGTAATTTTGAAATCCAAGCTGGCGGTTTCCGATTTCAGAAAAAGTGGCAATACTGTCAAATACCCATCAATTTTTTGGGTATTTTTGGAATCGAGATGACGTCTAAAGAATGAAAATCAATGTCCGACGTCATTTTGAAATCCAAGACGTCGGCTTCTGATTTCAGAAAAAGTGTCAAATACCCTTAAAAATGGGTATTTTCGGAACGGGGATGACACGTAGATGCCAAACATTGATAACAGACGCCATCGTGAAATCCAAGATGATGACTTCTGGTTTCAGAAAAAGTGTGAAATACTGTCAAATACCGATCAATGTGGTAATTTTGAAATCCCAGTAACGCCTAGAGGCCAGAAGCCCATGTCCGACGCCATTTTAACATCAAAGATGATGGCTTTGGTTTAGAAAAAATGTGAAATATTGTCAAATACCAATGAATGTGTCTATTTTTGGAATCGGATTTCAGAAGAAGTATCAAATACCTTACAAATAGCGTCAAATTTCGATCTTCAACATCTACGCGTCGTCACCGTTCCAAAAATACCCAGCTCTTAGGGTGTTTGATACTTTTTGTGAAAACCGATGGTAGTTATATTGAATTCCAAGATGGCGTTGCATATCGATTTTTGGCATCCACGCATCGTACTCGTTCCGAAAATACCCATATTGTAGGGTATTTAACACATTTCTGAAACCCGATAGCCACCATATTGGATTTCAAAATGGCGTCGAATATCGATTTTTGGCAGCTACATTCTCCGTTCTGAAAATACCCATATTCTTGGGGTATTTCTTCTGAAAACTGAGACCGCCATCTTGGATTCCAGAAAGGCGTCAAATATCGATTTTTGGCTTCTACGCGTCGTGCCCGTTCTTAAAATACCCATATCTTAGGGTATTTGAGACTTTTCCTGAGTCCGATGGCCACCATCGTGAGCTGCAGAATGGCTTCGTCAATTTAATTTTCGGTTAATATAAAATAATAATTTATTACTACACATAATGGACTGGACTGGAATGTTCTATCCTAGAAGCCTCAGAGCCTTTGATTGGCATCGACACCAATCATCCTGCGTTGGAAGTTTCCATCAACCTATCTGTTCCTGTTCGCTACGATAACCCCCCCTGTTGATGTACATGAGCTCGACTTTCGTAGAGCAGATTTCGTCGCGCTGAGTCACTCGCTTGCCCAGGCAGATTGGCAGTTCCTTGACACGTGTTCATCTATTGATGAAGCCGTCAACTACTTCGCTGAGGTCGTTGGCCGGGCAATAACTGATTCTGTCCCATTGAGGAGACCCTCTCCCAAACCCGCATGGTCCAATGCTCGACTACGGAATTTGAAGCGTCTGAGATCGAAGGCCCTCCGTAAATACTGTCGTACTCGTAACCCATTCACTAAACGATTATTTTCAACAGCGAGCTACGAATATCGCACATATAACCGCATTCTTTACAAGAGCTACACAAGGCGTGTGCAGGCTAATTTACGGCTTAATTCAAAGCAATTCTAGTCATTCGTGAATACCAAACGAAACGAGGAGGGGCTACCAGTCGAAATTCACCTGGGTGATAGAATCGCCAGCAATTCCCTTGAGAAATGTAATCTTCTGGCAGAACATTTCAAAAGCATTTTCAATGACACTACGGCTTCGTTGTCCCAAGTTGCTGAAGCGGTGAGGGACACTCCCAGTGATGCTTTCAATTTTTCGATTACCTCGGTTACAGTAGACCTCGTCGAATCCGCCATCAAGAAGCTGGCCCTGACGGGATCCCCTCAAGCATCCTGAAGCGATGCTGTTCAGAGCTTACAACACCGCTTTCGAAGCTGTTAAATATTTCATTACAGCAGGGGGAGTTCCCTACGCGTTGGAAATCGTCATTCATGTTCCCGATCTACAAGAAAGGAGACAAGAGAATCGTCGAAAATTACCGAGGGATCACATCACTCAGTGCCTGCTCTAAAGTTTTCGAAATCATCATCAACGACGCATTATTCTCTAGCTGCAGAAATTACATTTCTCCTGATCAACACGGTTTTTATCCCAAGAGATCAGTTTCAACAAATCTAGCTCCGTTCATTTCTTTATGTTTTCGGAGTATGAAAGCTGGAGCGCAGGTGGACGTTGTATACACAGATCTTAAGGCTGCATTCGACCGGGTTGACCACTCCATACTGCTAGCTAAACTTGAAAAACTCGGTGTATCCTCGGGTTTAACTCGTTTGTTCAAGTCCTATCTGACCAATCGGGAACTTTAGAATCGGATCAGAGCAATCGGACTATTTCATAAACAGCTCCGGTGTTCCTCAAGGTAGCAACTTGGGACCATTGCTATTCTCGATTTGTGTGTATGAGGCCGGACTGATCCTCCTAACTGGTTGCCGATCGTTCTACGCTGATGATGTGAAGATCTATGTGATTGTTCGTAGCTTCGCCGATTGCTTGCGGCTTCAGCACCTAATCGATACTTTCGAAGAGTGGTGCTCAAGAAACTTTCTCACGTTGAATGTACAAAAATGTAATATTATCTCATTTCATCGCAAGCTGAAACCAGTGGCATTCAACTATACGATAAATCACCAACTTCTGCAATGTGTGGACAATGTTCGTGACCTAGGAATCACGCTGGACTGCGCCTTAACATTCAAGCTTCATTACTCCGGCATCGTTGCGAAAGCTAACAGGCAACTCGGGTTCATTTTCAAGATCACTGACGAGTTTCGCGATCCTGCCTGACTAAAAGCTCTATACTGCTCTCTAGTGCGATCGATCTTGGAATTCAGCTCGGTAGTATGGTGTCCGTATCAAGCAGTTTGGATAGCGAGGATTGAATCTGTTCAAAAAAAATTTGTTCGGTATGCCTTTCGTCACCTTCCTTGGAATGACCCTGTGAATCTTCCGCCGTACGAAGATCGTTGTCAACTCCTGGGTCTTGAAACACTAGAACATAGGTGGACGATTAGTCAGGCCGTGTTCGCAGCGAAAGTACTTATTGGTGATATCGACTCTCCAGGAATCTTGGCTGAATTCGAAATCTACGCACCCGAACGAGTTCTTCGGTCGAGGAGTTTCCTGCATCTTGGACCTCGTGCTGCGAACTACAGCTTGCATGACCCAATACGGTTTCTGTCTGGGCGTTTCAACGAGTTTTACGAGTTTTTCGACTTTAACTGTGCAGCGGAAACCTTTCGTCACCGTTTTCAACGCAGACTCCTGAGAAGGTGAGTAGCTGTCCATTTAATGTAGACGTGAAGGATTGTGCTACCTGTTTATTTTCTGTTTCCGGTTGAACTGCATGACGAGGACTTCTACCTGCTTCACGGACAACTCTATGCTATAGGAGGATAATTTTTTTTATGCTATAGATTTGATTAATGTTCGTTGTAATTGTATTGTATTATTGTGATTCATGTATTTCGAAAAGATATGGGGTTTTTACGCCTTTTCTAGGCTTTTCCCCATCAGGCTTTATTTAGACACGTTAAGTCCGATGAAGAAAAACAAATTAAATAAATAATCCGGATGCCATCCCTATCGGCAACCGATATTGTGCGGATACTATCCGGATACTATATGTTGATGCCTAATGATGCGACACGTGACAAGTCGAATGAGCCCCGTATTGAAGTGAAAGTGGAAAAAACGAAGGATGCAGTTTTCGAGTCATTCATGACGTCAGATGAAACAAGTCTTTGCTTCAAATGAAATGAACTGATGAACGTGATGCAAGAAACAAGCGATAGCCAAGTCATGTTTGACAGTAGGGATGTTCATCGTGACTCGATAATACGGAATAATAAATTAAAAAAAAAAATTAGAAGTGTCTGTACCTAGGGCCACGAACGGAAGCTTGACGTAGGACCGCTAGTGGACGAAACAAATGTGAACATTTAGTTCTTTTAATTGATCAATCATCAATTATCTTAACTCTTTCCGTTTTTATTTGTAAGCGTATCAAATTTGTAGTATGTATTTCAAAGAGAAAGTTGATAAAGAGAATCCAAGGGACTGTCAACTTGAGTATTATCGATTCATCTACCCGACTTTAAAAGGTGTATTTTGAATTTTTTGTTATTTATGAATTTCTAAGTTTTGTGCATTTTGGTATTAAAGTGTATTCAATTCTCCCCTCACAGGATTTCCTTCCGAATTATATGAATGGGGCGGGGCGGAAAGTATCGTTTGTGCAGAATATGTAAAAAAGGAGGGACTTCGAGAGATTGAAATTGTGATAGCTAATTTTCTCACAAATTTGATTTTATTGGCTTTCTGTGGACTGAATATACACCCAAAGCGAATTATTCCCACTTCTCTCAAATTCTTTATTTAATTTTTAACACTTCCTACCGGCGTGTTCTGGAAAATGGTCGGACGATGATTAATCTCACCAAAACATTCGGGCCTACAATTCCACACCTTCTATAGAGACCAGGTTGAACCTTGATAGCTAGCTGCTTGCGGGAACTGATGAACTTGACCAATGTCCAAATAATACTCTTTAACAAATTTTTGGTGGCCGGTCCGTTTTGCAGTGATGGTTGAGTAGTTCTGAGCTGGGTGTTCAACACGGATGAGGCTGTCGAGCTGTATGTCGTTTGGAGCGAGGGTGACACGCTTGGCATAGATAACCGACCTGCAGCGACTCACGAAGAGCTACTGATTTTGATCCATAGCATAGCGGTGCAGCTTCTTCCTCCTTTGATGGTTGCTTATGTGGGCTCTGCAACTCGCTGCTTGCAGGCAGCCTTTTGTTGTTACTGGAGAACAATTTTCAACGCCACACGCCGAAAGCACTGCTACTGCTGCTACTAATTTCGACGATCGAACTCCACCACACAACCCAAGTAACAATTTTGGTTTTATGATGGTTCTGTAGATCATGATTTGGACTTGTAGAATGCTATAAAACCTCGATAAAACCTGCAATGTTACTTGGGAGTGGTGTGGTCGTTGGGAGCGTGTGGTTCTGAGTATGGCGATGGGTGTGTAAAATATTACGCAATTCCATCCTCCCTATTCGCACGCGCCCGAGGATCGGAGGCGAATGCCACTTCGACTTGTTTCGTCTACTTACTACTCTCTGACGACTGTGCTGGGGAAGCAGCATATGCATGAAGGTAATTGGTGGATTTGTTAGTTAATTCGACGCTTTTGAACAATGCTGGACATTCACCAGTTTTTCAATAGTTTCTTGTTGAAAATCAACATTCGGAAGCATTGTTGTCGATGCGTAGCCATATTTCTGATCGATTGGTGATAAAACTATTGAAATTGGACCAGGAGCAGCTGAGTTATTAACGTTCGAAATCTTTCTTAATTTGTTACATGTTCCATTTTCGGTTTTCACAAAGTGTACCCCCATATAGAAATCAAAGACGTAGTCCTACGTCAAAAAATGGAAGGTAGTTCAGGGAGCTTCGTTTGAACTGAGCTTAAGCTCAAGAGACTTTGTGGTAGTACAGGATCCTTCGTAAAAGTTCAAGAAACTTCGTAGATTTTTAGAGAACTTCGTTCATATTCACATACTTTGAATAAGATATAAATAAAATCCTCTGGATTCCAAATCAACATGTTCAAGAAAGGGGCCGAAACCATAATGTCAAAATCTTCATATCTACAGCAAAAATGTTCACATGTCTACTTAAAACCAAAACAGTATTTGCAGTCTCCTTGAAGATCAACATTTTATCAAACTTCTTCACAAAACATGAAATATCTTCAAAATGTCCGCGGGATTTTGTTTTCTCTAACTGATTGTTTATCATATTCTAACATTCCTGTATTATCATCATTATCGATCAAACGATCTTCGAACGGACATTGGTTATGGTTAGATAAAAAAAATCTTTATTTAGTTTAGCCATTTGTCCACCCCTCAGTATTATTTTAGTGACAAATACCACCTTAGACAACCTGCTGAGTACGGTGTTGTCCCCCGAGCAAGAACCAATAACTAACCGATAACATATGAATATCTTAATGTGGTATGATCAGCGAATCCAAACACATAATGCAACCAACGATACAGACAAAACGGTTGCTACGACTGCCATGACAAACTCGCTCTGTAACATAGCTCGAATGGAGTGGTTGAAGAATAATGATATATTGCTTGCCTGCTTTGTTGCAATATACACTGATGAGGACATAGCTTGATCTGAATCGAGAAAAGACATAATTAAAAATTTCCATTAACACACGTGTATCATCTTCGGATTTACTTCGTGAAGCAGCTTGCCAACAATTTGCTCGTTTCCTTCTACCGCCCCGAGTAAGCTGTGTCCAACGGGATGCTTGTCATGAAAAAAAAGAAGAAGATTATATCATTATTGCTTTCACTTCTAACATAGCGTTATCATTCGGTTCGTTGATCGCTTGTCATTTTGTCATTTGGAGATATTTTTGATTCCTTGGGTATGATACCTTATGTTCGTTTGCTTGTGGTATAAAACTTTGTTTTAATATTATTCAGCTATCGACATATTTTGTTAATATCAAATAAATATCAAAATTACAAAATGTGATCTTTCAGTTTTTGGACAGTAACACCTAAAAGAGTTATTGGATTGGTATTAGAAGACCTCTAAAATAACACATTATGATATTCTAGCATCGAAAAAAGCGCCTGTCATCCGTCAGTTATTATAATAACTAGTTTATTTATTAGTTCTTTATTCGTAGAACATTTTATAGTTATTATTTTTGGTATTTTACATCTCATGTCAGCCTCGTCAATACCATATTTAGGTTGCCAGTTATGCAATTTTCATACCTGAATTTGGTATTAATAAGTTATTTTCTCCTGCTGGGGCCGTTACATATGATCTATGATTTGATTTTACTCAAATAATCATAATGCTTAGTACACAGTCAACAACTGACCAACCAAAGTAATTGTATTGGTTTTAAGCATTCAACGGTTTGAATCTTGAAATAATTTACAAAGCTACATAAGGAGATTCCATGTCCGTCAAAGCAACAAAAACTGCATCAAATTTTGATTTTTCCATTGAGATGTATCGGAAACTAAAACAGAGGATCAAGTGTGTCCACTCTAGGCTATAGACGATTGCCCTGTCTAAATGCCTAAACCTCCCAAAAACTGTTAACGTGTTTTGTGGTCGATAAGATATCATCAGTCCAAAGATTTGATAAACAATCGCAGGATCGATTAAATTAGATTCCAGCAGTCTATCCTGCACACCCTTGCCTCTTAAATCAAACAGTTCGCACATAGTATACCCATCAACCCTTCTATCTAATCTCCCAACGAACGAGAGTTTCTCATCGAAAACCGCTCAAGTGGAAATTCTCGATCAAATTAATTTCTAATTGATTTTCATAAAACATCTTAAACCCTCATCCCGTTCAAGCTCTCCCGGCAGAAAGAGTGATTCTTCAATCGAGGTGGATTTAAGACCAACAAGAGACAAAAATGCCCGGCGTCGTGTCTTCGAGTAGTAAAACGAAAGCATGGATGAAACACCGAAAAAAAAAATATGATTGAGAGCAACGTCTCATCGAAATTTATCCACCCCAGGATTCGGGCAGGAGGTGGGCATGCGGCGGGAAAAGACGTGGTGAATACATTATTTAGTGGGCTTTTGAAAAAAGTGGCGCAACCGAATCAATGCCCGTTGTATGTAGAGATGTTTAATGCTGATGATGAGAACGAGCGGCTGATTCTAGTTCTTCATGCATCTACCACCACTCTGCGAACATGTTTGATGTTGAAATGATAGATCTCTGTAGATAGCTCTTTGCTGACTTGATTGGAGAAGGGGGTCCACTGCTGGATTGGGTCGGGTGTCGAATGCCACACGATGTTGAAAAGGAGAGGGAGGGAATGATTCCAAATAAAGCGGGATGAATATTTGAGAAAAAAATGCTACATTCTGATAGTGCTTTTCAGCTGATTTGGCTACTTTTTCTTCGTATTCCTATCGTCGGAATCGAATTCAAACTCTTTCACATTTTTTCCCCTATTTGTTGGTCGTTCAAAGGTTCAAAAGGCGAAATACGAGCTCTCTCTCTCTTCGATTTAGATGGGAAAATTATTTTTACGTTGTTTATTCGATCTATTAATTGACTTCAAGTATATGGTGCCTTCGAGTATCTACATATCGAAAAGAGATTGACAACGCGGGTAAGTACCGGGCGTGGTGATGCTAGGGAGGGAACGAGACGGAAAGACACTTGAGAATGTCGAGATTGTTTCAATTTGCAGCCAAATGAAAGTAGCGCAAAATAAATTCAGTCTCATCGCGTCGTTTTGTGTAAATTGCCAATTGTTTGGTGATGGTCTTCTCTCACAACAACCGCCACCACCGCCGGCCGACAATTCCCTTCAAAGCGATATTTTAGGATTTTTACGATCAATTTATTTCTAGGTTCACTTGAGTTTCACCAACCAGTGCTTCCCTCATCTTCCTCCATCCTCGTATCGCTTCAATATACAGTTTTGTCTAATCACCACCACCCGTGAAGATCTCTTGAAAAGACAAACGAAAAAAAAAAACATGAAATACTTGTCGATCGTGTCGATTTTATTTACTTTTTCGATTTTGGCTTTGGCTGCAATTTGAATTTCTTGTCTGAGATGATTGTTCAACCGAATCGAGGTATGGTAAAAATAGTGAATGATATCAACGACGGGAGAGAGCGTTGTTTTCCTCGTATAGGAAATATTATGCCTTTTGTGCCCATTTGAGGGCTCGGAACAAGTGCACGAATCTTGATTTGTCACTCCTAATTGAATGTGTCAATCACTGGCTGGGGTTGCGTAAAACGCAGAATAGAAGCGTTTATGCGATTGAGGGACTAAAATGGAACGCTCAGAACTGATGCATTTGCTCAATTTCAATTTAATTCTGTAGTGAAAAGCTTTTTTTCTATCGTTTTAGTCATTTTAATACTAATGAATACGAGAACAAGTCCAATCAGTGCTGTGTCCCTAAAATTTGAGCTAAGCCGTCGCACCCAACCCACCCTGCGCCTTTGAAATATAAATCTGCCTAAAATGACGATGCGTCCGCCCCTGACGTTGATGGCGTTGTTTCAAATAGTGTATTATCTAGTTGATATAGTACTTTGCAAAACATTTGCACTTTATCACTGCCGTACCATACTCATACTCTACAGGTGACGAAGGTGTCCCTATATCCTTCTTGAAATTATTCTGAATTTCTAAAAGTTCTGTCATTATTTTCCATGCTCCATATTTTTTTTTCTTATTTATCGTTATCTTAATTTCAGGAAAAAACGTGATTCATTTCTAGAAATTTTCCGTGGGCAAAACAAATTTCTGAAAAAAAAAAAACTACGCAAATCTTTGAAATAACATCCAGAGATGTTTGTTATGTTACAGTTGATGTTACCGTTGGAAACCTTAATAGGCAATACGTTAAATAATATCAGTGCCAGGTTGTTCCGTTTATATCAGGTTTTTGTTTCTGACGTTCCCAAGAGCTCGTGGGAGTAACCACGGTTTGGCATTACTGCCGAAAGTGTTAAATCAATCCAGAAAATGTAACACTTTTGAAAGTGAGTCTACCCTTGGGGGATTCAATATTATACCTACTAAATTCAATCTTTTCTGACGTTATTAAGTATTTTATGAGCTGAATACACGGATACAGTGTTTCGATTGTTTCCGAAGAGATTCAAAACTTTTGCAAATTTCAGTACTGTTCAAAGTAATTCTGTACGTGCTAAGCTTTTCTGAAATGGTTCAGTATCTGTTGGGAATCTCGAGAATCGGATGCAGGAGAAAATAAACTAGTCCTTTAAAGCTGAAATATATTCATTGATAGTAATAATTAGCATGATTTATGACTATATAAACAAATGTGTCTTACGTTCTAGCTTACACTTTCGTCTAATTCTCTCCGATCTTCACAGCATCATTCCAATTCAAGCTCTAATAATTGTTTTATAATATAATTCTTGTTCCATTCAATTCAATTAACTTACATAAAAATTCTTCTTCTACCAGATCGAACAATAATCCACTTCAGCAAGTCATCCGTCTATCGTTCCCGTTCCACGAGTAACAGCAAATCACCTACAGTCCAGAATCGAACTTCAATAAATGTTTCCACTGCAACTTCAATTTCGTTTCTTACCGATACTTTAGAACTGCCTTACTGTTCAAATTTCACTGGCCAAGACTTTACAATAACTATTGATTACTAATTAATTATAATCACTATAGAAATCAATATCCGCTTTCCTGTTACGTTGTCTAACTCCTTTGGTCACATCCAGAAATGCCAGATTCACAGCCGGTCGTGTCATCACTCCGTTGGTCGTGCGGACTACAACTCTGCGTACTTGACCGTCATTTCCTGTCGTAACTCCTATGATTATGCCTCTCGTCCATCAATTTCGCTTGTTTTCATCGATCACTAGGACCTACTGGTTGGTACCACTTCGTTCGCCTTGACAAGTCTGGCAGATACTCGCGGATCCATCTTCTCCAGAAGTGATCGACAAGGCATTGTGCTAGTTTCAAGCTGTCTCGAAGCGTCATTACTCCTTCGGTCAAAGGTGTTGGGGGTTGATCGATGCCACGGGTTCCGTACAGGAGGAAGTGATTAGGAGTGAGCGCTCCATCATCAGATAACTCGGTGCATCACTTACAAAATGATCCTAAGACTTTCTCAAGTTATTCAGTACTTTCTGAAGTGATTCTGAAATTTTCCAAAGTGATTCTAAACTTTCCTAATGTAATGTAATGTCAGTACAGATAGATCTAATTTTTGGAAACATAACTACAGTGCACTCTCTACAACTCGATATTGAAGTGCCTATCGAATTTTAGAATAATTGAGCTATAGAATAACAATCCCATAAAATTCGCTATCGCAGTAGCCATGCAATTCATGTTTACTACGGTTCTATAACTCGATATAGAATTAGTGTACATCGAGTTGTGGAGAGTTGACTATACGTCATCTATGTTGCCCTAATAAATCATTTTGTTCGAACATTTTCCACAAATATGGCGCTGTTCCGCTGGTAGGAAGTGATAAAAATAAATTGAGAGAAGTGGGAATTATTCGCTTTCGGTGCATATTCAGGTGGAAAAGAGTGAACGACAACCTAAAGAAATTAATCAGGGACTTTGTCGTTCATTTTTTCCCGGAAATTATTGTTAAACAAGCTACAATCAGCGGCGCCGGTGGTGTATTGGTAAGCGTGATTTCCTCTCACCCCAGCAGGCCTGGGTTCAATCCCAGTCGGCGCCGCCGGGATGTAAAGCCGTTGGTCCCCGGTTCATGAGTTGATGGGTCGATAGGTAGGGTCCAGGTGTGGGAGCTGCCTCCCTGGCGTCGGTAGCATTGGTGCTCAGCACGGAAAACAAGATCGACTGAAAACAAATCAAGGAAAAAAAAGCTACTATTAATTAAAAATGATTTTTCCCCATACCGTTTTACCTGCTGTATTACCAGTTCCCAGAGAGCCAAAAAATTTGAGAAAGAGGATTTGCTCTCACGATCCCAATCTCTCAACATGCCATGTATTTTGTTGACACTCGATTTGTGATTTCCCTTTCATAGACTACAAAAGAGAGTACCTGACACTACAAAACATGTCTGGTACCTCCTTTCCAGCGTTGTGTTGTAAAGTAGTTGAAACAAAGCTGCAGATAAAGCTACAAGCAGAAGCTTGCAAAATAGTTTTGGAGAGCGTTAACTCAACTTTTTCACAACCATTATTCAATTTTTCAGACGCACTGAATAACATCACCCAATAAACGCTAATGTAACTTCTATGCAAATATTAATCAACTTTCAACTTTTAGCTTCAAAACAAAGTTTTAAAGCAAATATATTACCTACTTGATGGTTTCTAAAGAACCAACAACTCTTACTGAATAACATAAACATCAAAAGTGCTTTTCCAACAACTAAACAACATGTACTCTACTACTTTGGAAGCAATTTTAGAGTCAACTAGGTTTATTTTTAGACTTGTGCAGTTTTACAGCTTTTACTCTGCTTTTTTTTACAAAGAAAAATGATTCATGTGCACTATTATAAAGCATCTACTTAGCAATCTTGTTGTAGAAGGGCATGTAAATTTGTTTACGTCAGTTCAAAGTGTTGGCGTAGCGACGTTGGTAGTATCAAGGTTTGCCATTGCGGTCGTTCGAGTTCGATTCCAGGTTCCGGTACAGGGAAAATAATTTGGTGGTGTGCTTATAAATAATTTAGATTAATTTAATTCGCAGTAAAGTAATGTCCTCTAACAAAAAAAAGCGTAAACAATATTTAACCTGGCGTCAAGAGAAAGCTGTGTAGTGATTATTGGATAATCGGGTAAAGGTTGAGTAAGGGCCTTTCAAGTTCACACACAACTAAACAGCAGTATAACAGCTGTATAGAAGCGTAAATAGATACCCGCATAAACAATAACCATAAGATGCGCCTAACCACCAATTCGGGATATCATCCCAATTTTATGTGGTATGGTCGCACCATCTAAGATATCGTCAGTATATGGTACACGTTTATTAGGGTATGCAATAAGAGCTTGTCCCAACCGTCACAAAAGCCATAAGTAGCTGACTAAGTTCACCAGATTTGCTTGTAAAGAGGTTGAGTAAAGGTTTCCTTATATCGTATAACATTTGAATACAGCTTGAGGCTGTATAAATGAAATGAGCACTGCGAAAATTGTTAGTTGGGTGCCCCGCTAAACTGATGCAAAATTTGTCTTTTTTGCTCCACAGTGCTTAAATGGCTTCAAATCGGGTCGTGATTAGCCTCCAAAAGTTACAACTCATTTGGTTAGAAACAGACTTCGCACAAACCATTTGAAGTTTACATGTAAATAACTATGGGAAATCTCAACTTTGTGTTAATTGCCTTCTAGTATTTTCCATATTGAGCTGCGAATCAGCTAGATAGGCATTCTTATAGAAATTTTTTTCAGCTGCAACTTTGCTGAAAATCGTTTTTATGTAAAACTAGACAGGAAATAGTTATTAATTATTTAAGAGATTGGTAAACTTATGACATGATTAAGCAGCTGCTCTGTAGGCAACACTGTATTTTGCAGTGTGACATAGTAGCCATAATTTTTGTGTCCTATTCAACGCCCCAGAAACACCAATGTTGCCTGCTGAGCAGTTGATTGAGCATAATCATAAGACATCAGTGCATTGAACCATTAATAACTTTCGATTCTTGCATTCAATCAAAAAGTGGTCTTGAGCAAAGTTGTAGCTGGAAAAATTTCCTACAGTTTTTGAAAGTTTTTGAAGCAGACCGATATGGTGAATTATTAGATAGACATGAACAAAAATCTTGGTTTCACCATAGTAATACCCACACAAACTTCAAATGGTTTGTGCCATCTCAGTTTTTCACCAAATGGGTTCAAATTTTGAGAGGTTAGTCAGGATCCGATTTGGAATCGTTTAAGTATTGTGGAGCGAAAATTTCAAATTTTGCATCACTCTAGTGCCCCGCCCATACACTGAAAATAAAATTTCGTTTATACAACGAAATCGCTCGTTTGTTCTACGTTGTTAATAAATACGTTGTTGATAAATTCGTTGTTTTCTGCAACGAAATGGATTTGTACATTGTATGAAGCTAGTTTCGTTAGAACTGTCACACTCGGTACCGCAACACCCAACCAGCGGTCCACAAGTGTTGGTTGTGGAAACCGAAAAATGTGGAGTGTGTTAGTGAGGATGGGTAAAAATAACTTCATCATTGGAAGGAATAAATATGACAAAAAAATAATAATAGGCTTGAAGTCGGACTCCACTCATGAACTTTGCGATCGTTGGATCTGTGCTTTATCAATTGCTCTATCTGTGCTATGAGAAATGGTAAAGCTAAAGGCAAATAACAAGCACTCATGGAGCGGTACTTCGATTTCACTTGCTTTTTCTGCTGCTTGCATGTATTTTTTTTTTCTAACATAGAACCATCGCGACGAGTAATTTGATTTATTGTGGTAGCTTGCATGTATTGGTCAAACCGACAATATTTCTAAAAAAAAAATCCCATCTCCAACACACAATCAGCACTTTAGGAGACAATAAGCGCAGTTGTTGGTTTGATTGTACGAAGATGTATTTGTATATTATACGAATAAGGCGTAATATTGACATTGCGCCAGATGACAGGAAAAACGAATGTTTCGTACCATTTATGAAAGATGTGTTGTATGTACGATATTCATTTTTACGAAACGGTTTTCAGAGAAATAACGAAAATACATTTTCAGTGTACATAAAAATCGGCGGGATATTCTGTGAGGGGTGAGCTATTTTGTGTGCAGAATGTGTAAAAAAGGAGGGACTTCGAATAATAATCTAAATGCATATATAGTGGTGGGGCCTCCCTTAGCTCAGTCGGTAAAGGCGCAGCTACAAAGCAAGACACGGCTGGAGGTGGCTGGGTTCAATTCCCGGTCCAGTCTAGGAATTTTTCGGGTTGAAAAATTTCTCGACTTCCCTGGGCATAGAAGTATGATTGGACTTGCCTTGCCACACAATTATACCAATGCAAAAATGGTACAGGCATCGAAAGCTCTCAATTAATAACTGTGGAAGTGCATCTAGAACACTAAGTTGAGAGCACGCAATAAGCTAATATGCGATATGCAATAAGCTTGAAATGCGAAGAAGAAGAAGAAAGAAGATATATAGTGGTACCAGACATGTTTTGCACTGAAGTGTCCTCTGTGAACAATTATAGGAAAACATATTGTGTGTAGTTTCCGATAGATGTCACTGCAAACAACAGCAGTGACATCTGATGGAAAATGAATGTAGAAGCTTGACAAAATGATTAATTGAGACCTATTTCGATGTGTCACAATTAGCAATGGGCGATCTTGGATCGAAACACAAAAGATCGATTCTTTTGGTTCGATTAATCGATTTTTTGAATCGATTTCAAACACGGTAAAAATTAATTGGATCGATCATTTTCATTCGATTTTTGTTTCGATAAAAAAAAATTAATATTGATTTTGCCTTGAACATGGATTCTGCTAACAGCCAAAGTGACAGTTCAGTAGAAACATTCACTTCTTATGACATATTTCAGGTTCATCAGTCCTCTGCTATGTCAGAATTGAATCGCCATGGGTGCATATCGGCAGAATTACAAAAATTCTTGCATCAGCCTGTTTTTCCACGTTCTGTCGAACATTCGTAATGTATATCCCATTGCTCGAGACTGTTTATCAAGAATGGTAAAAAGTGTTCCGTCAGAGAGGCTATTCTCTAATTCCACACAGAATCGATATCGGCTCAATGCAAAACGCATGGCTCAATTAGCTCCCTCTCGGATGAGTTTTGGGATATCTGAATTAAGTACTTTCCGTACTTACCTGCTTTTACACATAGCAAAAACTTCCACATTTACAATGAAATCAAAATAGTAATTTACTTTTTTCTCATCATGTACAGGGGTTACTGAAAATAGCTAGGATGGGCAAATTTTTGGTCAAGTGTTGTAACTTTGTCAAATATGATCCGATTTTAAATCTTCCAAAAGCATTTGACTGGAAAACTAATATTGTTTTACGGTAAGCCACGAAAATAATCCTGGATACTGGAGATATTCCGGGTTTCCGGAGGGCTTCCGCCCAAAACTTGGTCATAATCTTTCCTTTCATGATTGGTCCAACTGAGGGCCATGATATGGCACCCCATACCATAACTGAGCCTCCTCCGTGCTTTACAATCGCTAGCGAGCACAAAAGTGCTGGCGAACATCTCCAGAACTGACGTTGACAGTCATTTTGTTCATTAAAGGGTTGTTGTTGTGCTCTTGCTACACCGTACATTAAAACAAGAGAGAGACTTTTATTGGTCTACAACCAGAGTTTAAAGACCCAACCTCCCGATCCACTGCTAGTAGTCAATGGTTTATTTCTAAACTTCAGATAGTTCGAGCTATTGAACGCTCCCCAATGGCATTGTTTTGTGCAAAAATGTAACTGCAGCCTACTACAGGTTCTCCCCGGGGGATTCCAGTGACTCCGGTCCAATGTCCAATGTGGTCAATGTTTCACTTTAAGTCTATAGAAAGAATATTCATGAAAATCCATGAAGAAAGAGCTGTCGCACGGCATGTTTTTGAGTAAACATGCAATTGACCCCTGCTACAGATTCTCCCGGTGGCATACCGGAAGTTCTAGATTGGCCAATGTGGTCAATGATGCATTTAAATTTTATCGAAAGTCTATTGACGAGAAACCAAGACGAAAGAGCAGTCACACGGCAAATTTTGAGTGATTAAATGATCTGCCAGCATTCAGAACCCTCCACCAGAACCGATTCCAGGGAAATGGCCATATCTCGGATGAATATAAGCCGATTTCAGTTCTTGGCCTATGATTCGCTTTAGAAATGGTTCTTCTTTCTTTGTATTTACTAAAAATATATATTTTTAACCAGCATCATATCATTTATAACATCGCATCAAAAATTTAGCAAGTTAGACAAGACCTCGGGAAACCCAGAATATCTCCGATATCCGGTGACCATGATTATATTCGTGACCACACCTTAAAACAATAATAATTTTCCAGTCAAATGCTCTAGGGAGATTTAAAATCGGATCAAATTTGACGAAGTCACATTACTCCAAAGTTAACCAAAAATTTGCCCATCCTAGTTATTTTGAGCAACCCCTGAATGTATGTTACACTCACAACTTTTACTGCGTACGTACTACACAATTTATTTCTAAATGATATCAATCATCCCAATAAATGACTATTATAAGTAAAATGTCATAACAAGATAGCTTATGTAACGTAATATCAAATTTTGACTGAACTTGGCGTTAACCTGCACCAACTTTCCTAAGATCCCTTATATTTGCAACATGTTTGTGCCATTTTGAAAAATGAATCTATTCAAAAGATCGATTCAAAAAGATGGAAATGATTGATTAAATCTGTGAATCGATTATTTAAAAAATCTAAGATCGATTCTTCCTTCAAAATCGCCCAATGTGAGCCACAATCGAGTGTTAATGTGGCTTTACGATAATAATCAATACTCCGTTTAAGTGAATCCTGTTGCAAAACTATTGAGAAATTTTGTGGATGTTATGAGGATTTCTCGGTTTCCAACAAAGGTGGAATCACGTAAACACATTACTTTCCATTCCCTGATTGACCTACATTTGGACGCGGCCAGTGGTGTTATTGCCTATTGTAAAGTATGAGATCACCAGTTTTTACACATTGCAGATGCATGTTAGTCCCACGCATCGTTTGTTGCTTCTATGTGTATGCCAGGTGACCTGGAAGTAATGGAGTATCAACCGTAAGCGGTTAATTATTCTCATGCTTACTTTTGACTGTAAGTACCAAAGTGATTCAGTACTTTCCGAAGAGATTTCCCACTTTTTATGAATGATTCTGTGCTCCACAAAGTGATTTGGATTTTTGTGAAGTGTTATAATATTTTCTGAAGAAATTCCAAACTATTCTGAAGTGGTTCAGTTATTACAAAGCGATTCAGTGCTTGAGGAAGTGATTGCAAACTTGAGAGAATTGATACAGTACTTGCCGAAGTTTTGTGAAATGATTCTGTTCTTCAGTAAATGATCCAGTTCTTACGGAAGTGATCACAAGCTTTCTGGAAGGATTCAGTATTTTCCAAAGAGATTCAGAAATTGTCTTAAGTCACTCAATACTTTCCGAAGAATTTTCAAACTTTTCTGAAGTGGTTCAGTACTTTCAGAAGTGATTTCAAACTTTTCAAAAGTGATTCAGTTCTTTCCGAAGTAATTCAGTACTTGCGGAATTGATTATAAACTATCTGCAATGATTCAGTACGTTCCAGAGTGATTCTAAACATTCCTGGAATGATTCAGTACCTTCTGAAATGATTGAGCTCTTCCGAAGAGATTCCGAACATTTCTGAAGTGAATCAGTGCATTTATAACTGATTCAGTTATTTTCGAAATGATTCTGTTCTAGCAGAAATGATTACAAACTTTCTAAGATGTTTCAGTACTTTTCAAAGTGAATCCGAAATTGTCTGAAGTGATTCAAGTGTGATTCGAAGAGATTCTGAACTTTTCTGATGTGATTCAGTTTAGGATTCAGTACTTTCTGAAGTTATTTCAAACTTTCTACTTTTTGAAGAGGATTCAAATTTTTCTGAAGTGATTCAATACTTTCTGAAATGATTCAGTACTTTGCGAAGTGATCATGAACTTTTCTGAAACTATTCAGTACTTTCAAAGTGATTCCAAACATTCCTGAAATTATTCAGTATTTTCCTAAATGATTCAATTATTTCCGAAGTGAACTTTCCGCAATGATTCAGTGCTTTCCAAAGTTATTTCGAATGTTTCTGAAGTGTTTTCGATCTTTCCTGGTGTTATTCAGTTCTTTGTGAAGTGACTCCTCAAATTTATAAAGTGATTCAGTACTTTCTTAAGTGATTCCAAACTATTCTTAATCGATTCTGAAGTGATTCAGAATTTTCCGAAGTGAGTCCAAACTTTTCTGAAGTGATTCAGTACCTTCTGAAGTGATTCAGTTCCTTCTGAAGTGATTCAGTTTCTTCTGAAGTGATTCAGTTCCTTCTGAAGTGAACTTTTCGCAATGATTCAGTGCTTTCCAAAGTGATTTCGAATGTTTCTGAAGTGTTTTCGATCTTTCTTGGAGTTATTCAATACTTTGTGAAGTGACTCCTCACATTTATAAAGTGATTCAGTACTTTCTCAATCGATTCTGAAGTGATTCAGAATTTTCAGAAGTGAGTTCAAACTTTTCTGAAGTGATCCAGTACCTTCTGAAGTGATTTCGAACTTTTCAGTTCTTCAGTGCTCTCTGAAATGATTTGGTACTTTCCAAAGTGATTCCGAACTTTTATGAAGCTATTCAGTCCTTTTAGAATTGATTCCAAATATTTCTGAAGTGATTTACTACTTTCCGAAGTGATACAATTATGTTCTTAAGCGATTCAGTACTTTCCGAAGTGATTCCAAATTATTCTCAAGTGATTCAGTATCCGAAGTTATTGGAGCTTTTTTTATATGATTCCAAACTTCTCTTCTATACCTCACCATGAAAGAATTTTGAAAGCATGGACATACACGCATTGGATGCACGCCATTTCAAAATAAACTGTTTATTTTTTTATTTTTCTTTGATACTCAGATACACGTGCGCCTTTTCGCATAAAACGCTGTTAATCGTTTTAAACAAGCTTACCAGGGGCGCAAGCCATGTCAAATATAACCTTTTCATTATTTTTGCAGAACGTGTTTATCAGGGGCGCAAGCGATTTCATTTTTTTTTTAAATTTTTCCCTGAATTTACTTAGCGCATATTAGCTTATTACGTGGTCTCAATCTAGTGTTCTATAAATGCACTTCCACAGTTATTAATTGAGAGCTTTCGATGCCAATACCAATGCATGAATTTGTATATTGTGTGGCAAGTACAATGATACTCTATGCCCAGGAAAGTCGAGAAAATTTCCAACCCGAAAGATTCCCTCGACCGGATCGGGAATCGAACCCGCCGCCTCCGGCTTGGTAATACCGTGCCTTTACTGACTAGGCCCCAAACCAGGGGTGCTAGTTATGGCAAATTTACTGTTAAAAACTAGCCAAGGGGAGGGACTACCGAGGCACGTAGAATTTTGAATGTTGAGACTTTAGAACAAATGTCCAACAAAATAATTAATAATTTCAGGCCAAAATAGTTGCAATCCTCAATGTTCCCTCTATACCTAGATAAGATTTAGTTTTAGTTTTTCATTTTAAGATGTCAATTGCCATAGTGACATGCAGGCTTAGAATTTTTTTTTAAATTACTGAATTGCCAAGGCAGAAGCAATGTAAAAACACTTCTTTTTTTCCTATGTTGGGGACATAATACCACCGCGACCATTACTTTGATCTATTGTGGTGTATCCTCTTTTTATTTATGCCATAACGTAGCGGTAAGCCACTATTGTTTGAGTAACTACCACTACTGTTGTAAGCAATCATCCCAAGCAGGTAATGCATTCCTTATGAAATTTATTACCTGATTGGGAGCAGCAGCCCAGATTTCCCAAGGTCTCATCAGACCCTTATCAAGATATCTGCATCGTTTATGAAATAGTGCAACACAGTCACACAGCAAATGTTCAGAGCTTTCACTCTTTAAGTTACAAAAGCGACATTTATCTTCATGAAGTTTACCAATGATTTTCAGGTGATTACAAGGACAGTGTCCTGTTATCAAACCAGTGTATGTACTCAAATCTTTTTTTGAAAGATTAAGTAACTTTTGTGTATGAAAAGCGTTCGAGCGAGAATTTAAGGTACTGGTCCAGTTGTACTGTACCTTTGTTTTTTCCCAGTTTTTTAGCTCCATTTTTAAAGCACAAAAAGAAAGTCCAAAGAATGGTTCAGGACCGATGAATTTCGTGGATGACCCTATTTTTGCCAATTGATCAGCTTTTTCGTTTCCTTCGATTCCACAATGACCAGGAACCCAATAAAGGTTAACCGTATTTCGACAGGACAGTTGCTGTAATAGTTTAGTACATTCCCACACCAGTTTTGACGTATAAGTTTTTGATTTCAAAGCATTCAGCGCCGCTTGACTATCTGAACAAATGCATATATTCGCATTTTTATAGTTTCTTTTTATGCAAATCGCTGCACATTCTAAGATGGCATATATTTCAGCTTGAAATACTGTCGGCCAATTTCCCATGGACACCGAAAAGTTAACCCCAGGGCCGGTAATACCAGCCCCGACCATATTATCTTGTTTCGAGCTATCTGTATAAAAGATTAATGATCCAGGACTAATATTCAGTCTTCCTGCATCCCAGTCAACGCGAGTCACACCAGGAACTTGGAAATTATGGTTGAAATAATGTCGCTTTAGCATGCGATCTTCGTTCATCAATATTAATGGACTTATCTTAAACTCTTTTAGAATGCTCAAATGTCCAATAAGATCTCCATCGAAGAAATTCATGGACCGTTTGAGCCTTAGAGCACTTTTCTCTGCATCCAGTTGAATAAATTGATGAAGACGAAGGATATTGAGTAAAGCATCCAAGGCTGTAGATGGAGTACTACGCATTGCTCCAGTTATGGAAATAGTAGCAAGTCTTTGTAGCTTGTTTAGTTTGACTTGTGCCGTTTGTTGCTTAGTTTTCGGCCACCATATAAGTGAGGCGTAGGTAATCCTGGGTTTAACTATAGCCGAGTATATCCAGTGTATCATATTTGGCTTCAGACCCCATTTTTTTCCAAACGTTCTTTTGCAGGTCCAAAAAGCATTTGTTGCTTTTCCTATTTGTTGATCAATATGTTTGTTCCAGCAGAGTTTACTATCTAAAGTTACTCCTAAGAACTTTACTTCTAAAGATAGTGACAGCTTTACGTCTCCTAGTTTAAGATCATTGATAGAGATTTTACGTCTTTTAGTAAAAGGTACAATAGTTGTTTTTGTAGGATTGATATTCAATCCCTCATCTTTGCACCACGATAGTGTGAATTTTAATGCTTTTTGCATTCTTTCGGAAACAACTTTATCGAATTTTCCACGGACTATAATGACAATGTCATCCGCAAACCCAATTATTTCGAATTCTTGGTGCTTTAGTTTTATAAGAAGGTCATCAACAACTAGGGACCACAGAAGGGGAGAAAGAACACCTCCTTGAGGACAGCATTTTACAGCTGTTACTGTCACTACTGAATCTCCTAGATTAGCTGATATTTCTCTTTTGGATAGCATTTCTACAACCCAGTTGATAATGTTTTTATTAAAACCACGATTTCTCATGGCGCTTATCATCGACGTGAAAGATGCATTATCAAATGCACCTTCAATATCAAGAAGCGTTGCTAGTAGAATGTCCTTAGCCGCAAAGGATTTTTCTATTTTATTAATAAGAGTATGAAGAGCTGTTATTGTTGACTTGCCTGACTGGTGAGCAAATTGTGTCTTACATAATGGTTTTTTAAGAAGTATTTCTGATTTGACATATTCATCTATGAGTTTTTCCATTAATTTCAAAAATATTGATGACAGGCTTATTGGTCTAAATGATTTTGGTGAAGATTTATCTCTTTTGTTCGCCTTTGGTATGAATACCACTCGGACTTGTCTCCATTTTTTTGGGATGTATCTCAATAAGAAACTAGACTTGAACAATTTAACTAAAACAGGAATTACTATAGATTTACAATTTTGAATATGTGCTGGAAGAATTCCATCTGGACCAGGGGATTTGAAAGAACTAAAAGAATCTATCGTCCATTCAATTCTTGAGTTTGTAAATATTCTAATGGCAAAGTTTTCAGCCTCTTCATTTGACATTTCTAGCCCACATATTTCGGTAGATCTATCACGTTCACCACGGTCTGAAGATGTGGCATTTTTCATGCAATCATGATTTTGTAGTTGATCATCAGTAGGAAGGGACCCTGGATAATGGGTTTGCATCATCAGTTCCAGAGTTTCTTTTGAGTTTTCAGTAAAATGTCCGTCAGTCTTTTTGAGAGTTCCAAGACCGTTAGAATGATCTTTTGAGAGAACTTTTTGAAGTCTTGCAGTTTCAGGAGTGTTTTCTATGTTTTCACACATGTGTCTCCAATCTTTCCGCTTGGATCTTCTTATTTCTCTGTTATATTCAGTTAACGCCTCTTTATATTGAGACCAGTTTGAAGTAAATTTTGCACGGTTGAATAGTTTCCTAGCTTTTTTCCGTAATTTTTCTAATCTATCATTCCACCAGGAAACATCTCTATTAGTCGAGCGCTCCTTTGTAGGACAACTGGCATTGTGAGCCTGATTCATGTTAGTTATTAAGTCATTAGCAACTTTTTCTAGCTTTGTAATGGTATCAATATTATTGAAAATGGGTTCATGATGACTCTTCATAATTGTGCGATATAGTTCCCAATTTGTTTTACGAGGATCTTTATAAACCTCTTTCAGTATATCATTAGCCTTAAATTCAAACATAATTTGTTTATGATCAGGTAAAGAAATTTCGTCTGATACATGCCAATTTACTATTCGATCAGAAAGTATTAAACTACAAAGAGTAAGGTCCAAAACTTCTTCCCTTATCGCATTAACAAATGTCGGGGAGTTCCCTTTGTTACATATGTCAATATTATGTTGTGAAATGAAATCAAATAGACACTCACCCCTTTTGTTGATTCCGGAGCTGCTCCATATCGTATGATGGGCGTTTGCATCACATCCGATGATAAAAGCCTTATTTTGGTTTCTGCAATGAGAGGCGAACACTTAGATATATATAATAACAATTAACTTTAGTAGCTGGAGTACCTAGGTTTAAATGAAATGTAATTTATTTTGAATTTGAAACAAATAAAGAGTTAAAAAAAAGTATGCTTAGTTGAAGGCTATGTATGTAGTATATCTGGAATATACTGATATCAAAAAATCATGCAGGAGTTCAATCGTTATGGCCATTTTTAAAAGTGACCGTTTTTTTCCGAATCACCCTGTATGTATATTCTTCGACGGTATTTTAATCATTAAACCCTCCTTTTTTGGCACAAAAAATATAATTTCAATGGTTGGAAAATATTCTTGCAATATTACTCCTATTTCTTAATAGGATTTGAACCCCAGCTGTAGGGGAAGTTATGCAAAAACAATCTGATTTGATAAGTTAATGCTTGCTTTCTCAGGGTTAATGGTCTTAGTTTCTTAAGAATATCGAGTTGATTTGAAATTCCGAGAAAATAAAAGCTTTTGTCCAAGATTTTCCCCGTTCTGCCCAATGTAAATCACCACTAGGAGCGTGGTGGTGCAATGGAACCTGCCTACAGATTTTCTTTTAGACAGGTTTTAAAACAAATGTAGTGCAATGGATTTGAATTGAAGCACCATTTCGTTTGATATTCCCATCTAATCATTCATTTTCCCAGTTTTGTCTTGCCATGCTGATCGCTGTCATCGTGGTCTCCACTTCTAAAAGTTCAATTCCACCCGATATCCAGAATAACCTGAAAAGGTACTCGTCATTGCCGGGCGGGCCGAGTTATTTCAATTTTTCCACTCACTGTCTTCTCTCTCTCCTTCGCTCTATCAATCCTTCAACTCACTCTTTTCGGCCCAAAAATTGTACATTATCATCATTTATAAGAATCCGAAAAAAATAATATTAATCTCCCAATGGTAACGGGTCAAATAGGATTGGCCATCAGCAGCGCGCTCGTGGAGTGTGGATCTACTCGCCGAGAGCGAGAGGGGTAGAGACCGGGCAGAATGTGTGATGTAGGCTAGGCGATAACGCAAAAATAGATGAATATCATGCGGGATTTTGAAGTGCCTCCGCACTCGCCACCTCGCGTCGTCATTGGAACTCGATTTCGAGGGTCATCCGCGTGGCTCGGCGAGGACGGACGGGCGGGGAACGACGGTAGTGGTAACGAGGGATGCTCTCCAGAGGGTTGATATAAATTTCATATGTACACCTAGTTTGCAGTTTATTTTCCTTAGCTCTTGGCTTTCTTCGGTCGGGGTGGGAGGGGGGAGCCTGCCATGCCCGGTTTTGTTTCTTTGCAGAAAAATTCCAAACAAAAATAATCCGTTCAAGCTCCTCCGTCCGTGGTCTTTCGTGGGTCAGTGTGTGATTTTTTGCACGTTCGAGAGCATCACGATAGACCTCCAGGTGAAATCAGACTGGTGGTACGTGCTGCCGGGAGCAAAAGTTATTTATCATTAATTTTAATAAATTTAACACTGTTGGGCTACTTTTGAATCATGTTTGTTAAGGTTTTTTTTGTTTACAACGGTGATTCAGTTGTAAATTAGGGGGAAATATTTGTTCATAGAAAACACACCTAGTGCCATCGTGGATCTAATCGACTGAACAACCTCTATTTGAACCGCGGAATTCAACTACCAACACAAACCAGAAATTGAACTGAAATATTTTTAAACACACATTTGTCTTTATACTTCAAGTTCAAGTTCCACACTACCACCATGTACAATTGATTCGCTGCGACCTTCAGGGACCAGATATTTGCTGTCGAGCGTTGAAACCGGAGCAGAGCGGACCACCGCACTCTTTTATCAAATCATTAGATCAAAAAGTCAGCCAAAAACATCTAAATCATTCACTAATCGAAGGCAATATAGCGGTCTCCGAGAGCAACTCGAACCCCAAATAATATAGTCGGGAGTATAGAGGAGCCACCAAGTAGCACATGGCAAGCCGAAAAAAAAAATCTCCAACAACAACCTGAATATCTACGAATAGCCATTTCTCGGTTGGTCCTGTGGCCACTTGAAGCAAGATCAACAGGCGGCAACAGCAACAGCAGCAGCATAACCAATTCCAATTCCCAAACGCAATAACATGTTTTCATGCTCTCTTTCTTCGTCGTCGTCGTCGTCGTCGTCGTCGTGGTGGATGGAACTGCCGGCTTTCAACTCCTCGACTTTGTACAAAAGTGTTCTATTAAAATACATCATGTTGAAACGATACATAGAGGAGCCAAAGTGAGTCACACAGCAACAAAAAGAAGTTCAAACCTCACCTCGGCCTCACACTCCTGGAAAACAATAAATTGATTGATGTTGAACATATTTCTCCATCCAATTGAAAGCTCCACATAATGTATTGAATCTGGTGGCCGGGACGAGCGAATCAGATAGACGAAATTTTTTCCCAAGTTTCTCCTTAAATTCAAATCAACATCATCGAAAAACTTCAACTTTGTTAAATTTTTTTTTTCGAGCTATTTCGTTTCATCGGTTTCATTACTGTTTTTTGTTTGGGGTCTCCCGTGTTGTTCCCTTTCGCGCCGCACCGATGGCCACCACACGCGCCTAATCTCTTTCACGCGTGCTCGCACGTCTGGCTGGAGGCTTGTTCGGCAAGCGCGCGCACTTACTTGTATGGGGCCGGCCATACAGGAGAGCGACAATGAATGTTGATGGGTAAGTATGAAAATTTCACCATGCCTCATGTGAAGTCAGCGGATCGCGGAGATAATTCATCTTTTCATAAGTTTTTGAAGATTTGTTTTGCAATTTTTATTGACGATGTTTCAGTTTGTGAACCAACAACTATCGCTCGGACGTTGTTAGTCGCCAAGTAGGATAGCTTGCAATTCGTGGATTGTATCAGCGAAATATTTTAGTTTTTGAGTTGTAAGAATATCAAGCGACTTCATGTAAATTGCAGCGCTCCAACATATGCAAGCGTCACTTATTTCCTTCCACTAAATTTTTTCATAATGGAAATGCTTTGCTAACTTCATTTATACAGCCTCAAGCTGTATTAAACTGCTATACGACATGAAACAACATTAACTCAACCTTTATACAAGCTAATCTGTAGTTAACTTACTCCAGAATCATTCAAAACAACAAGAAAACCTATGCCAAATACACGCTTTTTTTATGCATAAGCATGAGCATGATTGACCGCCCGCAGTTGCCACTCCGTTATAGCCAGATTCGCCTTTTGTCACACAGAGGAGCAACATACCATGATGCTTGGGACTGCCATTATCATCATGGCGTAAAAACTGGTGATCTAGTTCTTCAAAAAGGCAATACCAGCGTCAGCCACGTCCAAATGCAGGTCAATTAGATAATGGGTGGCAATATATTGAGGAGATATTCGCTTTGAAGGGATCTGAGAAATCTTCTGCACTTCTATGAAAATCAATGGGAGGTTTACAGTTGAAGTATAGTGTTCATGAAAGCAATGGGATTGAACCCACCATGTTCTGGGCAGTTAAAAAAGGCCAACATTAGGCCACCAGGCTGCTCATATTACAACACACAACTTATGATCGAGTTGTTGATATTACCATTCAAGCCCGAAAATGGTGCCAATAAGTTGAATTGAAATGATGTGTTCATGTTATATGCAGAAAGCAATACGACATTAAAGACTTAATAATGTGACCCACGATCTTCTACACAGTAAGCAATAATGGTTGTCCAAGGGCGTAGCCAGGTTTCGAGCTAGGGAGGGGCGAAAAAAAAATTACCATGGAAAATTTGGCCGAATGCCATTTCACCGAACGCCATTTCCTCGAAAGCCTTTGTGTTGCCGAGTTTAGGGGGGGGGGGCAGTCGCCCCCCCCCCCCCTGCCCATATCTGGCTACGCCTATGTGGTTGTCATTAGGTCACGGAGCCACTGATATTACAACACATTACAACGAAAACGATTCGCTGAGTTGAAATGGTCTGTTCTAATTCCCTGAAGAAGGTGTAATAAACTCCAAAACGTCAGATAAAGGGTAATACCTATTCGTTTGATTGCTATATAACTGCGAAACCGAAAATCTCTCATTGTTAATAAAGAGAGTGGTACAATATTCCCTAGAATATTATTATTATTATTATTATTTAATTTTATTCATCGGACTAAATATTGTCTACATGAAACAACCTTAAAGCTAAAACAATTCAAGTGTTTCTAATCCATTCCAAAAAGCGAGATGAAGATTCCCCAAATTCGAATAATTCTTCGACAGCCATAAACGTAAACGTACGCATCATAGTTGTTAGTGGTTCGTTGTAACCGAAGGTCGTTCGATGGTACCGCGGTTGGAGAAGGGTACCACTTCGTAATGTTCTCGGTGGTACTCGGATATTCAACAGCGAGAGAAGCCTCGAGCAGTCGACCTCACCATTCAATAGCTTGGCAACAAAAACTGCTTGCTGATTTTTCCGTCGGCATTCCAGAGTATCCAAGCTCAGCAGATTGCAGGGATCAGAATACGGCGGGAGATTTTGCGGATCACGCCATGGTAGATTACGTAATGCTATCCTGATAAACTTGCGCTGAACACTTTCGATCCTCAAGCTCCAAGTCAACTGATGAGGAAACCAGACCAAGGAGGCATTTTCCAGGATTGGTCGCACAAGTGAGCAATAGAGAGCTTTCAGGCAGTGTGGGTCAATGAAGTCCTTCGATATTTTCGACACAAAACCTAGCTGGCGATTCGCCTTTGGTGTATATGGAGGAAAACTGGCAACCACTAGGCCACTAGCTTAATTAATAAAAAAAAGTTGATGATGCTAATTTCAAATTACAGACTGAAGTGGTAATTTTTATACGATAAATGAGGAGATGAAAGTATAGAATATATAGTTCCGTTTATAGTACGGCAGTGTTAAAATTGCATATAGAGAGTACCCAAGTAACCATCAAGCCCGCTAATCGCCGTTTTTGCAATATAAAGCTGATATACGGCTGATAAAAAGTATGGAAGCCCTATATTAACCTTGTATTGCACAAAGAGCGATTATCGGGCTATTAGTGGGCTTGGTGGTTACTTGGGTAGCAAGCGAGCTAGGACAACTTTTAGGAAGGTACAAATCAGTTTTATCATCTCTCTTTACCAAACTCTCCCTTTGAAGAGGTATGGGAGCATACCATCATTGGTCGAAAGATAGCAGTAGCAGCACCTACCCTACCCGTGTCTCCTCGAGATCGTCAAGTCGACGATGACAGGAGCACGTACCAATATGACAGGAGAGGTAACAATAGCTGCAATTTCAAAACCTACGACTGGATGCCTTCCTTCAGATAACAACTGGAGTGCGGTAAAAATCGGTAGAACTGTTTCAAACACATCGTTGGTACATGGGCGGGTCGGTGATCATCTCTTTTTGCCAGTGGTGGCGGGGGGAGGGGACACACACCCCTCACCATCCCTCTCCAAAGGGGGCGTTTGATAAAGAGAGATGATAAAACTGCTTAGTACCTTCCTAAAAGTTGTCCTAGCTCGCTTTCTACTCTCTATATGCAATTTTCACACTGCCGTACTCACGGAACTATCATTTCTATACTTTCATCTCCTCATCTATCGTATAAAAATTACCAATTTAGTCTGTTATTTGAAATTAGCATCTTCAACTATGTAAATCGTTGACTTCACGCAGAAGTAATACTAAACATATAGTCAAAGTAAAAAAAAAGTATTTGCAATCACTAAGTCCCATTGGCGTAAATAAGAATGAGCCACCCCAGTAAATTTGAATCAATCTATATACAGTGTTGGAAAAGTTCGCGATATTTCACGAAGTTCACCAAGGAAAAAGTTCGCGAGTCATAGGGAACTTTGATGAACTTTTCCATCACTGTCTATATATTTGCATTGCATGGAAGAATCGCGATATTTTTCCAGATTAGCGAAAATATACTTAGCTGAGACTGTGAATTTCTGAAATAATTGCCTATTCACGGCTGATGATCGACCTTCATTTTTTATTCACTTTTCCGCTACACGCAAACGTCTCATATAATGATCAAACATCTTCATTATTTTTGAAAACATTTGAAATTCTAGGAAGAAGTGTTCCTGATATTTTTAGAATAATACTGAAAATGTCTTTTAATTTTCCATGCAAAGAATTGTATTGAAAGCGTATTGAAAATCTATGGAAATCAACTAAGTTCTATAAAACTTATTCGACGTTTTCTATACTTCTACAAACCTTTTTAATTCAAATTCCATGAACTCAAATAAAGCTCCCTGAACTTCTTCCCAATCGATTTAACTTATCCCTGAGGCTCTATGAGGATCTTTAAATTTGTGAAAAGTTCTGCTAATTGCTGGAAAGTTGCGTCTACTTCTACGAAGTTTTCTAAACTTTTACGATTTGCTTATAGATTACACAAACTACATCTAAATTATTACCAAGATTCTTGAACATGCACATGTTTCCTATGTCTCATTTACTGTTCTCGGAAATTTGACCATGATCTCAGAACACCACGTTAAATTTCTGCATAAACCTTTCTTCAAAACTCTCTGAGTTCCACGAAAGTCTCGAAAATCTAGCCGAGCTTGTATGAAGTTCCTTGAACTTCTACATAATTCCTTGCTCTTCAAAGAAGTTTTGAGAAGATTCTCGATATTTTTCTAATTCGCTCAACTTGTACAATGATCGCTGAACTATTCTATTTTTTTAAAGAAGTACTAAAGATAACAGCAGGCACCGGAATTTTAAAAGAGTTTCCCGCAATAAAAACATGTTTCATTCACTTCATTGAAGTTTCCAAAAAAAAAACAGGATTAGGAGGTATCAACATTATTGAGACCTAATAGTTAGTTCCGAGGTTGTAAACGTAGGATGAAAAATGACACCGATAATATCTTGGATTTAAAAATGGCGTCGGATATCAATTTTCGGCCTCTAGACATCACCCCGATTCATAAAATAACCATGGGTGCAGTGCAATCAGGCTAAGGTCTTGATGTCCAATGCTGTTCGAAGAAGTCGTCTCCACTCTACTCTATCCACACAGTTCGAAAAGTAGCGTACATTTACATCAAATATCATGCACATAAAAGGAGCGTGATAAATAATGTGGCATTACATTGCATTCTATTTTTACATTAGCATCTGGTTTAATGTATATTAAATTTAAGTTATGGAAATGTAGGTTATGTGCCTCATTATGTGCTCAAGTTATTAACGAAAGAGAAAGCCGAAGAAGAGAATCGATCAATGTTACTTAGGACCTAATGCAATGGTTTGTTTTTTTTTCCGTCGATCTTGTTTTCCGTGCTGAGCACCAATGCTACCGACGTGCCAGGAAGGCAGCTTCCACACCTGGACCCTTCCTATCGACCCATCAACTCATGAACCGGGGACCAACGGCTTTACTTCCCATCCGAAGGAAGGCGTGATCAGAGATGTTAGCCTCAGAACATCCCGGCGGCGCCGACTGGTATTGAACCCAGGCCTGCTGGGGTGAGAGGTAATCACGCTTACCACTACACCACCGGCGCCGTTACCTAATGCAATGTTCAGCTTGAAATATCTGTTTGTTGCTACTGATGACAGCTGCAGCCTCGGCGTCAATTTTAATTAATAATAATAATAATTTTTCCTTTGTGACTCTACAGACGGCTAAGACCAGTTTCTTCCATCTCTCAAATTATTAATTTGTTAATCTAGATGCGAAATACAGGAACATAGTGACACACATGTATAAACCTAAGATCTCATTTTTATAATGTACATTTTACAACCGAAATGATAATCCAATTGTGGGATAAGTGCTTTTACTGGATTATTCAATCGAAATAAAAGTCTTGCAATTTTCATGTTGGAGTAAATGTGAAACATACCTGTGTCTGGTTCGCAGCTGTTGGAGATGATGAGGTCCTCAGGTGCCCAGAATTCTTCTGCTGTGAGAAGCATCAGAAGGCTTCCGGTGAATGCTGAAAGTGCCAGATCGTTTGAAATTTGACATCCATCACTTTCCAGCACGACCTTAGAAAATGTTTGTTGATACGTATTCGATGCTGTAAATGAAATAAGTATTTTTGTACTTCACATTTGTAACAGGTATCTATGTGAGCTTTTTTCTTACCTTGCTCAATTAGACTGACAACCGTTGCTATTGCTGGAATGATGTGCCTTGATTGGCGTGATGAGTCGCAGACTTTGAAAGCTATGATTTTCTCAATTTTTTCTTCAATAATCTTGGTCTAATCTAGGAATGGTCGAGCGTGCTTTGCAAATAGGTAGATTTGATTGTTTTCCACAAATTTGTAGATCGGCGCTCGATCGATGAAGTTGTTGATCGATCTGCAGACTTGTTTTTTTTTTCTCGACTTGCTTCACATAGCACTTCCCGTAAACCGTGTTCACTTATATTACGGACAAATAGTTCTTCATCAAACACTGTGATGCTTCCATGTAATTTATTGTATACGAGTGGTTCAATTTCAATCACTACAAAATCTTCACCGTATTGGTCATGCTTCACGAACAGAAAATCACCTCTGCAATAGGTATATCCCAAATAAGTACCCTTTTCGGCATACACATTTTGATCCGCATCCAGCCCAAAATCATGTAATAAGCTTCGTGTTTTCAACGGTAGTTCACTGATGTGCTCAACAAATTTATCCAACATAAAGTCATTCCTGAACCGAGAATTTTGTAAACCTTGAAAGTATTGATGTTGCTCGGAACAAAACCTAACTACGTTTTTAAAATTTAGTGTAGTTCTCAAGCACCGTTTAAACAAACAATGCTTCATTTCACAGAAGAGGGTGCAATATATCATTGGAGGGCCCATCCATAAAATGAATCGTGGGTAGTGTAAAGTGAAATGGTGTTTGGGGCGAAGTGGTGCATCAAATTGAACCTCTCTTAGCTCGTAATACTCAAATAAGTCCGAAGATAGTAATCGTACTTTAGTTTCCGAGATGACTGGCGAGGTTATAGTGTCTGTTATTTTCTTAATCAACAACAGCATGACCAGATAAGGATTGTCGTCGACCGTTGAATAAGGTGCCATATATCACATGCCTTTCCTTTGATGTTTTTTGACTTACGGGTAAAGTTAAAATCTATTTTAGTGCTGATATTCAATCTTTTAAAAACACTGTTGACCCTACCCTGCCGGTAGCTCAATGAAACCACACGGTTAGACACCATTTTTCTAAATATGAGGTATAGGTCATTATTCGCCCACCCTTCAAATATGTCATGAGCCACACATGGTGATGTACCATACTCAAACACTTCGAAGTGCTTTAGTTCATTGAATATACAACTTGTTTTCACTCTCCGGAATGGAATTCTAGAGGAATCATTAACAGTAACTTTCAGATCTTTGATGATCTCCTTTCTGAAGTATGCAACGGATCGTTTTGAAAATAGTCATGGTCCTTGTAGCAATAGTGACAAAAATGGGAACTCCTCGAGAAGTTCTGTGTCAGTCCTGCTAACTGGTGAGCACCTAAGTTGTCATTCAACGTTGTGAAAACAGATCCGTATACCCTCTTTTCTGTTCCTCCTCCATTAATGATGATGATGTCTTCTTCTTCCAAAATCTTTATATCCTCAATCAGTCGACGGAATATTGTATTCGCCCCAAAATAAGCGAAGTCCTTATTTTTACTCAGCAGAATCAGATGCACGTTATCGGTTAATACACGCAGGTGAGGATCTAGATTAACCAGGACCAAATAAACGCAAAGTAGCTTGTATCTCGATGTGGCGTTCCCTATCGTGTTTACCACGGCTTCGGCGCATCTTGGTGTATAAAAAGATTCACAGTTGTTTTTTAGTGAAGAACGAGCTGTTTTTGAATTTCAGTCCATTTGTGTAGTCATGTAGACATCCAACACTTCCGTGCTTTTCCCGAAACGCTGCGTTATAGATATCTCTGTCACTCAACAGAGCTTTTAGGGTGTCATTTAAGGGAACGTAGTAATAAAAGCACTCGGTATGCTAACTGTTCTTTTGAAGCGGAACTTCCACAGGAGCAACATATGTAAAATTACAGCTAAAGAACTACTTCCACATATAAGATGATCGAAAAATACCATTTACCCCGAACTGGTTTATAAGAAATAAACACTCGGTTAATGATTCTAAGAACAATCGCGGAGAATCATCTCTGACACCAAAGTAATCAATAATCGACTCTAAACTGCTACGCAAAATTCTCTCCTGTATGACACGCACTTCACCAAGCACTTCTACGATTTCTTGGATCGCCGTATCCGTGACATGATGTTTGGAAAAGAGGTTCAAGAAAAGGCTACCAAAAATTAATTCCGCTGTCATATAAAGATTGCCACCGCATGCATTCTCTTCGCCTTCTTTAGGTTCTTCAATTTCACTAAGAAGCTCCGAATTTACGTCACTGGCACCAATCGGCGAATGCTCCAATATAGATGGTGAAATTTTCAGTTCGCTCCTGTGTGCATACATTTTATGTATACGTAAACTATTAGGGCTTCCGTGTGGGGCATCTTAGTGGACAATATATGGGAATTCCGGCTGAAATATGCTTCATAGCGTGCTTCATAACTTTGTGTATATTTTTTTCCGAATATTCGCACGACGGGATGAGGCATTTATGATGTGGCCCTTGGTTCTCATCGAAATGCTGTTGCTGCTCGGAAAAAAATCCGTTCCCGAAAACGGGAACGGACCGTGAACTAAAAATCACGGCCAGCTATCCAGAACAAAATTGTCTCAAATATACACCGTGAACTATGGTTCACGGCTGTGGTTCACGAATATGGGAACTCTTTTTTTTTTCCCGTGTGTAGATGCTTCCAGAAAGCAACAAATGATCTAAACCGGATTGCACAGTTTTCGACCGGACAGTCGAACATTTTTGAATTCCGGTGAATTTTTATGTGGGTTTCGCACTGTAAAACAACACACTTACACACTTAATTCCGTCAAACATCACTGTATCACTTTTAATCTTATTTAAATTAAAAAAAACGCCGAGAGCAAAATAAACATGGCCTGACGCGCGCGGAAGCCATCTTGCATTGTGAACACTGACTGATTGTTGCGGCTGCTCGTTTGTTTACATTTAGTACATGTAAAGTTCAAAGACTGTTCATTGATATTTACTCATGTCACACAATTTTCAATGCTGGGAAATGTGGTCCTAACTTTAATGGGGTTCCACTGTAATAATGCGGTTCATGCCATGCTCCATTTATGTGCATTATTTATGATACAAATTTCAATTAGAAAATCGTTTAAATGAGTACTTTTTCCATCATTTTCCTGTTAACGTTCCACGGAATATTAATAAACTTTTGCTGTGCATGCCATGGCTACACTTCAGGTCACAGGTCCAAAGTAGGCACGAGTCCATGCCATAGTGCGTCTTTGAATTTCTCTGCTGGTATCATACATGATACATGAGCCCGTCAACCACCTCGATTTCGTCACCGTCTTCTGATCACACCGTCTAACGTAATGTTGAATAGCAGACACGAAAGTCCATCACTTTGCCGTAACCCTCTTCGAGATTCAAAGGGACTCGAAAGTGTCCCCGATACTCGAACAACGCACATCACTCGATCCATCGTCGTCTTGACCAATCGCGTCAGTTTATCCGGAAATCCCGTGCATCATTTGACATAGCTGATCTCGATAGATTTTGTCGTATGCGGATTTGAAATCGATGAACAAATGATGTGTGGGCACGTTGTATTCGCGGCATTTCTGCAGAACCTGCCGAATCGCGAAAATTTGGTCCGTGGTGGCGCGGACACCCATGAATCCCGCCTGGTATTGCCCCATGAACTCTCTTGCAAATGGTGACAGGCGGCGGCATAGAATTTGGGAGAGTACCTTGTGCGGTAGTTGTAGCAATCCAACTTGTCGCCCTTTTTGTAGATTGGGCATACGAAACCTTCCATCCTCCGGTGATATCTCCTCCTCCCAAATCTTAGCAATTACCTAGTGCAGTGCTCTAGCCAGTGCTTCACCACCGTATTTTAATAGTTCACTTGGTAGTTGATCTACACCAGTTGCTTTGTTGTTCTTCAGCCGACCAACCATCTCCTCAACTTCTTGAAGATTAGGGGCTTGTAGCCTGTCGTCTTTTGCACGTGCTGCATGGTCTGTTACCGTGCCACCTTCATTTTCTGCTGCATCACCGTTGAGGTGCTCGTCATAGTACTGCTTCCACCTCTCACTCGTTCGTGAAAAGGTTGCCATCCAAGTCCTTTCACATATCAGCTTGCGGCACGTAGCTTCTCGTAGAATTTCCGTGAGTCGTTTACGTGGTACAGATTTTCCATCGCCTCGCGATCTCGGTCTTCCTTCGGAAAACGAGCTTTGTCTGTTCCGCACTTGTCTGCATTGCTCCACATTCCATCTCGTGCGGTATTGCAGCATTCTTGCCCGTGCTGCATTCTTCTCCTCTACTAACAGTTTGCATTCGCCGTCGAACCTGTCATTTCTTCGGTCCGGGATTTCTGTACCTAGTGCCGCTGCAGCAGTACTACATATGGAGGAAAGGATCTTCAAGAGTAGCTGTGCCAAGCTGCTTTTCCTTGGGTAGTATAGCTTCCAGCCGCTGCGTGTAATCCTGGGTAACTCAGGTATCCCGTAATTCCTCAATGTTTGACTTCGACGGGTGTTATGCTCCGCCGAAAGTTTTGAGCGCCTGAATACTGCAACTAAGTAGTGGTTCAAATCTATGTTCGCATTGTGGTAAGTGCGGACGTTGATAATGTCGGAGAAGAATTTCCCGTGGATTAGAACGTGACCGATTTGGTCTTCTGTGTGTTGGTCAGGTGATCTCCAGGTGGCTTTGTGGATATCCTTGCGGGGGAAAAAGGTACTTCGGACTACCATACCACGAGAGGCTGCAAAGTTCACGTATCGTTGGCCGTTGTCGTTCGATACAGCATGCTGGCTATTTGGCCCGATTGCTGGTATGTACATTGCCTCCCGATTTTGACGTCCCGTTGCGAACAGCCGTCGTACACCTGCATGGTAAGAAAAAAGTACCCAAAAGTAAGTTCTTTTCCCTCATCTCGGCACTATAGTGCAGGAACCCAAAAGTAGGTAGGTAAATTCGTATGGAATTTTCCACTAGCTTTCTACCCAAAAGTAAGTTAGTTGTACCGAAAAGTAGGTAAATATGATTATACTCAACGTTGAGTTCCTACACTTTGCTACCCCTGTTGGGTGGTTTTCCTACTCCGTTTTTGACAACATTAGAAGGAGAAAAAGAGACAAACTAGTCAAAAGTAGGTAAAAGTGAACTGACCATTGGGTACTTTTTTCTAACCGTGTGCTACAGCTGTGCATAGAACGCTTCTTTCTCGTCGTCGGGTCTCCCTTCGTAGTTGAAGAAACGGCCCTTAATCCTCAACTTGCACATCCTCGCGTTGATCGGCTGCCAACCAATCACGCGTTGGCGCATCTTATCCAGCGCTACAAAGCCGGTTCCCAGCTCGTTGGTGGTGCCACAGCTCTGGCAGGAAGAAGCCGCTCGATGCTCGCTTTTACTTACCTCATGCAGTACTACGACTTCGAAGTTGCGTGGTTGAAGTTCGTCATAGATTAACCTATGGCAGCTCAGGAAGGCGAGCGATTTGCAGTTCCATGTTCCGAGTTTCCTATCGTAGTCCTTATTTCGTCGTGTAGGTCTGCATAGGAAAAAAAAGATCCACTTCAATCGTGTCAAAAATATGGTGTAATATTACTTGCTAAAAAGACAAAATTATCATTAAAACAGTGCATAGACTGACATTACGCTGCTTTGACTGCATTTGTTTATTTGTGTGGCCATAAAAATTACATGAGATTTTCGACATAATTGAAGTTCATCCTCTTGGATGTAATATTAAAATTTATTTTTAGCTGTGTGTGCCGATTGTTCCGATCCCATATTGATGGGTATTTGACAGTATTTCTCACTTTTTCTGAAACTGGAAGCCGCCATCTTGAATTTAAAAATAGCGTCGGATATAAATTTCCGGACTCTAGACATCACCCCAATTCCAAAAGTACCCATATTGATGGGTATTTGACAGTATTTCCAACTAGTTATGAAACCGGAAGCCGCCACCTTGGATTTCAAAATGGTGTCGGATATCAATTTCGAGCCTCTAGACATCTCTCCGTTTCCAAAAATCTGGATTTCAAAATGGCGTCGGATATCAATTGCCGATACCTACCTGATTCCTAAAATACTCATATTGATGGGTATTTGACAGTATTTCTCACTTTTTCTGAAACCGGAAGCCGCCATATTGGATCCTGTTCGGAGTCTATCGGGATACTATCGGGGTAGCAAAATAATGGATATTTTCCCTATCCACTTTTTTCTATCCGGATAATTTTAACTCGGATAGGGTAGGACGGAAATTTGATCAAAATAATTTCCGTCCTACTAAGCACAACCCGCGCTTTTCCTCTTATTTTTTTAACGGGTTTGAGCAAAAAATTGAATATATCTGTCAAATATGTCTTTCAAATTTATTCACCTTTCCATACTTACCATTGCATTCGATAAAAGCAAACAATTTTTTGAGATATTGTTTAAAATCTAATACTGCTTCTTGATTCTAAATTCGTGCTACGAGTTTCAATTCCGTCCTAACGCATTGAAACACCATTAGATTTTCTTCGTCCTACGCTAAGAGGAAGAGGTGACAATTGGCTTCTTACTCTTTTATTTCTATCTCTATCTCTATATTTATCTATCTCTATCTCTATCTTACGCACATGAAATCGGCCAATCAGGAGCTGGTTCACGTTTGACAGAGAAGTGGTTCATTTTCGCCCCCGTATTGTCACCTCTTCTCTTAGGTCCTAGGGATAAACGGGATAAACGTAAAAAAAAGGGATTACCTAGGAGCGCTTCTTTTGTTTTGAGAACAATGAGCGTAAATATTCATACAATGCGCTCTAATAGGATTTATTATGTAGCTAATTAACTAACCAGGGGTCTGGCTGGCGGCCATGTTTTTGATGCTATCATCTGCTCTTGTCTCTCTGCTTACTACACGATTTTCCGTCCCTTTCCACCATGTATACGTCAGGCGGGCCGTATTTAAATAAGGCCCGTGATCTTGCCTACTGTCAAACGCTTAGGATTGATATGGGGTTGCCAGCCTCCTGGACAGTGTTGGCAAAATCAGAAATCAAATGATATTTTTCCGCTCTCATGCGCTCGCAATATCACGCGTGATATTGGAACAAAATATCATGCTTGATATTGATTTTACAAGCTCCTTTGATATTGCGAGGCTATTCACAACGTGCAAAAATCAAGCTGAGAGTTGACTCGACACAAAAATTATTCCATTGCACATCGTTTTCTTAGAAAGAGAAAGCATAGTATGCTATCTCTTTTTGATCTTCACCGATGGCAGACGCGAAGGGACTGCTTCAAGCCGTTATGGAAGTTTCGGTTGCATTCGGGTGTAAAGAAAAAATCATTAAACTCAATCTCACCACAGTTTGTTGAGATTTGAAGTTGGTGAGTTTTGTTAGCTTGATATTCTGAGCTGCGATATCACAGCTTGCAAAATCAACCGCAGTTGTTTGCTTGTTGATTTTTGTCTACGAAAATGAAGCGTGATCTTGGACGTTGGTGAGATTTGATTTTTTGATATTTTCCCAACACTGCTCCTGGAACTAACACATCCAAACAAACCTATTATTGATTTGTGCATGGTGAAATCATTGATATTATTGATCTTTTCTGATCGATAGAACGGAAATGGGCGATTAAGACGAAGTAGTGCCCTACCCTATTATCCGTTTTAAAATTATCCGAATAAGGATGGAGATAATATCCAATGATAGATTGAATAATGGATAATGCATTGATGATGCCTGGACATGACTAAATACGACACCTTCAAGCCACATTTAAGAATTTTAAAAGCAACAAACCAGTCAAAAACTGAAAGTCTCTTTAGTAAAGAAAAAAAATAATAACCGGCCATGTAGCCAAAACTTAATTTTCGATGCATTACACCGTATGAAAGTTTAATAAAAATAATATTTTGTTCCCAGTTAAACATACATTGGCGACCCACAAATTGTTTTTAAGAGATCACCGTTCAACGTCGCTTCTCAAAATACGGAGTTGAGCAATTGAAGAATCAAAGTGATGATTGACTCACAGATGGCGAGTGGATGAAAATGGTATTGACGTTTTGATATCTGTCAAATTGTATGACATTTTTTTTAGTACACCATCATTTTTGTAATTGCGAATCTTAAAACTAGGTGTCACGTGACCAGTGTCGGCTTTGTATTGATTCGCCAATTGCGTCGTATTTTTCCAGCGGGAAGCAGGGTTGCCAGGTAATTTTTTTTTTAAATAGCAGGAACCCAGAATTCATTATTATTGGCAGTGTAGTAAGAAACAGTCGTCGACTGTTGTTATATCGAGTAGGGGAAATTCCTCCTCAATCCGCTAGTGATATTGGTGATTGCGTGGGCGTTCTTCGATTTGCGTGGAAAGAGCCTTACATGTTTTCTTTACAAAATCTTTTGTGTCCGTTTTTAAATGTTACGTCTGAAATGCTCAGGATGGGCCCAAAACATCAGGATAAATCCTGCTAACGCTGGTGAGAAGGGTTAGACAGATAGGTTTAAGGCAGCCAAGTTGTAAAGTCGTTTTGAAATATTTATGACATCCATGACATGAAAACAGTAATATATTGTAAAAAGAGTATATTTTTTTAATTCGATAAAGTAGAGGCGCTTAACGAAGCAAAGACGGTTTTCAGGCTGAAATTATAAAGGGGGAACAATGCCAAATTTAAGTGCGTAACCACGTTCTACAATTACCATTACTGGTTATTTAACAAACAACGATTTCAACGCCTGAAAGAGCTGGAAGGTTATTTTTAAAGGAAGGGTAACACTTTTTGATCCCTAAAAGTACTCCTCCATACAAGTCGTCTCTATCCAGGCGTTTAATGTTAAAATCATGGAAGTTGAGTTTTCTATCGGAAGAAAGCCATGTTTCACAGAGAGCAAATATATCACAATAGGATTTAAAAGCAAAAACTAGTGTAGTTTAGGTACATGACTATGGCAGCTCCACTGTAGCACAGTGATCATATTTTTGTAATCGTTCGAAGAATGATTCATCGAAAGATAATGAATGCAAGGAGGGGTCATGAAACAATCAATCGTTTAAGATATAATTCCACTAGTGGAAGAAAGGCAGAAACTAAGCTTCTAAGAGGGTCTTGTATGTTGAACATGTTCAATATTAACTTCCTACGCTTTAAATGATAACTCGCGACTCACCAGTACTGGGTCACAAACCATAGATTTAGAAACGTTTCTCTAGACGCCTCTTGCAAATGTAAACTAAATACATTTCAGATTTGAAATCGCGTTATTTCAAGCAATCAAGCATCAATGTATACATTTGAATATTGACATGCCAAATGGATGATTTATAACTCTCTCAAAAACTGTCAACGTGCTTTCTGGACGCGCATTGTAAAGAAAAGCATAAATTTCTTGTAATTTGAAACAATTCAAAACAAATAGCATTTGTTGCTTTCCATAGATGCAAAAACAAACAGTGGGTGGCACAAGTCATAGCAATAGGATATCATGTTTGTTCTTCCCTTTAACTGGCTCATCGTATGATGAAGAGGCATCACATTAGCCTCCTCTTCGTTCTTGGAAAGCCGCACTCGTGGGTCGCCATCCGGTTCAATTTGTAGCATCGACTCTTCTTTCCCTGATGCTGACTCTTGGTACAATGCCATCCAGCTAGCCATCATCATGCGGACTGCTCTGGAAATGTCACATGACACTTTCCGGATTGATTTGTCATATTTTTTTTACCTTTCCCAAATCCATCACATTAATTATTCACAACCAAGGAAAAAAAAACTCAACTTTGCCTATAAAACAAGACATTCCCTCCTCTTCTTCGCCATCAACAGCCAGATTGAAATCCTATCGCACTCTTTTGTCTCACAGTCCGGATTTATTTCTGCGCAGATATTGGAAGGAATTACCGCAAAAAAAATCCAAACCATGCGTTACAAGTGACCGCTCTAAGGAAGAAAAATATCCACCAAATACCGCCATCGCCGAAAATGGCATATGCTTATAGGAGAATTTTTAAGATTTTGACGTGCCATTAACATAACATTGATTTCCATCACACATTCGTCAAATACTGGTTTCGGATTTGTCTACCCCGGGAGAGCTTAGATCATGGTTAATTTTTTTTCCCAACAAAACAAGTATATTGAGAGCAAAAAAGGGTCCCGGGCGATTCGACAGTAAGAACCACAACGACCGTGACGAAGGCGAATAAATGCTGAAAAATGTGGCTAAGAAGTCGAGTTTTTGATATTATTTCCCCGCTTCTGCTCTGACGATCGAAACGAGCCGAGGTGTCCGATGCTTGCACGGTGTGCTTAATTTGAGCACGCTCTCCTATTCTCCTATCAATCGTGCGTTTTTTTTCACTCTCTGTACCACTCTGTGTGTGTCGATATTATTTGATTGGATTTGAGACTAGTGTTTTTCGACCCGCAGAGGTCCTATCATCTGACTTCCATCTATCTGGATCGTGTTTGGCTGCTGCGGTGTGCTGGGTGGTTTTTTATTCCGTCGAGACCGGGGCATGATTTGTAGGAATAAAAAAACGTTAATATTTCTATTATTATCAAGTTCACCAGGACGTATAAAAGCCATTTATAAGGCCAAATTAAAATTGCATGGTACGACGTGGTTGAGAGGCTGTTTTCGGAGCAAGGGGGTGTAGGTATGTAAATTATATGATTTTTCGATGGAACTGGACACAGCGTGCGGGTTTTGGCAATGGAGATCGGATGATTGGAATCGATTGGAGTTATTTGTCCTGTTGCTAAAAACTCTGCCACCGCTGATGTGAATTAACTTTGTAATGGAAATTTGTTCAAATAATCATGGCAAATGCCTTCTGAATTTGAACGTGTTTTGCTGCTCTGGAGGCATGCAATAATTACGTAAGGATTTTCAAAGTCCCCTCTTCCCATGAAAGACTTAGTAATATTTAACAAATCCTCCCCTCGCTCCTTTGTAAGATAGAATATTTGAATGGTCTGTATATGACTTGTTCATGCTTACGTTAAATGTTTTTGAGACCTTCATGTTGGAAAACGTTAGAAAATTGTAACAGGTATGCCAAGTGTGCGTTACATTCTTGGTTGTAAATAGCAAATCAATTAAATTCAAACATTAGTAGATTAGGAAAGCTTTCGATTTGAACAGATCATCAGCACTGTACATTAGACTGATACAAATTTTGACATTTTTGCTCCACAGTGCTCATACGGTTCAAAATCGGGTTCTGACTAGCCTCCCAAAATTTGAACTCATTCGATAAGAAACTGACTTGGCACAAACCATTTGAAGTTTCTATCGAAATTACTATGGGAAAACCAAATGTTTTGTTCATATCCATCTAACAATTTACCATATCGCTCTGCTTTAAAAAATGATAACTGAGCTTGCAGCAAATTTTCTCAGCTACAACTTTGTCCAGAACTACTTTTCAATATAATGTAAGCATCAAAAGTTATCAATAATTCAAGCCACTAATGTCTTATGATTATGCTCAATCAACTGTTCAGCGGGCAACATTGGTGTTTCTGGCGCTTAGAATACAGCACAAAAATCATGGCTACTATGTCACACTGCAAGATACAGTGTTGCTCACAAAACAGCTGCTTGATCATACCATAAGATTATCAATCTCTTAAACAATTAATAACTATTTTATTTGACGTTTGGCTCAACAACTATATTCTGCTAAGTTGTTGCTGAGAAAATTTTCCATAAGTATAGCTTTTGAATTTTTGAATAGTGCAATATAGAAAAAGGTAAGAAGACAATGAACAAAAAGTTTGTATTTCCCATAGTAATTTCCATATAAACTTCAAATGGTTTGTGCCAAGTCAGTTCCTTATCAAAGAAGTTCAATTATTGGGAGACTTATCAGGACCCGATTTGGAATCGTTTGAGCACTGTGGAGCGAAAATGTCAAAATTTGCATCAGTCTACTGTACATATATAGAGGAGTGGGTCATCATGATCATTTTTTCAGAACAATGTTTTTTTTTGGTTCCATTTGGGGTCCCATACAACTGTGCAAAATTTGCGAATGATTGCTTTTAACCCGGATTTCCGCATTGCGTTTGAAATTCGTATAGGAATTAGTATGGGAAAACCTACTTTTTTGAGTTTTTATTCCTTGGGACCACAATTTAGCTTGAACCATGCCACTAATCACCTTAATATATTTAATATAGTTTATGAAGTACCCAACAACTTTGCCAAAGGATGTACGGTACTAGAATGTCTTAAAAAAAAAGTTATAGCTGTTCAAAGATTGTTGTTTCGAATTAAATGCCAAAAATCACTTTTACTGCCAACACTGCCGGTGTAACAAGGAAAGTCAGATTCCAAACTGAAATAATTTTGGAGTTTCACATCTTATCCATTTGGTATGTTCAGATGAATTATTCAAAAATAACAGTTTTATCTCATATGCGTAGATGGAAAGGAGGGGGGGGGGGAATTTACCCTCCCCCTCGCCCCTTCACTCATAAATATCAATGGAAGTTTCTTATCTTATCGTTTGGTTATTTTCAGATGAATCATTCAAAAACAATTGCTCGATCTTAAGCGACGCTGGTGTTGTAGTGATAAGCGTGATTACCTCTCACCCCAGCAGGCCTGGGTTCAATACCAGTCGGCGCCGCCGGGATGTTCTGAGGCACAACATCTCATCCGTTGGTCCCCGGTTTATGAGTTGATTTGTCGATAAAGGGTGATACGGTCAAAATTTGGTCAAGGGAAAACGCGTGTAAATCGGTGAAATCGTTTATTTAAAAAGTCAAATTAAATTTCTTCTTCAAGTTCAATTAGTATAAAATTCAGGAAAAATATTCAGTTAGGCTTCCGCTTTTCCAAATCCGAATTGCCGGGCCTTACGCTTGACCCCTGCCATCAGATTTTGTACAGCCACCTTGTCCACCTTCTTCGCCGCAGAAAGCCAGTTTGCCTTGAACTGCTGCTCGCCCTTAGCAGTTTTTTTTGGTCTTCTTTAGGTTCCGCTTGACAATAGCCCAGTACGGAACAACCGTGTTTCTTCAGGAAAGGCAGCAGACGTTTATTCAAACACTCTTTCACGTAAATTTCTTGGTTGACAGTCCCGGAAGCTATGAAAATGCTGCTTTTCAAGCCACAGGTACAGATGGCTTGCCAAACCAGATATTTCTTTGCGAACTTTGACAGTTTCATGTGCTTGAAAACATCTGCTACCTTTCCCCTTTCTTTTGCCGTATAAAACTCCTGTCCCGGAAGCTGCTTGTTGTCGGCTTTGACGTAGGTTTCGTCGTCCATTACCACGCAGTCAAACTTCGTCAGCATCGTCGTGTACAGCCTCCGGGATCGCGCTTTGGCCGTCGTATTTTGTTTATCATCGCGATTTGGAGTCACTACCTTCTTGTAAGTCGATAGTCCGGCTCGTTTTTTGGCTCGATGCACGGTTGTAGACGATACACCCAGCTTATTTGCGGCATCTCGGAGAGAGAGGTTAGGGTTTCGCTTGAAACTACCGGCAACTCTCTTTGTCGTCTCAGCGGCTTCCGGTTTTCGATTTCCCCCCGATCCAGACTTCCTGGCTGTCGACAAACGTTCCCCAAACACTTTAATTACATTTGTAACGGTTGATTTGGCAACTTTTAGCGATTTTGCCAACTTTGCGTGCGAGTAGCTCGGATTTTCGCGATGCGCGAGCAAAATTTTGATACGCTGCTCTTCTTGCTTGGACGGCATTTTGACAACTGAAGAGTGAATTCCAAAATCAAAATAGGAGCAACATTCTACACACACACACCTTCAAAATGAGGGGTGTTCAGGTTTTTTAAATGCAAAATTGAAAGAAATACGTCAAGTTGATATTGACCAAATTTTGACCGTATCACCCTTTAGAAGGCAATGAACAAAAAGTTGAGATTTCTCATAGTAATTTACATGTAAACTTCAAATGGCTTGTGCGAATTCTGTTTCTAACCAAATGAGTTGTAACTTTGGGAGGCTAATCAGGACCCGATTTGAAGCAATTTAAGCACTGTGGAGCGAAAAAGTCAAATTTTGCATCAGTCTAGTGTACAGTTTCCGGGCCCGTTCGTCACGATTTTGAGCCTTCTGCATTTTGTACGTATGCAGTCCCTCCCGGTTCTTGGCTCTCTGAACGAAGGACTTGGACAGATTCAACTTTTTGGCCACATTCCTGATTGAAGCATTGGGATTCCGCTCAAAACGCTTTCACGACACGCTTGTGATCCTGATCACTAATAGAACATCGATTCTGACCGCATTTCTCCTTCCGTTTGGTGCTCAGAGTTTCGTTGTGACGTTTAATCACACGACTCACCGTTGACTGCAAGATTCCGAGTTGTTTTCCGATGTCCCGATGAGAGAGTTGAGGATTTTCCAGGTGCTTGCGTAAAATCAATTTGCGACGTTGCTTTTCGGGTGACGCCATTTTTTCCAACTTTCGAAAAACTGACAGCGATAAAAATACAGTGTGAAAAATACACTCTAAACTACTTCTACAAACTATGGGTAATTTTCTACAGTGTTTTTTTTTTTTCATGGTGCAATTTGATGTGGGACACCCTTTAGATCCACCCGACTGGTTCCACCAATTGGAAGTTAGATGGTATTTTATCGCAACCTCGTGAGATAGGTCTGAACTGTCCACCATCCAATAGGACTTGTTCTTATCCGGATGCTTCGGCCAGGATGTTGTCCTGCGTTGTGTCTTGATGGTGATGTGGTAGAAATCAGCAGGAGAGAAGATTCACTTTTGAAACACGAGTAAAAACAGATTTTTTTCAACATTACAATCACCTTTTATTGCTTACGTTAAGGTAACCTTACGTTTACTTATATGACCGCGCACGGGTAGGACAAATTTCTTATGTTTTTTTATGACAATAAAATATACCGGTTTTCAGGCTATCCAACCATGGCAGAGGGAAACGAACAAGATTCAATCTACTCGAGATGCCAACAAGTAGCAGCAAACAATTAGAAAGAAAATGGCACACTAGTGACACTTGATGAGTGAATCCTGAATTGAAGTAAGCTGAACTCAAGTTCAAGCAAACAACTATAGCAATATAATGGCAGGAAGCCGCCATCTTGGTTTTCAAAATGGTATCGGATGTTAATTTACGGCCTCTAGACACCACCCCGATTCCAAAAGTATCCATATTAATGGGTATTTAATAGTTTTTCCCTATTGTTCTTAAACCGGAAGCCGCTATCTTCGATTTCAAAATGGCGTCGAATATCGATTTCCGATCTCTGGATGTTACCCCGAATCCAAAAATACCCATTTGATAGGTATTTGACAGTTTATTCCACTTTTTATGAAACCGAAAGCCACCATCTTGCAATACGTTCCAGTTCTTGAAACTACCGAAAACATCAGCAGCGCTGGTGATCCATAACATATTTAAGTTCCAACCATGTAACATTAAATGTGGCAAGGTGGCAACCAGTCGCGTCCCGTAACCTTACTTTTCAACTGTGCACCAACTTTGAAACCCAGATTCAATGCCATATTCATACTCGAATCGGTTGAAAAATTCACTTAATCCTCTAGTTTCTTTTATATCTATCCATTGCAGGCAATATTTTGATAATTGTTTATGTTTTGAGAGTTGGTACACAGGTAGATTGAGGTTAAGGAAACGCCACTAGTGACAACACATTTTTTTTCCTTGATTTGTTTTCCGTCGATCTTGTTTTCCGTGCTGAGTACCAATGCTACCGACGCCAGAGAGGCAGCTCCCACACCTGGACCCTACCTATCGACCCATCAACTCATGAACCGGGGACCAAAGCCTTTACTTCCCTTCCGAAGGAAGGCGTGATCAGAGATGTTATTGCCTCAGAACAGACGGCGGCGCCGACTGGGATTGAACCCAGGCCTGCTGGGGTGAGAGGTAATCACGCTTACTACTACATCACCGGTGCCGCTCATGTGGCAACACATGTAATGCCTTCAAAATCATTCCTACTTTCCCGCAATTGACAATTAATAAATGATTTAGTTGTTTTCGAATTGACGAGCACAATTTGCGTGAATCATGCTTTCCTATAACGTTGCTCCTATAAGGAGCTGTCAAATTAGCACCAGAGTACCAGAGAAATTTGGCTTCACTCGATTTGTTCGCAGATGACAGGCGTTGCAGTCCTGTGATCCGGATCAGTGCTGATAAAAATCATTTCTTCTGCACTCAACTTAGCTGACAACCATAACAGATAGACCAACTACCTGCATGAATTTGAATCTTGACATAACAGCATTCTCTTGATCAAGGCAACCTCTGAGTATCGAAGTCAATATTCGTTTTTCTTCATTCGTGACTGGATGTTCATTATAGCCTCTGTTGTTGTCAGTTTTAATATTCGTCTTCATTTTCGGGGATGATTTTGAAGATCAAATGCCAAATGATTATTTTCATTTTACACAAATATAGCATTGTGTCGTGTTGGTTTTTACGCACAGATCGATGGCAAATTATTGCCTCATGCTGAATTGATGATAATATCTACACAGACAAGCAGACGTAACACTTCATTGTATAACTTCGTTCACGCATTTAACGGTTGATTTGAATATTATCAGTTCCGCGAACTACTCGCCGCAGCGCTGGCATCGGATCACTTTGACGTTTCTATACATTCTATGGAACTATTATGCAATATTGTTTGCGAGTTAGCGAACAAGCTTGTTTTCCGCGAAAAGCCCGAGAGTAACGACATCTCTCTATATTAGTAAATAATTTATTTGCTTACCTTTATTTTTTGCTGAGTTTTTCAGTATTTTTAGTTCAGCATTTTGATAAAAAAAATCTGTAAATTAATCAGAAACGTTGATTTCCTGGTAGTGAATGATTTTTTTTTTTGATTCTTGATGGTTACACTGCCGTGAGATGACAAAGTGACGTAAATTCCACCAAGGTATATTTTCAATTTTCACCATATTCGAGTTCTGCATCCTATATGACACTCAATAACACTTCAAACTTATATAAAATTTGATTTTGAAGCATGCAGACAAAGTGACGTCAGCCATACATTTTCGGAGAAGCAGTGATAATTTATGGGTTACCATATTGTATCCTAAAGAAGCACATGCCCTCCTATTTCAATAATTTTTCGACATCCTCCTTTTGCCCGAAAATGTCCTCATGTTTAATCCTTGAACATTTTCCAGTAACATATTCATAAAATTGTTTTCAAAGAGCGTTGTTTGCAAAGCTTATTTGTTTAATTACCGTATGCGTGATAATGTTTGCACCATTGAGCAATGTCAAATTTAAAAAAATCTCAATAATTTCGTTTTCGAGTTTTTTTTATTTATTCAAAGGGGGGAATTTTTTCAGAGTTTTAAATTATGTTAATCATCGATCGAGTTTCCATTTGCTGCAATTACGGCCTCCACACGCTTCCTGAATGCACGGCAGGTTCTAATAATGTAGTCTGGATCCATTTCCCTCCAGGTACTGGTCAATGTTTGTCTGAGGCTTGCTGTACTCGGGGTGCGTTTAGAACAGGCCTTGGCCTTCATGACGCGCCATATTGAGTAATCCAGCGCATTAAGATCGGGGCTGGATGGCGGCCACATATCTTTCGCCCAGAACGGAAGATGTTCCTGCAACCACTTCTGAGTGTGGTTCGAGGTGTGACACAAAGCCCCATCTTGTTAAAATACAACATTTGGCTTCGGACCGTACTGTTCTTTGATCCAAGGAAGAACATACTTACTTAAAATCCCGATGTAGACCTCCGTGTTGACCTTGTCGCCTTCTGGAATGAACACCGGGTCCATTTTTTGCCATCTTAAGCCACCAATCCAAACAGCATAACGCTAGCAGGATGCTTGGTCTGATACATGTTCTTGTGCTCGTCGGCCACGTCTTTTACCGGAAGAGAACTAATATACCGGTCGGTTCTGGAATTTGATACGGGATCGACGGTAAACATGCTCTCGTCGGTGAACAGGATTACCGGATTTTTTCGCTTAAGGAAGTTCAAGATTTTCTTGCATCGTTCGACTCATAGCTTCCGGATGCGGTTGGTAATCATGTGAGTTTTTTTTCCGTGCTCTCGACTTCGCCCCGCAATCTTCCTTTACGATCTTCCGTGCCGTAAAGTCACTGATCCCGTGGTCCTTTGCCATTTTCCTTATTGAACGCACTAGATACACCCGAATCTTCCTTTTGATAGCAGCGATAGCCGCTAACCTTTGCGGACAGTTCTCCTTTCTTTTCTCGGTCTAAAACCCTTTTGACGGTCCACCGGGACACTCCCACGGCGATTGAAATGTCTTTTTGTGACATTTGCGCGTGGGACGAATCACGAATACGCTGCCACCAGCTAGCTGGCATCCCTATCTTGTTTGCCTTGCCTTGAAAAGAGCTAACATCGCTGCGGACCCGCGAATTGCGGGCCCCACTGACTGCTAATAATTTGTAAACAAATAGAAGATTCAAGCCAGAATTTCAAAAAAGGCGTGACTGATATTATGGATATTCTTAATATTTTTGCTTACATTTTGTGAAAAATAAACTTAGGACTCATAAAATATTATTTTCTGATTTTCTTCCACGAAGTCAACCATTTATATGGCATAAAAGGGAAAATAATTTCATTTGATAAAAATAAGACAATTCAGTCACGCCATTTTTGCAGTTCACACTGGAATTGTGACGTTTCAGATGTTGGTTTCAATAACATGGCGGCATGCCAGCCAGCTGGCTGCCACTTCGTCATGGTGCAACTGTCAAACTAAGTTAATCATTTTGTTTTATACACACATGGCGAATGAGAACGAGTCAAATTTGAGTTTAGTTCTCTTATAATCGCCAAAAGTGCAGGAACTCAGCAATGAGTAAATTTGTCCCATGTTTTCCTGTGGAAAACCTAAAAAATCTGCCGGAAAATGAGGAAATTGACGAAAATTTTATTCAGTCTCGGAGTAGTACCAATAGACTGAAGGAATGCAATCTTTACTTTTCTCAAATTCAGGAATTTTTCCCTGGAAAATCCTTGGAAAAACATGGGAAAACATGAGGCAAATTTACTCATCGCTGAGTTCCTGCACTTTATGTGATTTATGAGTTGACTAAACTCAAATTTGGGTCGTTCTCATTTGCCGTGCAGCCTACTACGGTATGAGCTATACACGGAGATAAAAAACTACCCAAAATTAAGTACTTTTCCCTCAATTCTGTGGTTCAGACCAATAAACCAAATTAAAGTAAATCGCATATATAGTAGTTTCCATGCAACACCAGCAAAAAAATTACTTACTCTTAAGAATGTTCTACCCAAAATTAAGTTTAATTCATGAAAATTTGAGAAGATGCAGTTTACACAAAAGTAACTTATTGGGCTGAACTAGGGGAATTTACGTATTCTCGTCAGTCTAAGCAGCGTCCGAACTTCTATTAGCGATTTCTCAGCGTCACACACATACATGACAGGTTTGTTTGTTGACATTTATCTGCTGCTTGCTGTTCTACCAATTCCAATCGACAGAATTGATCAAAACGGGTTGAACATGTTTTTACAACGCTCCAAACTTCTCAGGTGAGTGTGACTATTGTCGGCAGTCTCTTTTTCTTCGGCACCCTTTCCATTTGAACTGCATGTTAACCAGCTGTTCTATTATCGGCAACTCGAAATCAGCCGTATTTTGTAGTGTGTATATTTAATTTAAAGAAAAATATGGCATAACAGGATTGCACAGTCGTAAAAATGTAATCAGATTGATGCTGAAAAGGTAAGGAATCGGCTTAATACATTCAGCGAGGAGGGGGACGACTCTATCTACGATGCAGGAAATATTGTGTTTTGATGTGGCTAGCTGCGCGTACGCTGAGTAGATAGAAAGAAGATTTATCACGATTTTGAAGATTTCCTGCAAAAAGATGATGCGCGATGCAAGTAGATGCGAGAAATGTAAGAAGATTTTTCGAAGATTTATTCGCTAGTGTGAGATTTTTTGAGCATCTAGAATTGAGATTTAGATGTGTCGCCCCCCTCGTTCAGCGAAGAGTTTTGATGGGAAAATACAGTGAAATTAACGTTTCAATTTCGGTTGCCGAAAACAGTCAATGGGTGCCGAAGCCATAATTTACCCTATATCGTTGGGTCGAATCCCTAGTTCCTTTTTTGACAACAATAAAGAGTGCAAGTGAGAGGCTGAACTCAATATTAAGTAAAAAGAACTCAAATTTTGAGTAGTATTTTTTCTCTGTGTAGGTTACGTGCATGCAAAGAAAACCAAGTCATTGTATGCACAGGTGAAACAAGAACCTTATTTGTACGATGGTGCAAACATTATCACGCATACGGTGTGTCGCAACCTCTTCTTATCTAGCTAATGCAGGCCAGTGACAAGACCTACACACTTAAAAATAACTATTTTTATACGAGACGTAATCCATCTTTGACGTAAATTATGGAACGTAAACAAACATGTCTTGTAAAATTAAGTGTTCCCAAAACGAAACATACGTAACTCGACGAAAAGTACGATTGATTGAATCTATTTTCTCGTTTCTTTCAACTGATTCTTATGTCATTTGGGCCACTTGCATGTGTCGGTCTCAGGGCACGGAAATTTACATGACTTTTTGGTAGTGTGTACACTAACAGCAGCGTTTGACAGTAGGCAGCATGTCCCGGGCTCAAATCATTTATTTTGCTGTGCTGGGCCCGCTGTCACTGTAGAACATATTGCCTACGCGCCTGCCAGTGGGCTGAGCTAATGCCATTCGATGGTGGGACTAGGAGTATACTACAGCTGTCAACCCCCCTACATTTAGGCTGCGGTCCATTTGGTGAACTTTAACTTTTATTTGACACATGGAAAATTTTCAAATTAACCTGCTATTTACCAGACTAATTTCAGACAAACCAGGAATCAATTTTGACAAGCAATTTCTCGAAAATCGGACGTTCAACAGAAGAGAAATGTTTGAACATTACAATTTATTTCGAAGTGTCAGTGAAAATTTATCAAGTGGTTGTGACTTAGCCTGTGTTCCATTTTTCTGAATTTTTACCTAAAATTGACATTTCGAAAATAAATAATAATTTTCGAAAATCTCTGCATGGTTGATCATGTGATTTTCGAGGTGTTTATCAAAATTGATGGTCTGGCAGAAATAAGTCTGATACAATAGCAGGTTTATTTGAAAATTTTCTATCTGTCAAATTTAAGTTAAAATTTTCCAAATGGAACATCCAACATGTGTTCGATTTTGACGTTCTGGTTCTATGGGATTTATATTGATATTATTTGTTTAGGCCGCTGCCAAATCGAATGTAAGGAATAATATCATTTATAGGAATTCTATTGTATAGAATGCTAAGCACGCCTATTCGCCCCCACTATGACAGTGGCCTGGTAGTCATATGCTGAATCAATGGTAAAATTAACAGGTTGCTTAGTTGTTCCATGTGACATGCATCCTGATTTTTGTACATGGTAAAAGTTGGGATGGTTTTAAAGCGGTAAAGCTAGACTAGATCATTTACAGGTATCAAAAATTAATTATGAAACCTAGTTTGATGCTTTTTTTCAGAAGTATAACGAGAAGATGAATTGGATTGGTAACGACTATAAGTTATGCAAATCATGAATTTTGTGATAGCGTACGTATTATTAAAACGTTTGATAACAACTCATTGTCCTCCTTTGATGTTAAGAAAAGGAATCATTGTCCTTCTTAATCTCAAAACCTCAAATGAAATGTCTTCCTTACATAAGTGCTAACTTATTAAAAGCTTTTTAAACATCAAGGATCATATTTTTATCTTCGTTTAGATCATATTGAACAGATCCAACAGCTCAACATGACTTTGATTGTTTTGCTTAGATTGTTTTGCTTAGATTGTTTTGACAATTTTGGTTTGGATAATCAAATAGGTACTGGTGAATATCAACAAACGCGTATTCATTGATGCGTAATGAAGTCATTTGTTCATTTCGCTCATACGTAACTGCGAAGATTTTCAAAACAAACGCAATTCTTCTACACTAGGCTGAAGCGCTACTTCTTGCTTATAATGGTAAATGTTAAAAACAGGCACTGATCCGGATACTATCCGGAAAGAAAAATAATGGATAATATCCAAGATAAAATTACCCGGATAATTTTAACTGGGGTTTATCCGGAAAGAAATTGTATAGGGATTGACTCCGTTTATTTCTATCAACTGGATAGGTCTTTCCGGATAATTATGTGATCCATGTCCGGATAATTTAGAAGCCTAATTACAACGCGATAATTTTTCTGAATCATTTTCGTTCAAATGTTGCCACACCTCCGCACTCGGGAACCTTCGCCAACGGCTCGAATCAGTCTACATTCTGGCGCTTATTGCTATCGTCGGTGAAATATTTCACCACTTACCTGCACATGCACTGTCGCTCCATTGAGGCGTAACGACCCTTCATTAGAAGTTCAGTCTGGAGAAACTTTCTCCTCACAAAACTAAATCAAATCCATTTATTACTGACTGACAAAGTTTGCTCTAATTATTACATCCTTCGCTGTCCCCCCCCCCCACGCCCCACCATCCTTTGCCACTAGCGATTCACATTCAAGTACATATAGAATAAATTTGAAAAATTTTCTTCCATTACTTCTACCGAGCTCGAAGGAGTGCAATTTCAAAAGTTTTCCCTTTTCTTTGTTCTTCTCCTCGCTGCGCTCACAGAAAACTATGGATTGATTCAACGGTACGCCTCCGGCTACGACTGCAACCAGGAAAAGTGCCAGTACGAAAATCTGCACGAGCACTTCCACTGCTACGACACGTTCTGCCGGGGGAAGGTCCTGTACAAAAAGTACGAAATCATTCGCCATCTCAAGTGGCACAAAAAGCGGAAGGAATCGCTCAAGTATGGCTTCTACCGGTTCTCGTCGTCCGACGACTGCAGCATCCAGTACGGGCAGTGTCAGCACAACCACAAGCACACGCACTACCACTGCGTGCACGAGAACTGTGATAAGGTTTATATCAGCACCAGCGACGTGCAGATGCATGCCAACTACCACCGGAAGCACGAGGCGATCGTCAAGAATGGGTGAGTGTTTTGCCGGGTGGGTGTTGAGGGGCAACAGTTTGATCGCCAATTTGTGGCCATCGTTTTAGGTTTCAACGGTTTCGCGCTACGGAAGAGTGTAATACGGATCATTGTGCGTTCAAAGGACAGAAGACGACACACTTTCACTGTCGGAGGGAGAACTGCAAATACACCTTCAAGAACAAGGCGGATATGGGTAAGTCCTGAGATGCTCTGAAAAATTATCGGTCTAAACGAAGTTGAAGTCTTATCTTTGTTATTTGCCTTCGGATTAAATTCAATACGTACTTTTCGACGCACTAGATCATATTGAAAACGAAATTTGATGTTGTGATGTCGCTGATAGGAAAGGTTAATTAATTATGTCACGCAAATTTGGCCCATCGGCGCAATCGAATCTTATCTAATCTATCACCAACACAGCCAGTTCTTAAAAGCATCATAGAAAATGAGGGATTTACCTCTATCATTTGTCTTGTCTCTTTGATTTCACATCGAAGATGCGTCTCACATACCAACCAAAACGGCTAGACCTACTGTGCAACATTTAAGGGGCAAGATGATTCAGAAATCATCGGGCCTGTTTAAATCAAAGCATGAGCATGAGCACTAGCTCTTATCATAGCCTTTTGTGCCTTATGGCTATAGAGCCATTACTCGATTTCTGAAAAGATAAGAGGAAAAGGAAACTAAAGGGAGAAGGACAAAGAGAAAATGATTATATGAACTCTATGAACATAAATAATACTTGTGCTTTGAATTATACAATGTAAAAATTCATAACGGAGCTGGTCACTACCCGAGTCTTGTCACGATTAACAAGGCATATAAAGTAATAAGGACTAAAATATGTTCCTTCGATTACTGAAAAATCCTGTTCCCCTAGTTTGAAGTTGTCAAGACTAGGGTTCAATGGTAGATCTTTTACCAGTAACCAGTGATGTGAAAATATCAAAAGATCTAAACTCACCAATGTGCATAATCTCATTTGAGTATCGTAAACCAAAAACTCAACACGCAAACAACAGCCAATGATATTACAAGCTGTGATACGGTTGCTATGATATCATGCTAACAAAACTCCCCGGCTACAATTCTAACCAAACTGTGTTGAGTTTGAGCTTCAAGATTTTTGCTGACATCCGAACACGAAACGAAACTTTCATCACTGCTAGCAGCAGTAACTTCGTGTCTGCCATCTGTGAAGCGTAAAGAAGGACAGCAAACTATGCTTTCTCTTTCTAAGAAAACGATGTGCAAAGGAATCATTTTTGTGGTCAACTCGTCAACTCGTGGCTGCAATTTTACATGCTCTGAATAGTCTCGCAATATCAAAGGAGCTTGTAAAAACAATATCATGCTTGATATTTTATTCCAATATCATGCGTGATATTGGGATCCCTTGAGAGCGAAACAAAATCATTTGAGTGAGGATTATGCCATCACTGCCAGTAACACACCACGAAAAGGTCTACTCTATATTTTGATAGTTATTAACATCTTATTGCTTATTGCATATTACTGATGTGTTTGTTAAATTGCTATCATTTTTAGCTACACACTTAGAAAAAATCATGTAAATTTAGGTGCTCTGAGGCTGACATATACGAGCGTCAATTTTGACATAAATTTGAGTCATAATAGACGCGAAATACAGCTCAATCAAATGTTATTTTCGTCGAACAACGAACTTATCAGTCTCGCAGCACTTAATTTTACACGACATGTTTGTTTACGTCTCATCTTTTATGTCAAAGACGGATTCCGTCACGTGTAAAATTAGTTATTTTGTAGTGTGTAGTTAGTCAACGATTATCTAGTCTTAATTGATCCAATAAAATAAACTAAAATGTCCTACTATATTTCAAACCAATTTTCTTCTCCCTTTCAGAGAAACACAAAACCTACCACCTCAAGGACGAGATGCTTCTCCGTGACGGGTACAAAAAGTTCCTCAAAACCGAAGACTGCTCGTACAAAAATTGTCGCTTCTCGCGGGTCTGCAACCACATCCACTGCATGCACGAAAATTGCCACTACGTGCTGCACTCCAGCGGTCAACTGTTAAGTCACAAGCGCAAGCACGAACGAATGGACACCGAGGTGGACTATCGAAAGTTCCAGATGGCCAAGAATCTGCTGAGCAAGTTTGGCATGAGCCGTTCGGAGGAGAATGCTGCGACCTCTACCAAGGAAGAGGATGAGATTCCCATCTCTCCGACTGCCACCTCGGAGCAAGTGCCACGCAATCCGGTTCTGGAACTGTTGGCAATCATGTCGGAACTCACATTCCGAACCATGCCTCTGCAGATGATGCTTCACATGCGAATGCAGATGCTTCAGAATATGGGCTTCGATCAGGTGTTGGCTGCGGACAATTTGGAAAGCTTGAAGAAGCTCTCGGAAAGTGGACTGAATGATGAGTACGTGAAACAGTTGTATAAGTTCAATGAAAATATCTGCCAGTTGAACGAACGCGCCATGCTGGATGTGACTCCGACACTGACCGAGTTGGCACGGAGTCAGGGAAGTCCAGTTCCAATGAGTTTTGCGAACATCGGTGATCAATTCAACCCACTGAAACGAAAGTTAGAGGACGAAGCAGTCGCTGGTCCTTCTACGCTTGTTCAGGATTCGTCTTTCTTCAACCCATCTCTGAACAAGTCGAAGCTGTTGTCCAACCCGTCGATTGATTATCGACTACTGAGAAAGGACGACTCTGAGTTAAGTGACCCACCGGCGGATGCCAGCAGTGCAGATCGACAAAAACCCCTATTGCAAACTGCAAATTTTCTGCAATTCAGCTCGAGTAAAACTTTGTTCAACAGGAAGCGGGGTCGACCTCGGAAAAACCACGTCATGGAAGTTTACAATAACGTAAGTAGAATCGAAATCATTTCACATTTGAATCAACTCCAACTTTCGGACTATGTAAACATCTGCAAAATGTTCTAACCACTTTCCCATTCTTCAGGAGAGAAGACCTATCCTTTCTCTTAACTAACAAACACCCACACAAACTACCGCGTGGCGTGTGTCTGCATGATCTCTCTCTCCATCACATTGATCACATCTACAAAAGAATCGTTGAGCGATCGTACCCTGCTAAGAGCCACCTTCTTCCACCTGGCCCGAATCAGGCTCAGGATTCTCCACAGGCCATATTTACCAGTTTCAAGCTGGAAAAGAACGACTCCAACAAGGCGACACCAAATCAGGACTTCCATCATCGAGACGGGCCGCTAGCGTTGGAGTCGGAATCAAGGTTCAAGAAAGACCTGCTCAATAGAAGCGATGAGGATGACACTGCACGGAGGCTTCGCAGCCTCAGTCCTTCGAAAATGTTCCTTCCAATGGAGCCACCGCCGTCGTCGTCCATGCCTTTGTTTGCAACTCCGGATTTTGGTGGATTCTCTCAGATTCTGGAGAAACACATGCGCGAGATCAAGGCGGAACCGAGCGCGACCGTAACCCACGAAATGGATCTCTCCTATAAAGAAAAGGTAAGGCGGCGTCTTTGCCTGATCGTCCAAACGACATTTACGAAAAGTGCTTAACCCTTTCCAGTCCCGCAACCACCTGAAGTGCGTCGTCTGTAACAATTCGTTCGAAACGTTTGCCGACATCAAGGAGCACGAGTGCCACCAGGCGAAGGAATCGGAAAAGCCTCTGCTGGCGTTTCCTCCCGGATTGACGATGCACCAGCCGGCGACCTTTCGCAGTTCCTACCCACCGGATGCGGACTCGACGAGTCGGCTGATCTATGCTCCCACTCCCATAGGTTTACCCGCCGCACCGGCCGGGGCGGCTAAGGAATCGATTTCGCTGGTCAAAACCACCGGGACGTTCTTTCCGGATGTGAATGCGAATAAGTTGAAGTATTTTTGAAATCGTGTGTACAGTTAGATGTTCATGGATGTTGAATGGTGTTTTCTAGGTTATTGATATAGAACATTAGATCATAGAGGCTCAACACGTAGAACGGTACGTAAACAGTGAATTCAACATACTGTGTCATAGAAGAAAAAAAAACTCTGAAGATACGTCAATGCCATATTTGTTTGGCCATAAGAGATACTCTGAAAGAAAGGAGGAAGTTTTACATAAAGATTTTTATTTTAAGAAACGTATTAGTATTAGATCAAATGTATTACATATTCAAAGATGAGAGTCAAATGGTACTATGAAGTTATAAGGTTACGTAATATTTACTGTGGATTGAAGCCTTCAAAAATACAGTAATAGAAGAATATATTTGTACATAGTTGAATTAATTCTAATATAAATGATTTGTTAATGCACTTCCAACAATGTTTATTAAATGAGAGAATGCTCCAGAATGTAGTCATAATTTTTCGGGAAAATACCTAGCTCACGTGAGTCATATCGCTCATCGTTATCAATGCTGGACTGCGTGGCAATGAAGGCCTTGAAGCTTGAGCTTGCGCGCTCAACTCAATGTAAGTACCTACTTTCCTCGAAGTGCTTATCTGCACTTCATCGTTTGTATGTATTCAGCTGTTCTGTATCTACCCTACCTATAGCCGCTTTCTTCCATTACCTCAACGCATTTAGTAAGAATTTTTACGGCCTCATAAACTCACTGGCTATCAGATGCAAGCTAACCGATATTTTGTTTACATCAATGCTGGGAAATCGCACCGCACGCTTCTGTTCGAAATTTACTTAGTACGCTCGTTGATAATCCCCGACGAAAGTTTTGAGAAAAAAAAAGAAGAAGGGAATGCAAGGACATTGTTGCTCAGGATTCACAGAACCAACCCGTTTTTGGTTAGCAAATATTGTATTACAAAATGTTGTGCAGTAGATCAGAAATAACACTTCGAAATTAATACTCATCATGACGTAAAAAATTTCAACCCTCCACTTGGAAATTCCCGAAATACCCCGACATAAACAAAAATACGGGTACACGACGTTAGGCATAATGGACGTTAGGCATAATCTACCCGATGCATTCCAAAAGCATGATAATGGGGGTCGTCTATTGATTGCTGACATCGGTGACAATAATAAAAGGGCCTTAATTTTTGGGACTCATAAAAATTTGCGACGTCTTGGACAGGTAAAGTATTGGGTTGCAGATGGTACGTTTGCCACAGTTCCTTGTTTGTTTCGGCAACTCGTCACTGTTCATCGCTCCCTCACATCAGCAGACGTTTCCGCTAGTTGTCATTCTGATGACAACAAAAACAGAATTGTTGTATTGAAAAGTATGGCAGGAAATCCTGGAAGCAGCAGGTATGTTTTTTGATATTGAATGAAAAACCACAGAATTCACCATTCTTCATTTCATGCGCTGTTCTTTGGCATCATCTTTTAATCAACCTTAGCTGGTTTTTTGATATTGAATAAAAAATCACAGAATTCACCATTCTTTATCTCATAAGCTGTTCTTTGAGGAAAACCTTTTCTTCTTTTTTTCAAATTTATTTATTTATTTGTACAGGCTCAATCGAATAAACATTACAGAGCCAAGTTATCATTTGCGTTATACATAATTGATGTCTTAAATCTAGATTTAAAGGATTTGAACCGATTACTCGCGGTCATCTCGAGGTTAGTGGAGATTTACAGTTTTATGGATGGGGAGAGGGAGGAGGAGGATTGAGTTATGATTTACGATACAAGTATTTCATTATTCCTAAAACATGAACTTATTCCTATTCAATTTGGTATCCACAGTGTAATTATACATTTATTACAGAAACAAACATTAAAAAAACCCAAACACGAACAAAACAAAAACTAAACACAAGGTTAGTCAAACTTACAATCTAAGGTTAATATTCTTAAAGAAAACATATATAAGTTTCATAAACTCCAGATCGCGTCTACCCAAAATATCGCGAACTGGAACATTAGGTTGTCTAACTCGAGCCCAAAGGGAATCGTACAGTTCAGATCTGACTCCGCGATGCTCAGCACAAGACCAAATAATGTGATCTGCGTCCTGGTAACCTTGTCCACATTCACAGAGATTACTGTCCCCCAGCTCAACACGGAACAAGTGAGCGTTTAACGAGTAGTGATTGGACATGAGGCGAGACATCATACGAATGAAGTCTCGACCCACATCCAACCCCTTAAACCAAGGACTCTTCGACACCTTAGGGATGATCGAATATAGCCATCGTCCCAAACTTCCTTCGCTCCATTTATTCTGCCAGCTGACGAGTGACTGTTGACGATAAATGAAGAAAAATTCATTGTAGGCGATTTTTCGATCGTAAATATCGCCTTCCATAGCGCCCACATTATTTAGTGAGTCCGCCATCTCATTGCCCGGAATCGAGCAATGAGATGGGACCCATGCAAAGGTGATGACAAATGATCTTAAAGATAAAGCACTAAGAAACTCTCGTATTTTCATGAGAAAATACGAGGAGTGCTTTACCGGCCTCATAGAGCGAATAGCCTCGACAGAACTGAGACTATCCGTAAAAATAAAATAGTGATCTGGTGGAAGTGAGGCGATCGTTTCTAGTGTATAGTATATAGCCGCCAGCTCAGCAACATATACGGAACAGGGAGCTTGAAGCATTCGAGAGGCGCTATGAAATTTGTTATAAATACCAAAACCTGCGGACGCCTCTATCTTGCGGAATCAACTTGGCCAAACTTTGCAGCATAAATTGACGGAACAATCATGGAACGATGATGTTCTGGGATCCCACGAATCTCTCGCGTCATAGATAAATCAAAACTAACTGAATTGCCGAAGTCGGAGAAGCATACACGATGAGGATTATGTTGTGAACGGCTGACATCCAGTGTTATGTACACGTAGTACAATGACATAAAACGAGTTTGAGGGTTCAGCTCAAGAAGCTTCTCAAAGTTTTTGATTACCAGTGGGTTCATAACTTCGCATTGGGTGAGGAGCCTGAGGGACATTTCCGAAAACCGATCCGATAGTGGCAACATGCCCGCCAACACTTCTAGACTCATCGTATGAGTCGAGTGCATGCATCCTAACGCGATACGAAGACAACGATACTGGATACGTTCCAGTTTGATGATGTGAGTTTTAGCCGCCGACTGGAAACAAAAACTACCGTATTCTAAAACCGATAAAATTGTTGTCCGGTACAACGTTAGAAGATCTTGTGGATGAGCTCCCCACCACGTTCCGGTAATTGTTCGGAGAAAATTGATCCTTTGTTGGCATTTTCGTCTCAGATACTCAATGTGGGATCTCCAGGTGCATTTGGAATCGAACCAGACCCCAAGATATTTGAAGGACATAGAATGAGTGATCGGTTTACCCAAAAGTTGAAGCTTTGGTTGTGCTGGGCTATGCTTCCTAGAAAAAACGACCAACTCAGTTTTCTCCGTGGAGAATTCGATACCTAGCTGAATAGCCCAAGTAGACAAATGGTCTAAGGTATCCTGTAAGGGTCCTTGCAGGTCGGCCTTTCTGGGCCCTGTCATAGACACTACTCCGTCATCTGCAAGTTGTCTCAGCGTGCAGTTGTCACTTAGACAATTGTCAATTTCTCTGACGTAGAAATTATACAGAAGGAGACTCATGTAACTAAATCGAGAAGCTGTAGAGTTTCCATGAGAAAAGCTCATATGTTTCTCTGACAGCAAATTGTACAAAAAGTTATTTATTAATGGAGAAAGGCCACAAGCGTGGAGTTTGTCTGAAAGGACTTCAACCGATACTGAATCAAAAGCCCCCTTGATATCCAAGAATACAGAAGCCATTTGCTCTTTTTTAGCAAAAGCCAACTGAATTTCTGTGGAAAGCAACGCGAGACAGTCGTTCGTTCCCTTGCCCCTACGGAAACCAAATTGAGTATCTGAGAGTAGGTGGTTCAACTCAACCCATTTGTCCAGGCGAAAAAGGATCATTTTCTCCAACAATTTTCGAATACACGATAACATCGCAATGGGACGATACGAATTGTGATCTGACGCGGGTTTTCCAGGCTTTTTAATGGCTATAACTCTCACCCGCCTCGAATCATCCGGAACAATATTAAGCTCCAGGAACTGACCAAACAAGTTCAACATGCGCCTCTTAGCGACGTCTGGGAGGTTCTTCAACAAGTTGAACTTGATTCTGTCAGCCCCCGGAGCCGAATTGCCACACCAAAGGAGCGCGAGTGAGAGCTCCAGCATTGAAAAAGGCTGGCTGATCTCGTCTACCGAATTCGTCGTTTCGCGAGGAATCATCTGTGCCGGCACGGAATCAGGACATACTTTTCGCGCGAACTTGAGAATCTAACGATCTGAGTACTCCTCGCTCTCGTTGTTCGAAGACCGGTTACGCATCCTTCGCGCCGCGTTCCAAAGCGTATTCATCGATGTTTCACGCGATAATTCGTCCACGAATTGCCGCCAGTATTCGCGTTTCTTGGCTTTGATGAGGCTCTTGAGTTCGCGTTCAAGAGCCGAGTACGCTTCGAAATACACGGGTGTTCCACGTTTCCGGAAAAGCTTAAACGCGTCGGACTTTTTACGATAAACCTCAGTGCATTGGTGGTCCCACCAAGGGGAAGGAGGTTTCCTACGCAAAGACGTTCCAGGAACCGGCCGAGTTTGAGCTCGAAGCGCGCTGTCCAAGATCAGATTGGAGAGGAAGTTATATTCCTCCAACGGTGGAAGCCCTTCTACCGACGACACGGCTTCCTCTATCGCGGTCTTGAACGTTGTCCAATCGATATTACGGGTGAGGTCGTACGCGACGTTAACGGATTTCGACGGATTGGACCCACTGGCAATCGAAATTTTGATCGGCAAGTGATCACTACCGTGGGGATCCTGGATCACATTCCACGTGCAATCCAACGATAATGAGTTAGAGCAAAGTGTGAGGTCTAATTTACTTCCATTCGAAGATGGTCCAGCCAAACGTGTTACTTCTCCATTGTTAAGAATTGCCATATTGAAGTTATCACAGAGGTCATATATAAAAGTAGAACGGTTGTCATCATACAGTTCCCCCCAGCCTGTACCGTGGGAATTAAAATCTCCCATAATCAACCGTGGAGCAGGAAGTACTGAACATATATCTGAAAGTTGTTTTCGATTAACAACGGCTCTAGGAGGAATATACACAGAAGCAATACAAAGTCTCTTACCTTTAATAATAGCCTGACATGTGACAACTTCAATACCTGTAAATTGTGGAAGATTCACTCTATAGAAGGAATGGCACTTTTTGATCCCCAAAAGTACCCCTCCTCCACGCGAATCTTCACGATCCAGTCGAATAATGGAAGATCTATATCTGAAGAGAGCCAAGTTTCACAAAGAGCAAATGCATCACAATCATTATTGTGAACTAAAAACTTAAAAGAGTCCAATTTTGGAATAAGGCTTCGGCAATTCCACTGTAGAACAGTGATCAAATCCCCGACCTCGTTTGGAAAATTATCCATCGAAGGAAATGATTGCTGCAAGGAGGGGCCACTTCAGTGTCAATTGCTTCAAGAGGGTCTTCACAGAAGGAAGCATTGCCAGAACAATGCTTTTGAGAGGATCAGAAATATTGAGGTACTTGAGGATATCGTCCACAATTTTATCAAATGAGAACAACCCAGATGAAGAAGGGGCTTCTGTTCTTAAAAATGGGCCATCAGGGGTTTTTGATGTCCCCGGGAGAGGTGGAAAATCCTGGGTATAGTCAGTTCTGCGGAACCCAGGAGGAGTAGAAGTCTCTTTTTTTCCACCACTCCTTGATTTGGGCATGCTGATTTGGGGTTCTTCATTGTCAACTTTCCGCGAACGGATGCGTTTTCGTTTCCGTGCAGAAAAACGGAAAGAAGTTCCCTCCTCAGCCAAGTCAGAGTCAGTCTCGTCATCTGACAAAAGAGAGAATGGATTTTTGTCGTTGGTCGATGGCGTGGCCGTCTTAAGCATTTCCGCAAAAGACTGCCGGGAACGTTCCTTGAGTGAGCGTTGTAATTTCTCCCCGCGTTGTTTGTACACCGGGCATGACGAGAGACCATGAGGAGTTCCCTTACAGTACACGCAGTTTGGTGCAGCGACTGTGCAGGCACCATCCTCGTGCTTCTCCCCGCATTTGGAACAGCGTGCCTTGCTGCCATAGTGGGACGCCTTACAGTTTTGCCTAACGTATTTATCCCGAATGGGGTACACTCCTAAAAAATAGTGATTTCCACGAATTGAATAAAAATCATGATGTAATGTAGCATCTAGTAGGCCGTGACAATTGTTTCTGTTTTAGTGGACACTAGAGAGGGTCTATTTAGTATAAGAGAGGACCAGACTGCACAGTGGTTGAAAAGTCCATTTTGACGCTCTTAATTAATAGCACCATGGAGAGTGGATTTAGAGTAATGACGTCTTGAGCAAAGTATATGAGTATAACATGCTTCATCTTTTGAAGGCATGGATTTTGTGATTAATCACCCTAAAAGTGAAATGAAAAATTTATTTTTTCACTATGTCGAGATAAATGGTTGACGTCTTCAGCTAAGTTATAGCAAAAATAGTTACAAACAACTTTGCTCAAGACATAAAAGTCGTAAATTCCACTCAAATCAAGATAGAGAGCGTGGTTTGAGAACAGACCCACGCTATGTTTGAAGGCACTTTTTTTGCAACATTCGTGTACCTCAGTTTTATCTTCACATGAAGTTAGTATTGATCCTAACAATCAAATCTGCGAAGATTTTAAAATATTTCATCTTGGGTTTTTTGAGAAAAAGTTTTTTGAAGTTTACTTAGCTGTTCACAAAGGCGTATACGGACTATTGATGATACAAAACTGTTACGGATCGAAACAAATTCAGCTGAAAATGATTCAAAAGGGGATTAAAGTAGTCAAAACACTAAGTTTCAATGATACAGTAAGATTCCCTCTTCGGTACCGTCAGATATCGTAAAAATGTCATGATCTCAGAATGTTTAAATTAATAAAATAATTAAAACAATGGTTTAGTCTCTAAATTTACTATTATTGAGCCATTCCTTGCAAAACGATATAGTGGTTCTCAGAATTTTGTAGGAAATGGTAGTTTTGAACCTTATAGTAGAATTTATTTTTTCATTTTGTCATTAGGGTGACTATTTCAACGTTAGGGTAGTCCAAAAAAAAACTTTTATATTTTTTTTTCAAAAATGAATTTTTAAAATTTTTTATAGCTTTTGAACAACTGGACCAATTTTAAAGATCAAAATATCAAATGTATGGTAATTAAAAGTACTTGTAATGATGCAATATAATGATATAAAAAAATTGGGGTTTTATATTTGAAAATATTGATTGTATTCGTTTATTATGGTTTTCATGGTTTTGGGTGCAATGTGTTTTTATATTTTTCCTTAAAAATTTAGGCTTTTTTACACAAAATATCGAAAAATCAGCGATGTGTTGTTTTTCATTAGCTGATGATTAAAATTTCATCCTTCAAAAACTGCACGATTATCAGGTAATGGCGTTTTTCAAGCATCTACAATGGCGACCAGTGAATCCAAATTGCGTATGCTGAGTCGCATTTGCGGCAGCCACCATATTGCGTTATTGGGATCATTCTTGGCCGCGTTGTCTTTCCTCATAGCTGATTTGAGGCCAATTTTAGCGTCTGTAACATAACAAAAGTATAGTTTAAAGTCATGTAAAATATAAAGTTATAAAGATAACTGTTACATACTGACCTTATTAACACTCAGCTTAAGATCTTTCTTAAAACTGAGTAAATCTTCGTGAGAAATATTAGATTTGTTTCCTGACTGTTTCAAATTTAAACACTTATCGACTCACAAGTTTAACTGAATTTGATAGATTTTTTCATTCTTGATGATTCAGTTTTGCCTTCTGGGAACCGCTTGAAAAGAAAATGTGCAGTTCTTGAATTTTATAAGCTCTGAGAAGTGTTTATGGAGCCGATTACTATGGAAACGAATTTATTACGCGGTATAAAACACAGTATCCCCTTGTTATTTACATGACTTCTATAAAGCCTATCAACGGGTGTTTGTTTTGATAACAACTCCCCAGCAGACGGCCGTGGACGGACAAGTTTACCACCGTTTGAAAGCTCTTTTAATGTAGTTTTAGATGCAATTGACTTCATCTGCATCTTCTTGCACCGAAGACAGAGACGCAAGTTCAAAATATGAGGAAAATAGAAGAAAATTTATGAATAACTCATCCTATTAAAATGATGCAGGTATAGTATGTTCTAGAAAGATGTGTATTTTAGTATACCAATCAATTTTGTTGAACATAGTGAAGACCTAAAATTAAAGAAAATATGTGTTATGATGTAAAACGTGTTTTTGGGGGGTCTCACGCTATGTCTGATGGCACTTTTTTTGCAACATTCATGTACCTCAGATTTTCCTTGACAGGATGTTAGTATTGATCCTAACAATCAAATCTGTGATGGTTTTAAAATATTTCATCTTGGGTTTTTTGAGAAAAAAGTGTTTTGAAGTTTACAAAGCCGATTATGAAGGCGTATATGGACTATTGACGATACAAAACTATTACGAATTGAACAAATGCAGTTAAACAATGTTCAAATGATGATTGAATTAATCTAAATGGCATTAAAGAGTTCTCTTTGACTCTCAAGTAAGATCCGTATTGATTATGTAAACTTTGACCAAAATCAATTAATAATTGTTGCTAGAACAACTTCATAATTAGTTTCTCTTCCCTCATAAGAGTAGAAGAGAAAGAAACGAGCAAGACAGTCTGAGGCAGCCACGTAATCATAGTAGGCACAGATTTTCGTCCTGTTTCGAGTGTTTTTGTTTTTATTGGAGATATCGTGTAGAAAATCTGAAAAAATTAAAAAAAAAACTTCATGAAGAAAATAGAGAGTTTGCTTGTTGTGCTTCGAAAAAGCGACTCTGTAAAAAAAATCAAGCCACTTTAGAAGCGACGATCGTTGAAAGATTTTTACTCCATGGAGTTCAATAAAGGAGATTGTAGGTATCCGAAAGTTTTGTGCCCCGTACTCAGCAGGTGGTGAAGGTGGCATTTGCCACCAAAACATCCTGACAATTTGCTTGGATTTAAAAAAAAAATAGATCAATGGCGAGATCGAAAATAAATTCTGGCAACCATGACGAATTGGTTTGAAAATCGTCCAACCGATAATACAGGAATGAAACTCACATGAGGTTAGCTACTCTTGCCCAGTGAGTTTAGGTAGTCCTAAACTTAAATTACTACAGAATTGCTAGAGCTTCATTGCAATTCTCATATTTTGAATAAGAAAACATTCAGGAAGGTTCAGCGAGTTTCTAGGAAATTATGCGAACTATAGGGAACTGTAGTGAATTTTTTTTAAAGTTCGGCAAACTATAAATAAGTTCCTCCAAAGAAGCAGAGAAATTCAACAACTTTCAGAGAAGTTCATTGAACTTCAAGAAAGACTTCAGGAAAATTCTTCAAACTTTAAAGGTGTTCTTCGCTCTCCAGATCTGCCAACTTCAGGGATATTTTGTGAGCTTCAGGGGAGTTCAATGCTATCCTGGTAAGTTCTACGAACTTCAAGAGAGTTCTGTGAACTATAGCAACATTATATGAATTTCAATGATGTGCTGCAAACAGTTCTTTAAACGTGAGAAAATTTTTGCAACCTTTAGGATGGTCTGTGAACCTCAGGAAAATTTAATAACATTAGGAAAGTACTATGAATTTTGCAAAATATCTGAGAATTTCAGGAAAAAAAAACAAGAACATTAAAGAACATCATGAAAGTTTGAAGAATTTTATCGAAGTTCAACGAAATCAAGGAAAAACATATGAACAGGGATTTGAATTTGAATGTTACTTCTATAAGCTGTCTCATCGAGTCATTGGTGGAACAACTCCCACTCCATGTCTTAGAAAACAGGTATAATATTGAGAATTTGTTGCAATATCTCTTTCTCTTTTACGCTTCCTTTATGAAATGTGATCGAGGGCATGAGCAGAGTGGAAGGGCTTAAAAATGAGAGTTTGCCACCTAAAAAAAAATCGTGAGTACGGCTGACGCATGTTACATTGCCGTTTAACGGTACAAAAAAAGGGAGCAGTTTATGAAAATTGAGGTTCATAAATATCCAGAAGACCAAACTCGACAGTCAAATACCACAGAAAAAAAATTCATAAAAAATTTCAAATTATGTCGAACGCAGGTTTCAGAATTCAGACTTCAGAATCTCTCCAAATTGGCAGATGAATGTAAGCATCATTTTGTTGCCAAAAGCATTAGATAGTTAGCAGGCAAAAAACTAGTCTAGGATCTCGATGTGAGTGTAATTTACGACTTTTATGTCTTCAGCAAAGTTGTTTGTAACTATTTTTGCTATAACTTAGCTGAAAATGACAACCATTTATCTCGACATTGTGAAAAAATATTTTTTTTTCATTTTATTTTTAATGGGATTAATCCTTGGATTAATCACAAAACTCATGCCTTCAAAAGATGAAGCATGTTATAGGGTTAACTGCCCTATTTCCGGCCTATTTAGCCCAACCCGCACTTAGTCTTTCTTAATCTAGCGCAGTTTAGCACCAAATAGAATATTATTATTACTGATGGCTTTCAAATTTATTTACCTTTCCATACGTACCGTAGGATTTGATAAAGAGAAACCAATCGTTGAGATATTGTCAAAAGTCTAACACTGCTTCTTGACGCCAAACTCGGCCTACGGATTCTAAACTCGGCCTAACGCATTGCAACGCCATTGAAACGCCAATGAATTCACTTCGGCCTATCGGATGAAGATAAAAATTGAATTGGTCGGAGTGCTTCTTTTGTTTTTGGAAATAATGGGTGCAAACCTTCACATCACGCGTTCTCATTGATTTCGTTCGGAAGCTTATTAACTAAAGTATCGTACCAAACGCATAATTGACTTGTTAACTCTGAAATCATGGATTTATTTGAAGTTTTCTGCTCGATAGGCCCAAAATGGGCGATTAGGCCGAAGTAGTTCATTACTCTAAACCCACTTGCTATTAATTAAGAGCGTCAAAATGGACCCTTCAACCACTGCGGACTGGCTGGTTTTGAACGAAAAGAACTGTCAAAGCCAGAGCCAATCGAACAGCGCCTATCTCGCGTCACTTTTCAAATAGTCAAATGTAACAAATGTAAACAAATCGAGTTAAGCGATACAAGCTATTGCTCTTCTGTCATTTTATGTGATACAAAAACATCCATGCAAATTTACTTTCATTTATTTAAGATAATCATTGATCAAAAATTGTCCAATGTATAGTTTGAAATGATGGGTACATGATTGTTACTTCGGTCATTCGGACTGCCTAACATGATTGGTGCTCATTTTCCAAAGGCGGGGCCAATCTAAAGTTAGGTACTATACTTTGAAATCTGTGAAAGGGAATCTAGTATCATGTTGACAAAACGTCCAATGTAACACTCATTGATTATGTCATTGAGAAAAATCGTCCAATGTAACATGTCCGATGTACAACTCGACTTGTCAAAACGTCCTATGTGGTTTTTTCTATGTTGTAGCATGAAATTCAAAGTAAAATTGTGATTTTACCGTTTCTTCTGAATTTTCAACGTTATTATACACTGACTACATTAAAAATAGTATTGCAAAATGTATTGTTTTTAAACAGTTGAAATAATAATCTGTCGAACTTCAACTTCGATTTTCTCAAAATGGTGGATATGTTACATTGGTCTATTTAAAAAGTGACGCGAGCTATCTTGATTGCATTGGCAGTGTTGCTAGAAAGCACGTAAGCATAGGTTGCCAAGGCAATATATTATCAATCCGCTCCTCTCTTATTCTGGACACTCTCTAGTGAGGACCCCAAGGAATGTGTACAAAATAAAAAAAAGGTTAGTTTGCACTAAATGTCGCTGCTTTAGAAATATTTGTTCAGCTCTGACTATGAAAAATCGGCTTTTTTCATAAATCTCATCGGGACTACCTCTAAATCACATTTTGCAGAGCTTCCGTTACATAAAAGTTTTCAGTTAAAATCCTTGGCTCTGATTTGGAGGGAGAGCCACCAGGTTTCCATGCAGTGTTATCATAGAGGTAACTCTAAGACTAGAAGGTCCCGTTTTCAACTTTTTGGCTCAGCTCTGGTACTATCTTCGGTCCCAAGCTAGTCGATGCACACCTCGAAACATAGGAAAATCCACGAGCCCCTCATTTTATCTGTCAAACTTTAATAGCGAATAAAAACAAACATAATGTAGTACTAGAATTTCGACTAGAATGGGGTACGTTAGTCGATTTACTTGGGACCAATAGGCTAGTCAACTGAGCGTTAGTTTCGTTAGTTTCGTATTGATTGTTGGTGTTATTCTGGGTCATCCTACTCTATACCCTTCTTATTTATATGCTAAAAACAGGCCAGTGACAAGGCCTTTACCAACAGCAGCGTTTAACAGTACAGCATGTCCCGGACTCAAATAATTTATTTTGCTGTGCTGGGCCCGCTGTTATGGTATAACATGTTACTTACGTTCCTGCCACTGGGCTGGCTAAAAATGATAAAACATGAGTGAAATTTAAAAACAACGTCAATAATTGCTCAGTGTACCATCCACGCCGTGCCCAAGCAACGCGCGCATCGCCACACTCTCGCGTAGAACACACGCCGGCCGCCAACTTCTAAGTGTATATGGGTAAAGTTGTAACTCGCTCGATGGGCAGACGATCAGCCCGCGGTTCCACTCAGTCAGTTCTCGTTCGACCGGCTTCCGATACGAATTAACACGTCGTCAATATAAATATGTTTCACGGTGACGAGAGTGTGACAATATCTAAGCGACGCGTGCGGGCACAGTTCGGCTTTCGCGGAAGTCTGTGAAGATCGGCGGCTACCGACGATGATGTCTAGGTAGGGAGTGCAATTGTTTGCAAAGTTGTAGGTCTTATCTGGCGGGCATCGCTATGAAGCTGCCTGACTCCATGTCCAACGTGTTTAACAACAATGTGGCTGTGTCAGCAAATACCACCATCAGCCCTGTATCGTGTTACCGGTGCAATGTGGTTGTAGTCGCTGCTACTGTTGTTGGTGCCCGGTAGCAAAATTCAACAGCTGACCTGAGCGGTGACGGTGATATCAAAAATGCAGGATAAGGTGGATGAAGACAAAAGCCGATAACGAGTGCAAAAAAATAATCTGTATGCAAAATGTTTTCTGTTTACCTTTGCAAATTAATTAATTGTCCCGCGGTGGGTAGTTCTTGTATGTTGCCATGTGCCACATAGTGCCTCGTATCGTTGATTGCACGGTCCACAGTAGTTGCGGTGCGGCGATGGTGGTCCCCCAAGTTGTGAAGTGTATTCGATTGTGTTTGTGGTGGTTGCTCCGGGAAGATTCATTCAATTTAAATGTCAATAGACTGAGCCAAAATGTGTCGAACTGGCATTCGCCAATAGTAGTTTGCGGCGTAGGCGTTGATGGTGTCTATATTCGGAATGACACTGTGCTGGAAATGGGGTGCTTTCCCAATCATTTTGAAAACAAAAAGTTGAACGTTTGCTCCGTAGTACTGTGTGGTCATCAATTTACCTGCTAGTGCGTGTTAGACATCGTACTGAGTGTCGTAATCCGGAGGTGGCGCCAAGCATCACTGCAAGTCCCTTCCCATACAACTTGCAAGTGCTATTCGGTCAAGAGTGTGCGTTTGTGATTTAGTTGATGTGGCTTTGCGTTTTATACTATCTGAAATTAAGTTCACTTTGGAAAAGCTTTGAACATAGCGACAGTAATTGGATGGCCAGTGGCAGACAATTGTGAAACAATTCAATACTGGCGCAGATAACAAAAAATAATACGTGCGATAAGAACAAGGCTATGTGATAAATCATCAGATTAATATAAATGTATCAGACACGCCATAGTTACTTATCTCGATATGTTATCATTCACAAATGAACGGAAAACTATTTGAGGAAAAATACATCTTGTAGATAAATATGATCCGTGCTGTCATGGTAAATTTAGAGCTGGATTCTTCAAAAAAGTCATTTGTGCGCTTTTTTTAGAGGTTTAAATTAAGGAATGATTATTTCCCCCTAATTAAAACTAGGGTGTCGGTAAAACTTGTTCTGCAATCAGCTGGGCATAAAGCTTTGAAAACTAAGGTAAATGTGTAAAGGCACGTTAGTGCAATGTGGCTTTTGAACTCTCCAGAAGCCACTAAAGTTTTATAGCATGCTAAAAGTCTAAATTGTGGTTTACAGAAACCTCATAAAACCACAATTTCTACTTGGTATAGCACCTAACTATAGCTGCGATTAAGTTTCTTTTTCTACGGGTAATGGCATTTCAGTAAACAGTGGATCGAAACGCTACTATGTTTTATGTTCAACGTTTCAGTCTTTGGATTTGACCTTCTTCAAAATTCTTTACGATCTGAAACTAAATCTAGCCTTGATGAAGATCCCAAGCCCTGGATCGGAACGTTGGTGAGAGGTTGTTCATTAACTACGTAGACAGTTTTTTTTAGGATTCTTGACCTCCCCCCATGCGTAGACAATTGTCCATACAATTATTTTTTTAAATTTGTAAGGGCGGTGGATAATTCACAACCCCCCCTCCCCTTAAACTCTGTCTACGTAGTTTATGAACAGCCCCTGATGACAAAACTGTAATCAGCACTATAGTTTGAAAATTGAAAAACCCAATCAAAATGACTCATTCTTAAAGATTTTTAAACTTCCCCGATAGTCTATACTTTTCTGAGATTTACTGAAGACCTCTGAACTTCAATAGACTTTCCTGAATTTCTCAGAACTATATAAAAGTTCCCACAATTTTCCTGCAGTAAACCTGTTTCAGTCTTGTTATCGTAGCGGTACCGGTGGTGTAGTGGTAAGTATGATTGCCCCTCACCCCAAAAGGCCTGAGTTCATTCCCAGTCGGCGCCGCCGGGATTTTCTGAGGCATAAAATCTCTGATCACACCTTCCTTCGGATGGGAAGTAAAGCCCGATTCATGAGTTTTGATGGGTCGTACCGGTTCAAGTGTGGGAGCTGCCTCCCTGGCGTCGGTAGCATTGATACTCAGTACGGAAAACAAGATCGACGGAAAACAAATCAAAGAAAAACAAAAGTCATGCTATCGCACAAAACACAGATCCAAAACGGCTATGCTTAAAATAATTGACGATATTGGTCTGGTACTAGACAGGGGTCACCCAGTTGTTCTCATCCTATTAGATTTTTCTAAAGTGTTTAACACTGTGTCGCATGAAATCTTATGTCGTAAACTAAGATCAAATTTGTGGTTTTCCGTTCATGCTTCAAAACTGATAAAATCATATTTATGTGAGCGAACCCAGGCTGTATTTAGTAATGGAGAGTTATCTCAATTTCTTCCATTATCATTTGGGGTTCTCCAGTGCTCTATTTTGGGGCTAATTTTGTTTTCTTAATACATTAACGACTTCCCTGAAATAATTAAAAAAAAAATCAAATTCATCTTTTTGCTGATGATGCACAGCTATATTTTGACTGTGCTAGTAGCTCTGTTACTGAAATCTATCTAAAAATTAATGATGCTTTGATGAGGGTCTTAGATTGGTGTGCTAGAGCAATTTTTATTTCAAATTGGCCTTTTAAAAACCATCGTTGCTTTTTTTTAACTAGTTCGTTTATTTACTAGGCTCAGTCGTGTATGACACTTTGCGGAGCCAAAAATCAGTAATATTTGAATTTACAGCAGTAGTTCTAGGTTAGTATTGGGTATTGGAACACATTTCATTTGAATTCCAAATTACACTTGGTGCTCCACCATCAGGAGCCATCAGTTTCAAAGTTTATCCGGGAATTTACGGTCAAAATCTTAAAAAATAACAAAATCCGAGCGATATGAAAATGCACCCGTTTACGATCATTTGAATACCTTTCAACAATAAGTCTCTTTACTGTAGTCGAAAAAATAATAATCACATTGTGATAAATCAACCTAATTCTACATTGAAATTCCTTCAAAATGGTGGGTCAAGAACACACACAATTTGTTTGGTTGTGGAGAAATCTCAAGGGGTAGGTCACTCCGCACACCGTCTTGGGTCATCTTTTTTGTCAATGTGCCGCAAGTGTGCCGATTGTGCCGGTCATAGAGCAAGCTGCGATTGTTTGTAAAACATAATATGTTTTGGTTTCAAATCGCAAGGATAAATCGGATTGAAGATGACGCGGGAAGTGCCGGGTGTGTGAAATTTATTATTATTTTGTGTTCATAGGATAATAAAAGTCCTGTGTTTTAGGGTTTTATAATGCCCTCATTGCCTTTCGTGATGTGAAAAGCAACGGTATATCAGCGGCCGGAAAGAGTTGGAACCAGTGGCGAACATTGTTGGAGCAATAGACTTCTGTAGTTTGTTTTGTGGGAGTTGTATTTAGATCTATAAGTGAACTGCTGGTTTGAGTTCTTCAGTCAGTCAAACAGCACGTAATGTTGTGAACAACTTCAATGATAGCTGTCCAGCAGTGCTCCCATTTTATTTACAACAATCCAATGCCTACGATATTGTGTCGAAGATATGCCGAAGGTGTACCGATGGATGTGCCCAAGCTGTGCCGAATCTCATTTCGACACAATGTGCTGAGTAACTTACCCCTTGAGTAATCTCTATTCAAATATATAATACATTGATTTTCCTGCTAAAAAGCTCCAAATTTCCTTAGCGCTCGTCTACCTATATGTCTCTTAAAACATTTGTTCAAAGCATTTTCTTTTTGGAACACATCTATTAGATAGGTTTTCCAATTTGAGGAGGGAATTTCAGATCAAAATCTTGAAAAACAACAAATCCCGCGCAGTATGAAAAATTGCCTTGTTTTGATAAAATGGATACCTTATAGGAAGGCCTGCTCTTTACTGTATTTTGAATAACACAAGTAAAATTTTGTTTAATCTATTTTGTTTATTTGTTTATTTGTTCTTCGTCTTCGACAGTGTCGTACAGACTAGTTTAACTTATGCTATGTTTTTAATCCTATTTTTAAAACAATTTTTGGACACATTAAAATCAAACAAATCACTAACATTGTTGAAAGCTCTGAGGCAAGAACTGAGCGGGTTGTTATGACCATAACATGTTCTATGTGCGGGAACTGCGATAAGTGCTGAGTACCGCAGCTGACGCTGTGGAACGTTCAGTGATACTTGCAGGAGAAGATCCGAACAGTCGACGTTATTCTGGACGATATCGAATATAACCAGCCGCTGCAATTTCAGCCGTCTTGCCGATAGCAGTTCCAGATCAATTAGTTGACATCGTTCTGGATATGCAGGTAGATGGACAGGATCATTCCACGGTAGGTGCCGAAGAGCAAAGCGAATGAATGATTTCTGCACACGTTCGATGCGGATCACCTGAGATGTATGGTACGGTGCCCAAATGGGAGCAGCATATTCCAGGATACTTCGCACTAAAGCACAGAACAAGGCTTTTAATGTGTGCACGTCGGTGAATTGAGATGCATTGCGGCGAATGAACCCAAGAACGGAGAAGGCTTTGGCAGTAACGGTGGATATATGTTCGTTGAATCGAAGCTTACAATCCATGATAACTCCTAAATCACGGATAGACTGCACACGTTCCAGCGGAGCAGTGTCAATATTGTAAAGATGATTGATGGGAATCCAACAACGGCTAAAAGTGATCACCTTGCACTTATTGATGTTCACGCACATTCCATTTTCCTTGCACCATCGTGAAAGGGCATCGATGTCAATCTGCAGAGCAACACAGTCCAAAACAGACTTGATGACTCTGAAGATTTTGAGGTCGTCGGCAAAAAACAACTTTCCAGAAGATATTTGCAGGCACAAGTCATTGATGAAGAGCACAAAGATCAATGGACCTAACACACTCCCTTGTGGAACTCCAGATGGAATGTAGAAGGTCCTGGATCGTGCTGAGTTCACCTGGACGAATGCTTTCCTACCAGTCAGGTAAGACATTAGCCAGTCGGCTATCCAATCGGGAAAACCCATGTGTCTCAGCTTTTCCACGGCATAGCTATGCGGAACAGTATCAAATGCTTTCGAAAAATCAATGTATACAGAGTCCACTTGATTCCGGCTTTCAATCTCACGAAACAAAACGTTGGTGTAGCATAATAAGTTGGTTGTTGCAGAGCGATGGGGAACGAATCCATGCTGGTATTCCGAAATTATCGGTTTTGCTGCAGACAGTAAGACCTCGTGGACCAAGGATTCAAAGAGCTTTCCCAGGCAACAGAGAATCGAGATCCCGCGGTAATTTTCAACGTGCCGCACGCTACCCGATTTGTGGATGGGAATCATTTTGGCAGTTTTCCATAAACCTGGGAATGTTTTTTCATTTAACGATCGATTGAACAGTATCGTCAAAGGTTTAACTATAGACTCGGCGCAATTCTTCAGCAGTGTTGGAGTTAAACCGTCGACTCCGGCTCCTTTCGACGCATCTAGTTTGGCTAACGCTCTTAACACTTCCTCACGAGAAAAATTGAAAAAAGGAAGGTGGATATCATGGGATGGCACATTTTGAAAACAACCCGGGTGAGGTTGGGGCGACTCCGCATTAAACACACTTTGAAAGAAGGTCGAAAAAAGATTAGCTGCCTCTTCAGAAGAGCAGGCCAAAGCGTCACCGTACTTGACATTGTCCGGAACACGATTGCTTGCCCTTTGTTGCTTCACGAACCTCCAGAACATTGATGGGTTTTGTTTCAAATTCGATTGCAGCCTCTGCATGTATTCATGGTAGCTTGATGCTACGAGCTCTTTGTAGGACAGTTCCACAAGGTGAAGCGATTCTCGGTTTTCAATGGTTTTGTTAGCGAAGAATCGTTTACGTGCTTTACGCAGTCTGTTGCGCAGGTTTCTTAACTCAATGGACCACCAGGGCTTCCTGTTGGCTCCACTAATAGCAGGGCGGCGTCGAGAGACCTTCAAGTGGAGAATTTCGTAAAGCTTGTCGTAAAACAGAAGAACAATATCATCGACAGAGTGCCCCTGAAGAAGCTGCTCCCAGTCAACCGATGAAAATTCTGCATTGAGAGATTCGAAGTCGCAGCGCCTAAGATCCAGATCAATAGAGTCCGACTGAGCGTTTGCTGGAACGTGCACACATCTATGTACATCAACTTGAAGTTCTAACGGCGGATGGTGAGGATCGATAGGCAAGAGTGGTAAAACAGGATGCGATATTTCAAAATCGTCAGGAGCGTTCGTAAAAGCCAGATCGAGTAGCCTGCCATTCGGGTTTGAGATTGAGTTTAGTTGAACCAAACCACATGTAGAAATGGATTCGGTAAGTACGAGTTCTTGTTCGCTGGAGGCATTCGCAGGCAGGTATCCATTGACATCTTCATCGAAGGTCCATTGCAGCTGAGGGAGATTGTAATCCCCAAGAAGTAAGACTATGTCGCTGGCCGCCGATCGATCAGCAACATACTGAACAGCGGAAGAGTGGGTGGAATATAACGCAGGATCAGAATTCGGACGAAGGTAAATACCGAAAATGTGCAGAGACCGGTTTGGTAGTTTCACGCACACAGCGACTTGCTCAAGCTTTCTACAGTCGGTTAAAGATACCTCGGTACAGTGCAGACTCAATTTTACTGCAACGAGCACACCCCCGCCTCTCGACAAGTTGCTTGTTGATTCACTACGATCACATCGAAACAGAGTAATCCGATGTTAGCTCCGCATCGATTATATCGGGCCGGAGCCACGTTTCGGTGAGAACGACCACATCGTAATCGCAGCTGGATAATCCTAACTTCAAGTCAGATGTTTTCGTTCGTAGACCTCTGACGTTTTGGTAATAAACCGACAGAAATCGATGTCTTGATGGGGTTCCACTACTGCCCCCACAGTCGTCGAACGAGGTCACGCAACGCTGGTAATCGGGTGCACTAGAAAGTGAATGATCATCAGGGAGCGAGCAGGTTGTTAAGCTTGAGTACTTGCCGGTGTTCACTGTTTGGAAGACCCCCTCTCCACTCCCGACAACGGGACCGAGACTCTGATGGCAGGATACTAAGTTGATACGGGATGCAAACTGGACCATGTCGGGAGGATCGGGGGCTTCCATGATGCTGTATAGCGGGCGTCTCGGTGTCGAAGTGTAGTTGGTTTGTATCGATGAAGTAGTTGATGCAGTATTAGCAGTCTCGGTTTCGATCTCGTCATTGGTGTTTGAACAAACAGAAGTCACAGTGCTATAAGTCGAAGGTACATCAGGCGAAGCATAAGTCGATAGTGGAAAGTACTTGCCTGATAATTCCGGTTGGAAGACCCCCTCCCCTACCCTAACAGGCCCGGGACGACTCGGTTGGCAGGATGCAGGAATGGGCACGACTGTTTCAGGTGGCTTGGGGGCTTCCATTAGGCTATCGACGTTGCATCCCGGGATCAGCCAGTAGGAGACGGGTTGACGGGCTTTCGAAATTTTTGGGAACCGTTGAACTCTCGAAACATGATACCTTCCGGCCACGTTGAAGGGTCCAGCGCTTGGGATTTCAATCCAGGGTCCAAACCAATTTTGAAGGAAATAAACGTTAGGTTCGATACGTCTTTTCCTTTGGGCACTAGTTTGACTATGTCAGGATTTTCACTGAGATTCAGGTTTGCCTTCACCATCCCCAGAACTGACTCGTTTGCCACGTCAGGCCTGATTCGTGACAGGTAAAGCCAGAATTTCTTCGGCTCCGAGTACGTTGGGACGCATACGACATCCTGGCACGATGCTTTGGATCCAGACAAACAGTTGTCAACGATGCGAGGCTTCTCAACTTGCGGAATCGGCCTAGGCGCAGGCGGCGAAGCGGTACTGGTAGAATTAGACGCCAACTGCTTGATTTCGGTGCGCAACTCACTGATGGCCTGAGTGAGAGACACGAGCGGAGCAGTATCGATGGGTTTGATTGCAATAGATCGAAGGTGAGAATTTTCGAATAATTCCACGCATTTGTCGCACATCCAATAAAGGTTGCTTCGGTGTGTGGTGAAGTATCCCAATAGCGCACGAGACACTCCGGCGCAGCCCATGTGGAACGATCCACCGCAAAATCCGCGACAAGCAACCTGCTCAATGCCAACGATGGCAGAGTCACATTTCGAGCAGTTTTTCTCCATCTCGATGTTGATCACGTCTGAATGCGCCTAATGATGTACTCTTCGCTGTCCTTCGATGAAAGATAATTCGAACGCTGGTTGCAGGAGAACAGGCGCCACAACCAATGTCGACTAAAGCGGCAAAATCAGTGACGTGGGTGGTCGATGAGTTACGTCAATAAATTTTGGATCACAACAGCGTGAAACAAAACCACACGAATTCACACGGGACAACTAGTGTTTGCACTGAACTTCACGTTGCTCTTGATGTTTATGGAGAGCTCAAGTCAGCAAACGTTAACACAAGAAAAAAGTCACAAAATATACACGAGAAAAGCAATAAAATTGAAACAGTTAGTAAACAAACTTAACCGTAACTCAAGTGCGAGTGAGTGTTATGTGTGTTACATTAAACATTGAAGGGAGTTTGGTTAGACATAGAACTTGTTTGGTTGCGGAGAAGTCTCTATTCAAAGATATGATTCTAAAAATCTCATAAATCCTGGGTTGTAGCCCAGGGGAATCCAAGCACTAATCTAATATAATCTAACACTAACGCAGCCAGTACGAGAAAGCATCCTGGAAAATGCTTAGGTTAGATAACGACGGCATCTCCTCTCCAGCAAAGTGAACTAAACATCATGGGTGCACCGCAGACGCCAAGACTATTGGACAGAAATTCGCACTTTTAAAGACTGGACTCGGAAAAAAATGAGACACACAAAAATGATCACCAAAAATTCATTTTAAATCGGATACTTCTCAAATTTTCAGGGATTAAAAAACTATATATTAGCTTATTTATTGAATTTCCTCCCCCAAGCTGAATGCTCGTACATTTCTCTTAACACTGCTCATGAGATCTTGGGCGAGGCTTTGCCCATCTTCCTTACACAATTTCTCCAAGTTTTTCTTCAAAGCTTCATCGGTTTTGAATGTTTTTCCGCTTTTCTTCAACTTCTTCTTCATTATCGCCCAAAACTTTTCGATCGGACGAAGTTCTGGTGTATTTGGCGGGTTCGCCACCTTCGGGACCACATTAACGCCTTTCGCTTCGTACCAATCCATTACAGGCTTGGCGTAATGGCACGAAGCGAGATCCGGCCAGAACAGCGTGGGACCACGGTGAGAGCGGAGGAAGGGCAGCAAGCGCTTCTGCAAGCATTCCTCTTGATAAATCTGCCCGTTTATGGTGCCGGTTGTAACGAACGGCTTGCTGTACCGTCCGCACTCGCAGATCGCCTGCCACAACAGGTACTTCTTCGCGAATTTGTCCATCTTTCTCTTCCGGAACTTTTCCGGAACCTCCATGCGGGACGTACCGACAAAAAACTCGAGGCCGGGGATTTGTTTGGGGTCCGCCTTGATGTATGTCTCGTCGTCCACGGTACAGCTTTCGCGCACGCAATTTGGCCACCGTGTTTTGCTTGTCAGTCCGGTTTGGCCCCTTTCTGACCTTAAAAACACGTGGCCCAGCCCGCTTCATGGTCTGCTGGACGAACCACTTCGACGAATTGACTTTTTTGGCCACGTGTCGGGTGGAAAGGTTCGGGTTATTCTTAAAGTACTGCCTTATCTTCCGCGCCTTCTCTGGGTATTCCGTTTTCGGTTTCCGGCTGCTTCCAGCGCGCCGCTCGATTGTGTTTGTCTCCTGGAACATCTTCACAACGTGGGACACGGTGGAATGGTGGATTCCAAGCCTTTTGCCGATCCATCTGTGCGACTGACCAGGATTATCGATTACCGCGCTCAAGATTTGCTGGCGTAGCTCTTCTTGTTTCGAATGCATCTTGAAAACTACTTGACAGATCGCGATATATATACATAACACTCTAAACTAGTATTACTCAAAATTTCATTAATTTTTACCCACGCGATAAAAAGTTACACCCAAAACAAAGTGTCGCATTTTTTCCGAGTCCAGTCTTCATCACACTTTTTAAATACCTAGTTAAAAAAACGTTTATTTGTCGATATATAAAGCATAGTAGCCATATGCCGACATTTTACTAAAAATGTTCTGCATGTACAAATTCTATTCTCCATCTGAAAATTTGTCGGTTGCAAGATACTGGCACTAGAACGTCTCAAAATACTGCATAGTATTGCCGTGTCACTGATAAATCATGGTTTCTATTTTCTTCGAAAACACTTTCACTTGAACAAATGACACATAACACACATCACGACACATATTTTCTCGAACCCTCATAGCAAAATTTCCGGCATAAATCTTCATGCTTTATGAATGATTTACGGAAAACTTTTGAAAACAAGGTGAAGGACTCAGTGCTTCGTGGAATACTATCTGTAATGCCCTGCACAAACTTAAACTTTCCTTTCAAAGTTTTCAAAGAATCACACAACCCAAAAAGTAATTTTAGACGGGAAACACTCGGGAAAGCTACACACTTAGAAATTATCGCCGACTTCGGTAATTTTTACTGAAATCTGAACAGCTGAACTTTTCAGTAAAATTTATGCAATTCAATTCAATTGCTTTTCAGCTACTTTGAAACTAAATCTCCACTAAAATGACAAGATTTGATCATTTAAACAAGGTTGAACATGTTTTGATATTATTTTCAAATGCAATAGCCTTTAAAATGAAGGTCAAAGTTTTACCGAAAGCTGTTCTGATTTCGGTAAAATTTACCGAACACGGAAACAAAATCTTAGTGTGTAAAGAAATTCGTGCCAGCGCAAGAAACTCAACCGTTCGCGAGCAGAACCTACTTCGATCCCGTTGTTCATCTTGATTTGTTATATTTTATTTCCGCACTTTAGAGCAAAATCCAAAGGGGCATTTATTTAAATATTAAAATAAGCATTTTGGCAAAGATTTGTTGAAATCAGTGACTTTTAAAACATGGCCCACTTAGTAATGGAACAACATCATTTGGGTCTATTTCAGATTTGAATTAACGGATTTGAAAACGGTTTTCCCCTCAAGTGCATACTATTCCTTATAAGGGAAATGGCTCTAATGTTGGCCTATGGATCTAAGATTGGGCCCATCGCTAAAAATCTGCTAATTATCAATTTTATCTAGATGAACGCGTAATTGAGACGGTAGTCATGGATATTTTTGGTTACTATTGAAAATTTAGTCGATTGTTGAATTTATTTATGGACCCACATTAGGGGCATTTAGGCCGACATTACATCAATTTCTCCTATATTCCTTTAGAAATCTAGATAAATATTTCAAAAGGTCCTATCTGCATTGATCGATTATCTTGTTCGACTTTCTCTTTCGTTAATAAATCAGCTGCATAACCTTCCCCTGTTGTATTTAACGTTTTGAATGCTAGATAAGAACCTCCTTTGACAAATTATGAGGTAGCGCAAAAGTTGTTTGCATAGCAGTGGTTATCAAAAGAGAAAGTCGATGAAGAGAATCGCTCAAAGCAGATAGGACCATTTGAAATGTTCATCGAGAAATACGAACTCAATTGAGACAATGCTTTTTGTCTCCGAATGACATCATAACATTCTTCCGAACCTTGGTGATTGTTATCCTTGGCGAAGGCAATGCGTCTGTCTTGAAGCTAATCAACCGTATTTTGCGATCTCTTGCTGCATACTGTGATGTCCTTCTTGGAAGCATTTGTGATGCTGGACGAGAAAAGCTGACGGGGAAAAATCGGGAGAAATCGAATTTATTCGTGGCACAGTACAATCCATCCAGCACGTAGCGATGTCAATAGAAATCATGTTGCCCCAATCCGTGTCCATCCGCCAAACGTCTTGAATATTATGCTGTATTTTCCCTGCAATAGAAACGGCAGCGTTATAGGTAACGTTAGACAATCCCCTGCAGAAGACTCCGAGATGATTCGGTCTGGAAATGGTTCACCAGGTGCGGGATCGAAAGTCAACTGTCCAGAGAATGTTTTTCTATTTTTATTTTCAGTATCTGAAGTAAACAAAGTAGTAACCATAGTAATGAGTACGATTGGTAAAACTCAACAGTGCTGCCGTTTTATATAATATTATTTGTGTCATACTTGTCAACATATGCCCTACACTCTAAACTACGATTACCTTAAATTATCGGCAAAGAATTATCGGTATTTTTTGCCGATAAAAATCATTACTTTTTACTCTAAAAAGCCTATTTTTCACTATAAATTAGGACATTTATAACGTTAGTTTTTGGTAATTCATGATTACCGACAATTTATATATGTGCACTTTCTTCGATTATCACTAATTTTTACCGATATCTAGGAATTCTATACCGACTTCAAGGTATGTTTATTTTAGCGTGTCTTCCGTTCTGTAAAGTATGCCGTACTGTGTTTCGGCACAGTGTGCAAAGTTGATTACCGCTTGCATTTTGGCAAAGTTTTGTTGAAATCAATGACTTTTAAAGCATGGCACACTTAGTAATGGAACAAGATCATTTGGGTCTATTTCGTATTTGAATTAACGAATTTGAAAACGGTTTTCACTCAAATGCATACTATTTCTTATATTTTAAGAAAAAAATACGAAACAAATTATTCGTCGCGGTTTCGAAGGAATTCTGGAACTTATCCCTTTATACGACCCATCAAGAACGGCGCTTAACGGTCTTTGTGCGATTTTATCCCATCAATTTTTCATTTGAGTTGCCGTTTTGACGACTGTACCTTTTACTTTCAGTTTCCTCTTCATAATTGCCCTAGTGCTTTCATCACATGATCAGGGACAATTGGGCGGATTGAGGGTTTTCGGACCCCGGTGTCTTTGTACCATTGTTGTACTTTCCGGCTGAAGTTATTTATTATTTTCTTTATTAGAGAGTTTTTTTTTATTTTAGATATGGCTAGTTCAACTCTTAAGATTGAAAAATGGAGTAACAAAAATTGGGTTCTCAGAAGGAGATTCCCAATCTTGGCTGTGGTACATTTATCTTGCTATAATGAAAAGGTGTAGAAAACTGCCAAAAGGGCCAACAAAATGGAAATACAAACAAGGAACACTCAGATATTGTGGTAAAGGTTCGCCTCCTTTAGGAAGGTGATGAGGGCGGCTGCTGCCGGTTACTTGTCGCCCAACAGGTTCCGAATGCTGATTGACTCCAAGCCGAAGGTCTTCCAACTCCGCGCAGTTCACGAGGATGTGCTCCACGGTGGCTGGCACTCCGCAGGTTTCGCAGGTCCTCCGGAACGGTGTTCCTCCGAAGTTGTGGGAGACTCTGCTGTGCCCGGTGCGCAGCCTTGACACCACTCGCTGTTCTCGTAGGTTTGGTCGATCCTTCCAGGTTCCGGTGGTCACCTTGATCTTCCGAAGATGGTGTGTCCTGTTGTTCCTCCACTCGGTATCCCAGGCTCTCCAAATCGTCCGCTTTATGACATCTTGGAGCGGTACATTGCCGGTGGACCTGGGTCCGGTGTGGCCTGAGCCGGCGAGGTGGTCGGCTATTAGGTTCCCTTGGATCCCGCAGTGACCGGGTACCCACATGAATACTGTGTTGGGTGGCGCGTGCTTTACCGTTCCATGGATCCACGGATGCTTCGGTGTTTCTGTTGTTAGGGCCAATATCACGCTGTGTGAGTCAGTTACGACTAATATCGGCCGGTTGGCCGGTAGCTTAACCGCGTGGAAAATGGCCGCTGCCTCAGCTGAGAACACCGAGCATTGGGTCGGGAGTGATCTGCTCACAAGCAGACCATCTCCGGAGACCCCCATTCCCACTCCACTCCTGGAGAGAGAGCCGTCGATGTACCTAACTTCATAACCTTGGTAGTGCGCCCCGAGAGTTTGGACAACTGTCCGTTGTAAAGCCAGCGAGTTGTCTCCTGCCCTGAAGCGGTCCTTGATTCGGCTGTCAATTTTAATCTTGTGCGATTGCCAACTTTTGTCTCCGGCTAAAGTGAAAACTCGCAAGATCTGGCCAAAAAGTCACCGGATAATCATGTGACTGGATGAAGGACAGAATTCGCTTCTGGAGACATTCGGTTTTGTCTTCTGTCATATATTTGCGTGCGAATGTATCGGCAAAAACAAATTTGAATCTGCCAGGGACACCTGGCAGATCCTTCACCTTGCAAAATGTTGGTCCTGGAAGCTGTCCGAAGTGAGCCTTTACATAGATTTCATCATCCATAAGTATGCACCCACCGGACTTGGTCAGCAGGTTGTCATTCGATCGACTCAGAACTACACAACCTCTAAGACATCACCCAAGCCTATCGTATAGCAGATTGTGATGTCTCCTACCATCACCCAATAACACACGTTCAAGCCTATTAAGTTCACGATCCTTTGCAGATGTGATACCTTCCACAAGGTACCACCAATCAAAACCAATGGCCAATGTATCACCAGTGAAAACCATCAAATGTTCCCCCACTTCATATCTGTCATACCTCGTAAATGGTGCACGATCCAGATAAACTTCGCATCTGCAGTTCAACTGTACCCTGGGGCAGTGTTGGAAAAGTTCGCGATATTTCACGAAGTTCACCAAGGGAAAAGTTCGCGAGTCATAGGGAACTTTGATGAACTTTTCCATCACTGCCCTGGGGTTGTTGTTCTTCATCTGCACGCCCATGGGATCTTGCCGAACAGCAAATTACTTAGTGTCAACATGCGTCATGCACTTTCGAGATTGAGCAAGGCCTTATAATTGATTGATTGGTAGGCCACCCTTAGCATCGGATCCTTTTGCGACGAACTAGGGCAACAGAATAGCAGATTGGATCGGTAATGATGGGGTGTACTCACGGAATAGAATGTAATTTTTGATTGCATTGATCTGTTCCTATAAATCCTATACTGTTTTGCTAAGGCAATTGGGGCCTCCCTTAGCTCAGTCGGTAAAGGCGCAGCTACAAAGCAAGACCATGCTGGAGGTGGCTGGGTTCAATTCCCGGTTCGGTCTAGGAATTTTCCGGGTTGGAAAATTTCTCGACTTCCCTGGACATAAAAGTATACTTGGACTTGCCAAACAATTATACCAATGCAAAAATGGTACAGGCATCGAAAGCTCTCAATTAATAACTGTGGAAGTGCATCTATAACACTAAGTTGAGAGCACGCAATAAGCTAAATATGCGATATGCAATAAGCTTGAAATGCGAAGAAGAAGAAAGAAGTAAGGCAATCATCCAGACCTGATGAAATATTTGAGGTTAATACGTATCGACATCCCATACTGGGACCAATGACTGGCAACCCGAGCAAAGTCTGAGATCAAATTGAAATCTTAATTTGATGTTGTGATTTCGCTGATAATGATTTCTCAGGTTGCTGTCGTTTTGGTCGTTTTAACGGTTAAAATATCAAAATTGAGAGCAAAGCAATCTTCCTGTGACATCACATTGAAAACTATTTCTGCTATGAGTGAGAGCAAACTGAAAACTCAATTTGATGTCAATTTTTCCTGTTGATAACAAAACAAGTATTCAATTTGATGTTATACTAAGACAATGAAAACCAACCCGTAACAACATATTTTTAAAGAGCAAATGTACAGCAAAATGAAAAGTAAATTTGTCAATGTGTAAACTGAAATCAAATCTGCTTAAAGATTGCTACCAGACTATTATTGCATTAATTTCATTGAAAAGATTGAATATTTGGCAATGGATGGACCTAGTTATTTCTTGCATTGGCTGTCATGTGTGCTTCGGTTTGTTTACAATTTCCTTCGCACGCAGCAACATAATTTTCTGTTTACTTTCCTAGTCACAACTTTCTTAAACAGAGCATAGACGAAGTAGTTGAATTCTCATGTGATTTGAAGCATCGCATAATGAATTTAGATCCAAGACTTTCCTAGGAGTTTCTGGAAATTGACTGGATCCTGGCTATTCCGTATAGCTGCCATTGAACTGGTTCTTGAATTTTAATGTGATTCAATGGGTTTAGATCATATTCAGAAACTGGCCACTTTTCCAAGGGGTTCGAAACATGTCCAGGTGTAGCCAATGTGGAACAGGGCCCCTCAAATGACTACAATTGAACTTTGAGGTGTCACATGATAAGTTTTATTCGTTTGAGGTCGGAATTTGCCTCATGCCTTCAATAATTGAATCTCCCTAATTTTCAATTAATGTTGTACTAAGCACCTACTTATTGGAAACCAAACGTTCGATTTGAGAAAATACACAGTATTCTATTTTGCATCATTCTACGAACACGCTGTAAACTACATAATGATGATGCATGATAATTTTATGTCAGGGTTGTCCTCCAAATTGGAGAATAAAGAGGTGCTTAAACCCCGTATGATCGTTATACCCCTTCCTCCCCTACTTCGTTGACATATGAACCAACATTTTGTTCAATATTTAAAGCACTGTCTTCTGACAAGTAAAACAAACTGCCTGTTGCGTTATCATTAAATGCAATCTTCACTTTCTTCTCTTCATCAGAAATCTAAATTAAAACTAATGATGAAGCTACTGAAAAAAAATTAATGTGTTTTTTGGCAATTGTTTTATTCCACAACATGCATGGTGGTTTTATGGACTATACTGGGATGCTACTCAAAAATATATAAAGGCTTGTTAAGGATTCCACATATGAATTTACATAGTTTATTACATTTCAGGAAAAATACTTGAACCAACATTAAACCATAACCTAAACAATGAAATACTTGAAAAGATTAAGACAAAGTAAAGTAGTCAAAAATGCATGACATACATCAATTTTGCGTAGTTCTACGCCATGCTGCGGTCGTGTCTAGGACACAACCCTTTAATTTTTTTTCTACGCTCCTCTTGCATGGGGACTGTCTCCAAAACAAGAGCGTTTTATGAACTGACAAAATATACTGTTATTATTATTGCTGTTGTCAACAAATAGACGTCAAAAGCTTCCGAAAACGTTCACTGGGAGTGCTGTTGTTTCAGGCGGATGGTTCGGTATCACACCGACAGTTCGCTCACCTGAGGATGGGACTGACTATTCTTCGCACAAATTACCGTAGGAACTCTTCTTTGGAAGGGTTTTGAAATGGGAATACTGGTTTTCAATTACCTCCGAAACGGTGAATCAAACAGACAATTAATGAGATACCACATTTGTATTGAACTTGAGTCAACAGTGGTTGTTAGGATAATGGACATTTTTGTTGAAATCTTTCTCGTGGCTTACTAGTTTCCAAAAGCTGTAATAAGCAAAAAAGTTTATTCCATTACCAAGTGGGCCATGGTTTACCACAACTTTGTTTATCCAAAAATTTCGTTCAACATTTTTGACCTGACTCCACCCGACAAACAATAGTTATGAATAAGTAAAGTATTAGTGGCTATTGGAAACATTCAATTACCGATGAAATAGTGTTCATCCGACCAATGCGGTGCACAATTAGGATTTGCTTTCTTTAGAGCAGTTTGCTACAATGCTGAAGGTCATAAGTCAGCTTTCAAGTTCAGACATTACATCTTAGCATTCCCGATTGAGATTAGTTCACCTAAAGAACAGCGCACCTTGCAAGTTTCGACTCACATTCTACCGGTGCACGATTAATGACATCATTCACCCCGCGGTTTCTCGATCTCTCCGTATATCGCTTCTCATTAAGAATTCCAAAACATACAGGCATACAACACATATGGACCACCATCAACACAAACCGCCGTCATCGCCACCACCATCATCCAGCTTCGAACCACCGTGCAAAAGCTCATTGGATTTCGTTCCTTTCTCAGTTCACACAATACTGTTTTGGCCAGGGAGACCCAGCATCACCATCACCACCTTCTGCTGTTGATGTTTCGGGTATCATCTCGGGGTTGAATGGAAGCAATTAGTTTCCTCGTCGTCGTCGTCGTCGTTTTGTTTTGCGATTGGAGTGGGTCATCGTGAGCTTGAATTAATCGTCTTACTGACTTTGCCATCAAGAACAGGCACTTTTTTTCGGAGTGCATTTTGTGGATTTTCGGCAGATTCTGCGAAGAACATTTTTCAAGATGACAGTCTGTTGGCGGTTTCGTTTGATGGTATCTGGTAAGGAGGGTGGCTTATCTTAATACCATTTCTAATGTTTACTGTTCCGGTGTAGCGCGGCAATTTGCTTTCAACGAGTGTGTGTGTGTGTTCTAGATTTCCATGAATAAAACAAACGTAGTGAACAGAGAAGATTATCCGAGAAACAAGAAGTTCTTATCGCGTGTGGCCAGTGAGTGGAGCGTTAATTTGAATGCTGGGAAAATATACGTCAGGTTTCAGGTGTGTAACAAGTGGTGTTCGAACGGAGTTCATGTACATCGACATAATGATCGAGTAACGCCCGATTGAAGGTGATTGTGTGAATTCCTGAGCGGCAAAAAAAATTACGATCAGTTCAGCAACATGGGTAAAACTACGAGCAAATTAGATAAACGGCGATCGCAAAGTAAGTAACATATATATATATATATAGAACGTGTATCGATCCGGTCTCGGCTATGCGGTAATTAGAGACCGTAAATGCGTGTGAATAGCTGGAAGATTTAAGCCGCAGCGTACTGCCATGCAAGGATTAGACTGATCAGCTATAATTGTCATAACATGTCTTTTTATGTTTAGGATCAGTCTAATGAACTAGTCCCAGTGGACTAGTTTGCAGGTGCAGTTTTTCACTATCAGCTCATTTGATTTTATTACTTTTGCATACATTTCCATTAAATTTACGCTTAGGTTTTATAGAAAGGAGGTGACACATACACACGCACACACCATCCAACAGCTCAGCTTTTATCCAAGGGATTCGATATTTTTCGCACGTTCTCATTGCACAACGCGTTCCTGCGGTCGATTTGTTGACTCTGATTAGCTTAATTAAGGAACAAGTTATTCGACACTCGTAGACAAGCTTAACACGATGCAATCATAAAAAAAAACCATACCAGAGAGTGAATGAATTCTGCATGAAAATTACTTTGTAAATAATTCCCATTTGAGACTGGGGCAATGATGCCAATCGAGAAAAAGAACTGGTCCACAATCAAATTCAAATGTCATTAATTTAAATTGCCCCTTCGATTGACTGGATCGTTGGTGTTCGCAATTTCCGAACCCTTCCTGTCCGTCGTTTCCTCCCCGTAGCACCTAACCCAGAAAGTGCTGAAAGTTCATTCACTGATACGCTGACTACTCTCGAATCTCATCACCCGCGCTCCGGCAGTAAATTTCCCGCTTTAATCGATATAGACTGAAAATGAATTAATAATAATCATAAAATAAATTGCTTATTTATACACACTTGCACCGATCTTTTCCCTTGTGATTCCCAACAGCATCACAACAAACAGCGTGCACCAACAACCAACCAACCAACCAACCAACGGCTGAAACGGTCATGCATAAAATGCAATATGCAAAGCTGCTGCACCAAACAACCTGACTTTCTGGCCAGTTAGTGGATGTCAATGCTAGCCGTGCGGTGTTGTATAAATGGCGAAAATTGTGGCGGAGCGCTCTGTGGTGTGTGGCACGCGGGCTAAGCTTAAAAATTGGGCTGTACTACCTCGACTCTTATGGGAAGCTTAGGGTGTAGATAGTGTGAGTGCAAGACATTCTGCAATGTTGGAGTTATAGTCTGGTAATTTCAATGATATCGATTGTTTTGCAATGTCGGGTATTGTTTTGTTTTTTGGAGACGTATATTAATTAAAACATTTGTAGTCGGGTTACTCAGGGCCTCGCTAAGCTCAGTCACAAAAGGCAGTTCTGCAAAGTAAAATAAAATAAAGTCTGTTCCATTTAGAATTTGGTCGCACAAAATGTGTAATTTCTTAAAGAGGAAATAACACGCATAAGCGCTAAGGTTATCATTTTGTAGCTTTTTGACGTAGGACTACGTCTTTGATTTCTATATGGGGATACACTTTGTGAAAACCGAAAATGGAACATGTAACACATTTTGAAAGATTTTGAACGTTAATAACTCAGCTGCCCCTGGTCCAATTTCAATAATTTTATCACCAATCGATCAGAAATATGGCTACGCATCGATAACAACGCTTCTGAATGTTGATTTTCAACATGAAACTATTGAAAAACTGGTAAATGTCCAGCATTGTCCAAAAGCGTAAAATTAACTAACAAATCCACCAATTATCTACATGCATATACTGCTTCCCCAGCACAGTCGTCAGAGAGTAGTAAGTAGACGAAAAAAGTCAAAGTGGCATTTGCCTCCGATCCTCGGGCGCATGCGAATAGGGAGGATGGAATTGCGTAATATTTTGCACACTCATCGCCATACTAAGAACCACACGCTCCCAACGACCACACCACTCCCAAGTAACATTGCAGGTTTTATCGAGGTTTTATAGCATTCTACAAGTCCAAATCATGATCTGCAGAACCATCATAAAACCAAAATTGTTACTTGGGTTGTGTGGTGGGGTTCGGTCGTCGAAATTAGTAGCAGCAGTAGCAGTGCTTTCGGCGTGTGGCGTTGAAAATTGTTCTCCAGTAACAAAGAAAGGCTGCCTGCAAGCAGCGAGCTGCAGAGCCCACATAAGCAACCATCAAAAGAGGAAGAAGCTGCAGCGCTATGCTATGGAACGGAATCAGCAGCTCTTCGTGAGTCGCTGCGGGTTGGTCATCTATGCCAAGCGTGTCACCCTCGCTCCAAACGACATACAGCTCGACAGCCTCATCTGTGTTGAACACCCAGCTCAGAATTACTCAACCATCACTACAAAACGGTCCTTTTCAAGGCCACCAAAAATTTGTTAAAGAGTATTATTTGGACATTGGTCAAGGCCATCAGTTCCCACAAGCAGCTAGCTATCAAGGCTCATTCTGTCTATAGAAGGTGTGGAATTGTAGGCCTGAATATATTGGGGCAATTAGTTTTTCCTCGGCTTTCATTCCGCACGATTCGTTTCTTTCATTTAATCATTCACCTTTGAAGTGACGTCGAAAAGATTTTTTCAATCGGCGTTTACATATGAAATTTATTGTGGATTATAGATTTTTTGTTTGTTACCAAAATTTATGAATGGTTTGCCACTAAATGTTGAGATAATTTATTGATTATTGAATTATCACACTGTATACCATGAAAAAGCAGCCTGTTTGTGAGTGTTTGCCTGTTTTCAAGTAAGGAGTTATCATAAAAAAACGAATCGCCAGCTGGTATTTCCTGGCGATCATCCAGAACTAGCTAGGATTTGTTTTACTTCATATTTCTCAAAATTGCTTTCGAGTGTTAAGACATCGTCTCCCGCAAAGTTTATATTTTTCCCTCTACCAACACATACATCAGGGCTAGATAGATCTCCACAGGATCTATAGAATCCACGCAATTTCAAAAAACCAAAATGCACAGCATTACGAAAAGAGGTCAGGTTTCGACCAATAGCAGATAGATCTTAATTTTAAACAAGCCAAACGATTGGAAATTTATCTACCAATCTGCTAAAATGAACACTTAGTTAATTTTCAATACGTCACTATGGAAAAATACCAATGCAATGGTGCTCAAAATTATTACCGAATGTCTGAAAACAGCGCATTCCCTAACACAGACATAAAAATCGAATTCGATGCGGTCCCACTGAACGATGCTCATTCAATCACCGTAAGTGGTGGTGTCCAATCCAGCAGTAGCAGCAGCAGGAGTGCTTTCAACAACAACAACAACAACAACAACGAAAGGCTGCCTGCAAGCAGCGAGCTGCAGAGCTCATATGAGCAACCATAGAGAAGGAGGAAGAAGTCCCACCGCTAGGCTAGGATCGGAATCAGTAGCTCGTCGTGCTCAGCTCAGCATTACTCAACCATCACTACAAAACGGTCCTTTTCAGGACCACCACAAATTTGTTAAGAGTATTATTTGGACATTTGTCAAGGTCATCAGTTCCCACAAGCAGTTAGCTATCAAGGCTCAACCTGGTCTCTATAGAAGGTGTGGAATTGTAGGCCCGAATGAATTGGTGAGATTAATCATCGTCCGACCATTTTCTAGAAGACGCTGGTAGGAAGTGTTAAAAATCCATATAGAATTTGAGAGAAGTGGGAATAATTCGCTTTGGGTGTATATTCAGTCCCCAGAAAGCCAATAAAATCAAATTTGTGAGAAAATTAGCTCTCACGAGTTCAATCTCTCGAAGTCCCTCCTTTTTTTCATATTCTGCACAAACGATACTTTCCGCCCCGCTCCATTCATATAATTCGGAAGGAAATCCTGTGAGGGGTGAATTGAATACACTTTAATACCAAAATGCACAAAACTTAATAATTCATAAATAACAAAAAAAAATCAAAATAAACCTTTTAAAGTCGGGTAGATGAATCGAAAATACTCAAGTTGACAGTCCCTTGGATTCTCTTCATCAACTTTCTCTTTGAAATAAATACTACAAATTTGATATGCTTACAAATAAAAAACGGAAAGAGTTAAGATAATTGGTGATTGATCAATTAAAAGAACTAAATGTTCACATTTGTTCCGTCCACTAGCGGTCCTACGTCAAGCTTCCGTTCGTGCCCCTAGGCACAGACCCTTCTTCTTTTTCAATAGTTTCTTGTTGAAAATCAACATTCGGAAGCATTGTTATCGATGCGTAGCCATATTTCTGATCGATTGGTGATAACATTATTGAAATTGGACTAGGGGCAGTTGAGTTATTAACGTTCAAAATCTTTCATTATTTGTTACATGTTCCATTTTCGGTTTTCACAAAGTGTATCCCCATATAGAAATCAAAGACGTAGTCCTACGTCAAAAAAAGGGAATGTTCACTTACAATAGACCATTTCCGGACAAACTTACAGAGGAAGACGGATATTAAAAGAAGTTTCTTTGGAGACGAAAACAATTTCTGGAGAAGTTCTATGTAAATCTGGGTGAATCTACCTAACATATACAGATTTAGGTTGATGTTCTGTTAGTAAAGCCACGTCGTCTGAATTTTCAACAGTTTATAATTTCCCAAAACATGGTAGTTGTCATAGAAGTTTGACTAAAGGTAGTTACATTCGTGGTAATACCATAGAGGTAACTCTAAGACCAGAAGGTCCCAAAATAACGTGCTCAACTTTTTGGCTCAGCTCTGGTACTCTCTTCGGTCCCAAGCTAATCGATTCACCCCTCGAAACAGAGGAAAAACCAATAACCCCTCATTTTATCTATCAGACTTTCATAGCGAATCAAAACAAACATTGCGTAGTACTAGAATTACGACTAGAATGGGGTACGTTAATCGTTTGCTTGGGACCAATAGGCTAGTCAAGTAGTGAGCCAATTTAAAATCGTTAGTTTCGTATTGATTGTTGGTAATACCATAGAGGTAACTCTAAGACCAGAAGGTCCCGAAGAAACGAGCTCAACTTTTTGGCTCAGCTCTGGTACTATCTTCGGTCCCAAGCTAATCGATGTACCCCTCGAAACATATGAAAATCCACGAACCCCTCATTTTATCTGTCAAACTTTCATGGCAAATCAAAACAAACATTGTGTAGTACTAGAATTCCGACTAGAATGGGATACGTTAATCGATTAGCTTGGGATCAATAGGCTAGTCAAGTAGCGAGCCAATTTAAAATCGTTAGTTTCGTATTGATTGTTGGTAATACTGAGACATTATGGATTTCTATCAAGGGTATAATATAATATGTGAGTATAACCAATTCCATACTATTTGAATAATAAATTGGTGACTGTGGCCACTTTTCGGAAGGCCTTCAGTACCACCTAATAAATTGTATAACTTGTTAGTCAGTTTTTGATGCATCCTCATTTCAGGGCTTACTTTGACCTAAGTTCGGTGCATGAGGACTTTATTTATCAAAGATTGTTCAGATCGGCTAGTAAAAGTTTCTCAATTTAGTACTTTTATAAAATTAAAGTTTTCAAAAACCACATGATCAAATAATTTCTATAGAACAAAACTGAACATTTAAAATATTACGATCAAATTCACCGCACTGTTCAATTTCCACTCCTTTTAAGGTAACACAAACTGCCTCAATTCTACACGCAGAAAAAAATATTTTAAACGTAATAATATTTGACGTAAAATTAATAAGAAATTCACTTTGTTTAGGGTGCAAAAAGAAATCATTATTATTTCAACAATCCAGTATCTTTGTTTCTAAAAACCCATGGATTGAAAATCTTTTCGAATTTACAAGACCTTTCATGGTTTTGACGTAAGCTGTCAAATTAGGCAGCTGGTCAACAAAAAAATATGTTTGTTTTTAAAAGAGATTTCTTGTTGATTCAATCATATTTATTCTATTAAACCTGAAAATATACGCTGTAGAAATAAAAACATGTTCATTGATTCAATAATGTTTTGTTTTCTTTTAGTAATAACCAGAAATCTCTCCGGTTCATGAGCTGATGGACCGATAGGTAGGGTCCAGGGGTGGGAGCTGCCTTCCTGACGTGGGGAGCATTGGTACAGAGATTGGTACTCAGTACGGAAAACAAGATCGACGGAAAAAAAATCAAGGATAAAAATAAAGAAAAACTGTTTATATTTAGCAACTGCAGCATATTTACTTAGGGTAAATGATGGCTTCGGCAGCCATCGACTGTTTTCGGCAATCGCAATTTAAACGTTAATTTTGATGTATTTTCTCACTAAAACACTTCGCTGAATGTATTTAAACGATTCCTTAGTCTTTCAGCTTCAGCTTATACATTTTTACGACTGAGCAAACCTGTTATGCCAGGTGTTTCTTTAAAAGAAACATAAGCACATCAAAATACGGCTGATTTCGAGTTGCTGATAATAGAACAGCTGGTTAACACGCAGTTTAAATGGAAAGGTTGCCGAAGTAAAAGAGGCTGCCGACAATAGTCACTCTCAACTGAGAAGTTTGGAGCGCCTTAAAAACGTTTTCAAACCGTTTTGGACATAATGAGAGAGAGAAGGATTAGTATTTTCGATTTAATTCCACTACTTTATTTGCTTATCCTTGACAGATACGCATATTTCGTCTACAATGTGCAGACTTCTTCAGTGTCTTGTACTAATACTCGACTATTAGTACAAGACACTGAAGAAGTCTGCACATTGTAGACAAAATACGCGTATCTGTCAAGGATAAGCAAATAAAGTAGTGGAATTAAATGGAAAATACTAATCCTTCTCTCTCTCATTATACAGGTATTCCACTAAGACGCCCACATTCATTAGGATTCGTTTTGGACAGTTTTGTTGATTGGAATAAATAGAATAGCTAGCAGCAGATGAATGCAAACAAACAGACACATCATATGTGTGCGTGACACTGAGAAAATGCTAATAGAAGTGCGGAAGCTGCTTAGATTGACGAGAATACGTAAATTCCCCTACCTCAAGTCTCAAGAATTTCGGAAATCTTGCACTTATTTCCCGAAATTCACTGTTAAAAACAACATTTACGTCCAACGCGGAAAAGAGCTAAATCAAACGAGAACAGTTTTGTGTTATTGATTTATTTTTTGTCCGGGAACGAGGGAATGGTTGGTAGTTATTTTTGCATTCATGGCCAAGAGAACGGACACAACAAATAAATGCTAAATTAAAATTAACTATTGTTGGCTTAATAAAAAAAATATTGTTATTTTAACAATAGTTGCAGTTGAAGAGTGGCTTATTAAAACAAAAAGAATCTTATTTTTAATTTATTTGAATAAGTATTATCGAAACAATAAAATGCAATGTTATTTCAACCGGAATTGTTTGTTTAAATACAAATAAAGTTTTTTTTTTGGTTCAATGCAAACAATTTTCTGTCCGTGTTTAAGTCTCTCTCAAGCTCTTATGCAGTTCTATTCACTCTGAATTATTTTTTATTGGCAGTGTTTATTACCAATTTCCGTTAATCCGTCTGTATTTTTGCCGCTATCCATTCACAAAAGGTCCGGTGATGCATTTAGCCTGGCACGGTATGATTCAACCTACCATGTGATTATAAACTCAGAAAAATTGCTGCACTACGACGGTGACAAACTGCCCTAAATGCGACTTTCTGACCGGACTTGGCTCGTTTTACTCTGCTACTGAACCGGAGGCAGTCCAGCAGGGTTTCATTTACCTCACTTAATCGATGCAGCTATAATCATTATCGCCCAGAATTGTCATGCTTATCGATATTTATGATAGTGGGACTATCATTTGCAGTGCTGCCGTAACGTCGTCCCCCGTTTATGATGGGGGGTGGCACGCTGCTTCAGTTGCTCAGTTTATATGAGATGTTAATGATTCATTCACTTAGTAGCAGAAGTGGTTATCCGTCTGAACGTTTGTTGATATCACTTCTCGGAAAGATCATCGCGCTTTACGTTAACGATAGGAGTATTAAATCTTCGAAAATTACAAAAAAAAAACAGAGAACAACAATCATAACCTTATCTCCTAACTTTGTTTTGATAGCAGCACGCACCGTAAAAACAAAAACCTTTCGCTCAACCTGTGAGAGAAAATCAAAGCAACGAAAGCGGCTTTGAGGGAAATGTGCACCAGCAGTTCGCACATGGTTGGCGTTCGCGGTGGATTGTCATTCCTTCTCGCGGCTGATCGTGTCTTTTTGCGCCTTGCGTTTGACCACACACACACACACACTAGAGGGGCTCGCTGCACTAGCTGTTCGCCACAAAGACCACGGGTAGCAGCTGATTTTTTTTCCCATCGTGCCGCTGTTTTCATACTTTTTTTGCCCGCGGTCGGTGGGTCAAGCTGGTATGGCCCCCAAGAATCGCTGATGCTTGCAGTTGCACTCGGGCCGGGCTAAATTGCAGATCGTGTGTGACTCAGAGTGTAGTTCTTTGCGACGGGATTAAGGTGGATCAGTGGAAGACTTTGCCTTATGAACGGTTGAATGGACTGAAGACAGTGTGCGAAAAATATCGAATCCGGAATGTCCCGTTCGTCAATGTTTCGATCTCAGTGTTTGTTCTCTCCTTTCGAAGGTATATCCTGGAGTCATAAGTTTGGATCGCTGAATCGAAGGAGGAAACATGCACCCATGGTCATCACTTCCTGTCCTCATATGGAGGTTTTGGAATGGCTGAAGAGAATGGACCTGGAAGAGTATCATGGTGAGTACGAACAATTTAGTGATTATATATACTGGAGTTGGATGGTAAAATTACTTAGTGAACTACCGTGCAGGTCAGAGATCCGTACGCCTCAGAAATCCGTCCACCTGAGGTATGAGGTGAGTAGATCTGTACTACCACTGTACTTGGTCTACATAGGCAACGAGATGCCTGGTATTTATTCATAATTTGAGTGAGATATTTGACATCTAGCTCCTCTCTATTTGATATAAGATTTGAGTTTATACTTATCAGCTCGGAGTAAGATCGACAATGACAGTGACATTTTGAGGGATATATTACATATTACTCAAATGACTTACATTACTAATAACTCTCATAACTTGCAATCATGATAACATAATCTAATCTAATCTAATCTAAACCCAGCTCATCAGTTCATGAAAGCATCCTGGAAAATGATAGATATACCTTCATCCTTTTTCTTGTATATTTGGTATATTTTGAACATCAGAGATGTGCAAAATATATCAAAATGGCCAGGTCTACTGTGCAGTATTTAAGAAGCTGCTTGTAGTCGGCTTTGACGTAGGTTTCGTCGTCCATTACCACGCAGTCAAACTTCGTCAGCATCGTCGTGTACAGCCTCCGGGATCGCGCTTTGGCCGTCGTATTTTGTTTATCATCGCGATTTGGAGTCACTACCTTCTTGTAAGTCGATAGTCCGGCTCGTTTTTTGGCTCGATGCACGGTTGTAGACGATACACCCAGCTTATTTGCGGCATCTCGGAGAGAGAGGTTAGGGTTTCGCTTGAAACTACCGGCAACTCTCTTTGTCGTCTCAGCGGCTTCCGGTTTTCGATTTCCCCCCGATCCAGACTTCCTGGCTGTCGACAAACGTTCCCCAAACACTTTAATTACATTTCTAACGGTTGATTTGGCAACTTTTAGCGATTTTGCCAACTTTGCGTGCGAGTAGCTCGGATTTTCGCGATGCGCGAGCAAAATTTTGATACGCTGCTCTTCTTGCTTGGACGGCATTTTGACAACTGAAGAGTGAATTCCAAAATCAAAATAGGAGCAACATTCTACACACACACACCTTCAAAATGAGGGGTGTTCAGGTTTTTTAAATGCAAAATTGAAAGAAATACGTCAAGTTGATATTAACCAAATTTTGACCGTATCACCCTTTATATGTCTTCGAGCAGTTTCAGGAGGCGAGGTCGGACGGTATAGTTTATGTTTGGTTGACTTTCCGACTAAAACTTAAGCACCGCATGTCGTGACCGGACCAAGATTTCCAGCCTCGGCCACGGCAACACGAATTAGCGATGTAGCTTTCATGGCTGCGGCTGCTTCCCATGCTGCTGATGTTCTTGCGGCTGCTGCTGTTCTTGCTGCTGCTGCTGTTGCTTTTGTTGTTGCTGTCCGGCTCCTCCAAAATTCGTCAAAAGAATATTGTATGAGACGGACCAGCAGCAGCAACTAAAGCAGCAGCCGCAAGAACAGCAGCACAATGGTCAGTGGGGATGTTGAGTGAAGAAGCTTTAGAGACACGCAACAAATCCATAAGGAAATTCCGTGAGCTCTATTCTCGCAAATTCAGCCAAAGTGCCAACATCGAGGATGTATTTAATCGATTGTTACTTACATCTCAGTGTTCACTCGGCTGTCGACAAAAGCAGGCCACTCTCGATGTGTGCTACGCGATCGTCTGTTTCCTCGGCAGCAACCATTGTGTGGTCCTTCTCATTGTTCTTCATCAGCAGTTCTTTCGCTCGATGCGTCGTCGACTTTGGAAAGCAACCGTTTCGTGATGAGTGTGTGAGTGCTGACCACATTTTGCGTCCATTGCTGCAATGGACGCGCTCTGACCCTCGTTGGCGTACAACAATTTGCCATACAATGAAACTACTGGAAGCGGCTCCAGTTCTGATGGAGGAGGCTTTTTGGATAGCGGAAGATAAAGTGTTTATTGTGTTGTACCTTTTGACTTTAGTTTTAAGATGTATTGTATAGTGACCAAGAATCCTCGGCTCTGTAAAGTTAATTCGGTTGAGCCTTATCAAATAAATTATTAATCAAAAAAACTTACATCTGATCCGGTTATACTGCTGATGAACAGAAACAGGAATAGGTCGGTGGGATTTTTCTGAGGCATAAAAATCTCTGGTCACGTCTTCCTTTAGGAAGAGAAGTAAAGCCGTTGGTCCCGACCCATGTGTGTTGAATGAATGGGTGCGATATCCTACGCAGGTGTGGAAGCTGCCTTCCTGCACATGCGATTGCCGTCAATGGATAGTAATAGATGTCCGTCGGTGATTGGCACTAGATTGCGGAACAGAGACCGACGTTAAATAAAGGAAAGAAAGAAAGAAACAGGAATAACCAAACTGACGAATGTCTACCCGAAGAAGCTCTTAAACTTTTAATTGTCAACTATTGATAGTTGTCAAACTAACTGGGTATTTTAACAATAAATATCATTAAATTTATCATTGCACTTTGTTTTTAATATTTATAAAGCACTAACTCCACGGAAAATATACCATTGTAACATTTAATAAGGTTTGTAACACAGTCCCAGTAGGCCATGTTTGATGTTTTATAATATAAGCTAGGGTCAACCGTAGAATAAAGGTTATTTTTATATATCTTTTCATACATTAATTTTTCGCACAAAAAATTTTCGTGGACATTTTTAGAACTTTTTATGGCGCACATTTTTACCCAAGCAATTAAGATACGATCTCCTTCATTTGAAGAGCTATGGCAGTTTTTTTGCATTAAATTATGAATTTAAAAAAATTAAATTAAATGCTTCAAACGAAAATCGCTCTCGCAGTTTTCCAACAACAAATGAACAAAACAATGATCTTTCGAATAAAATTAAAAGTTTGAAAATCGGTTTGCCTTTTTTAGAGATATTGGAAATAGAAAACTGCTCTTTTTTTGAAGAAAATCGCCTTTAACTTTCCAATAAAAAAAGATAGCAACTTGATTGCTTCTGCAAACATATTTATCATTAAAAGTTATAAAAGTGCCTACAGCATTGTGTTTACGAAAAATGAACGTATGAAAAGATATTCATAGAAAACCAATTTTTCAGGGGCCACCCTAACCTGCTTGTTAAAAAAAAAAACATAACTCATGAACCATAAGAGATGGAAATTTGGTGCCTTTAGCAAAGTTGCAGCAAATCGATTGTTCTGCAAGTTTTTAGAACATTGCATTGGCTTATCTCAAAAAATAAAAAAAAGTTCGCATTTTCAATTCACCAATTTTATGGACCACTTCACTAAGATGAAAAAATAGACCAAAACATATGAAGAAACTTTTTGCAAGACACCATATGCCTAAAATCAACGGTTTTAGCGCAAACATTTTTGTCTTCCTAAATACGGCTTTGGGACCACTGTGCACTGTGCGGAGTAACCAACCCCTTGGGTTTTGGTGGATGCAATAAATGCAAAGCTATCCGGACCAGGGTTTTATGAATGATGTTTTATAGAAGCCTTGTAGTACTTCATAAAAGGTTAAATGTTACTTGGGTGTATAGTATTGTTTATCTAAGTGTGTTTACATTTGTAGTATGTATACCTGTACAATTGGACAATCGTTAACATGTGTATGGGTAAGGGCCATTAGGGTGCTTCATTATGAAAAAAGTGTTAAGTTTCTTGTAAGCCACTCTCCATTTAGATTCATAACTCCAAAATATGAGCCTGTAAATAAACTGTAAAGATTTACGACCTCTGAATGATTTGAAATTAGAATAGGAATTACCATGGAAGAATTTTAAAAATTACTTATATGGCCCTACACTCAAAAAATTCCACACGCCATCATCATGTGTCTCACACTTAATTTTGCGCTTATTGTGAATCTTATGCTATGAACCATGCCTGAACACTATGGATTTGAATTGTGACACACTTGGAGTCTATGTGCCTCATATGGTGATATCAATAGCTTTGCACATCATAGTTCAATATTCTACAATATTCTACTTTATCGTCTTCTACTTTACCGACTCTAAAAATGAATCGAAAAATATATATAAACAAAACTTCCAGAGGCCAGAGCTTTCACATATCTTTTTAATGGGTCTGATTTGGAATTCGATCATGGACTGTTGGGGTGTGCTGCTGCCGGAGTCTTCGTTCGATCTCACTGTGCCACGGTTCTTCTCATATATGATGCGGGTTTATAGGATAAAGTTACAACTCTTTTTTTCGATGTTTACCATTCTGAGCAAACAATTCACATCGTATTGAAATGCAAAACACTTTAAATCCATCTGGTTTGAAGAGTAGTGTGATTCAATGTGCAATACACTTGAATAGATAGTGAAAGATTTTCAACATTTCAAAGTTTGAAACACAAGAAATTAACGTGTACAACACATTAAACCAAGGTGAAATACACTTAAAGTAAATGTTATTGCGCATCTAAAAAATCAAGTGTTTAAACACTTCGATCATACGTGTGGAATTTTTTGAGTGTGCATCAAAACAATAAAAGGCTTGTTAATCATTGTCATGACTACCACATATCAAATTCATCGTAAAGATAGCTGCAACCAAAGTTATACACTCAAAAAATTGCACACGTTTGATCGAAGTGTTTAAACACTTGATTTTTTAAATGCACAATCACATTTACTTTAAGTGTATTTCACCTTGGTTCAATGTGTTATACACGTTAATTTCTGGTGTTTCAAACTTTGAAATGTTGAAAATCATTCACTATATATTCAAGTGTATAGCACATTGAATAACACTACTGTTCAAAACAGATGGATTTAAAGTGTTTTGCACTTCAATACGATGTGAATTGCTTGGTCAGAAAGGTAAACATCGAAAGCAAGAGTTGTGACTTTATCCTATCAACCCGCCTCATGAAAGATGACAACCGTGGCACAGTGAGATCGAACGAAGACTCCGGCAGCAGCTCACCCCAACAGTCCATGATCGAATCCCAAATCAGATCCATTAAAAAGATATGTGACAGATCTGGCCTCTGGTAGTTTTGTTTATATATTTGTCGATTCATTTTTAGAGTCGGTAAAGTAGAAGTCGATAAAGTAGAATATTGTAGAATATTGAACTATGGTGTGCAAAGCTATTGATATCACCATATGAGGCACATAGAATCTAAGTGTGTCACAATTCAAATCCATAGTGTTCGGGCATGGTTCATAGCACAAAATTCACACAGGAAATGGATGTGTTTCACAATATGCGCAAAATTAAGTGTGAGACACATGATGATGACGTGTGGAATTTTTTGAGTGTAGTATTGCACACTGGGGACAAAATCGAAACAATGTGTTAAAATTCAATAACTTCGGTGCTCGCTAGAACAAGAGACTAAAAAATAGTCATTCTGATAGAAAAAAGTATCAGAAATCGATTGGAGTGGGTTTCATCTTGGGCACGATAGGGTAAGTTGGGGTTTTTCACAGTTTTGCCCTAAAATCTCCTATTTTGCATGATTTGAATGCTGTATCTCAAGATATCGATGATATAGACGGATAATTACTTGGGCATAGTTGATCAAGAGGTCAAGGACTGTTGGGTGATGGACAGAACAATTCGGAATTCCCCCGCTAGGCGGCGCTAGTGAGCATTCGAAGTGAATATGTTTCCGCTGCTGTATCTCAAGATCCTGACTATTTAGACGGATGATTTCTTCGGCAAAGTTGATCAGGAGGTCAAGGACTGCTGGATGATGGACAGAACAATTTGGAATTCCTCCGCTAGGTGGCGCTAGTGTGCATTCGAAGTGAATATGTTTGCGCTGCTGTATCTCAAGATCCTGACTATTTAGACGGATAATTTCTTCGACAAAGTTGATCAGGAGGTCAAGGACTGTTGGATGATGAACAGAACAATTCGAAATTCCTCCACTAGGAGGCGCTAGTGGTTATTTAAAGTGAATATATTTGTGCTGCTGTATATCATGATCCTAACTATTTAGACGGATGATTTCTTCGGCAATGTTCAGTGGAACACACTTAACACCACGTAAGAACTGCACTACACTGAGCTACTGTCACGCAAGAAACAAGAGTAAACAAATAATTCTTTTGGATTGCGTTTCGATGACGACATTTCACATTTTCGCGTCAAAGTGGTCTTCGTGGTCGAGTGGTTAGCGGCGTCACCCGTCTAACAGCTATTTTGCGTATGCCATGGAGTGAGGGTTTGATTCCCGCTCCAGCCGGTGGAAATTTTTTTTGAAGATATAATATATGCAACAATGACCCGATTTTATCAGCCCCCTTTTTGAAAATCTTTTTTAATATTCTACGAAACCCATGCGCTATTTCAATGCTTTTATTGCACCAAAGTTTACCCTAAACATCGATCAAGAAGATTAATGGAAAAGATTTCGAATTATGGATATAGGAAATTACTGAACATTAAAAGAATAATGCGTGAAGGAACTAATAAAAGCAGGCCATTACTGTAGTTTATATTTTAATGGATATTAAGAGACCAAACTTGCTTATATGTATTGGAAAAATCCCAATTTATTCACCTATAGTCTGACCCTATTTACACTCAATATGACTACCAATGATCTTATTTAAAAATTCTCACGTCATTTGATGTGGCACATGATTGATTTAAAAAAACAGTCAAATCTGGCCACTTCCCCGGTGCAACCCGGAACATATCCGGATTCAACAAATCTGGTTCAGGGTACTAGATATCAGTGTTATTGAACTTGTTTTAGAATTCTGATGTAATTTATTGTGTCGCATGATGGGTTTTGAACTTACTCATAAGCTGGTTATTTTTCCTGAGACACTAAGAACTTGTTCCGGCCGTATCTCCGGAATTGTATGACCAATTTTGAAACTATACCGTAGCGATGTAATCATAATCCCGAGCAAAGTAAAATATCAAATTGATAACAAGTTCTATGACCCGGTCATCACTTTTTGATAATGTCCTGCAAAATACCTCAGCGGCGAAACCTGCCTAAACATGTTCAAGGAGTTACTGCGCATCGTTCTTGATCTATTTGGATGTATATAAGAAGCTCAAGTGACGTTCTAGGTCATCCAAAGCATTCTGTAGTTTAGAACATTTGACAACCAAGGCCTGCACAATGTCCTCAGCGTCGAAACTTGCTCAAACATGTTCAAAGAGGTTCTGTACATCGCTCATGATCAGTTTGATGTATATATGATGCTCAAGGTTCACCAAATTGTCCTTGATCTCAGATCAAATAATGTACCAGGTCAGTCCTAACCGGTACAAGGCCCTTACTGCCGTCAGATGATAAAGTGACGTAAACGCCACCATGGTCAATTTTCACTTTTCTTCATATTCATAATCTTTACCCTAAGATACACCAGAAAACACTCTCTTCGTGATAAAAATGTGTTTTGGAAGCCTGGAGACAAAGTGACGTAACCATACATTTTCAGAGAAAGAGTAATATGTTTTCACTGTTTCTACGGATAAGTGACGTCCAACATATAAGAATGTTGAAAATTCAAAAGAAGTTTTAAACAGTGAGGTTCATATTTTCCGCTTAATTTTGACATTTTTTAACAGAATGAATATTTTTCTGGCAAATTTTTGCACCCAGGTCCATGACTATAATGCACATCATTTTCGTTGTAATTGATGGTGTATGAGATGTTCTAGGTTCTCCAAGTTGCTTTGGAGTTCAGATTATTTGATTTACTGGCTCAACCATGAACTGCACGATGTCCTCAGCGACACAACCTACAAAAACATGTTCATAAAGTTTCTGCTGATCGTTTTTGATTAATTTTGATTTATAATCAAGGTTCTCCAAATTGTCTTGAGCTCAGATCAAATGATTTACCTGATCAACCATAACTGATAAAAGGTCCTTAGCAACTAAACATCTCCAAACAACATCAATTTAAGGTGTATTAGAAGTTCTAGGTTCTTCAAATTGTTCTAGAGGTCAGATTATTTGATCAACTGGATCAACTAAAATCTGCACGATGTTCTGCTGTTCATTTATATTTGATTTTGAGGTGTATAAGATACTCACGGTTCTCCAAATTGTCCTTGAGTTCAAATCAAATTCTCATCCAGGTCCACTGATTCAAAGCCCTTTGTATTAAAACATCTGTAAACAGGGTTAAACATATCATGCACATTATTTACGTTTGAATTCGATATGTTTAAGACGTTCTAGGTTCACCAAATTGTCCTCAAAACTTGTTAATTAGGCTGCCATCTCGCATTTTAGTTTGATTACATTCATAGATCAAAGGGCCTCCATAAGCTCGGTCGGTAGATCCTGCGACTATAAAGCAAACCATGCTGGAGGTGGCTGGGTTCGAATCCCGGTTGGTCTAGGATTTCAGATTGGAAAATTTCTTGACTTCCCTGGGCATAGTATATTATTGTACTTGCCACACAATATACACATGTAAAAATCGAACAGGCTTGGAAAGCTTTCAATTGAATCCTGATGAATGTGGGCGTCTTAGTGGAATACCTGTATAATGAGAGAGAGAAGGATTAGTATTTTCCATTTAATTCCACTACTTTATTTGCTTATCCTTGACAGATACGCGTATTTCGTCTACAATGTGCAGACTTCTTCAGTGTCTTGTACTAATACTCGACTATTAGTACAAGACACTGAAGAAGTCTGCACAAGACACTGAAGAAGTCTGCACAAGACACTGAAGAAGTCTGCACATTGTAGACGAAATACGCGTATCTGTTAAGGATAAGCAAATAAAGTAGTGGAATTAAATGGAAAATACTAATCCTTCTCTCTCTCTCATTATAAGCTTTCAATTAACAACTGTGGAAGTGCATCTAGAGCACTAAGTTGAGAGCAGGCGTTAAGTTACAGTTGAGACGCAATAGCCAGAGAAGATCATAGATAGCATTAACTAGCGGAGGATTCAGCAATCCTTGACCCCCTGATCAACTTTGCCGAAGAAATCATCCGTCTAAATAGTCAGGATCTTGAGATACAGCAGCACAAACATATACACTTCGAATGCTCACTAGCGCCGTCTAGCGGAAGAATTCCGAATTTTTCTGTCCATCATCCAACAATCCTTGACCCCCTGATCAACTTTGCCGAAGTAATTATCCATCTATATCATCGGTATCTTGAGATACAGCATTCAAATCATGCAAAATAGGAGATTTTAGGGCAAAACTGTGAAAAACCCCAACTTACCCTACCGTGCCCAAGATGAAACCCACTCCAATCGATTTCTGAGACTTTTTTCTATCAGAATGACTATTTTTTAGTCTCTTGTTCCAGCGAGCACCGAAGTTATTGAATTTTAACACATTGTTTCGTTTTTGTCCACAGTGTGTATTGTAAGTGAAACTTCATATATTCTCATATTAATTCACTGATCTCCATACAAACTTCTATCCATTGGTGCGAGCTTTAAACCTTCATTAATATATACCATTGTTTGCATAAATTCATACTGTGGGGTATTGAATCAAATTAGAGGGTTACCTATAATAAATGTGTCTTTTTTTAAATTGAAGCACCCTACTGAACATTTCTATTTAGAGTTGGTTGGAAATACTAACATGAAGCTTTAGTGTGATGATTTATTAGCTACGATGTACGCGGGTTAGGCAAAAGATGTGCGTCTATCTTCAAAAAACTGTCGCATTAATGGCCCTTCGCTCATTTTCAACTTCTATTCAATTTTCATACTGCCGTGCTCTAACGGAACTATCCACCTACTCTCTTCTGAAGATCATTCTCTAGCTAATAAATCATCACAGTAAAGCATTTTAGCATTTCCAACCAACTCTGAAAATCGCTAACTTCGCGTATGAAGTAACATAAAAACACTTTGAATGTCTATTTAGTTTAAGCACACTTAAAAGTTGAATTTTATTTACATTAATGCTTTCGAACATTTCAGTAAAATTCAAGCACTTCAACGGAGTGGAAGACTTCCTGTACTACAGCGAGGCGGAAATCAAGAAGCTCGGAATACGGAACAATGCTCACCGGGCGCGGATGGTCAGCAGTTTGGTGGCACTGCGGGAGAAACCATCAACAGGTAGGTCCGAGAAAGCAAATCACCCCAAACCAAACCAAGCCTTACAATATCAGCTTCAGATTGAAGCAGGTCTAAATCGATAAACCTTCATGATTGCACAACGACAACAACAACAGAAAGAAAGCGTGTAGGCAAAAATTAAATCACCACCCGTGGTAATAAATTCTCGTCTTCTCTGGAACAAGACGTCGACGTTCGTTCGTTGGTCGAGCTAATTTAATTGCTGTGCGCCGTCGCACCATCACCGGTGACTTGAGTGATGCTGTCTCTTGTTGTGCTCTCCGGTGAGGTTGTGTGATAACGGGGCACAATCTCATGGCCTACCAGCTGGTACGAAGCTACAAATCAAGATCTTACCGAGGTGATAAGCAGACACTGTACGCACTGCTCGCTGGAGTATGCAATCAAAACTGTTCCCTTCGGTAGTGTGGTCCAATTTGCAATCTGTCATGAAGCGGAGATTCTATTTTGGGACCGATGATAAAAGCCTTTGCCGAAAAAGGGAGGTATTGTTTACTGCATCATTATCGCTTCGTTTTTGCACTAGATATTTACGGAAAGTTCGTTTGTATATCACGACTTGACGAGTCTATTTATCATAGATAGCAGTGATAACGAGGGAGCCGCGTGCGAGGTAAGGGCAGTAAAAGTATTATTAGATAACGATGAAATGACAAATATTAATTTATCTTTGTTATTTGTTGCTTGGATTGTTTGGAATAAAATAGAAAGGAGAGCTGACCTTGCGGCACTTGGTATGCAAAGGTGTAAATATTTTTAAATGAAATTCATTTTTGTGAGCTAAATCAAAACAGATATTTTACTACACTTATGTGTATGTGTCGTAAAATTGCAACAATAAAAAACAAACTCATACGAGGTGTCTGGTTCGATCCCCGGTGCGATCGAGGACTTTTACGCGTTGGATTTTTGTTCGGTATCTCTGACTTGCTTCCAATATACATGCGCAAAAATAGCGTATAGGGTAGATGTACCAATAATGACTGTATTATGTGTTTCAATTATGTCATACGAGAGTTCCATTTACTGGTACTTCTGCCCAACTTATGTACTTAACAATTGTGAAAATGCTCATAGATTACTTGATAGATGAAAAACACACAGTTTCAATAGGGACGTAAAAGCTATAAAGAACAAGAATAATATGAAGAAGAAGCAGGAGCATATCACAGGAAATTGATTACCGTGTTGCTGTAAAATTTAACACATTTCCTGACAGATGTAAACCAACAGCTCATTTAGTTTGAAAAACCACTCCAGCATCTATTTAGTCCGATCAGAACCGTACAGCGAAATCATCGTGGTTAAGTGCAATCATTGTGATTACCGATTTCTTGATATTATTTCTCCGATGAGAAGAAGCATCAAGAAGCAGCAACAATGCATTCTGAAAGCATTCTGCTGCGTACCTACTCGAGGTAGCTGATATAATGACATGAAATTAAGTTTGATTGGAAAGTGTTGATAATAAAATCATTTTTTTATCTCGCAGCAAGCCTCAACCGGGCTGATACGTTACAGCAGAGGACAATGCGACACAGCGTGGCAATGGAACCAAACAAAACTTCTGCCGTGGTGAAACAGGAATCCATGTGAGTATGCATCAGTGTTGATATTTAAGCATAAAAGCTTGCGGATAGGCGAAGCTTCCTGAACTTTCACCATAAGTTGCTTGCAAGTGATATTTATTGGGATGCAAGTGAGTCCTTTATGATTTTTCCCTTCATATTAAGAACTGATATGAACAGGGAGAAATGCTTCACATATTTCAAAAACATATTTAATTTGAAACTTTTTTAAAAACTCATTGTAGTCTTTGATCGAAGAGCTAAAAGTTTTTTTTTTGTTAAATATTCTTGAAATTCACCGAGTTGTGTTCTGATAGCCTGGAATAAGCATTTTCTGAAGGGAGTATTTCGATACATGCGCAGTTTGGAGCATTCCTACCGGAAAACCACACAATAGCGTTCTTGTATATCACCAAATACACTATTTCTGAACCATTATTTCGCTGCATGTTCATCATTCATGATGCGGTTGATCCTTCTCCCGACACCGGCATTTCCTTTTCGACTGTGCCTGCATTCAAAATAACAATGCATTCATTGCACCACCAAAAATCGAATGTCGAAGGTACTCAGCGGACAACTAATCAATCGAATCGAAGTTGAGAGCGAGCACGGCGAGGGATTACAACTCAGCATCCCATGATGGCATATATGGATCATCATCTTTCCTTTTTGGATTTCAAGAGGACGTACCTTCCCATTACAAGTAAAACCCTTGTTGCTATAGATGTTTTCGTTTGTGCTGTTGCTGCTGCTGTAGGTATAGGCAGGCATCAGGCTTTTTGATGTTAATAGCACAAACGGAATATCTAACCATATGTTGGAGGGTTGCTCGCTCCTTGTTGGGATTGCACGGTTGCTAATGTGCGTGTGGCTTATGGCTGTTGCTGCCTGTAATTAGAAGCAGCGTAAATGATTAACAGGATGATGTTTGTTGAATCAACAATGAGTGATGTAATTAAAGGTTAAGGCAGTTTGGCAGCGTTGGGGAGAATGATTTACTGATGGAGAGAAATTTGAACCATCGCATTATGCTTCTAGAAGTTAACCTAGTATCTTATGGAATATTATTCTCGAAAAAGTGATAATTGAAAATTCCGGTAAATTTGTTTTCCTGATTATATTCTAATAGTTAGAAATTGATAAATTCAAGAATGATAAGCAGTAATGGTCGTTCTTAACAGGTTCATAACGTCAAACGGGATTATTTTAAATTATCGTACAAAATGTGCCAAAATTTTACCCACAGGTAGAGTATATGATTATATAAATAAAAACCCGAATTTATCCACCTATGGTGTGATCAGACCCTTCTTACTTATTCAAGTTTATTTATTTTATTGTCATTATCAGTGACCAAGCCCCCCACCCCCGTGTCATCCAGTGACGCTACGCCACTGCCTGGGGGTACCCGGAATATATCCGGGTGTAGTCTATTTGGTGAGGCTACCAATCACCTTATCATCGTATTTTAATGTGATTTAATGGGTTTTAATTCAATTCATATTCAAGCAACTTCCCCGGGGTACCCGAAACATGTCCAAGTGTGTCCAATGTGGTCTGGAACACTTAACACGACTTGCATTGATCTTATTTTTGAATTCTGTAGTAATCTGATGTGTCACATGATGGTTTTGATACGTTTTCCGTTAAATCCAGCGTGAAGGCCCATATTCACCAGATCTTATTCCGGCCATATCTCCGGAACCGGTTCACCGATTCCAAAATCGTTCAATAGCGTTCAATGGGACCCCAAGACCTATCATTTGGCGCCGAGTTTGTCCAAATCGGTTGAGCGGTTGCTGAAAAACGTGAGCGCATTCATTTCGTTACATACACACACACATACACACTTACACACATACACATACATACTAGGCGAACCCAGAAAGGCGAGATCCTCTTTGAGCTGAAGAAGGATCCTGCTATCAAGAGCTCAGCCTACAAGGAGCTCGTTGAAAAGTCTCTTGGCGAAGGGGCGAGCGTAAGAGCTCTATCCCAGGAGACAGTGGTCGAGTGCAGGGACCTGGACGAGATCACCACAGAAGAGGAGCTAAGAAGTGCGTTGAGAGTGCACTGCGAACTGGGAGATGTCCCGATGTCAATCCGCATTAGGAAGGCGTACGGCGGCATGCAAACGGCGGTTATACGGCTTTCGACAGCTGCAGCAAATAAGCTGTTGGAGACGGGCAAGGTCAAGGTTGGCTGGTCATTGTGCTCGCTGAAAGCCACTCCTCGGGTTACCAAGCAATTGGAGCGATGCTTCAAGTGCATGGGATTCGGTCACCAGGCGAGGAACTGCAATGGCCCTGACAGATCTGATCTGTGCAGGAAATGCGGAGAGAAAGGCCATATTGCAAGAGGCTGCACGAAGCATCCGAGGTGTATGCTCTGCAAAAAAGAGGACGGTAACGATCATACGACGGGAGGCTTCAAATGCCTAGCATACAAAAAGGCGATGGCAGGCCAACAGTAATGGAGGTAACCCAAATAAACCTCAATCATTGCGACATTGCTCAGCAACTGTTGTGGCAGTCGACAACAGAAACAAAGTGCGACGTTGCAATCATTGCGGAACCGTATCGAGTCCCTCCCGATAACGGTAACTGGGTTGCAGATAGAGCTGGGATGGCAGCTATACAAGTTATGGGCAGATACCCCATTCAAGAAGTGGTTGCGAGCTCATACGAAGGCTTCGTCATCGCCAAAATCAACGGAATCTTCATGTGTAGTTGTTACGCACCCCCCAGATGGACGATGGAGAAGTTCCACGAGATGCTTGATGGACTTACCGAAGAGCTGGTCGGACGACGACCGGTAGTCATAGGAGGAGACTTCAATGCTTGGGCAGTGGAGTGGGGAAGCAGGTGTTCCAATGCAAGAGGGCACAGTCTGTTGGAAGCTCTGGCAAAACTGGAAGTTATGCTGGCCAATAAAGGCACCAGCAGCACTTTTCGCAGAGATGGCCGAGAATCCATTATCGACGTTACTTTCTGCAGTCCGTCGCTGATGGCAAACATGGATTGGAGAGTGTGCGAAGGATATACCCATAGCGACCATCAGGCGATACGATATGGCATCGGTCAACGGAATACTGTGGCAGTACGGAGGACGAGAACTTGTGACCGAAAGTGGAAGACGAAAGCTTTCGACAAGGATTTGTTCGTTGAGGCACTTCGTGTGGACGGGAGTCCCGTAGATCTAAATGCGGACGAGCTGACAGAAACGTTAGTGAGAGCATGTGACACGACCATGCCGAGGAAACTGGAGCCAAATAACAGACGGCGTCCAGTCTACTGGTGGAACGAGGCACTTAGTACTCTCCGCGCTAGTTGTCTCAGAGCCAGAAGACGTGTTCAGAGAGCAAGAACGGAAGCAGACAGAGAGGAACGAAGAGAAGTGTTTCGAGCGGCCAGGGCTGCTTTTAAACGAGTGATTAAGCAGAGCAAGTCGAACTGTTTTAAGGAGCTGTGTCGAGACGCTGATGCCAACCCCTGGGGCGACGCATACCGAGTCGTGATGGCGAAGATCAGAGGTCCAACGATGCCCGCTGAAATGTGCCCAGAGAAGCTGAAAGTCATCGTGGAAGGACTTTTCCCGAAGCACGACCCAACAACCTGGCCACCTACACCGTACGGAGAAGGAGAGGGAGATAACGTCGAAGTCACCAACGAGGAGCTCGTAGCAGTGGCGAAAGGATGGAAGGTGAAGAAAGCTCCCGGTCCGGATGGAATCCCCAACGTAGCGTTGAAAGCGGCGATCCAGTCATCCCCGGACATGTTCAGGATGGTGCTGCAGAAATGCCTGAACGAGGGTCACTTCCCTGACAGGTGGAAGATACAGAAGCTAGTGTTGCTGCCGAAACCAGGAAAACCGCCGGGGGATCCAGCATCATACAGGCCTATATGCCTGCTGGATACACTCGGAAAACTCTTGGAGAGGATCATCCTAAACAGGCTGACGAAATACACGGAGAGTGAGCACGGATTGTCGGAGAGGCAGTTCGGATTCCGGAAAGGGAGATCGACGGTGGATGCAATTCGGACAGTGGTCGAGAGAGCTGAAAAGGCGTCCAAACAGAAGCGGAGAGGAGATCGATATTGCGCCGTCATAACGATCGACGTCAAGAATGCGTTCAACAGCGCCAGCTGGGAGGCCATCGCCGAAGCACTGCATAGAATGAGGGTCCCTGACTACCTGTGCAGGATCCTGAGGAGTTATTTCCAGAACCGGGTTCTGGTCTACGAGACAGACATGGGACAGAGATCGATTAGGATCACAGCGGGAGTTCCACAAGGCTCCATCCTTGGTCCAACGCTCTGGAACGGCATGTACAACGGCGTGCTAACGCTGAAACTGCCCAAAGGAGTTGAGATCGTTGGCTTTGCGGACGACGTCGTCTTGACGGTAACAGGCGAGACGCTGGAAGAGGTGGAAGTGTTGTCAACCGAGGCAATCGACATGATTGGTAACTGGATGAAAGGAGCGAAGCTGCAAATAGCCCACCACAAAACGGAAGTGTTATTGGTCAGTAACTGTAAAGCGGTACAGCGGGCAGAAATCACCGTCGGGGAGCACACCATAGCCTCGAAGCGTGTGTTAAAATACCTGGGAGTGATGATCGATGACCGGCTAAACTTCAACAGCCACGTCGAATATGCCTGTGAGAAGGCTTCGAAGGCCATCAACGCGATAGCTAGAATCATGCCGAACAACGGTGGTCCCAGCAGTAGCAAGAGGCGTCTTCTGGCCAGCGTGTCATCATCGATACTGAGATATGGAGGTCCAGCCTGGGTTCCAGCGCTGGAAACGAAGCAGAACCAAAGGAAACTGAGCAGTACGTTCCGGCTCATGGCCATGCGAGTCGTGAGTGCGTACAGAACCATCTCGTCGGAAGCAGTATGCGTTATCGCCGGTATGATCCCTATCGGCATCACCCTGGCGGAGGACAGTGAGTGCTACAGGCAGAGAGAAGCCGGAAGAGTACGGAAAGTTGTGAGAGTGGAGTCATTGGCTAAGTGGCAACAGGAGTGGAACACGACGGAGAACGGTAGATGGACACATAGACTAATTCCGATTCTTTCGACCTGGGTGAACAGAAAACACGGAGAAGTCAATTTCCACCTAACGCAGTTCCTGTCTGGCCACGGCTGCTTCAGGAAATACCTGCATCGGTTCGGACACGCAGCGTCACCCCTCTGTCCGGAGTGTGGCAACGTCGATGAAACGCCGGAGCATGTGGTCTTTGACTGTCCAAGGTTCGAGGCAGTGCGAACGGAGATGCCCGTCCTTAACGTGGAGAATGTCGTCGATGAAATGTGTCGAGAGGAGGACTCTTGGAATGCCGTCAGCAGGGCAGTCACGCAGATTATGTCAGAGCTGCAGCGTAAATGGAGAGAAGAGCAGCGATCTAGCAACGCCAGCTAGCGCTGAGAGTACGACAAGTGCATGAGCACAGCCACCCCCCGAAGTAGTCGCTTCACAGTGGTCCCGGGGGGATCCAGGCAGAGGAGAGAGTAAGGAATGGGTTTTAGTGGAGCTGCACTAGGCAACTAGTGGATACCACACCGTGCCACCTTCACTACAGGCCAGGCTTCTTGAAGCTTTCCTAAACCTTACTATAAAAAAAAAAAAAAAAAAAAAAAACACATACACACGTACACACACACACACAGACATGTTCCGATCTCGTCGAGCTGAGTCGAATGGTATACGATGGTTTTGATACGTTTTCCGTTAAATCCAGCGTGAAGGCCCATATTCACCGGATCTTATTCCGGCCATATCTCCGGAACTGGTTCACCGATTCCAAAACCGTTCAATAGCGTTCAATGGGACCTCAAGACCTATCATTTGGCGCCAAGTTTGTCCAAATCGGTTGAGCGGTTGCTGAGAAACGTGAGCGCATTCATTTCGTTACATACACACACACATACACACATACACACATACACACACACACACAGACATGTTCCGATCTCGTCGAGCTGAGTCAAATGGTATATGACACTCGGCCCTCCGGGCCTCGGATCGATAGTCGGTTTTTCAAGCCAGTTATCGCTCAGCTTCTGAGACGTGCAGACGTTTTTTTTCGATTGCGCTTATCACAAGTGAAGCATTTACGGTTGGATATTTGTCTACTTCGGTGTGCCGCGTCGCGTGGTAAAGTGTTCCGCGATGAGGCGAGAAAACACTTTTAAAATCGATTATTCGAACTTCACCATCAAGCCATCGGTCGAAAAACTTTATGGATTTTGTCGGTCGGTTCTCGGTTTGAAAAGGGAAGATATCAAACGACTACAGTGCCACAGAGGTGGAGCATGTGCGTTTATCAAAGTCAGTGACTTGGCGCTTGCACAAAAAGTTGTTGACGAACATGATGGAAAACATGAAGTGGAGTGTGAGGGGAAGAAACACAAGCTTCGGATTACGTTGGAAGACGGTAGTGTTGAGGTGAAGGTTTACGACCTCCCCGAAGGTGTGTCTGAAGAAAAGGTCGTACAATTCCTAAGCGCGTTCGGCGAAGTAATCTCGATTCGCGAGGTATCATGGAGTGAAAACAACGAATGCGAAGGCATACCGCTCGGTATATGGTCTGTCCGTATGTTAGTGCAACGGAACATCGACTCGTGGGTCATCATCGACGGAGAGCAAGCGTTCGTGGTGTACAAGGGGCAGCTGCAATCCTGCCGGCACTGCAAAGAGCACGCACACACTGGCATATCATGTGTCCAGAACAAGAAACTACTGTTTCAGAAAAGCTACGCAAACGTGACGAAGCAAACTGGACAGAGTTATAGGTCAACAACCGGTCATCAACCGAAAAAACCAGCTGGTGCGAAGCCACCAAGCACGAAACCGTTCGGTCAAAAATCCACCGCTCCACCAGCGTATCGTTTTATATCGTTTTTTATCGTTGGACGTTTTTCCCGAACTGCCGAAACGCACGAGCCAGGGTGAATCCTCAGGCTCGAAAACGAACGCAAACAGCCTGCCTACAGTGGGTGCTGTGTCGTTATGCCCACAAACACAACGAACACCCAATTCGTTGCCATCATTCCTAAATCCACCGCAAGCTGTCGTGTCGTTGGTCGATGTATTTAAAAAACCAGAAAATACACCGCGATCGCAGAGCAAAAGCGGCAACGGGAACGAAACTGATGAATCCTCCACATCCACGAGCAGCAGACGAAGCAGAGGACGTCCAGTGGGCAAAAAACCTCGTCGGGACGACGATGATATGGAGAAGGATGAGGATTCCCACCCATAAATGGCTCTCACGTCGTATAATATCTCGTCGATCAACATCGGCACCATCACGAGTCCAACAAAACTAAACGCGCTACGGAACTTCATCAATAGCCAAAGCCTCGATATTGTGTGTCTGCAAGAAGTAGAAAACGAACAGCTCTCCTTGCCTGGCTTCGTCGTTTTCTCAAATGTGGACCACACGAGAAGAGGAACGGCGATTGCACTGAAGGAACATATCCAGGTCTCTCACGTTGAGAAAAGTCTGGATGGTCGACTGCTTGCTCTGAGAGTACAAGACACGACGATTTGTAATATCTACGCTCCCTCCGGCTCCTCACAACGTGCAACTCGGGAGGATTTCTTCAATGGAACGCTTGCTTACTACCTCCGTCATCGCACTAGGCATGTCATCCTGGCCGGTGATTTCAATTGCGTACTTCGTGCATGCGATTCGAGTAGCCCGAACACGAGCCCTGCCCTTAGATCAGCTGTGCAACAATTGCAGCTTCACGACGTGTGGGAAAAACTGTGTCCACGCGAGACAGGATTCACGTACGTCAATCGGAACGCACAATCACGCCTCGACCGCATCTACGTGAGCGGTGAACTGCGACAACACCTTCGAGCAGCACACACGCACGTGTGCTCATTCACCGACCACAAAGCGTTGACACTCCGAATTTGCCTTCCCCATCTTGGACAGGAGCCTGGCCGTGGGTTCTGGTCTCTTCGGTCTCACCTTCTGACCGACGAAAACGTTGCGGAGTTCCAAAACCAGTGGCAATTTTGGACCCGGCAACGCAGAAATTATGGTTCGTGGATTCAATGGTGGCTTACATACGCTAAGCCTAAAATAAAAAGCTTCTTCAAGTGGAAATCTCGTTTGGTGTTCGAAGAATTCCATAACGAACATCAACATCTCTATACGGAACTACGGCAAGCGTATGACGGCTATTACCAGCACCCAGAAATGTTAACCACCATCAACAGGCTGAAGAGCGAGATGTTGGCGCTTCAACGAAATTTCTCCCAAACATTCATGCGAATCAACGAAACTCATGTGGCGGGAGAACCCATGTCTATATTTCAACTGGGAGAAAGGCGAAGGAGGAAAACCATCATCACGCAGCTGAAGACAGAGCAGCACGAAACTATTGCCGACCCACAAGCGATCGAAACGCACATGGTCAATTACTTCTCGACCCTCTACTCGGAAGAAATAAGGGAGAATGTCGAAAACAGCTTCGTTTGCGAGAGAGTCGTTCCACCCAACGACCCATTGAATGAAGCCTGCACAAGCGAGATTACCACGGAAGATATTTTGCATGCAATCAAACACAGAAGTGGAACTTCGGATCAGAAAGTGGCTCCACTTGTCGCAAATGAACACTAGCGCACCTAGCGGTAGAAGGCATCTTCTGCCTGCAGTTAAGATAGGCATCCTATGATAGTGTGAGTGCACATAGAAAGACCGTGTGGAACGCTACCACAATACATCGCTTGTTGAACAGAAAAACGAACCACCTTTTGATTCACCGATTCGTTTGCACTTCCCCTTCTGTTCTGTGAATCAAAGCAAGCGCACCGAAGAAGTCTCCAGGCTACGATGGTATCCCGAGGGAGTTTTACCACCGTATGTTCGATGTCATCCACCGAGAGCTTAATCTGCTGCTAAATGAAGCACTCACCGGTAACCTTCCCGCTGCGTTCGTGGAAGGCATCATCGTGCTGGTAAAGAAAAAGGGTAGTGACAACACGGCCCGATCGTATCGTCCGATCTCGCTTCTCAACAGCGACTATAAGCTCTTCTCCCGCATCCTCAAAACCAGACTGGAGCGAGTGATGAGAACCCACAATGTTTTGAGCAACGGACAGAAATGTCCGAACTCAGAGCGAAACATTTTCCAAGCCACTCTGGCCCTCAAAGATCGCATAGCCAGTCTCCGCAATCATCGTCGTGCAGGGAAGCTCGTCAGTTTTGACCTAGATCATGCGTTCGATCGGGTCCGGCATTCGTTTCTATTCGATACCATGTGCTCGCTCGGATTCAACCCAGAACTCATCGCTCTACTCTCGCGTATTGCTAGCCGATCTACATCTCGCCTGCTGATCAATGGGCATCTCTCTCGTTCGCTCGAGATCCAACGCTCCGTACGGCAAGGGGACCCGTTATCCATGCATCTCTTCGTGCTGTACCTCCACCCTCTTGTGTGTAGACTCGAACAAGCGTGTGGAAACGATCTGCTGGTAGCGTATGCGGATGACATCAGCGTAATCGTAACATCGGCTGAGCAAATCGAAGTGATGAATGGACTGTTCACCCGCTTTGAGATTGACGCCGGCGCAAAATTAAACTTCCAAAAAACTGTTGCCATCAACGTAGGTTTCTGCGAAGGAAACGAAATCAACACTCACTGGCTTCAAACAGCCAATGTTGTCAAAATCTTGGGTGTTGTTTTCGCAAACTCTATACGGTTAATGACAACGACAAACTGGAATGCGCTCGTGGGGAAGTTCGCGCATCAAATGTGGCTGCAATCGCTGCGCAAGCTGACACTGCATCAGAAGGTGATCATGCTAAATACATTTGGCACATCCAAGGTTTGGTATCTTTCGTCCATACTGCCACCACTTGGTGTACACACTGCGAAAATCACATCAACGATGGGTGCCTTCCTTTGGAGAGGAATGATCGCCCGCGTACCGATGATGCAGCTTACTCGGGGCAGAGAAAATGGAGGCCTGAAGCTGCAACTTCCAGCGCTGAAGTGTAAGTCACTCGCAATAAATCGACACCTGCAGGAGATCGATTCCCTTCCCTATTATGGATCCCTTCTTTTCCATGATAATCCCCGCCCAGCAATATCAATAGACCTTCCCGACGTCAAGTTGATCTTATCAAACTTATCCCACATTCCCCTCCAAATTCAAAATAACCCCTCTGCCGATCAAATCCATCAGCATTTCGTCAAGCAAACGGAACGACCAAAGGTGGAACAAAACAATCCGGGAAACGACTGGCCACGCACGTGGCGGAACATTGCAGTAAAACAGCTATCTTCAACGCAGCGATCAAAACTCTACCTGCTCGTGAATGGGAAAATCGAGCACCGAAAACTACTGTTCGTGATGCAGAGAGTACCGGACGAAAACTGCACACATTGTGGCAATCACACGACTGAAACTCTTCTGCATAAATTTTGTGCTTGTGCTCGTGTCGGCCCGGCTTGGACGGTTCTACAGCAGAGGATAGAAGCCATAATGAATGGATGGAGACGACTCTCTTTTGAAGACTTGGTGAGACCTGCCCTAGTAGGAGTAGACAGAAGAAGGCGCGCGGAAGTGCTTAGTGTTTTTATTAAATACATCTGCTTTGTTTGTGAATGTAACGAAATAATTGATGTAGACGCACTGAAATTTCATCTCGATTTAGAATAACAAATTATAATTACTGTTATCAAACAAACTGACAAATAAAACCAACTTGTTTTACAAAAAAAAAAGTGATATCTATACCCTTCTTTGTAAGAAGGGTAAAAAATACTAAATGGTTATGTTCAATCATTTTGATCAATTTTTAAGAGTACGTTGTGTCCATTTCAGAAAAGTTACCATTTTTGATAAGTTTTTAAATGAACATTAGTTGAAAAAGCATAAAATGTGCTTATTTTGTTGTTTTAACCCGTAATTTTAATTTTTTGACCGAGATTTAAGATTTTTTTTTCTGTAAGCTAGTCACAATTCGATTGAAGACTGGAACGCGCAAAAATTGCTCGACAAAAAAATCGTTTCTTTCAGTCAAAATTCATGTTATAAAAATCTTCTTATTTTTCTTTTGGTAGTTCAATTCACTTATTTAAAGGAAAAACTGTTCGTTTATTCTTTTGGTTTGCCAAATCCGAACTGCCGTGCCTTCCGCTTAGCCCCTTCCATTAAATTTTGCACAGTGGTCTCATCGACCTTATTCGCCGCCGAACGACAGTTAGATTTAAACTGGTGCTCATTTTCCAAGAATTTATTAGTTTTTTTTAGATTCCGTTTGACCAAGGCCCAATACCGTTCGACAGAGCGGAGTTCTGGGCTATTGGGAGGGTTGTGGTCTTTGGGTAGCACAACCACGTTGTTCGCATCGTACCACTCGATTACCTTTTTCCCATAGTGGCAGCTCGCCAAGTCCGGCCAGAATAGCACAGGTCTATTATGTTGCTTTAGGAATGGTGCCAGCCGTTTTTCCAGGCACTCCTAGACGTAGATCTCTTGATTGATGGTTCCCGTAGTAATGAAAATGCCGCTTTTTAGACCACACGTGCATATGGCCTGCCAGACGAGATATCTTTTCGGGAACTTCGATAGTTTGATGGTTTTGAAAATTTCAGCTACCTTCCCTTTTCCTGATGCGGTATAAAACTCCTGTCCCGGAAGCTGCTTGAAATCCGCCTTCACATAAGTTTCCTTGTCCATGACGACACAGTCAAACTTTGTGAGCAGATTCGTATACAGCTTTCGGGACCGCTGCTTTGCCGACGTGTTTTGTTTGCAATCTCGGTTCGACAACCCGGTCGTTTCTTGGCCCGCTGCACAGTAGTATGGGAGACATTAAGCTTGCCAGCGACGGATGGAGAGGTTGGGATTCCGCTTATATTTCACCGCCACCTTCTTCGTCGTCGCTGCCACGTCCGGATTACGATTGCTGCTGCTTCCAGGCTTCCTGGCGGTCGACAGACGCTCCCCGAACACTTTTAAAACGTTTGTCACGGTCGATTTGGCCACATCCAGCAATTTTGCCAACTTGGCGTAGGAGAACGTCGGATTCTCTTGCTGCGTGAGCTCCTCTTACTTGGACGTCATTTTGAAAAGTGGAGAGCAAACGGTGAAAACTCATCATAGCAACACCTCAACTTCCAGATGCAGCATTTCAGGTTGTTTAATGCATTTTTAACAGAAATACACCAATTTGAAGTTGACCAATTTTTGCGCGTTCCAGACTTTAGATAAACCGTTTTCGTTCTATTATTTATTGAAAAATATCGAACCAGCCACTTTGAAAAATAAGGCGAGAGTTCAAATGGCTGGTTTCCGGCGCAATCTTAGTTTATTGTTTAGTGAACAATTATGCGAAGTTTCATAGAATTGGGAGAGATAAACGTTGATAACAATGATAAGTTTTACAAAACACACGATAATCAAGCAATGTTACTATAAGCCTCTTTAAGGTTCAATTTACTTTGATGCTTATTCGAAAAATTCAAGAGCAGTTTTTTTTTGACGCATTAGTTCAGATTGCAAAATGCTCGCACTATTCGATTCCTATTGCTATTCTACACAAAATGACGCGAGCTTTTAGCAATCTGAAATAATGCGTCGAAAAAAACTGCTTTTGAATTTTTCGAAAATGCATCAAAGTAAATTGAACCTTAATGTGATAGGACCTGGGATTTATCCAAACTCAAACTCGACGGCGGTGCCCTTTACACAAGAATAAGCCTCTACGACCGATTATCATTTGAACCTGGAGACAAAAAAGCTACGAAAAAAGCGCTTATGCCTTGATCAAATTCTACTTTTAAGCGATGTTCGTTGTTTGGATTTGGTCCTTACGTAAGACGGGAACAAAATCCATAAAACTTTCACATTTTGTTTTTGGAGCTACCGAGCCCCTTACTATACAAAGTAACCTACGACTGACATTATGATTTTACCAGCGTACAAATATGGCACATTTTTTAAGCTATCTCGACTGAACTCTATTGCGTTTTAAAACAACTGTTTTCTCCTTCAAATTTCACTGGACCGCCCAAACTACCGTATCAAAACCACCAAACCACATAATCAAACACGACCTGCCGTGAGTATCGTAAGTCTTCAACCACTGTTCTCATGATCGTGTTAAGGACACACCTAACAACACATCAAAAACTAATCGGTCCAGTACCAAGCTTGCATGTTCGATCGCGACATTTATATTCTTAACGATTAATGCTTCAACATGAAAAAAAAAAACATTTTGAAATATTCGTAGGCACCTAACCGTAAACATCGAGGAACTTGCCTCACGCGATCGAGGTCATCCCTCTGGCAAATGAGAAATGGTGAAAATAAATAAATTACTCCTCTGATACAAACAATGCATCCGACCCCAATCCAGCGCAACCGGCATCCCGCCCACGCACGCCAACACCACCATCAGATAGGGGAATTTTTCCCCTACCTGATAGGGGCACCTGCACGCGCGGGCGAGCCACCAGCCACACCAAACCGATCATCAAACGCGCTGCCCACAAAAGCAAGACACGTCCCCTCGAAAATGCAATCGAGAAATGTATAAGAACAATCTTCAACTGGAACGTACTCACCAAATCAAAATATTCGGGTGCGCATTCCCGATGCTTCCACGCATATGTTTCTCTAGTCAGCCACACAATAACTAAATAGGGGAAATGGATGTAATGTCGGCCTAAATGCCCCTAATTTTGGCCCATACATAAAGTCACCTATAGAATAAATTTTAAATAGCGACCAAACATATCTATTAGTACCGTCCCAATGACGTGTTCATCTAGATAAAATTGTGTAGAGTAGTGTTGAGTACTTGGCACTGATGACTTCTGCAAGCAGAATACGAAATAAGCGTATCTGTCAAGAGATAAGCAATTATAACGAAATTTAAAGGAAATAAACCAACCCACTCAAAGCTCTTCATAAAGGGATTCCGTTGAGAGGGTCGACAAATTTAAAGGATAGATAAAATTGATAAATCCGGATAACTTCAAGATTAGGGCGTAATTGCTTTTGTAAACAACCGCCGATCGGTCAATCGCCTATTTCTCACGAATTAAAGCTCAATCTAAAAAAAAAACTAACGCCACAAACAGGTGGAGGAATGATTCCTCCATCATTTGGTATAGTTTGTTTGCAATATTGTGCTTATATTCGCGAGAAATCGACGATTTTCGTGTTTGTTTACAAAAGAAAATAGTAGATTTTTAGCAATGTGCCCAATCTTAGATCCATAGGCCAACATTAGAGCCATCACATTTCTTTTTCAAATCACTCTGTGCACAAAAGCCATACACATCGCAAAAACCTAACAATAGATCAGCGCGGTTAAGTCACACCGGCAACAAAGGGAAGCGAGAGCACACCAGGCACCTAAGCAACAGGGGGATGAGGAATAAATTAAAAGCACGCAGCGCATCCGTTCTTGACCGATTCTCAAAGCGAACCAAAAGTTAATTATTTCAAAGCCATTCATTTTTTTCACTTTAGGTTGTCGTTTCAGTTTAGAAGAATAATAAACTATTAATTGATATGTACTTCCTGGATCATGTCTAGGGATATGTAACGACGCGATAAAGTTAACATTCTTTTAAAATGTATATAATTGTTTTAAGCGGTAAACTTGGAAGCAGGCTTGCAATTGCTCATTACAGCTAAAATGCTATTTTTCGGTATTATGAAACAATGGGATACTATAATGATAATTTTTATTTGTAAGATGCAAGAAGAGGTGGTAAAGTTTGTATATGACATATAAAATTTGTCAATTCTGTTTTCAGAAGGTCACAACAAGCGATTTGATGATAGCTGATTGCTCACTCATCGCGTTGCTCATCGTTACAGCTAATCGCTAGTTGTGACCTTTTGAAAGCAAAATTGACAAATTTTATATGTAATATACAAACTTTACCACCTCTTCTTGCATCTTACAAATAAAAATTATTATTATAGTATCCCATTGTTTCATAATACCGAAAAATAGCATTTTAGCTGTAATGAGCAATTGCAAGTCTGCTTGGAAGAGCGATTCATTTTAAGCTTATGATACATTAGGAGACCAGCTAAATACAGATCTTTCAGATGGCATCCTTTCCTGTTATTTGTTTATATTTAATTCAATATTTACCATATAACGAATGGAAAAAAAAATTGCTTGGATGCCACTTTATGTTTAAGACGTGTGTTGATCGGAAATACATATCATATCCTTCTCAAGAGCATTCGTTCTCGTCGTCTGTAAGGTCGTCACTGATATAAGAAGCTCAGTGGCCTAGAGCCGAACGATTTTGCTCACTGAGCAGAAAATTATGGATTCAATCTCAAGCTCCCCAACAAACAATCGTCGATTGAATAAACTTCTTCTTGATGATTTTTTTCAACTGCATGCTTAATAAAGCCTTTATTATTTATAATAATAACTTCTGTTCAGGCTTTGTTTACACAAATCTGGAGAATTTATTCAACCACAACATACATTGAATTACTTGGTGTTGCATAAGGTATGTCGAGGAGCTTTTATTCGACTTATATTGTAACAGAGATTATTCGATAACATTTTTGATCATTCAGCGATTATTAGACATCACTGCTTCCCCCTTAAAACAGTGTTACTCTTTTTTTTTTCCTTTGGTTTGTTTTTTCCGTCGATCTTGTTTTACGTGCTGAGCACCAATGCTACCGACGTGCCAGGAAGGCAGCTCCCACACCTGGATCCTACCTATCGACCCATCAACTCATGAACCGGGGACCAACGGCTTTACTTCCCATCCGAAGGAATGCGTGATCAGAGATGTTATGTCTCCGAACATCCCGGCGGCGCCGACTGGGGTTGAACCCAGGCCTGCTAGGGTGAGAGGTAATCACGCTTACCACTACACCACCGGCGCCGCTGAACAGGAACTTGGTCTTAATTATTTGTGAAATCAAGAGTTCGGTGGTCTTGTGGTGACCGATTTAGCTTACTGAGCAGAAAATCAGGGGTGCAATCCCAAGCTCCTTCACATTATAGAGTTTAATAATCGGGTTGCTTTCATAATATGATGTAAAGCGTAAATAAATTCGATTGAAGGGCCGGGTACGTAAAAGAAGAAATATTTGAGTTTTAGGAAAGACGTGTAGATTGGAAATCCAAATCAAATTCTTCTCAAGAACAGTTGTTGTCGTCGTTGGTTGGGTCATCGCCGGGATAATAACAAATTGAACGAAAACTTGATCGTAATTGTTTTGTGAAATAAGGAGCTCGATGGCCTAGTGGTGACCGATTTTGCTTACTAAGCAGCGCAATTGAATCGTTAGGACATCAATCCAGCATATCGTTCACCAAAACGAATCCTGCTGCAATCCCAACCCTTTTATCCAATATCCCAGTGATTTCTCGTGGAAGTGCAGAGGTGTTCTCGGCTTTCATTAAAGCGAATATTACGTCAACATATTCCTGCTCATTCTTTTCATGACCAGCTATTCGGACGTGGCCGGCGGTGGTATTGCCTTGTTTTAGATCACCAGTATTTACACATTGAGGATGTTTGCTAATCCCAAGTCTATTGGTTCTCTGTGTAATTACAGCTGATTTGGCAATAACGGAGTTGCATCCACTGGCGGTCAATCATGCTCATTGCCATAGCAACATTAGCATTTTTTTTTTTAAATATTTGGACGTGTAGATTTGTTCATTTGTTTATTTGTATATTGAAAAATTCAACTGACAATTATTGTCTGAATGAATAAAACTTAAACTAAATAGCTACGGATGTACCGTTGAAAAGGCCAAAAAACCGATGACGAAACCCGTCGGCTGATACATTGAAGTCGAACATATAAGAGAAGTTGTTGAATTGCCGGCTGATTGCTCGAATTGGCTCGTGTTGTGTATAATTTCGGCGCCGTGGTTCCAAAAACAGAAAGTCGCGTTGACGAAGAGGCCTCTCAGGGGCATACATATTTAGCTGAGCCAGCAGTGTTGGACAGTCAATGTCACCCGTAAGCAGCTTGAGCGACCGTCCGTCTCACCTCTAATGGATCGATTCCCAAGAGACGGCAACGCTCCTCGTACGGTGGCAAGTTTATTGGGTCACGCCAGTTGAGGAAACGAAGAGCATATCTCACAAACTTGCGTTGAACGGATTCAATTCTAGTAATCCAGCTAGCATGGAAAGGGCACCAAACAACTAAACTTGACTCCAATAAGGATCACTTAAGCGATCAGTAGAGGCATAGCGGGTCACGGAACTCGTTGGCAATTTTGAAAATAAAGCCCAATTGTCGATTAGCTCTGGAGATGATGTCATTGTAGTGGATTCTGAAAGTGAGTCTGCAGTCCAAGATAACGCCGAGATCCTTTATGTGCTCTACACGAGCAAGACAACGTCCGTAGAGGACATAGTCAAACATGATTTGTTAGATTTTTCGGTGATAGGAAATAATATTACATTTTTCGATGCTTAGACTCATCAAATTTCTTGAGCACCAGTCAGCAAAACTACCGAACATATTCATATTCAAAATTAAGTGCAACTACTTGTGAAATGAGGGTCATAGTTTTACCGAACGTTCAGCTGTTGAAAGGTCGGTAAAAATTTACCGAAGTCGGTAATAATTTCTGCGGAACTCTCGAGTTGTTTGAGAAAACATCTGATTCCGACGCGCCAATCTTAATCCGTACATAGTGATTCATCAAGTAAGATCTGAACCAATCCACAGCCGTTGACGAGACGCTAAGTATCTCCAGCTTGACAAGCAAGATATTATGGTCCACCGTGTCAAATGCAGCTTTTAGATCCATATACGCAGCATCGACTTACCATCCTGGATCCATGCATCGCAGACAGCTAGAAGTAAACTGCACCAGGTGCGTGGACACGGAGCGTTTCGATTAAAAACCGTATTGTTTTGTATCGATATAATTTTTGCAACACGCGAACAGAGCATCATTTATGATAATATCGAACAGTTTTGAGCAGGCACACAGGGAGGTGATTCCACGATAATTTGCGACATTCTGTTTGTCTCCTTTTTTGTAGACTGGGAACAGATTAGAAAGTTTCCAGCGGCAGGGGAACTCACATTGCTGTGCAAAGTTAGAGTGATATAAGTGATTTTTGAATAGTAATTCTCACACAAATTTTAAATTATTTGCGTGACCTTCGTCATCAAAGAATAATAATTTCGGTTGACCAGTAGGATCACAAATATTTTTTGATAAAAATAACAGGTTTAATATATATGATTAAATGTCACTTAGTTTAGATTATCGCTACTTCTTTTGAATCTCAGATCTCTAAGAAATTTAATTTTCCATAGAATGGAGCTGCGCATTTTGCTCTAAATTAGACTTCTACGCTCTATTTGTTTTTTTTTTTTCCTTTGGTTTGTTTTTTCCGTCGATCTTGTTTTCCGTGCTGAGCACCAATGCTACCGACGTGCCAGGAGGGCAGCTCTCACACCTGGACCCTACCTATCGACCCATCAACTCATGAACCGGGGACCCACGGCTTTACTTCCCATCCGAAGGAAGGCGTGATCAGAGATGTTATGCCTCAGAACATCCCGGCGGCGCCGACTGGGATTGAACCCAGGCCTGCTGGGGTGAGAGGTAATCACGCTTACCACTACACCACCGGCGCCGTTACGCTCTATTTGTATTTTGAGACTGAAAGCATGAAAACTGCTGTAACAATTTGCATACTAAAGCTAAATATGTTATCTACCTAATTTGTAAAAATAATGTACCGATTTGGAATGATTTTGTTTTGGATTAAAAACTACAAGGGTCAGCCCCATGGTGTTGTACTCAATGGTGACGTAGGACTACGTGATCTTATATAATAAATCTTATTTGTTAACTGCACCAGAAGCTTGTGTTTTGTGTAGGAATAGGAATTTGAGCGGGTTCTCTCTGTTTATGCTCTTTAGTATGACGCGCTTGACATAGATGGCCCACAGCGACTCACGAAGAGCTACTGATTCCGATCAATAGCAGTGCGGCTTCTTCCTCTTCCTATGGATGCTCATGTGGGCTGCAGCTCGCTGCTTGCAGGCAACCTTTCTTTGTGTACTGGAGAACACCACCCCTCACCACACGTGATTGAATAAATACCGTTTGGTGAGATGAATGGAATTCAATTCTGAAATCTGTGTTTGGAAAATCGCTTTTCGCAGGCAATCGGCGATAATTTTAATTATCATAGCAACAGTTACACATACGTGCAATTTAAATAGTGACATTTTGAAAAATGATAAAGTCTTAATTTTAACAGATACGTAGAATAAAATTCCTATCCATTGGCGTATTAAGAATTAAAATTCATCAAAATCAGACCACTTACATGTCGCGACGGACTTGGGTTTTTGAAATCACACCCCCAATGTTGCCTTATAGTACAAGGTATGTTAGATTTAAACGTAAATATCGTAAATCTAGATAGAGCTGGAATTAGGCGTAACGGTTTTTGTAAACAATCAGGCATTTTATCTTTAGGAATGGGTAGATGATTTTTAGGAATTCAAGGCACGCCCACGCAAATCAACATTACCGTCGGGTAGGGAAAGTCTTACCCTACCTAATGGTGATGTTGATTTGCGTGCGTGAGCCTTGACTTTCAAGACATCACCGAAATAAGTCATTGTTTACAAAAACTGTTACGCCCTATTTCCAGCTCTATCTTGATATGGGAACTAACATCCAATTGATGACCTTGACAAATGTTCACAAAATACTCCTCAAAAAATGCACAATTTTTATCCGTGTGCAACTTTTTTATCCGTGAGTAAAAATTGATAAAAATCTGGGTATAACTAGTTTGGAGTGAATTGTTTACATGTGCAAAATTTCATAACAATCGATTCAGTGGTTATTGAGATGTCATAGAAACAAGAAGAAAATCGCCGGAGAATTTTGCGCGCCGTCATGGAAAATCCGACTGTGACCATGAGATGGATCGGAAGACAACTGGGAATCACCCATACAACTGTGTCTCGGGTGGTAAAATCGTTTAAGGAGTCCCAGACGACCGAGCGGCGGGCTGGAAGTGGAAGAAAATCGAAGACAGGCCCGGAAGGTGTTGGATTATTTCAAGCGTAATCCGAAACTTTCGATTCGCGACGCGGCTCTGAAGGCAAAGTGTTCCGCCTGGTTCGTTCAGCAAACCGCGAAGGCACCGAACCGGCGTGATCAACAAAACCCGGCGGCCAAATTCCGCGCAAGGAAGCTGTATCGAGAGTGGTTAACGAAACCGATGTGTGTGGTTATGGATGACGAAACCTACACAGAAATTCAAAACAACCCAAAATTAAGTTCTTTTCACTCATCTCCCATGTTCCGTACAATAA